>NW_027222407.1:2400000-3076364 GCF_014235925.2 Colletotrichum truncatum | reverse complement strand
ATCCCGGTCTTAGAAGAAACTTAGGTTATCCTTAAAAAATACGACGGAGGACTTATGCTAGCATAGAAACTCTTAATAATTAGCAAAAAAGTTAGGACTAGTACGACTAGAAGAATAACTTACGACTAGATTATAGAAATCTATACTATACCCGTATATAGCTAATAAGGTATTATTAAAACCTAGAAGAGAATTAGATAATATTATAATAAATAAGTTACTTATAAGGATATAGCCGAAGTAATTAAGGATTATAAAGTCTATACTAAAAGCAAGCCTAGTAGATATAAACTATATAGAGAATTATAGCTACTACTAATACCTCCTATACTATAGTACTTGATTTACTAGACTTTATAGTTAAGCTACTATTATTAAAAAAACCGCTTACTAAGGTAAAATACAATAACATACTAGTTATAGTAAATCGACTTACTAAATACGCCTATTTCGTACCTTATTTAGAATTAAGCATAGCTAAAGATTTAGTATATACCTTCCTTAGAATTATCGTTAGCTAATACAGACTATTATAAGAAATCGTATCTAATAGAAGATCTGTCTTTATATCTAAGTTTTAGAGATCCTTAATCTTACAACTAGGAGTAAAGCATAAACTTAGTATTACTTCTATCTGCAAACCGATAGATAAATAGAAAGAATTAATTAGATTTTAAAAATATATCTTAGATACTATATTAACTATAAACAAGATAATTAGGTTAAGTTACTACCTATAGCATAATTCGTATATAATAGCGCGGTAGGAGAAAGTACTTAGGAATTACTTTTTTTTCTTAACTATAGATTTAACCTTACTATATATAGAGAACCTTGATAAGGTTAGTAGCGATAAAAGCTATTATAGATATTAAGAAACTTAAGAAAATCTAAGAAAACCTACTAAAAGACTTAGAATTCATACGATAACGAATAAAAAAATATATAGACCGTTTAAAGATAAAGAGACTATCCTTTAAGGAGGGAGATAACGCCTACCTCCTTAGACGTAATATCAAAACGAAATAACCTAGTAATAAACTCGACTTTAAAAAACTAAGACCTTTCGAAATTACTAAGAGAATTTCTAAAGTTAACTATAAGTTAAAACTATTAAAAACTATAAAATATTACCTAGTCTTCTATATCTTACTTCTTAAACTAGTATTAAAAGGTTATATATAAGCGACTATATCGAAGTAGATATTAACATACTAAGTACGAAGTCGAGAAAGTTTTAAACTATTATATAATAAAAGACTATTAACTAAAATACTTATTAAATAGAAAAGCTATAGATATAAAGATAATTTATAAGAACTAGTAAAATACTTAAAGAATGCTTTAGAAAAACTATATAAATATTAGGAAGAGGAAAAATATATAGCCTAAGGAAGAACGAAAGTACTAAAAGGATACGAGGTACCGGGACGATAAAGGAGACGTTTAGTAGTTAAGATAGTTAAAAGAATAAAAGGTTAAAAACTATAAAAACCTAACTACTAGCCGTACTAAAACTTAAAGACGCTAAAATATTAGGAAGTCTAACGCTAGACTAGTTAATAATATTAGATACCTTTAAGGCATAAAGGTTATTTATAATAACCGTCTTAGAGAAACCTACCTCCTCGACTTCCGACTAATCCTACCTTTTTAAAAATAATATTTACTTTTACTTTCGAATACGCTTTACCTTTATAAAAGCTTTATTTACGTTAGCTTACGCCTTTTATAACGCCTTTATTCTTTTTATAAATAACGCTTCGGATATCTACTCTTTGCAATCTAAGCAACTTAATTTATCTAATAATCTTTTAATTAAAGAAAATTTTAGTAATACTAACGAGAATAAGAAATAGTTACGAACTTATAACTATAAATCGTATCCTCTTTAGCATTATAATTACGCTTCGTCTTACCCGTACGAATATACTTACTATAAATAGACAAGCTTGCTAGCAAGCGATAACGAAGGCTATTTAACTAATAACGGGAATAAAGCATAGTAGCGTTACGACCTTTACGGATAATTCTAAATATATAGCGAAGACGGCGTAAATAAGTAGCGCTATATATAGGAGTTTCTTCTAACATCTTGTTAGTAAAAAAGGGAGAGAAATATAGAAACTAATAGATCTAGTAAAACGACCTACTTATATTAGGTCTAGAGGCTAGACCTTCTAAGGGAAACCTAATGTTACGACCTATTTATTATACCTAATAGAGGGTTAACAGACTTACCTAGGTTAGCAGCTAGAATAAGGCATTTATATATAAGATACGGGATAAGGTAATAAAGGAACCTTAGAAAGGAAGAACTATTATATAGGTTACGTAAAGATAAGATAATATAATAAGCGCCTAGCTAAGGAAGTAAGCGCTTACCCTTAGTAATAAGTACTTATCGTATGCAACAAGCGCTTATTAAGATCTATTACGCGATTATTAAGAACTTATATATAGATTAGGACTTAAGCTCTACTTAAGACCTTTTAAATAGTTCTTTAGTAATTAACTTATAATTTATCCTTAATAACTTTTAGCTTAGCTTATAGTTTATAATATTACTATACTTCGTTACTTAGTATAAGACTAATTACCTTACCCTAACCCTCGATCTACTAGTACGATATACTTATATACGACGCAAGACCTATTATTAATATCGTAGCCTTAACTTCTATTAGTAGAAACCTTACTATTACTAGCTAGCCGTAATAGTTTAGTTTAAGTTTAAATTCGAGTTAGAAGTTTAAGCGTAAATGCTTTTATAAATATATTAATAGTAAGTAAAAGTATTATACTAGTTATTACTATGTTAAGCGTATATTATTTTAGTTATAACTTCTTTAATACTTATAGTTTAGTAATAAATAGATTTACTTAACTTTTAGAAATAAGTATAATAATATAAACGTCTTTATTAAGGATAATTAAGGCTTTATAAAGAAAGGTAAAAAGGTTTTTAGCCTTATACGCTACCTTACGAAACTTATATATATCCGTAGGATTCTTTAAAGTAATAAGCATTACCTTCTAGTTTTAGTTAAGGAATTACTTCTTAGACGTAAACTTTACTAAGACCTTACTTATTATATCTATATATAAAGTAAACTTAGAAGTTAATAAGAATTATAACTTCCTAATAAACTTTTTAATAGACTAAACCTAAGTATATATTTAAACAGAGATTCTATTTATATCTATAATATAGAAAGATATAAGCTATAAGTAAATAATAATATCTATAGTTAGGTTCGGAATTAGTTTCTTCTAAGTTTGCTAGATACTAGCTATATACTTTTCTAAGCCTTTAATAAGAGTAGTAAGGAGACTATTATCTAGCTATATATCTAGTATATAAAATACTTATTCGATCGGGTTAGTTATAGTATTAGAAAGTCGTATACGTAATGAAATCGTAGCTGTTAGAGTTTCGAAGTCGTTAGTATTTATAAGGTCGATTTCGTCCGGTTCTTATACTTAGGATAAATCGATTAAATAAAATACATACGTCTTCTACTTCTATAGTAGTTTTGCTAAGAAGTAGTCTAGGTTAGCCTGCTTAAGGTACCTTAAAGATATATTTATATAAAATATAGTAAATATTATTATTAAGAATTAAGAATATACTCCTATACAGTCTCGTAAAACTCTATATATATATATATACGAAATATAGAATTCGCTTAAATTTGTAATAATTACATAGTAAAGATAAGAAGCTTAACTATCTATATAGGTAGTATATGCTTATCTCGTTTATGCATCCTAATTAGGCAATGTTTGAATTTTGACCCAGTGCGCCCTGCGGACTGCCGTACATTGTCCTCGACCCAAAGTTATTCACAACTTGGGTAGGCAGGTTGTATCTCAAGAGGAGACAATCCACTTGTCGTCGCATCGGTCGGACCTTTAGGACTCCACTGTGCTGGGGTTACTATTCGTATTAAGCAAGAGCTTGCCAAAAAAGTTTCGAAGGCCTGCTGACTCAACGACTAAAATGGTAAACCCCTTTTTATTCCTGCCGAATACGATTGCTTCGGTAAATAGGCAAAGCCAAGAAAGGCCTGAGCGAATGTCGCTCATATTCTCTGCGTCACTATGTGACAGGCTTTGGACAATGGTCGATAGTTGTGCTCGCCCCCTGCTTGACGAAGTTTAGCGTAAATTGTCACCTTACAAACATAAATGAGAATAGTAAGATATTGAAACAGGACTTAGGAGACTTGCCGAAGGAAGGGCTTGAGGGCGTATAAGGCCCACTAATGTGGAGGCACGGGGTGGCGAGCGAGAAGCAACATTGTACACACAGTATCATCATCTTCATCATCATTAGCAACATGCTTGTTTCTAGAAATTCAACAATTGTGAAGCCAATTCTCAAGGTTTTTCCTTCGTTGCTTTTTTTTTTTTCAGGTCTGCGAATGCTTATAGCTATCGATTTATACCATTTATTTGTCCCTGGGCCTGTGGTTGCACAATGGTAATTCACCACCTCCGGGCAGTTTTACCTCTTGATGTGGTGATACGCGTGTGTTGCGTGTTTAATTGCTTGTGAGCGGCCACTGGCTCAGCTATAATGATTTTAATAAGTAAGTAGCAGTTTATTCTTCTCTTCGGGAATGAGCTTATAACTAATTAGTGAATAAAACAAAATAACTCTACAAGAAGAAGAGTTTGCCTGTCTCTTAACAAAAACTAAACAATTGCATCTACTCGAGGACGGTCCCTAATTTGAGAGACTGCTGTTAGCGTCCTGGAAGCTGGGATGCTTCGCCAAAATGGTTGTTTGCCGCTAAGCCCACTGCACATGTACGTTCAGCGTGAAATTGAGATTTTTTTGAATGCGAGCTGACCCTTTCTGTTTTGTCTGCCTCGTTCATGACGTTATGTCAACCAATACTCAAATCGTTTACAAGGGAAAATGACCCCGAGTCTGAGATCCTCTTGCCGTGGAAAAATGGCTGGAGGACCCGCTGCCGTGATTCGACGAAGTGTCCGCAGAAGATGCCGACATGCCGGGGGGCACCTTCGGATCTATGTAGGTGAGAAGCTCCTTGGTGCAAGCAGCTGCAGTTGCGGCCGCATAGTGCTTCCAGTCTTCATTCTTGTGAGAGTCAGCATAGTCAGAGATGCCACGAATGACGATGCAGGGAAACTCTGACATCAGCCCTGCCGCCTCCATCTCGAAGCAGAGTATGTCGCCGACGTCGCGAATAATCTCGTCCCTCTTTAGGGTACTCTCTACTACCCGATCACCAGAAGCAATAAGTCCGTAGTGTATTTCGGGTCCCTCAAGCTCACGAGGCGTTCTATGAACGCGTTGTTGTTGATCACATGATTCACATATAGTATTTAAAGGGTCGTGAGAATAGCCTGGGTCGAATAGGATATCAAGGCTCCAAGATGGCCGCTGATAGACGGATAGGCGACGTCCCTTTTGCAACATGGCCGATAGGAACTTGTCGGCTTTGTTTTCGCTCCGACGGTGATCTGACCTCATTCTCACTACGGCGCTCCTCAACAGGGGCGGTGGCGGCGAGAGGAAGCCCTTGCGGACGAAACCTCCATCCGTCTCCTTCCCTAAGTCGTACTGGACGACGCCGCCATACTGCCCCTCGGGCATGCTTACTACCACGTCACCCAGGCGGATGTCGTGCTTTTTGCTAGGAACCCCTCCGCCAATGCCGACGAAAAACCACCAGCTGATGGATGGGAAGGTGCGGGCCATGTTTGTGGCGACGGTCGCTGCAGCGCCTTTTCCTTGACTCCCGGGGAGACACGCAAGCACTAAGTCATGGCCATGAAGCTCGCCAAGGACGTAAATGTTCGAATCACCTTCCTTTGTCGGCAGCCTGTCATGTTCCCGATCTAGCATATACCGGACGGCGCTCATTTCGAACTCAATGGCGCAAACCACAGCGACTGTGTAATTTTCGTAGGTCTTGCCAACAAGATATCTATGGTGGTGGACTCTAAGTCTCTCTTTAGTATGAAAAAATGACCACAAACATCAAGCTGCACCAAGTAAATTCTTACCCTGTGTCTTCCGGCACCGGTGCCTCACAAGGCATCGAAAGATTTTCTTGTTTGTGGGCAGCAGGATACACCGGGTAAGATCTCTCGTCGTTGGAAGAACCTTTGAGAGATGGCTTCATCGATGAAGAATGCAAACGTGCCTGGGCTACCCCAAGGGCAAGGTTGAATCTTTCCGCTATAGTCTCGTCCAAATTTCCAGAACCAAATGTTCCAAAATGCTCGACAGCGGCATTCTCGAGAGGGCAAATAACGCGACGGAAGAACTCCAAACGGATTGCTTGGTTGTTGTTACCCAAATGACTGAAAGTGGCCGGGTTCAGACAGGCGCGTATCACCTGACGGAAAAGAGGTGGAAAACAAAAGAACTCCGGCTGTTCAAAGACTTTCCAGGCTAGATAATAGATATTTTCTCCTGCGTAAATTTTCTTTCTTTTCAAAAAACACTCTAGGCTCTCTCCAAGAAAGATCTCGAGAAGTATCGCTCCAAGCATGATAATGTGAGGGTGTGGGTACGGCACGCCGGGCTGCTTCCTGGTGTCCACCAACGTGCTGCTAAGAAAAGGCCGAAGTGGAACTTCAGATCCATCGTGGAAGAAAACGATATTTTCTCGCCTCCAAACAGTTTCTACCCGAGGCCCACCGTGGAGATAAAGTAACGCGTATGAAAGCAGGATAGCAAGGGCCCATTTGATGTTAATGTTCCAATCTTTTTCCTCGATCAAAAGTAGTGACCTTAGGTCAATCTGGCCCTGAAGGCTCTTTCGCTGCAATATGTTCTCTGTCGGACGCGAATGAGAAAGGGTCAGCATGTCTTGGATCAAGATCAGGTCCAGCCGATAATCATGTGTGTCGTGATTCTTTAAGAAATGGCAAATGCAATGTTTTTCTAACGATTGCGTTCTTCGTTCAGTTTCCAGAGTTAGTCAGCTGTTTAATCTTTTGACTTTAAATCAGGCTAGTGACCGGTGGCGGCTTACTCGACTCTTGATCCGGTGCTGATATCTAACTCATGCCATCTCATCAATGGACCGGTCTCGATATCCCGCCCTAGCAAGATGCAGAGGGATGTCAGGTTGGGCTTTTTGCCACGCCGTCGGTAAGTACCGAGCCTCAGTCTAAGGTCTCTCTCGGCACTACCATGGCAGGTGCATTGCGCTGCACTGAAGACTTTGTCCAGAAACTGACATGAGTCTTCGTCCGGTGCCTGTAAGTCTTTCGAGATCTTGAGGTTCTCAATTTCATCTGTCATGTGATTATCACGTTCAAACTCGTCTGTCAGCCGCTCCATGGTCAGCTGAAGGTTGTACCAACAGCTCACTGCGTTCGATAACGAAAAGCTAAGTCTCTCGACAAGGCTGTGGTCCCAAGGTGTCCGTTCCTTGATCATATCCTGAATTTGGTTTCGTCGTCGGTCTTGGTGCACCTGCCTGGACATGAGCTTGTAACTTGATTGTTGCTGCCATATTACGCACCGCGGCTTCATCTGTTTGGTCTGCCTTTTGAACAATGTTGAAGATGGTATCAAGACATTGGGTTAGCTTATTTATTGTTTCCATTGAATGTTCAATGTCGGTGCGACTTATTTGACTTAAACGTTGTTTGAGGATCCAAGATGAGGTCTCGATATTGCGCAAGTAGTCTGTCTTTTTGTCCCGCCGGTTGCACTTGGCCAACAGCTGCTTGCTAGTTCGAGACAGGGCGATAAGGGCAGATTTGATCCACTCCAACTCCTTTGAATTGGACTCATTTTCTGCTTGCTTACTCGATGCACTACCCATGTTGGCCGATGGAGAGATAAGCCCTGAGGAGTTTTAAAGCCTTAAGCTTGTGAATCTCAAGAATCTTTCGCTGTAGGGTTGACCTGCCTGATGATTATTTCCCACTCATGTGAAGAAGCTGACAAAGGAAACGGCTGGTGTGATAGACGGCACAGAGGAGTGACTTGCATAGCCCGGAGCGGGGTCCAGCTTGGTGCACCTGGCCATGCAATGCAATTGTTCAGCCTCACACATGTAGACGACCAACACTACGCAGTACATTTCCAGCGACATGCGGGGTTGTTAAGCATGCATGTCTTGGCTTGTCCACGTGTTCAGGCAAACGCCAAGAGTGAGCATGTAGGCCTATCACGAAGCCTCATCACCATGCTGATAAGGCTGTGGGTTGCACTGAACTGGGACGGAAAAACCTGAGACAGGCAAGCCCAGTTAGCAGATACTTTTAACTGGCATCGAGCCCCCTCCTTTTTAACATTTCAACACAGCCATTCTCAATCAACAGTGAACTTATCATGGCTCCAGTACGTGAGAGCGCCGAAATACGCGACCGCTCGCAGCGATGTTTCGAGCTTTTCACAGAGATATCTCGTACGACTGGGGACCAGGAAAGCCGCGCCGTAAATACCGTCAATGACAAATTTTCGCGATTTCGGCTTTGGGCATCCAACATTGGCGTCTTTGCAAATGACCAGTTATCCTTAGACTTTAGAGTGCGAGAAGCCGAGGAAGTTAAGGAACTGTTTATTTGCCAACTAGACACCATTGAATGCAGGCTTGTTCAACGTATGTCCCCCCGAAATCTACAGCTGGTCAGTCCCAAGCTAACAATAGCCGTGCCAGTGAGCGAGAAATTCTCTGGGGTACACAAAGATGACACGGCAGTATCTGGAGATGAATATGATGGTCATATGAAACGTTCTGACCCCACCAATGCTCAAGAGTGGAGTCTTGAAGAGTTACTGGTGTCCATCCACAGAAGCCTTGACTGGCTGCAACGACTTTCCAACTCGATTAGAAAAGCCAGCGCCATCAATCAAAACAAACGAGCCATGGATTTTAAAATCGAGAACTATGGAGAGGGTCAATTGTTAGAGACCGATGTAAGAGATTACTATAAGTCAAAAGTCCAGGAAATCAGCCCCGGACTCAAAGATGGCTGGATGATTGACAGATTGACGGAAACGATGGTTTTACGTCTGAAGCGCATTCTGTATCGGCGATCCCGTCAAATTGAATGGTCCTTTCCACAGGTCGAACTCCCTTCTTTAGAACAGCTTCCACTTCAACCATCACCACAGCAAGTCCAACAGCCCTCACTGTCGACTCGCCTTGTAGATACAGACAGCCTAAAGGCCATACCAGACAACACCAAAACCACAGCGCCCAAAAACAATCAAGCTACAACTTTAAACCAGTCAGCATTTAAACGTCAGCGAGTTTACGAAAAATCGGAGATCTCCAGATCAACATCGGCATCGACGAACCGCCGGTACCCACTCAGCATACCTCCCCCCCCGAATATTGCTATTAATAGCGAGTATTTCACTTGTCCTTACTGCTATTTGGTTTTGAAGAGTAACATTACTAAAGAAAAAGGAAAAGCCTGGAGGTGAGTGTGTAATAACACCTAAGTGAAGGTTAACAATGTGAAGTGCCAAGTCTGATATGCACCTAGGAAGCACGTCACGTTGGACCTAGAGCCGTACATCTGCATTTTCTCTAATTGCAAGAGTCCATTTGAAATTTACCCAACTAAAGCGGAATGGCTTTCACATATGAAGACTTCTCATCGCATGAGATGGCAATGCCTTGCTGTACAAGCAGGTCACGAACCATTCATATCTGAGACGGCCGAGGAATTCGAAGAACACATGATGACGACCCATGCAGGAGATTTCAAGAAAGACGATCTTTCTTTCATAACTAATATTAGTCACCAAGCTATATCGCCTACCATCGAATACTGTCCATTCTGCTTGAATTACGCTACGAGGTCGATCGATATTGAGGAACACGTTATCCACCATTTGCAAGACTTTGCTCTGCTCTCCATAGAAGTCCCTACATCCCTTCTCTCTATTCAGCCTGGGAGCCAAGGATCCGACATGTTTTTCACCGGTGATGATGACGAGCTAGACTCCAAGGCGTGCACTCGTTCTACAATCCGAGATTCCAGGTCAACATGGGAGTCTCCTCTCACATTCGATGACAACAATCGAAGTGGCGAAGAGGCACTGGGTGCTCGATTGGAAATTTACGACCATTTTGAGAGTATCAAAGAACAACATCAAGAGTTGCACGCATCGATCCTTTTGGAGCCTGGGTATAAGAGTCTCGCAGCCTTTGCTTGCAAATGGTACAACGTCCCAAGCATAGAAGATTTGATTCATTTTGTCACCGACTCGGATGGTGTATATGATACGAATTCCGCGTCTGACAAGACCACTCGACCCTGTCGCCAGGACTTCCAGATTGCGGTGATATGCGCTCTGCGCCTCGAATATGACGCCGTCGCCTTGGCTTTTGATGAATCTTGGGATGAAGACGAGCACGAGGTCGAGACTGCAATATGGGATTATAGCATGAAAAAGATTGGCCGGATCGGAAGCCACAACGTCGTCCTAGCGCTTCTTCCTCAAACGGGAAAGGCTAGCGTGGCTAGCGCAACAGTCGGTCTGCGACTTGTCTACCCCAAATTGAAGTTGGCCGTCTTGACTGGTATTTGCAGTGGAGTGCCCAGCCCAGGGACCAACAAGGAAATTCTTCTTGGGGACGTGATCATCAGCAAGAGCATCGTGCAATATGAAGGGGGTCAGTTCGCCCGGAATCACACTGTCGAAAATAACCTCGGCCGAACGAACAAAGTCACACGGTTTCTGCTCGCAACCTTTGAGACACACCTTGGGCTGAATGACCTCCAGCGCCGGACCGCCCAGATCCTGGCACAGATCCAGCAGAGGGCTAAAAGTAATGGACACCGCACTCTATACAACTGTCCTCCGGCGACAGAGGATAAACTGTTCGAACCAGTTTACCTACACAGGCACCGTGACCAACGGATGTGCTCCTGCAACGAGTCAGGTGCCTGCTCAAGCGCACGTATCACTTCCTGCGAGCAGCTCCAGTGTGATGTGGGACGTCTTGTTCCACGAGAGCGCCTCGAGAGGAAGATAAGCCAAGAGAAGGAGGGATATACCACCTTATTACAGGAGCCTCGTATATTCTTTGGCCATATAGGATCGGGCGAGGCTGTGATGAAGTCGGGCGAACAACGCGATAGGATCGCTGAAGAGCATAGTATCATAGCTTTCGAGATGGAAGGAGCGGGTGTGTCGGAAGAGATCCCATGTATCGTCATCAAGGCTGTTTGTGACTATGCAGATAGTCACATGAAAAAGAAATGGTATGCCTTCGCGGCTGCAGCAGCGGCCTCTACGATGAAGGCATTTCTTGAGCGCTACCCCCAAACAGATGCGCCATCAGCCGCCAGAACATGGTGTAAGTTACTGGGCCACACACTTGGGTTTCGCTAACAAGTCTTAGTCCTTGTCCCATACTCGGAGAATCCAGACTTTGTCGGTCGAGGCGATGTCCTTGAGACCATCAGGCAGCGTCTCAGACGTAGTCAAAGCCAGACCACCACACCGGGGTCGAGAGTAGCTGTTTACGGCCTCGGCGGTATTGGGTATAGTAAGCCGCCCCATCAAAGTGACCATCTCTAACTTCACGCACAGAAAGACACAAGCAGCGCTGGCGTACGTGTACTGGCTAAAAGATGCCCGTCCGGATGTGTCCGTGTTCTGGGTCCATGCCAGCAATGCGCAGCGGTTCCACCAGGCTTTTGCGTCCATCGCCAAAGAGTGCAATATTCCTGGATGTGACGACCCCAAAGCTGACCTGCTTATGCTTACCAAGAAATGGTTGGAGGACAAGGAGCGAAACCAGTGGCTGATGGTGGTCGACAATGCCGACGACACGCAGCTCTTCTTTCATGCAGGGCATGCGAGCGATGTATTGACTGGTACGACAGAAGCAGAAGGCAACTTGGGACGCTACATACCCGTGTGTGCTCACGGGTCGATTCTCATCACTACAAGAGATAAGCAACTCGGAGCCAGGCTCGCCTTGGGAAAGCCTCCAATTGAGATCAGCAGGATGGCCTACAATGAAGCAACCCAGCTGCTGCGCTTAATGCTTGACGACGACACAATTTCCACGGCGGAGACATCGCTCCTCTCGGCCAGGCTGGAGCATCTACCACTAGCACTCGCGCAGGCGGCATCATACATACAAGAAAATAGCATGTCGATCAACGATTACATCCGGATATTAGATGAGAGCAACACCGGCTTAGTTGATTGCTTGAGCGAGCCGTTCGAAGCTAGTGGAAGGGATTCAGAAACGTCTCATACACTCACGGCCACGTGGGTAATTTCGTTTGAACAGATTGAGCGGCAGCATCCCTTAGCCAGCGAGGTTCTGTCTTTAATCAGTCTTTTTGATTGCCAGGCTATCCCGAAAGACTTTGTGGTTGATTATTGCCGCCGAAGAAAGTCAAAAATGCCGGAGGCAAACCAAGCAGTAGAGCTGGTTAAGGCCTTCGGCATTCTGAAAGCGTTTTCCTTCGTCTCAGAAGTGGATAATCAGTCTGTGGACATGCACCGGCTAATACAGGTAGTTACACGGAAATGGCTGGTTAGTCGGGGTAGGATGTCTGAGTTTACGATGCAGGCGCTCCAGACAGTGTCATCTGCGTATCCCTTTGGGCAGCATGAGACTCGGGATTTGTGCCTACAGTACCTTCCGCATGCTAATGCTGTCCTTGAGAATGCTAGTGCTGATCTGGAAGACGGACAAGTAGCAAGGGCGTCTCTTTTGCATAATGTAGCAGGATACTTCTTTTATCGGGGACAGTGGAAGGATGCCGAGTTAAGCCAAGCCCAAGCAGTAAATATGCGCAAACAAGTGCTTGGAGATAAGCACCCCGACACGCTGAGCAGCATGGCCAATCTTGCGTCGACATACCGGAACCAAGGCCGGTGGAAGGACGCGGAAGAGCTTTTTGTGCGAGTGATGGAGACAAGAAAGAGAGTGCTGGGAGAGGATCACCCCGACACGCTGAGCAGCATGGCCAATCTTGCGTCGACATACCGAAACCAAGGCCGGTGGAAGGAGTCCGAGGAGCTAGAAGTACAAGTACTAGACACTAGTTCGACGGTACTTGGAGAGAATCATCCCAATACCTTAAGAAGTATGACCAGTCTTGCATTAACGTACCAAGATCAAGGCCGGTGGAAAGAGGCGGAAGAGCTATTTATGCAAGTGATAGATGCAAGTTCAGTAATACTTGGAGAGGAACACCCCGATATGTTGAGAACTAAGACCAGTCTTGCATCAACATACCAGATTCAAGGACGGTGGAAAGAAGCGGAAGAGCTGTTACTGCGAGTGGTGGAGACAAGTTCGGCGGTATTAGGAGAGGACCATCCCTCTACACTGAGCAGTATGGCTAATCTCGCCTCGACATACTCGAACCAAGGCCGGTGGAAGGACGCGGAAGAGCTTTTTGTGCGAGTGATGGAGACAAGAAAGAGAGTGCTGGGAGAGGATCACCCCGACACGTTGAGCAGCATGAACAATCTTGCAAACACCTGGAAGAGCCAAGGCCGCTCTGAAGACGCGGTACAACTAATGCGAGATTGTGTTCTCCGCCAACAAAAGTTGCTCGGCTCCCACCATCCGGATGCAGAATCATCCTTATCAACTCTGATGGAGTGGGAAGAAAGCAGCCAAGCCGAGACCAGCTGACTGTCGCGAGAACCACGTGGTGTGTGGAAAGACAAAATTTAACACATTGAAAACTTTCTTGCGAACAAACTAATGATCTATGATCCTTGATCTGATGTAGAATCATGCACCGCACACGAGAGACTTGCAGGTATGTCCTGAAGCTCTCCTGGGTTCTACGAATAGTATCAGAAACAACATGCCCTGCCATGCCACCTGTGTCCAACAGGGCTGGTGAAGACCTTGTGGAGGCCTTTATCCTAGTACTCATCATGGTCAGTCTGACTGGAATTAGTGACACTAGATCCGTCTCACGATCACAAGCATGCAGATCCGCGACAATGATACCCTACTTTGCTGTCTTCTCATCTTTCCTCACCTTTATCCCGCAGTATTGTTCTACGGCCCCTGTGGTTCGTTATTTCATCAAGTCTATTGTTGGACAAGCTTAGGGTAGCTGATATCTGCCCCCAAAACCATTAACGCTTGCGATGTATGTGACTTCTGGCCAGAAATCTCGAATCCACATCCTAGCGTCACCCTGGTCAGAAATAGAATCAACTCGCAGTCAGGATCGAAGCCGGGCAGCTTGCGACTCGGATATGTCTGCTGACTGTGGTGCAAAGCTTGTGCTACCGTGTTTGTGCCACCCCAGAGATCAACGTATTGTGGGTCTTCGTAATCTTCGAGGCTTTTGATTAACCGGCCAGCCCCTTAGCTTAACAGGTCCTCCTCCCACAAACCTGTTACTTTGGAGTGACAAGCCGTTTTAGCTGAAAACTTATGGCTTACCTTTAGACCAGAGCAAACGAGGGCTAGCAATTGGTTCGGATGTATGCCCCGTGAAATGACAGGATACCGGCAGTGTGGGTGGTGTTATGTGGTCACTTCGCATATGCTACCTATTGAAAATCGCACCTAAAGATTTATGGAGCCCGTGTCTGCTTCAGCTAGTATTCAGTTCAGCACCGACAAGAATTGTGAGTATATATACTTACTCGACCAGCTTGGTACAAGAAAGGGGTCAATTAGTGTTTCCTACATAGCCAACCGTGAACCTCTAACTGTGACTGTTCCTAATTACAGTTTGCTCGCCTTTCGGGACTATTACGATGGGTTTAAGCATGATCAATAATTGGCGCGGAATTTGAGTAAGTCGCAGTGATACAAGGGCTTACGCTTTCCTCTTTTGAAGTCGCGTATGATTGCCTTCTTTTGAGAAGGGCGCTTCTTTTACTACCTATTTCGGATAGCTGATATGCAACCACTTCCCACCGAAACCCCGAATCTGTTACTCTGTTGCCAATTTAGTGGCTGTACATTTTACTGGCTGGTACAAGTCTACATGGTTTGGAAAATTGGCCCCCTGAACTGACCAAAAGCTCCAATTAGGTGCATCAGGAGAGGCGGTGACAAGCAGCTCAGAGACATCCGAGTCATCAAGCTATAGGTTGATCTCGCTTAATGTCTCGCTTTGAGAAATCGCACCGGGACGTGGTCTAGCGCTCCAACCAGAGAGCAACGATGTGAAGCTTTAAGGATTGCCGACACTCGGGGGAGGTCGACCAGACACGCGATAATTCAATCAATTAAATTTGGTACTTATACGAACATTCTCTAACTGTACAACGGATTAGGCCTCGTGACGAACCTGACAGGTGTTCCCGAGGGCTGACATTTACTCCTCCACTAGAATTGGGTGTGGTTGGGATGTGGGCTGGCTGAGCCAGTATCGTCGATCTTCACATACTGTGCGAGGTGCCCAGGTAGCTGGAAATCATTCCCCATACCCCAGATATCCAAGAACGGATGTGGGGTAAGACCAAGTGTAGGTGACACTGCGGGTGATTCGTAAGAAAAGAATTATTTCAGAAACCCTACATTCCAAGTCAGGTTGTTCCTATCTGCCGAAATGTAAGACTTGCCAAGTTGGCCATGCCGTTGCAAATCTCTTCGTGAGATGTATATGTAGTGCTCCTGTCACATTTGAATCTCGCCGAAAGCGTTCAAACACCATGTCAACAACAACTAGCAGCCCATAATCAACACCGGCTTATTGGCAACTGCCAAAACCTTCCGGGCCCTTTTTTAATGAAGTGTATCATTCCATGCTCTTGAGGATGGCGAAATTTTCTACTTGGTTCCATCCACTGAGATCTCTACAGGTAGCCATTGACACTACTAGCAAAATGTTGGCTAGGTTAGTTTTCCCGGCGAACTGTAACATCTTCAACCCATGTCTTTCGTTTTACTTTGTTGATGACGAGGCTGAATAGACGATACTTCTTTCTAGTCGCTGGGCAAGCGGGTTGGTCATGCTGCTGATGGCCACACGAGGCATGTCTGCGGGCACAGCTTGTGTCTTACCCCCTTCTGGGCCTGCTCTCATCACCGCTGATTGCGTTGATGACAAATGGAACAATATTATCATTGATTCGCAGAGCGATGAGATTAGCCCAGCCGCTCATCGCAAGGTTGCTGGACACTTCGACAACACTACCACCCACGTCAACATATATCTCCCAACCAAAGCTCAGTGGAGAGGTCATTTCTTTCACTATGTCTACCCTACAGCGTCCGAAAATGCCGACAACGATACCCTTGGGTTTGCTCTTGACAGTGGTGCATACCTCATCCAAATTACTGGCACACTTGGCTACCGTGCTGATGCCGCAGCTGCAAAATTTTCTCGCCAGGTTGCTTCCAAGTATTATGGCATCACACTACACATCTACGGTTACTTGTTTGGTGGTAGCGGAGGATCTTATCAGACAATTGGCGGCATCGAGAATACGGAAGGGGTCTGGGATGGCGCTGTAGCATTCATTCAAGGCGTTCCGGAGTCCAACCCACCAACACTCTCTGTAAGAGCTCTGGTCTCCCATGTTCTCAAGCATAAAGCTTCATCAATAATCGATGCTGTCCGTCCGGGTGGAAGCAGTGACCCCTATGCCGGCCTCACTGCACTGCAGGCAGACGTCTTCCGTGAGGCAACATCATTGGGTGTACCAATCGAGTCTTGGGAGGATTGGAATTGGGTTGCTGGCACTCGAAGTTTACAACTGCTCAACCAAAGTTATCGCTCCGTTGACCCGTCCTACATTGACGATTTTTGGCTACTTCCCGGCTATGAGGGAACCGAACAATCCGAGTTGGGTGACTTTCTTCGCTCCGCTCTAGTAAACCACACGACAATGATTGAGCGATTCATCCCCGCTGAGCCTAGCTCTCCTGCCACCATCGTTTTAGCAGACCTGCCGGTAATATCCGACCCCTTGGGGTTGGACTTCAGAATCTACGACCAGGCGGGTTCTTTCCTTGGTTTATTATGGGGCAATCTCGATGTGGAGTCGAGAACAGTCAACCTGTACGATGCTAGCAATGAGACAACCGTGAGTGCGCTGGCACCAGGATTAGAAGTAATTTTGGACAACCGGCTCTACTTGGCCATGTCCCTGTACCACCGTCACCAGCTCCCATCGCGAAATGGCTTCTTCACCTTCGATCAGTTCCGCGACGCCTCGGGCAAGCCAATGTACACCCAGCGGGATGTTATTCTGGCCGAAAAGTTCGCAGAGTCTTCATCCGGCGGAGGAACTCATACTGGCAACATTAGCACAAAGTTGATTATCGTCGACAACCTTCTGGACTCTGACGCCTACCCTTGGCATGCAATCTGGTACCGGAAGCAAGTAGAAGACTCTCTCGGGAGTTCTTTCGATGACAACTACAGACTCTGGTTTAACGAACACGCAAATCATGATTACGATGTAACCGAGGTGTCCGGTCCGATAGGCACGCAAAGAGTCGCATTCAGAGGCACTATTCAGTATGCCTTGCGTGAGCTCGCTGACTGGGTACAAAATGGGGTTTTGCCTGCGAGCAACACCAACTATACACTGAGCGATTCCCAGGTGTCGGTTGCCGGGACAGCTGCAGAACGCCATGGCATCCAGCCAGTAGCCAAACTAATGGTCAATGGCGCTGAGAAGGCCGAAGTGGCAGTAGGCGAGGTAGTATCATTCAAGGTGCTTATCGAGATACCCATGGGTTCCAGCAAGATCGTGGCGGTCGAGTAGGATTTCCATGGCAACGGCGCATTCGCGTCTCACCCATTGCCCTCACTGGTGTCCAGCCTTGACCTTGAGCTAGGGATGAGTTACAATGAGACAGGAACGTATCTTCCCGTTATAAGAGTGGCATCTCAGCGTGAGGGCAATGCCTCTTCGCCTTATGCGAGAGCCATGAACCTTGGTCGAGCTCGCGTTTTGGTCAACTAGTCGATTGCAGTGATAGTAGATTGCACCTGTAGCCAAGTATTTTGCGAATCGAGGGTTTATAGTCAAGGTTCGATAACATACTCCCAGCGGCTGTATCTGAAATTGAAGGATGCGAACTCTGCGTTCCTTTGAATTGCTCGTTGAGCATAGAGCAGGAGACGAATAACAAAGAGGGTTGCTAGTAATTTTAGATAGGATATGCTGGATTTTGATTTTCTCTCTACTCTATTCATATCTTATGCGGCATTCCGGCCTTGATCTCCAGCAATACTGGACCAAAATGAAGCATCTTTTGATACCACCTGCCGTAGCTAGCCAGGCAGCACATAAAATTCGTCTCTGAAGGGTTTCGTGTTTCGGGAGCGTTAAATTTGAGTGCGCCAGCAGCATCATGGCGGCACCTCGCCAAACTTCGGGTCAAGCGAGTGGGGGGCGGCACTCGTGTCCTACCTAACTACACAAAAGAATCTGATGACCTAGCTTCAAAGCAGTCTGATCTGGACTCCTCCGAGTTTTGAGGAGCTCCTCACCGCCCTATCCCTCTGGATTAGCTCTTTATTATCCGGTACATTGCTGGCAGATACTCTCGGTTGGAGTCAAGCAGCTAGCCCCACTCTTGCTGGTGTGGTGGCGGCTCATCCTGAATCCAATACGATGAACGAAAATTCTATGATTGGTCGAGGTGGATAGCCCGACCAGTTCAGCCCCAGTATCACTCCAGGATCTATGCGATAACCCCAGGCCGATGTGGGGATACCAATGACGAGGTCAGTTGACATTGTGCACGAGTTTTTCACTCCGCCCCTCCCAATATCCGATGGCTTGCTGTAATGGCTTGACTGCTGCATTAAACTGGATGGGGCTTGGATATTTGGTCACTGTTGACAGAGTCATCTGGCTATGTGAACGATGGCAAGGTTTGGGCAAAGTCAATGGGAACACCATGATATTAAGACCTACTTGAGTTTATCAGCGTTGAATTAGCCAGGTTTTGGCACTACTCTTTTGATCTCCGTTTTCGAGCTGCCATGCGTATTCAGCTGGACTGAACTAGGCGCTTAATGAATGGTCACTTGTTGACTGTTCAATTCGGAGCGGTACCAAGCTCACACCATTCTCCGTACTGAACTATTTTGAATCGTCAAAACCGGTTTAATTTCCTTGTGCTATCGAAGGCGCTCCAATCTGCTAGGGCAAATAACTCCTAGCGTTGAATGGATAAGGAAGGATCACTAGTTCAAAAGTACAGTCAATCCCTCCAATGGCCTAATGCAAGGACAGAATGAAACAGCCCAGAAAAGGCAAGAATAAGCACGGTAACAAACCGTTGTCAGTGTCACAAGCAAGCTAAGAAATGTGTGGAAGTCGAAGAGGGTGAGTCGGATGAGTTTTGACCGAGCTGCAGTTCATCTGGGGGTCACAGTGTGGAAAGGAGAGACTAGCTTGCCAGTGGCGCATCTTTGGGCCTCCCCATCTGGGGTAATTGTGGGTGAGATTACCCCAGGTTCCCTTGGATACCAAGGGCGGGCGAGGTACAGCCAGTTAGGCTTCACATGTCTACCAACTTTGTTGAACCATGTACATAGACTTCTGGTACATCTATCTCTCATAAACTATTAGCGTACTAGAAGTCCTCGCAGGCTCTTGTAATACCTGACGGGTATAGTGAAAAAGGGTGGTTACTGATGTACTGAATCTGTTGCAAGGTAACAAGGCTCCTAAGTGGGAATTCGAGGCCTTGCCAAAAGCGAGGTCAGTTATCACTTTATTAAATATCTTGCTGGCTGCTTTCTTCCATAAAGTTAACGAATTCTTTTATTCTTAGCTCACTCTGCGACCCTGTGAGTTTATTGGCTTTGCATTGCATCTCTTCTACTCACATTCACGTCAATTAGGCCGAACATTGTGGTGACGACAACGCAAACATGGCCCTGGACGAAAAGACCGCAACTGAAGTCGTCGGGCACCAAGATGTCCTTGGCACGTCGATGACCAAAAATCTCAGCTCCGAGGCTGCAGCCACTGGTCAAGGTGTAAGCGGCTATGAAGATCTTTCCCTTTGGGCCACTGTGAAGAAGTTTAAGTTCAACTCTTTCATATGCTTCATAGTCGCTCTTAGTGCCGCTACCGATGGCTATCAGATTGGGTACGTAACTATAATCTCTACGCACCTGTCGCTAGAGCCTCTTTTACTCTTTTGCCGAGTTTAGAAGAGGCATGTAACATCTAGTTGTAATTAATATGATCATAGTATGGTTGGGAACATTATCGCCAACGCCGGCTTCGTGGAACAGTTCGGGACTGAGATTAACAGCCAAGGCCAAAAATATCTGGCCTCACCAGTTCTTAGCGGATTCAATGGCATTGGCTCCGCTGGCCAAATCATTGGCATGGTCACGCTTCCATTCCTGTCGGGTCGTTGGGGCAGAAAGTTTGCCATGTACTGGCTGTGGTTCCTCCTCGCCCTAAGCGTCGCCTTGGAGTGCATCGCCAAGAACTGGCAGGTATGGCTTGTGGCCAAACTTTTTGGGGGCATTGGGGTCGGATGCCTGCAGACTACCATTCCCACGTACATCTCTGAGGTGGCACCCACGCGGATCCGTGGCTCACTCCTCATGTGCTACAGTTTGTGGTGGCTCATCGGCCAGTTCTTCGCTCCCGTCGCCCTTCAAGTCCGATCGGAGCGTGCTCTCAATGACTACCTTATTCCAATCTACACTCAATAGTCTCAAATTGGTCTCATGATTATCATTTACCTCTTTGTACCCGAGTCACCCGCATGGTGTGTCTCGCAGGGCAAGGAGGAGCGCGCCAGGAAGGCCCTCCGTCAACTGCACTGGGATGTAAACGGTTATGACCTTGACCACCAGTACAACCTTCTAGTTCTTATCGTTGAGCATGAGAAAGAGGTCGCCGCCGAGCAGCGCCGCGAGAAATGGTACTCCATCTTCCGCGGACAAGATGGTCTCCGAACAGTCATTGCTATGTGGACCCTGCTTTCGCAACAGTTCATTGGTCTAGGCATCTTTTTCGCCTATGTCACCTATTTCTTTCAGCAGACCGGCATCCAAGATCCGTTCAAGATCACTTGCATAGTATCTGGCATCAACATATTTTTTAGCGTCATCGTAATCTACCTTGCGGATGTTGTTGGTCGACGTTTGTTGGCTTGTGGTGGCACCACTATTTGCTGGGTATGCACCGTGGTTGTCGGCATCCTAGGAGTCACCCCTGAGACCAATGCATCTCAGTATGTGTTGGTGTTGTTCACCGTTATTTGGAGTAAGTCCGAAATCTCCTGGTAACCCTTAGTTATTTCATTTTTGAATTTATTTGGCCTGGGGCTTCATGCTGACGACGTTACGTTAGATGTTGGTTTGGTCGCGAACGGTGCCACGGGCTGGGGCTTTATTGGAGAGATTTCGTCCCAGCGTCTTCGCCACTATACAGCTGGGTTTGCAGCCGCTTCTACCTGCGTTGTCGGTGTCGTGCTGGGCGTCCTCATTCCGTACATGATCAACGCCAATGATTGGAATTGGGGTCTGAAAACTTCGTGGTTCTTTGTCGGCCTTGGCCTACCGTTCACAGCAGCGATGTGGTTTCTCATTCCTGAGACGAAAGGGTAAGTTTCTCTCGTCTTCAGACCTTGAATCTTATGATTCCCAGCCCCTAATTGAATTCATTCAGACGGTCTGCGGCCGAGCTTGATGAGCTCTTCGAAAGAAAGATTAGGCCATGGAGATTCCATAAGACTGCCACGGTAACTCAGCGCATGGTCGAAACCAGTAAGGAGGCCAACCAGATGGTGGTTTGAGAAGCCAGAAGAATTAGGGTCACTCAGCTTTATGAAGACATCCACCTGTGGCTCGCTACCGCTACAAGATATCCGCTCAGTTCCGAACCAACTCTGAAGGATTCTGATATAGGCGTGTATTTGTAGTAAAACTTAGCGACAGTCTTGAGAATCAGTTTGTAGCAGAATGTCACGGGGTTGAAGGGGTTTGCAGGCTAACACAGGGGGACATAGGCTTGCGAGGGAGATATAAGGGATAGGATATTAGGAAATGGGTAAGTAGCAAAATATCTAACTATTAGTATATCTCCTATAAGTAAGAGCCTCAATCTATAAGAAATTTAGAAGGCTAACGATGAATGTAGTTATCTTGAGATACCTACCTGACCTCTTTACCCCATACAGTATAGCCTCTGACACAGAATTAGGCTTTAATCGTTTTAGTCATTGGCATCTGTGAGGATCTGATGTAGTCGTTTGTCGTTACCGTTCCTGAAGACTTAGCTCACGACATTTTAGTTAAATGTCCCAAAGACAAAATTAGTCTCCTCATTGTTAAGCTGACGCGTGACCTGGTAATTTACCGCTGGTGACGAGCCCGACCGACAAACAGTCGGGCTGTGTGATGTGAAGAGTTAAATTTGGGCATCTATAGCATCAGGCCATGTCGCGGATGAAAACGTTAAACTAAGAGCATTCGATGGGTAGTGTGAGTCCGTAAGAACAGATGGATACACATGTCTTCGTATTCCACAGCTAGTAAATCTGGCAGTGATCGCCCACCTATCGAGGCGCTTCCTCGATCAGTAGTCACCAAGATTTCAGTGGACAGGGTTGGTTGTCAAAGCCATAGCATGTTGGTGGCAACTACAAAGGTCGAATACAAATAAGGGCTGGTTGTTCGCATGAATTTGCGAGGCCTTTTGCATGTTCCAGTCGGCTCCCTGTACAACCCTGTGATATTCCTTTCGTACTCCATGGCTCCACGGTCAGGCTCTAACAAATCGAAGCCTTCAACTTATCATAGTGCACCATTCGCATTCTTCCTCTTCCGAACTGAAATAATTACAAAAGCATTTACGCGAATTTGCCATCAACTCATTTGCCCACATGACATTTCATGTTTCGAACTCAACTCCACTCGCATGCTCCTTGGACAGCACTGGCATGGTTTTTCGCGCATAGCTTTGCATTCCTGCTAGATCATGCTGGTAATAATATATTGATATTCATCCTTAACTGGAAAAACTTCGCCACTCGTTCGCAAGCTGTTTGTTTTCGGTGACTTCTATTGCATGAAGCTTTTTGAGCTACTTTTAAAACTGCTAGGACAGTGGCTTTTCCCCCAGGAATCCACAGGTGCCCAATCACCCAGCCTATCAGTATATGAACTGTTTCTATATATCACCGCCTAAGGAGAAGCCATTCTGCGTTCGTGTCCACCGAATTAGGACGGCCGCCCAGCAGCTCGCGATTTGTAGTCTGAATAACGATCCGCTTGTAGGTTGTAAGACTTGGTGTGCCACTGTCAGAAACCTCGAGGACGAAATGATAAACCTGTCCTTTCTCCAAGGGGTTGCCACTCATGTGGTCCAGACAGCACACCTCGGGAGGCGGCATCTTAAGCTCAACTCTCCTTCCTGATGCCTCCGGGTCAAGGTAAGTAATCTCGAGGTCTGGAATCATCTCACGCAGCAAGCCGGCGACGCCGGTCGGCTCCCTGTATTGAAACCAGTGAAAATAAATAGTGTCACCGTCGGGATCGTAGCTTTTCGAGGCATCCAGTATCAGCTTCTCGTCCGCCTCACACTCCAATAGCAACGGTTCAGGCCCCCCTGTGCTTTCATTGACGAATACAACGGGTGCGTGATTGACAGCCGCAGTCCGGTCTGTAAGTGTCCACTGCATGCGGGCGGCAAAGTCGTTCTGGAATGCTTGACGCCATCTCCAAATTGTGGCAAAGTTGCTGGTGTGGACCCGCCCGTCCACGCCAACGACGCTGTCTACAGCATCCGCAAAGTGCTTCCCCGATTCACTGGGATCATAATAGGTGTATCGACCGCCCCAACTTCCCCAATGTGGGTGTTCGGATGAGCCGAGTCCATTCTGAATCAGGTACAGGAAGGTCGGAGTATCACCTTCGACGAGGAACTTGAAGTCAGGATATGTTTCGCCCAGTGGGCCGATTTGTATGTGTCGCTTAAGCCACTCTTTCGTGAACAGGCTTGGATCGGCACCTCCAGGATCAGTCGGACCAGAAATGCCGGTCCATGCCGCACAGTTGTACTGGGACCAGCCATGAACCGAGCAGATGTAGAAAATATCTGAATAACGTATCCTAAGCCAGGCTCCGGTGTCATCTTGGTCCGATATAGCGTAAACTCTCAACTTCGACCGAAATCTGGCGCTGTCAGCGGCATCTCGTGTCTTGTCGACGTGATCAACGGCTTGTGCCAACGGATTAGCTCCACCCCAGCAAAGCACCCACAAGGGCTCTTCAGATTCGTCGACGGTGTTAATGAGGAGCTCGGAGCCTTCGCTGAGGGGTACTTCCAGGGCGAGTTTCCCGTACACTGCAGGTCCACTTTTTATCAAGGCCCGCAGAGCCTGTGCGCTTGGGTATTGGTTTGCAGGATGTGTATGCGCATTCAGGTTACCCACGACTTTGGCATATCCCTCGACAATGCTTTCAATTTCTTCAGGGGAAACGCGGGATCTCATGTGCGTAGATGTGCACGCCACAAGGCCCCTTGTGTCGAACTCGTTACTGTAGAGGAGGTAACGGACGAGGGACTCGGAATCATCAGGCTCATTCGTGATGTCGGTGAGAATGAAGACTCTTGTCCTTGTGTTGCAGAAACGAAGACTATCCTGTTGAGGCATTGTAGAGCGGCATTGATCTTTGAGGAGCAATTTAGTAATCGGAGTAGTCAATGCTAAGGTAGAAAGGCTCAACTAAATACTTATACAACAATTCATATTCATCCTATCGGCTATCACGAGGCAACGGGTACATACCGATCCATTTTAAAGCCCATATTTCTCCAACTTGTACCTAGATCATGCTTACCATTCGACCGAAATCGCACTATCAGAGTATGATTGGCTGGTACTCCAGATGTCATGTACCTGTTGCGGCACACCATGTAGCTTTGAATACAGCCGGCCCATGCGCTTTCCATCCATTTGGCAATGGCGCTTCAGGTTGCTAATTTGGGTTGATACATTCACTGTCGGATTCTCGAGCTATTAAGAGGCAAACCTTGATTATTCGTATTTGATATGATTATTCGTATCAGAACTCCACACATCCGTCGTCGCTTAATCGAGCTCTTCGCCTACAACTTTTAGGGGCTACAGGTGCCAAGGCGCCAGCGCCAAATTAGGATTTAATCCACAAGTCCGAGTCAATCAGATATTTTACGTTTCGACATGCAGCAGGGTGAACCCGACCAATCATTATGTAGCCAAGTGGTTAGACAGGGAAAAAATGCAAGCCGACAATTTGAAGACAAAATGATGACATTATAACAGTGTTGAGGATTTTGGTGTAAACTGGTTAGGCTTAGTTTCTTTACGATTGTTCTCATGTTGATCTGAAGTACAGGAGCATTTGTGCTATACTAGGAAGCTACAGATGCAGAAAATGCTTCCCATAGGGTCCTGCTAAGTGAAATGCTGTATACCTCTACTACCGTCACGAATACCCGACTTGTATCAATATTTTTGCAATTGCAAGACTTTGTACGATTTCGAATCTATCTTAACTATTTTCCCTAAACACCAGGTACAGTCAACTTCTAAACAACTAGCAAAATCTTTGATGGCTTGCGTGCAAGTTTGACGTACCTTTGCAATTCAAATTTATCATTAATCGCGGGTAAAAAGCAGCTTGCAAGCTTTCACATCATCCAGTATCTCTTCCCGGCTTTTCAGAGTTTCGACGATAAGAATCACAGAAATCTCGGTAGCATCCAAGGAGTGAATACTATTGTGACCCTTCTTAAGGAATTCCCCGAGGCGAATCATGTATTCAGCAATGCCTTTGAAGAATCCTCCTCTTATCCCTTGAAATTGTTCATGTGGACCGGCGTGCTGCCAACGTGCATTAAATGCTGAGGATAGCAAGTTTAGCAACAAAAGTGCTCAAACCGACAGTGAACTTCATTGGTTCACAGCACAAATAAGCTTTCTAATAAGCTGGTCTGTTTCTGATGTTGTGCATAAGCTTAGGGGCATCCCCTGTGTTGGCTCCAACCATCTTTTGCAGCAGAAATAACTGCATTTTCAGTATCAACAATTATTACTGAGCCTCTGGCCCAATGCAACAAACTCAAGTACGCGCCTACTAGTGCTAATGTCCTACCCAAATATGCCTCTTGCAGCCCAAGCAATAGTCAAGTAGCTCTAACCCCAAAAGTATGGTTTAATGAGGCTGGTGAGCTTTCGTTGCTGCGCCATCAAAACCATTTCATACCTTCTTTACCCAAAGCGAATTTAACTTCTACCGTAAGCGCTATTGAAGACCAATCCAGGCACAACGTACCCCAGCGGTAGAATGGGGATCATGATATATCCATAAGCTTGAGCTGTTTTAGTAGCTTGCTTTCCCGCGGTTTCAAATACCAAAAGTTCGCACGTTGTTTCAACAGCCAGCATTATTTGATGCCGAAGGCGTTTTTCCTAACAGCTTGCCTACCATTGTCATTAAGGTGTTAAGCGCTCTTCGCCTGGCCGAACTGATCAGCATAAGTCCTTATTGCTATCTTATCACAAACTGCTTGCGAAAAAGCGGAAAGCATACCAAAACAATTTCTAGGACGACGGGAATTGAGCAACAAAGCTCGACTCTAAACACTTGGAAGTCAATTAACCAGGTAACGATAATCGCCTTTTTTTCAAGTGTCCCTGTAAAAGCTGTTTGAATACTGTTGAGTGTCCTCGCAACGTCATTGGGAAGCGCAATTTGATACTTCTCTATGTTAACTTCCTTAGTAGTGCAGGCATGGCTTTATACTCTCTACTTTTTTTGCTCTTCTTGCCTTTTCAACCCATCTATGAGTAAGTTTTTGATACGTTCTGCAAAAGCGATTCAATAATTAGCTATTACTTCAACTGTAAACAGACCCGTTAGGCTTGTCTTTGCTCGCGCTTCACCTAATCGGAAATCCTCAATCCTGAGTCGTGTGTAAACACGTAAGACATGACGTGTCCATACTAACCCGGGGATGTCGGATTATCCCGAACTCATTGGCCACAGTTTCGATCTAATAAAGTTTACCTGTGTACATCGCGATATGCTCCACTATTCGCCGAGTGTTAACGCCGACGTCTGCGATTTCAGTTAAAGTCGGTTGATATTGTTATTGTAACGTGCTTCGGACTTTTTCTTATGGTGGTAATAATCGTCGGCCTATTCTTGTCGGCTCAGATTACAAATATTCTGGCTATTCTTATTCCCGTTATCCCCCATTTCTTGTGTCATTACCCGAGCTTAGACTCTCTTCCGCTCGGTGTTTCGAAATCCGAGCATCTCCGAAAACACATTAATCTACGTCTCCTATTTCGTGATTTCATATTGAACTGTCTTTCTTGATCAACACCTACATTATCCTTAACTACCTGTTCGTTAGACATCATGCTTCAACCACTGAGAAATGTTGTTATTATTGGCGGTTCCTACGTCGGACTCGTACGTGCAATTGGCAACTGCTTTGTCTAATGCTGTCGCTTACTGTAGTTCTAGGCTGCCGCCAAGGAGCTAGCAGCTGTGCTGCCAGCATCTCATCGTGTAAGAAAAGTTGCTGCTCCAAACTTTGATTAAATCTTACTAACCAATCATCACCATTGCGTTAGATCTTACTTGTTGAGCCACACAGCCATTTTCACCACCTCTTTGCATTTGTGAGCCGCTACTAAAAATCCCAAAGCTACTTTTGAGGTAACTGACTCTTCACCAGCCCCGTTTCGCGGTTGTGCCTAAATATGAGCACAAGGCCTTCATCCCCTATACTGCGACTTTCGCAGGATCCCCTAACCCTTCTCAGCACCAAGTCATCCAAGCAAACGCTAAGTCCCTCCGCCGTGACACCGTTATTCTTGATCGGGATTGGCAAGGGTTGAACGAAATTCCGTTTGATTACCTTGTTGTCGCCACGGGCACTCGGCTGCCGGCGCCCGGCAATATGCAAGATGACGAGAAAGTGTCTTCAATTGAGTACTTGAGATCCTACCAGCAATCCATCTTCAAAGCTTCGTCCATCGCCATAGTTGGCGGCGGTGCCGTTGGTGTCCAGATGGCGACTGATCTGAAAGAACTTTACCCCGAAAAGGAGATCACCCTTGTCCATTCTCGTGAGAACCTTATGCCTCTGTATCACAAGAAGCTAGATGAAATCGTCAAGGCTCGCTTCAACGAACTGGGCGTCAGGTCAGTTATTTGAATCCTACATATGGAGCGTACTGATCTTTAGTAGACTCATCACTGGAACGCGAGCCGTACTTCCTGCTACCCTCGTTCGCAACGACAAGCAAGTTGTCCTTAAACTTAAAGATAACCGCGAACTCCTCGTCGACCTGGTCATTCCTGCAACAGGACAAACACCCAACAACGAATTTGTTCAAACACTCACCCCGAGTGGCGATTCTCCTATAGTCAATCCATCCAATGGGTTTATCAAAGTCAGGCCAACGCTCCAATTCGAGGATTCAGCATATTCCAATTTCTTTGCTGCTGGCGACATTGCCGATACTGGAGCACATAAAGCTGCCCGGCCTGGTGCTGCACAGGCGCAGGTAGCAGCTCGAAACATTATCGCTATGATTGAGGGCCGAGAGCCGGCCGAAAAGCTTTCCGTCAGCCCTCCGGCAATTCATCTTTCATTGGGGCTGGTAAGATTTCTACAAAACATCACTTTGTATGTTACTGACACTCGTTATGTGCTTGTACAGACAAAAAACATGGTTTTCAGAAACCCAAATGTTGCAGCTGGAGACACTGAGCCCACTGTAATCATGAGAGACGAGTAAGGTTTCCGTTCCTCCATCTTCAAGAGGTTACACACTGACTTGATTTATAGCGGTAAAGAGGATATGAACATTGATCGTGTTTGGGAGAATCGGGGAGTCAAGGTAGCAGACCCAAAGGAATACCATTTGTAAATTACTAAAGACAGCTTGGTAAAGAATCAACTGATAAGTCGAAAGCAAAATGGTTCTGTTAAAATAGTAGCGATGCCAATTATGAGAAAAAATGTTTCAAGTTTAGGTCCACTCTTGTGGCAGCCTGTATATTGACGTGTTGGTAGAATGAATGGATTTGGTAAAGGGAAAAGGCAACTCCACCCAATTCTCGTCTGTTCAACTTTCATGAGTATCTTGTGGCATCTCATAAGGTCAGTATGTTTTCTCAGCCTCCAACTGCTTTATACTGGCATGCGAAATAATATGAGAGTTGCCTTAGCTTCAATTAATAGCCTGAAGTAGGATAGAGTATAGGAAGCTGCGATATTAAGGATTGGCTTAACGTATTGCTTCTCGATTATGTAGTCTCATTTGAAGTTATGTGAAAATCATGCAGTACAGCTTTTTCTACCGTCGGGAGGTTAAAAGCAAGGCTTCAAAGACTCTGTTGAACACCGTCAGGAGAGCCCAAGCCTGGTCGAACAGCCTGTGCCAGAGCCTTCAATACCACCCAATTCCGTAATGTGCAATAGGAGCTCGTACAAAGCTGAAGGACACAACTGATCATCTTAAAGTTCTTTCCAACCAATCGGAATCAGTGCAAGGCCCGAGTCATATCAAACTTTCTAGCAAACTCTTTCTTTTAGTAGAAGCCGCGTCTAAACGCCCCAGGACCGCTGACAATGGCGATTTGGAGCAGGACACCAAGACCAAGGGGTTCTCTTATTAGATCATGATGCCATATGCCTGCCTTATTGATATCGACGTCAGCGGACTTGTTATTCTTGGAGCAGCCTTTTGTCGCATTTTAAGATACTGCCCTTTACGGTTACCAAGGAGGCCGACGGCGGCTGGGCCATCGCAGGCATAATTGCCATGCTCGTTATCAGCTTGGTTCAGCTAGTTGGATTTGTTTCTTTCTCAATGGATCTTCCCCAAAGCGACTCATGACGAAATAGATTATCCAGAATCGTAAATTCAATTCTTCGGTCACGATTTACACGTTCAAACAGATGGCCTCGGCAGCCCACAACAACTACTATGGTATATCTCCTCATAGGTCTACGTCATCACAGACTGGACAACGTATGAATAGACGATATTCCTCGCAATAACAACGATGGGGTTTGGTTTGTCAAGTTCCATTGTAGGTCTCATTCAAAGAGTGCGCATCAATACAAAAAAGTCTGTGATGGTCTTTGGTGCTGTGGCGAGAGTGACCGCCTACGGTCTATTGGTCCAAAGCGATTGAAGAATGATACAAGACACAGCCCGCTTGATCATAGCATAGTTAATCTATTGCCTCGGCTCCTTCAACGTTTTAGGTGCTCGTGTAGGCAGTTAGGTTTCAGTGCCTCATCATGATATGGCCTCCATCATCGCTCTACATACTTTGTGGTCTACCCTGGGCTCTTGCATTGGTAGTGCCATCTCATCGGTCACTTGGACAGATGGGATGCTCGATCGCATGCACGTGAAAATGTCTGGCGTTGATCACTCAACAATTTCAAAGCTCTATAGAAACATAAAGAAGCTTAGCCCCAGCTACAAGTTTGATCATCCAGTTAGACATGGTGCGATGCGTACTTATGCTCTTGTCAACGGCCCCATCGCCGTTACGGCCCTTGCCTTGGCTGCTGTGCCTTTGCTTTCCGCCCTGAATTTTACCTTCGCAAACAGCAAAATGCCGTCGCGAACCCAGGGATTGATGGTGAGATGATTAGTGTGCCCCAGAGACAGTCAAAAAACGAGGGGGAAATCGTTGGTAATACGGAGGAGCCAAAGTCTCTTTACCGCAGGACGGGCGCTTCTTACCGTAAGGACACATGATTGGTATCATATTCTATAAAGATTCGAGGAACTTTATTTCAATTTTAATAATAGACAGTGATATCCTCGATTTTAGGTTATCTAAGCTTGTGCTACAAGATGATCGATAGGATTGTAGTGGGGAAGGGACGGTGTCAAGAAAGCGCGAAATCACAATGTTATTTCTTTTTCGCTGAAGAAAGAAGAAGAAAAGAGTCATTTCGAAGCCGCATGCAACATTGCATTATAAAACACAACTGCACCCTGGCGGAGAAATGCTAGGATATTCCATTGAAGTCTTTCCTTATCAAGAGCGTGCGGCGTTTCCGAAGGAAGACAAGGCTGTCCAAAATACCATGTTGGCGAGAGACAGCCCTGGAAAAAGGAACAATCGAGCTACGAATTCCTTTGCTTCAAAGAGGTTAGATCGTGTTAGTCCGTAAAAAGGCTTGGTTAATGTCCTTCTGAACTAAATTTATGTAATTTAAAACCGAAGGACCTGAATATTGGAAGGAAATAACGTGAGCACTGGGTCATCTTTCCAGATTTTGGTCAGTATTGCTTGGTTGTGTTTGTTAAAGTTCTTGAGACAACAATCTTGACCGATCTCGCCCGAGGATGAATTTTTATTAATTTCTGGTTCATGCACCTCAATTATAGTTCGTAAGTGTGGATCTCGAATTAGATATGAAAATTCCTAAGTGGTGAAAAATGGCAACCAGAGCAGGCAGGGTGGTACCATATGCTTCCTTCCCGTATGTTTCCTGCTGCTGTGGATCTTGTAGATAAAAAGCTATTTTAAGACTCGCCCAGCTGTCTACATAAATTGTACTAGGGGTGGTCTTGCAGTCGATACTTTTCAAAATGGCAACTGCCTTGCCTATCATCCGATTTATACGAAGCTGGTGTTGCTTCTTAATCCCCCAATAGCTCCAGGAAAAGTTGGGCAACCATATTCCGTGCCAAAAGTCAGCCGAGTTTCCCAATAATAACAGGAAAACACGCCCCGGGGCTATGGAGGTCAACGGCCATTGGTCACTGACAAGCCATCCACATGGACGGGCTAATGTAAGCCTTGAGGGGCGAGATGGAGTGGTGGAATGGAGGGTAAATGCAGGGGATCAGCCAACAACTCTCAGCCCCCCACCACCTCTATGCGTTTCTCGATCATATTGTATGCGTGAAATTTCCGCCACAACCATAAGGAGATTTTGAGAAAGTTCATTACTGGTACTTGGCTAAGTATATTCCTGAGATTGGTGGCCGGCAAAGGCGGGCTCTGTGGTACAGATGGGGCGGGTTGGGCCGCTAAAATTCCCCAAGATTCCGATAGGGCTGCCCCTGGACTTACTTACTTAACAGTGTTACAACACATACATTGTGTTAATACGAAAATGGAGTGGCATTACTTTGCAGTGTGCATTTGTTGGCAGCCTTGCCTTCGGACAGCGAATAAGACGTACCTGTGGCGGCGCCAAGCCTCGTATCCGGAGACTATCGTTTGCTAGTGCCGTGGCATGCTCACATAAGCTTATACCGGCCCCACATCGGAATGAGGTGACGAGGCTGGCCGTTGACGCACAAAATTGAGGGGGCATGGATCACTACGAGCGGTTAACGCAACCTTATATCCCCGGCCCGGACTTCCAACGGAAGAATACAGGACCAAAAAGACCTCGATTCTGGAGCATGTATCAATGGTGCGGATGTGTTTGGGACGGCATTGAATCTAGCTCTCTATGGTCAGCACTTTAGTTCACGAGCTACCTACCTAAGCTAGCTGGAGCATGGGGAAACGTGTTGACGCCAAGTGTGCACGGGGGACCAATCGCTGCTGCAGCGACCCCATTGTTTGGATTCGATATTTTCTAGCGGCCATGAGAGAATCGCATTAGTGACGCCTGCATCGACCAACCGGGCCACAATGTCACGGCTCGGCAACATCCTATATGCTCGGGTCGCATGACAATTGCAGCTGAGGCTTTTTGGACCGAACCACGGGACGTGGGCTTCCAATACCAAGAGGCTGGCGCAACTCTAGGTTTGAACTGTGCGCCATGGTATTACGCAGTACTTACATATAAGATGGAGGGGTTCTGCCAGGTGGTGCCCTTCGTGTTTATGATCCCGATGATGGACATGGTTTTGTCACAGACTTCCATGCTTTCAATCTAAGTACTTCAGATTGAACGCTGAGAGAAGAGCCTTCCATTTCCAAAATGGTACACATAAAGGCACAATGCCTATTGGCGGCGGCCTACATCGCGGTCGCTGCCGCTGCTACGTGCTCCTCCGACCTCCTAGTAGACGATTTGTCCAACTCTTTTTCAACAAACCGAAACAATCTCGGTTCGTGGACTTCAGGTATGACTGTCACTTCGCTACTGTAGAAGCATTTTAAGCAGTTCAATTGACAAACTTCAATAGACGATGGTACCATGGCCAGCATCTCCGCGGCCGATGGTATCCTAAGCTTCACCCCCAAGAGCGGAGCTTACTACTATGACACGTTTCCATGCCAGGCGCTACAAACCGATTCCTACTCCCACGTACAGTTTGACATCAAGGCACCTGCTTCGGGCGCTGCCTTTACAGCCGAACTCAAATGGGCCTCGAGCTGTTCGGCAACGACCACTACGAAAACGTCGTTTAGAGTCACAGCCCTTACAGGGGGCTGGCAGACAGTCCGCGTTCCATTGAGTAGCTTTGCAGGGGCGAATCTAAACGCGGCTCTCTCTATCATCATTGGGTCCTTTTCTTCTACCCAGCAGTGGCAATTGGATAAGGTCTCTTTTGTTTGTGGCCAGACGCCAACAACCCTCACCAGTAAGTCCGAGTTCGTTAGTGTTTGCTCAGCCTTGACTTATCTAGCGTACTGATCATGTCCTTTAGCCACTACTATTCCTGCCATATCAACAACTACAGCTACCTCAAGGGCATCCTCTACGACCCAATCCAATTCTCCGTTGTGCTCTCCGCTCTTAGTGGATGATTGGGCCTCACAGTCGCGCATTAGCTTCCTACAATACAATGCGCTCCTACTGCCGACCGGTGATGATGGCACAATGCAATCCATGATCGTTAACAATTACCATGTGACTTTGACGCCAAAATCCACTTCGGCTTACTTCTACAGTCAGGTCGGATGTGTAGATGCGACAAAGTATGGCGGTATATCGCTCTGGATCAAGGCTGCGGCGGGAACCACATTCAAAATTGAGCTGTCTTCCAAGACGACATGCGACGGCGCGGCGACAGCATCATCGTCCCAAACAACGGCTCAACTGGGGTGGACATTTGACGGAACTGAGAAACTATACAGCTTCCCCTGGTCAAAGTTTAGTGGCATCAACCTAACAAAGCTGAGGTCGATCGTGCTGTCCTCGCCAAGCCAAGCCATCACCCTGGGCCCATTATCACTCTACTGCGGGGGTACTCCAACTGGCTGGCCAGTGCCCACGAGTCCAGGCCCAGCAACACCAACGGAAACCGTTGCGGCACCGCCTGCTACGGTCTCGGGATTCGTTATTGACACTTTTAACAACCCGAGCACAAACTCTCTTGGGTTCTGGCATGGCGGCGAAGAGATGAACCTTAGCTGGGGCTCCAACCGTCTCACTGTCGCTGCTCCAGGTCCCGATTACGCCTTCACCACCTTGATCAGCGGCGGCTGTCGAGACTTGCGCAGCCACAGCGGCTCGTACTTACACATCGCTTTCTCAGGTCACACTAAATTCTCCGTCTCATTGCAGCAGCATAATTCGCAATGCAACGACGGTGTGGCGCCATATCCCGAAACAAGGGATAGTCTCGAAGCCGCCCGTTACGCCAAGGGGAACAGTATCTACATCCCCATTTCGCACTTCAACATCAACCTACAGCGTGTGAGCAGCGTCGCCATTAGGGGAGTATATAGCACAGAACCCGTCGTCTTCACCAAGATTGAGGTTGTCCCCTCCATCCCCTCAGACGTAAAAATCCCCACAAAGCTTCCTTCAGGCACCCTTGTCTTTGCCTGCACACGACCAAACTCGTTTGCGTTCGGCATCGACGATGGCAATCCGAGATACGCCGCAAGATTGGCACAAATCGTACGCGACGCGGGCATCAAGGTTACCTTTTTCGCCGTCGGCGCCGTGCTGGAAGACACATCCACAGGTATGGCCAGTCTCTATCAGCAGTTGAAGAGCGAAGGCCACCAGATTGCGCTGCATTCCTACACACATCCAAGGATGGAGGGGCTTCCAAACACAGAGAGTATCGACTGGGAGTACAACGAGGATTATAGAGTTATGACCAAAATATTTGGCGAGAAATCTAACTATTTCCGCCCACCTTATGGTGTTGAAGGCGCGCGTATGCGTCAGCGCTGGGCGGCCGCCTCGGGGTCGACGAATCCTTACCTCATCAACTGGAGCGTTGATGTTCAGGACTGGTTGTGGGCTGAGACAAGCACGCCGGAGAAACAGCTTGACGCCTTCAACTCTGATGTTGCAAAGGGGGGTAACCTGGTCGTCATGCACTTTTCGTACAACTCGACGGTCAACTACTTCCCAGAGTTCATCAGGCAGGCCAAGGCGACTGGCAAACAGATCATGCGAATTGATCAGTGCATGGAGGATCCGAATGCGCCGCCACTCTGAACGCAGAAGTAACGTTTTAAGTTTAATGAGAAGAAACATCAGAGACCGCTACTACAGTGATTCTTTAGTCTTTTACGGATACCTGATAGCGGCTAACGGAGTTAATTAGTAATGAGAATCAAAAAACGAGGTTCAATCATCAATTTAATGTTGTGCCTTTTCCAAATTCCCCAGTGCTGAATGTGAACCACAAAATTCCTCCGCTGTTTGATTTTTGTGAAAGGAATAAATTGTTATCTTTCAGAACATACCTTGGCGGTAGTGTTTTAAAAGAGTGACCAGAGACCGAATCTATACAATCTAGGACATACAATCTAGGGGTTATACAGTTGAGCTTGAACCTTAATCAACGCGGTTGACGGTACCACCAAGGACTAAAGGAACTTACTAATAATGGGCTGTCAAAAGAGGTAGTCAAAACACAAATGCTTCCCGAAGTTGCTGGTGGGTAATATGATAAGAGAGATAATACACTTGGTCAAATATAGGATTACTTGGATACGCAAGAGCTATTCTGTGGGATTAAGTAGCATAACTTGGCAAGTTTGTGACTGTCTCCTCGGAACATAAACATCAATGACCCAAGTACCACCGGTTGATCAAGCAGATGGAACCATTCGTAATATCTACAAGCGATTTTGAGTGGCACTTAGACAATGACAGTGCGTATATATATATTCATCCATATGAACAAAGTCCTTGGATCTTCTTCAGTGAAAGAAGGTTTATGTAATAAATATAGATACAGGAATGAAATTAGAAGACCAGAATTCCGGTGGCTTGCTTCTCTTAGCAGTTGGACTTGATTCCGTTGGCATAAATAGCGAAGGAATCAGCATTGTTCAGCGACTGCGCAGTGCTGATCTTGTTCACACAGCCTTCATAGCCGTAGCAAACATCGTCAGTTCCAGCGACCTCGCTCAAGTGAGTAGCTTCGTGGATCAGAACCTGAGCCTGGTCTGTCGAACGGCAGCCGCTGCTGCTGCTAGGGAACGTGAACCAGCCGTCGCAGACGACGATGTATCCATTGGTGCCGGGCTGGCAATAGGCGGCAACACCGCCGCTGCAGAAGTTGCCTACATCACTGCAGTACAAGTTGGCGCCGCTCGTCGTGCTGCCGAGGACGTTTGCGACCTTTCCAAAGACACTGGAAACGGTGTTCTTGGTGCTCGACGAAGACGACCTGAAGTATTGCTCCAGGCGGGTTCCAGCCTTGGCCGCCGACTGCGCAGCCGTAGCGTAGCTCTTGCCTTTAGAGAGGGCGCTTGTGACGATCTTCTTTTGGGATGAGTTGCAGTCGCTCTTGAGAGTCACGCGCTTCTCCGTAATGGCCTGGTGGAAGGCGGCGTGAACAGAAGCGGCCTGGGCTCCGTCGACGCTGGCATGAATCACGCCAGAGTCGTAAACGACCTGACCAGTGATTTCGTTGCTGCCCTCCTCGGCGTATCGGAGCGATCCAGCGCTAGAGAACTCGAAGTCGCCACCGCTGCTAAGGTCGTGCACTTGAGCGGTGTCCCACTGAACCTCAACGATCTCGCCAGGAGCAATGGTTCGGAAGGCAGAGTCGGGGAGGTTTCTATCATCTACATAGACGCGGATACCGGTAAAGTCAACTTTGTTGTTGCTGTTGGCTGTTGAATTCGTCGGTCTACTTTTTGATCGTGCTAGTTTAATAACATGATGACATACCGACGCCGTTGATAGAGCTCGTCGACATCTGCGACTTGGAAATTTGTGCTTTCTCCACAGGAGATCCATCAAGAATCGAGCCAGCCTTCAGAACCTTGAGAGATGTGTTTCCAGTGTTGGTGATGGTGGCCTTCAGATCGCTGTTGCCGACCCGCTCAATTTTGATATCAAGGGGCTCAGCCCGCTTGGTAAGGCCAACAGCTGCGCCATTGGCGAGAGCGGCAAGGCAGGTAACGACAGTAGCGACCTTCATGATGGCCGAGAATGAAATATGTAAGGATAAGGAAGAGAAGAGAACGAATGGTAGTTGTTGAATAAACAAAAAGACTCAACGACAGCGGAAACCCGAGACTTCATGTTCCAAAGTCTTACAGAAACATATCCCGCACCATAAAAGCAGAATTTAGGTAAAGCTCGCCGTAGATAGGGTCACGAGAAGAAGTTCAGGGATAAATATACGACAGTAAGACATTTTTCGCTGCGGACAATTCCTGGTCATGTCAATAGTCACGCTGGGTCACGAAAACAATAATTGTCCGATTGGATCAATAATTCGGATTGACAGTAGCCCCCAACCATCCACCAACCGGAGGATTGTGTCGCTTATGGAACTCCCTATTGCGGACACTTACCTACTATAGGCGAAGCTATCCCTGGCCGGGTTGTTGAAGGAATGAAACGAAAATCATGGCTGGCCCCTTTCTCTGTGTTCCGCTTAGGATGAGTTACATAATGGAACGTTGGGATTTTAGAGTTTTGGATAAATAGGGTAGTGGGTCGAATTGACTTGTGGTTTGTTGTTTATCTTCACTACCGAGTGCCACCAACCAAGTCAAGCCTTAGTAGACTTGGCAGGCTGGGCAATGTGACGTTTTGATGAAATGGGGATCGAGACCAGGCCAGTTAAGGGCTGGTTAATGTCGGTAACAACATCCTCATTCGAAACGTCTTTCTGCCCCGCTTGTGCTCAGTCCAGAATAATCCTGCAATCAGTATGATGTCCATTGACATCAACACTTGCCTAAATCGGCCGAATTTGGAAACTTCAACTTCATAAAGGAGACGAACATGTTACATTGATCCCTTCTCCTTTTTTAAACGACGGCGCGTGTCTCTCCTTTTTGTCGTAACTGTGCAGATAAGCCTGCGGTCTTCCCTTTACCCAGTCAGTCTTCAGTCGTCGACGACGTAGCCCTTTCCTGGCCTATTTCTGACCGAAAATAACAAAGCATTCATGAGTTTCCAGCGTCGTATCCGAGGATCTGGTTCCCTCCCAATAGCATTGACTGTGGGCGCAATCATCACAGTCGCGCTCTATTTCTACTCGCCACTGCAGTTACCGACAATGGCCGAACCATCCTTATTCCTCGCTAATCTCCAATTGAGTCTTTCCCAATCTGCATCTAGATCTCCAAGCATCACAGTCTCTGTCAAGAACACCCATTCAGACACACCTGTGACGATCTTGAAATGGAACTCCCCTCTGGACCCCGCTGCCCTCGGTCTCGGTCAGGTGTCCATATTGCCGGCCGGCTCTTCGGAGCCTATCCATAACGACGCCATTAAAATAAGTCGCATAATGCCGCCCGGCGCCGAGTCACTCATTACTCTTCGTCCGGGCGAAAGTGCAGAAAACACTGTCGAACTGCGCGAGCCGAGAGTGCCCGACGGGATTTGGAAGCAAGGCAAGGCTAAAGTGACGATGAGAGGGAGGTGGATGGCTGTATGGCCTGGTTTGACGACGGAGGACTTGCTACAGCATCCTGAGAAACTGCAGGGCGTTGGTGCTGGCGAAGGTTCCTTGATTGGAAACTGGGAAACCGAAACCATTGAGGTTGGAAAGCAAGGGGATGGCGACCTTTAAGGTCCACAAATGAAGATGGCGTGAGGCGATTTTCATGAAACCATCGCATAATCGCACATTTCAGTTAGGCGTTGTTAGCAATCACATCCACACTCAAAATTCGACATTTTAGCGGTCTAAAACTCATTGCATTAACCAACCTCATAGTGGCACGATGAATTGAAGATCAATGGAGTTAGCCAACTACTCCTTGTATGTTTAGTGCATGTGTGCGACACACCAACGTTCAGGTTTGCGATGAGAGCGCTGTAAAATGATAGCTGCTTACCCCTATGCTTGGGGATTTGACTAGATTTTAGTGCATTGGGGGGTGTGCGAGGTTGATGCATGCCTGCGTCGGGGCTTTCTTTAGAGCCCCCAACGTCTGTAGCTGTGTTGAGTTGGAGCGGGGGCCTACGGCGGTCACATAGCCCGTGCACCGCATGCACGCCTGAACCTTCAGCAGCTGTAAACCTAGGGTTGGGTAATACCCGCGGGTACCCGTATGGGTAGTACCCAAAACTACCCGTGGGTAGTTTGGGTAAACCCGAATTACCCACGGGCAGTCCCACTATATTTACCCGCGGGTTGAAAGGCCCGTGGGTAAAACGACCCATGGGTTACACTACCCACGGGTAATTTTGCTACCCACAAGAAACGCGGGAAATACTGTAACTAAGATAGAAAGAAAATATAACTAGTTAGTTATAGGGAGAAAGAGTAAGTTACATAAAACATAGATGGCTAGAATAGATTACTACAAATATAAGAAACTAATAGAGAATAATACGATAAAGTCGGAGTGAAATCAGAGGAACAATGTATATTTAATCGCTATCCTCGTCAGGAGAGAGTTCGACAAGATCTAGCCGAGTAAGTCTCTTCCTTTTGCGACCCCCAAGCTCGGAGAAGTTTGGGAGTTCTTGGGATACAGAAGGCGTAGGTGAGTTGCTAAGTTGGGAAACTTGACTCGATAGTTTTGGCTGTTGAGAGCTAGATAAGGATGGCAGCTCCTCATCTCTATCGCTAATATCCTCCTCTTCTACTGAGACTTCGTAAGGAGGCGGGGAGGGAGCATCTCCTATAGCAGTAATAGAGATCTTAGTAAGATCATCAGAGACCTTCAGATATCTCTGAATATCAGCTTTATCCAATAGAGAAGAGTAGTTAAAAGCTTCTCTAATAATATGCTAGCGCTCTTCAGATGCTTCAGTAATATTCGTATCATCTAGAACTTCCTCAAGTGTGGTTTGGGAAAGCCAGGCCTCATTATTCTGGCTAATTTTGATAGTCAAAGTATCAAAAATAGTATCAGCCGAAAGGTTAAACCGAGCGTAGTGACAGATATGGCGAGCAAGGCTGAATGATCGCTCTAAGGGTATTGACGTCGGTTGAATAGATAAGAAGTCTCGAGCCATGCGACAAATACCATGGAATCTGGGATAGCTATTGTCTAGGCGGACCCAAAATTGCTAAACAGTTTCATCAGGGAACATAACTAAATATAGTTATTAGCTGTTAAGCCTAGTAAGATATAAGTCTTTATCTTACCAATATTAAAAAAGTCATTACAGATATTTCGTGCGTCTTGGGATGATGACATTTTGCCCTTATAATAGGTTAGTACAGTGAGTTGCTACAATAGATTGCTACAAATACCCTTTTCTTTGGACTGCGTGATAGTAAACTATGCAGAGTGTATCGGAGTCCTTCAGTTGCAGCTTTTTGAGTATTGGTATGGCGTTCCGAATCTTGATGGTACTGCTTTGTATATACCTCGATAAATTCTTGCTGTACTCGAGTTCGAAGTGAGGCTGAAGAAGGAAGGTATTCGAAGTAATTTGCGAATTGGAATCGCGTGTCAAAAGTACTCGAAACTGATGTCCCAGCTTCAGGGGTAAGGAGAGTTGCAATACCATATACCTTGAAGGAATCCTCTTCAATTAGCTTTTGAACGTATTTTTCCAGCTTCTCTTGGCCCTTTTTCGTAGCAGCCTGAAGGATTGATATCCAAGTAAAGTCTTTGCTAGTAACTTTATCTTTAAGTGCAGAGGCGCAAAAGTACAAGTGAACTGTTGCAACTTGTAATAAAGTAAAGGTATGACCAGGGGTAAGGTCATTTAACCGGCTGAGGATGTTTGTAAAGAGTAAAAACGGGCTGGTGATATCAAGCAGAATATCAAGAGCCTCCCAATCGGTCTCCACAAGAGAGAATTGTTCCTGTAGAGAGTGCTTTTCAACCCAAGCTGAAATCGTTGTTTTAAGCTCTCTTGCGCGGAGACACATAAGTGTAGTAGAGTTCCACCTTGTCTTAACATCGCGGAGGAGGCGTAGTGGTCGCTGGCCAATGCGAGTCGATTTCTGGAGGTCGAGAAACTCTTGCGTCTTCTTACTAGAAAGCTTAAGGGAAACTGCGAGGTCACGAATCTGGAGGTATATATGTTAATATAAAATCTTATAACTAGGTGAAGTATCTAACCTTTTGAATAACAGCTCCAAAAGGATTTTCCCCAGCAGTAGAATCTTCAGTATCAAAATCATCGTCAGAGTCCTCTTGATCTTTAGCTCGAGTAGTAGAAGGCTCAAACTCTGTAGAGGCTTCTACCATCGAAATTCGAAGAGCCTCAAAAATCGCTCGAACAACAAGGTTGAAAATATAGGCTAAACAGCGAATATGATATATCGGCTATACTATAGATATCGACCCTTTTGCAAGTTCTTGTGCTAGGACTTTTGGCTTAAAAGAACTTGCGTTGTCTGCAGAGACTGTCTGAAATCGAATTGTCTTCTTCGTCCTCTGGCGAATATTTTCTAACAGAGTCGATAAAGCCGTTGCTTGCTTAGAGGCTGTATGACCATCTATCATATCAATAGCACCAAGAAGAACCTGTTATAACCTCCAGTGCTTGTCGATAAAATGGCATAAAACACCAAGCAGTGAATATTTTAACCCAGGTGTACTCCAGATATCAATCATCAGAGAGACATAGCTACCAGGCGGAATTAGCTAAAGAGTGTGGTGTTGAATGCGTAAGGCCTCCTCGGATATCCAGCTTCGGAGCGTCTTTCGAGATGGGAGGTAGTAGAGAGGATTCAGGTATAAACAGAATTGCCAGAAACTTAAGTTGTCAACAGTATTAAGCGCTAAGTTAGATCCAACAATACAGTAAACTAATGCTTGATGCTCCGAGACTGCTTTCAATTAGGTACCCTAGATTGCGATTACTACAAATGATTGCTACAATGACCTGTAAAACTTACAGGCACCTGGTTTACGCCTAAACGTCGAGTCTTACAAGACTTTGCAGCGAGGTGTCGTTGCATAGCACTTATACCAGAGTTTTTGATTGTTAGATGATTGAAAACTTGGTGACAGTGCTTGCAGACTAATTTTAGCTCCCCTGATGTCATATGGTAGCCTTGGTGAAAGTGATCCCAGAATGATACTCGGCGTTGTAAAGTCCACAAGGATTTGGCGAAGCGTTTTCGTTCAGGTTGAGGGGATTTAGACAACGGTATATGTTTGCCAAGGATTACCTATTGGAGATACCATGGCAGGGTTTTGAAAAACGAGAGAAAAGTCTAGAAAGTCTTAATAACAAATAAAATGATTTCCGACTGTATCTATAAACCAGAAGGTGGAGTATTGATTGTTAGAGTCTGCGTAGAATTTACAAGCTCGAAAGCAGCAGAACAATCGGATGCAAAAGGGTCTGGCCCAAAAGGGTCTGGCCCAAAAGGGTCAGACGCAATTGAGTTCGACATCATACGTAGTAAGAATTACCTTTAGTATAAACAGGAAGTAGTTTGCAGGATTACTACAAGATGAATACAAACATTTGATTATATAGCCTTACGTAAATTTCTATTTTAGGGTTTCTAACTAATACGTTTCGTACACAAATCTAAAAGCTCTGAATTCTCCTTCGACTTGTTTTTTCTCCCACTTACATTCATCCTTCAATGCCTCGCTTATCAACTAGCCCTGTGTCAGATCAGAGCTCTCCGCTAACAGTAGAGGGCTCTTCACCGCCAAATAGTTACCCCTCATCATCAGCGAGGGGTAATCCCCTAAAACAGCCAATTACAGAGATTCGGGAGACTCCGCCAAGAAGTTCAAGTCATGCAACCTACTATAGCCAGGCTAGCCCAGACCTGAGTCAACCAGAATTACCACCGCTGAAGCGGAACTTTGCGACGAAGTTAGCGAGACGAACAGATACTAGCCAACCACCAACCATTGCACGGAAAGATCAGCTAAACTTCGCGCCAAAGAAGCAGCTAAAAGCTGCTCGAAAAAAGCCCGTCCAGATCACTAAACGCCAGAAAGTTCGTAGATAGAGGCCTAGTAGTAAGTAAGAAGTAACTCTTTATTATTTAATTACTGAAATGTGAAGCAAATGCACTTCGTAAGATTCGAAAATATCAAAAGACCACCAATCTTTTAATTCCGCGGAGCAGTTTCGCAAGAGTAGTTCGAGAAATAACACTTGATCTTCCACTAAGAAACCGCCATAAGATCCGCTACCAGTCAATAGCTATAGAGGCTCTCCATAAGATAAGCGAACAGTTTCTAATCAACATGTTCGAGAGTAAGATATCCTATCCTAATCTTCAAACTATTATATTAACATGAATATTAATAGATGCAAATCTCTGTGCTATTCACGCTAAAAGAGTAACTTTACAGAAGAAAGATCTTGACTTAGTTAAACAGTTAATAAAGAAGATAAGAGCATAGAGTGCTAGATTGTTTTAACAGCTATAGATTACTACAAACGATTGCTACAATACGAGAATCAGACTAGAGAGAATTCATATCCTTATTCATGCTAGCCTTATTGCTAATTCTTAATTCTTAATCTGTCAAACAAACCCTCTCGCTATGCTCATCTACAATTATAGAGAAAAGTCAAGCAAACGAGTTAGCTTCTAAGCCAACTCATAGACCTGACGCCAGTTGTATAGCGCTTTATCCCGAGCAAGGTCAAGCTTCAGGAAGAATAGTATCAGCTTTAGTATAGCTGAGAACTTCTTATCCATCGCAGATAAGATGTTAGCTGTTTTATCGAGAGCAGTAAACTCTTCCCAAACTTCAGCAGGGCCTAGAAGCTCCTAAACACCTTTCTTGATCATCGAGTCACTGATCTCAGAGAACATAGCCTTCACTAAAGGCTTTAGAGTAGAGGCATATCGGCGCTGAGCTGTAGTGAAGAGAGATCCTTGAATCTTGATGGCTAGGCGGTGCGCGAGTGCGAATTAGCTAAGAATATTAGTATTACTACAAAGGATTGCTACAATTAAGCACTTACGTCTTCTTCTTCTTGACAGAAGAATTAAGAACCAGGCGTATCTTCTTCTTCTTAGACAAGCGGTTCAGGTGCCAGTACTTAGCGAGTGCAAACCAAAGAAGCACTTCCTCTTTAGTAAAGATATCGCCAGCTACTAGAAATTTAAAGCCAGGTCGAATAAAGCCATAATCCTCCATCGCAGCTAGGGTAAAGGCAGGATTGCTATTCAGCCGCTTGACCTTGATGTAAAGTATCTCAAGAGTCATCTCCCAGGTATCACGGAAGAACTAGTATTCTCGGATCTAGTTTTCCTGTCTGTTTGTTAGCTATTGCTATAGTAATTAATTATAGTCATCCAGTTACCTAGATCATCTTGTCGATAATCGCATTCGACTGCTCAGCAACATTAATGGTCGGCAACTGGTTATCAAGGTCAACGTCAAAGTTAAGCATGCCCTCAACTCCATCCAGGTTTTCCTAGGTAGCCTCATCAATCTCATTCAAAGGGATATCCTCCCAAGCCTCGTCTTCATCGTCATCGACGATATTATAGGAGCTAGACGAGACTGGGCCAGTCATCTAAGCTAGCAGCTGGTCTGGATGGTTGCCTTTGAGGAAGCTAAAAGCACTTGAGCACTGATTTGAAACACCAAAAGAAATAAAAAAGAACTCACTATCGTGCATCAACTTGCTGGATTTCCCTAGCCTCAAGGGCCGCGCGCTCATCAGCAGACGCACTGATGTAGGAGCTTTTAGCCCTCAAGGCTTTAAGCTTGCGGGATTTCTACTAGTTGATCGACTTCTTCAAGCGATCAAGTGCCTTCTGCTTCTCAGTCATCTTATCGATGCGCTGACGAGACTTCTTGGTGTGCGCGTTGTCGGAATAATCCTCTTCAGCTTTACGCTTGGCTCCAGCACCAGATCCAAGCGGTCGGCCTAGAAGAGATTAGTACAAATGATTGCTACAAAGCTGGTATGAACGTACCGCAATCCTGTCCTGAGGACATATTTTACTACTGTTCCCTAATTGATTTAATAAGTCAAAACCAATAATTGTGAGATCAAAGTATCAAATTACCTTAATTAAGAGGCTTGTCGGTGCGGCTGGGTGTTAGTGGTAGAGGTAGGTTGTAGTATTGTCTGGGGAGAAGTTTTCTAAAGCTTCAGAACCTCACAAAAAAAAAACAAAATACGCCAAAAAGTGGTCTGTGCGTAGCCGCGGCTTCTTGTTTTTTTTCTCAAAAAGAATCTCTTTGAAAACCTCTGTTTAGTAGTTATCTGTAAAAGATTCTATATTGATTAGACCTAGACTTGTATTTCTAGGAGTCCTACCTGATTCATAGTTAACTTTATAATATAATGCCTGGCATAGCCCGAAAGACTATGCCTAGTACTAAGGAGCAGCAGAAACGCCGTTAGCGCCCTGGCAGTAAGTCTAGATTGCTACAAAAGATGGCTACACACTAACCCTAATACCTAGCAAAAGCTCTCCGGGAGGTCAGGAACTACCAGAAGACATTTGACTTCCTGATTCCGAAGCCCCTATTCCAGCGACTCTGGAAGGAAATCTGCGATGACATCGACCCCTCCAAGCGCCTGCGCTGGCAGGCGACTGCTATTAGCGCTCTTCAAGAGTCTTCGGAGTCTCTTCTCTTTGGTGTTTTCGACAGTAAGCTTCACTTGCAAACTCTTATCGAGTTGAACGAACTATCTAGTGATTAACTTTGCTGCGATCCACACCAATCGCGTCACCATTAAGCCGAAGGATCTGCATCTCGTCCAGGCTATCTTGAAGGCCGGCAGAGTCCACGGAGACAAGTGGTTCGACCCCGAGTCTGGGAAATGCAGGCGATTAATTGAAGGCATTCAGGGCGTTCGGAAGTTAGGAGTAACAAGGTAGCAGGTCTATTCGTTGCGCAATATATCCACTCTTGAGGCTGGCTACTACAAAAGATGTCTAAAATTCGTGATGCATACTTACTGAAATCTACCCACGGGTATACACCCGTGGGTACCCAAACCCGTGGGCCCCCCTTCAGTTTACTACCCGTGGGCTTTTTTACCCAAACCCACTTTACCCATGGGTACCCGTGGGTAATAGTAAAACTTTCGGGCACTACCTATAACTACCCGACCCATTTCGCGGGTACCCGTGGGACCCGCGGGCCGGGTAATGCCCATGCCTATGTAAACCCAAAACAAGGTGAGCATTTTTAAGTTAAAGATTGAGTTAATTATATCTAATTCCCGTTGAAACTCTCAGTTATGCTATTTATACATGTGCTACAGACGTTATGATGAATCCGACTCCGACTTATTCCCGCTAGTATTTTCCTTATGAGTCGTCTCGCTTTTAACGTCAGTACGAAACTGCACTTCCTCTTCTCTAAGCTGCGCCATCAACGTCTTGTTCGCCTGCCACACAGGCTTGATCTCGAAGAGTCTGTCAATCTTCTCCAGCGGAACTCCACTCGTTTCGGGAATAAGGAAGAACGCGAAAAAGAACGCCAGGAATGATAGAGACGCGAAGAAGAAATATACGCCGTAGCCCATTGCAGCGAACATTTGCTCCGTGAATCGCGAGACCAGGAAGTTGAAGAGCCAGTTGCTCGCGGTTGTTGCACCACCGGCCAAGGAGCGGAAGTTGGGATCGAAGAATTCCTGTACAGAATAGTATTAGCGGACGTTTGTTTCCCTTTTAGATAAAAAAAAGATCAGGTGGACTAGAGGGGTGACATACAGAGTTGATGACCCAAGGAGTGCCGTTCCAGGTAGGCGTGTAAACGGCCGTCCACAAGTAGAAGAAGACGATGGCAGCGTAACCACTGCCAGTGAGGTGGTCTTGAGGGTTCTTGGTTGGTTCGACAACACAGACGTATGCACCAATAACCCACATGCAGATGGAACCAGTAATGGCACCAATCAACAAGAGCTTTCGCCGACCCAGTTGGTCGACAAGAAATAGCAGCCACACAAAGGTCATGACAGCTTTGATGACACCGAAGATACCCGTCATTAGGTTAACGGTATTGGAGTCGATGCCGATACTCTATACATACAGTGATTAGTATTTCTCGCCCTAGTGATTGAAGATGATAAGGGGGAAATGAGTCCAACTCACAGAGAAAATTGTGGGCGAGTAATAGTTGATGGCGTTAATACCAGAACCGTTCTGCCAGAAGAACAACATGCAGCCCAAGAACAAACGCCACTGCAAGTTAGGACGTGCGGCAAGCGCCTGGAAAGGCTGCCAGAAGCCGAGTCCTACCGTGGACTTTTGCATCTCGTAAATCTTGTCGATGGCCGCAATCTCCTCTTGTAAGTAGATATGAGTGGGCTCCAGCTGACGGATCCAGCAAAGATTATCCATAGCTTCCTTACGGTAATCTTTGAGGAAGAGCCATCGGGGCGATTCCCGAATCCAGAAAGAGCCGATCAGTAGCAGGCCAGACGGGATCAGTTGAACGGCAAAGGGGATGATCCATTGCGTGCGACCAGGGGCGATGTGTGATTCAACTCCGTACTGTTTCGCATGTTGTTAGATTTCAAAGCACAGCGTAGAGATATTATTGAGCCTGCTTCAGCACTCACGTTGATCCAAAAGCCCACCAAGCCGCCAATTTGCCAACCAAGTTCATAAAGACCGACGAGACGACCACGAATAGCTGGTGGTGAAAGTTCCGAGATGTAGATAGGAATGATGTTCTGTACTCTCTGGGTTAGCAAGGGTGATCAACCAAAGATGAGATCTTCCGCTATTGTCCTAGGACACAGTTCGAAAAGATATGATTTTCGTGGAGGCTGACATACCGATGCAACTCCAGTTCCCAACCCCGAAAATACTCGGCCCGCATAAAGGATGCCCAATCCAAGTGAGCCGTTTGCGCCACATGTTAAGCCGGCTCCTAGTGAAAACGTGGTGGCTCCGATTGCTAAACACCACTTTCGCCCAATGAAGTAACTAAGGCAGTAGGTGAGGAGGGCACCGAAGAAAGCACCGGCGACAAAGAGAGATACGATATTTTCGCTGATCAAGTTTCTCTCTGCAGTTGTCAACTTGTCGAGTCCGAATTCGCTCTTAAAGGAGCCAAGTGCTACAGTCGTTCCAATGAAAGCACTTGTGTATCCGATCATGCAAGATCCACAAGACGCAATGACAGCAAGCACATAGATGCGCCAGTTGTACACCGACGGCGGCGTCGGTCGCTCTTCGACAATTGTGAGGATGCCCATGGTCACTAGACGCCCCAGATCTAATGAGTTGATGGAAAACTAATGGAGTAAAGGTTGGAAGAGAAGAAAGGGTAGAGAGTCAATGTCGAAAAGTGAGGCAGAATCGGTCAACACTAAGTACCTCCTTCTAGTGGAGCATCCCCATAAGCCGATACTTCAAAGCCCCATACGTTGGAGCCTCGATTTCGGGGTCTGCGGAATAAACGGCGAGGAACTTGGATAGGTAGATACTTTGGCAAGCATAATTGATAACTCCAACGTGAGTTCACAAAGCCAAATGTGAGCGAATGGAAGGCCTACTCGTCACATTCGTCACTGTCATCACCGCTTTCCTTCGAAAGAACACGGGGTTCCACAAAAGAATGCAAAGGGGCAAATGCCCTGGCCGGGGATGCGTTTTTCCCCGTGGAGCATCCGCTTCATGGTTTTCCCCATGGAGATAAGAAAAATGTCAACCCGGGGCGGCGAATGAGAGTCAGTATATATCTCAGGTGTAGGCCCTCTGTGCTTCATCCAAGGCATTGACGTTTAGAGATTGACAGATTCCCATTAGCTGAAGGATTTCCATACTTCGGGCATCTACCGACAGCTGGTCTGTGCTCCAATGTGCCGATTACGGCCAGCAGCAGGGAGATGATAAGTGTTGACCCGCCATGTCCGAAGGAGCCGCAGTCGTCAGTGCGGTGACGAGCTCACCAGGTTGAGAAAATTCGGCGGCAATAGACTCTTCCGACTGGGGCTGCTCTACGTATGTGGACAGTGCACATTTCAGGATTTGCGCCTGGATATGGAGCCCGATTGTACACTCACGACATTTCGGGCCGTACATTGGTTTCGCATGAATTCTAAAATGTGTCGGCCAACATTTCCGCAAAAGGAGGGTTGCAAATTCTGGAAATACAATATTCCTCGTCAGTTTCCGCAATACGGACATCCGGGTTTAAATGCTCTCTTTATTGCCACCAATCTGCAAGATCTTGCCTTGCTGGTCGCACAATACGTGCCTGGCCTTCTCGCCCAGCAAACCAACATCGAACATGTCCTTCCAACCTCCACAGACACAAGAGCTCAAAACCTACACGGTCGACAACGACGTTTGCCAATATGAGACGTCATAGTATTAACACAATTCACGGTAGCAGCTTCTAAACAACAAGAATAGCTACTCGTCAAAGACAAACCAAGACAAGTAGTCAGTGAAGATGTGGGTATCCCGTAAATGTATTACGCCAAGAGGTTGCGGCTCTAGCTAAGCGTGCTTGGCTTACTTGGCTCCCGGCGGAACAATTTCAGTTAAGCGCTAAACGCGGCGACGAGATTTTGTTACAGCGAACTGTGTAGGTACCTTGGGCGCCACAGCATTCACTGCTGCATTCTACAACTCAAGCCTAGCGCCTCTTAACCACCGGTCGCTGTTATGCTGGTCTGCTGCGACATTTGATGATTTTATAAGCATTTTAATCGTTTTGCAATGATTTGGCATTGCCCTGACTAAAAAATTGAATCCGTCACTGCTAAAAGAATCCGAGCTGTGATTTTCGGTCCAACACTGACTGGTACTGTACTGCCACTGGGACCACAGCGTTCATTGTGTCATTACAGGCGCTCAGCCACGAAAAGCTTTGAACTCCCCAATTGCTGTCAGGTTATAACTGTACATCCGTCCAAACCACCTCAGTTTTTTAGTTTATTCAGCCAGCCAAACAATTTCATTTTGATGTATTTTTCATTTCCCACGTGTTCTAACCACATTTTCGAGGTATTAACATCTTTCTGCACATTTATGTTCCTTACCCCTGCCTTATTGTTCCCTACAACTTATTCATGATTGTAAAAAAAAAAGAAAATGGTGCTTGCCAGTTGAAGCAAATGCGACGAGCTGATATATATTGCTCGACAGCACTTCTTTCTAGATTTTTCTTTCAGGAACTTGTCTAGAAACAAAAAGGGAGGAAATTTGAATGCCACCACTTTCCTACCGATGAATGGAGTAAAGAACCAATAACAGTCCATAGAAAAAGCCGTCGAAGTATATTTTATCCACGCGTTGTTGCAAGGATGAGAGATTTTGCACAGAACGTTTACCTCTGCTCTTTGTTGCCAAGCGTGTTTGAATTCATCTTTGAGCGTTCGTTCCGCTGTTGCATCTTACGGCAATATGGACCGCCTGTTATCCCCTCGAGTAGACAACGGGTGAATCCAACGCTTGCAACAGAAAACAACTGCTCAAATGCACACCAAGGAATTTATTAAACAGTCAAAACTCACCCCAAGCTTGATGCTCTTATTTGCGATAACACCCTGTTGTTGAGGGATCTTTATCTGGTGTTTCCAATGGCCGTCATGGGCATGACAGGCACTGCCCTTGGTGTGTAAAACTACTGTAAGAGAGAAAGGCATGTTGGGATCCTGTTGAAGAAGCAGGTTTACTTATGGCATTGAATGAGCAAGTGAAAGCGATAAACCTTGAATTACACACTGCGTTGTTTTTGGTAAACTTTTATTAGTCGCTTCCGCAGATGCTACGTACTAAATAAAGGATAGCAGTTGCGAGTAAAGAAGTTTTCATGTTTTGGCCGAAGACCAAGCGAAAGTTGCAGCAAACTAGGGTTTGCAATGCAGGAAGAAGCATAAATAGGGCACATATCGATTGTGATCTACCGCTCAGGGCCATTTGACAAGTATTACGGCAGTCCGCAGGGCGCACTGGGTCAAAATTCAAACATTGCCTAATTAGGATGCATAAACGAGATAAGCATACACCACCCGTATAGATAGTTAAGCTTCTTATCTTTACTATGTAATTATCACAAATTTAAGCGAATTCTATGTTTCGTATACGTGCATGTACAGAGTTTTACGGGGCCGCACAGGAGTGTTGTCACGCAGTCAATTTGCCCACCACTTATGGGGTAAAAAAAGATGCTTCCATTCCTTAGAGACTGTCTAGGGGTTATTGGGTTGATTATATAACCGTCTATTCGGTAATTACCGATTTGAAGGTTTTCATGCACAAAATGACATCCCCGTTAGTTTTATATGGGAAACAATAGCCGGGTGCATGGGTTGAATGCATGCCCCGATATATGCAGTGGTCCGTGTGACACACCCCCTCAGAGAGGCAACCTGTTGTAGGTTGATTCTCTGTATTCTCATTCAAATACAGAAATGATACTATTCAGAACTCCGTATACTTACTACCAAATTCCAGATTCATACTGCGTTCTTCTCGATCAAATGTTCAATATTCGCCATACCCAATTGGGCGATAAAGTGGTTGTGTTTTTGGGCTGGCATTGCTTTAGTCATACCGTCTGCCACCATTTCGTTGGTTGGAACCCATTGAAAGTCAATTGATCCCTTCTGTAATTCCTGGCGAAGCCATAAGTTGTTGATATTGATATGGCGTAATTTGCTAGTCGCTTGGGGTCTTTCAGCAATCAATAGTCGAAGAGTTTGCTTATTGTCGCATTGCATGATGTATTTATCATCTAATTGGAGATTCAATTGTTCCATGAGTCGAATGGTTGCCATATATTCTCTTGTGGCTGCTGTCAAAGCAGCAAGCTCAGCTTCTGTGCTTGAAGTGACTACTCTTCGTTGTTTGACTGCTTTCCAATGAATTGGACCTCCGAATAGCATCATCACATATCCTTGAGTGCTTTTTCGAGTGACAGAGTCATCAGCGAATGAAGCGTCTGAGGCGCAGTAGAGGACTCCTTTCCCTTTGCAGTTGAACTCGATAGCGAGGTATTTGTTGTCCTCAAGATATTGTAAGCATTCATATGCTGCTTTCTGGTGTTCAGAAGATGGATTTGATAGGAATTCTGCTAGTCTCGAGCTTGTTCGAGCTATATCTGGTCTGCCAATCACTCCAGCATAGTTGATTGATCCAACCTTCCGTTGATAGTAGTTGATTTCCTCTGGCGTAGCCTGACCAGGACTTGGGACCAGGTTATCTATTGCCATAGGTGTTTGGCGTCGCTTGGTTGAGGTTCTGATCTTGAATTCTTCAGTGACCTTAGATATATAGTTGTCGAGACTCATCCATAGTTGACGGGTTTTTCGTTCTCTTATTATTCTGACTCCTAGGAAGATACTCAATTCTCCCATATCTTTCATTTCATACTCCTTTTTGAGTTGTTGAACTGCTTCTTTTACTTTGGTTTCATGCTTTTTATGGTATATAACCCCAATATCGTCCACAAAGTGGAATACTATGAAGTATTGATTGGTGTAGATACAGTCATCTTCTTGGAGTGGGATAAGGCCAAGCTTCTTGAATGATCTCTCCAGATTCTTTTGCCATAGCAGTGGGCTTCGTCTCAATCCATATAGTGCTTTTCGCAGGGCAAGACAGTATCCCTCTTGTCTGAATCCTGGAGGAAACCAAACATAGACTTCCTCATCAATTGTGGCATGTGTAAATGCGTTGACTGCGTCCAATTGAAGAGTCTCTAAGTCAAATCTCGCCACAATTGCCATGAGACTTCGCAGCGATATACCAGCAAGCGTTGAGGCATAGGTCTCTAGTTCATTTGTCGGTTGGAGATCTCCTCGAACACAGATCCTCGCTTTGAACTTCTTGAGATATCCTTTGCTGCCCTTATATGTGAATACCCACTTCAATGGGATAATTCGCTGAGTGTCTTGATCAATATTGCCAAGATCAATCATTTCAAACGTGCCCATTTGCCATAGTGATCTGTTCTCAATATTCATTGCAGCAATCCATTTGTGACTGTATTGGTGTTTGATCGCTTCACTGTAATTCTTTGGAACTGGTGGAAGTGTCTTTTGGTGTGGATTGCCTAAATCATCTGCTGATGCATCCCATTGATCTCTTCCTTTTACTGTATCCGTAGATTGCAGTGTGAAGTGGGATTCTCTTGCTCTTCTCAGTCTTTGTGATGATCTTGTTGCTTCTGGTGGCTGTTGATTTGTTTGACCAAGAGGGGCTGATCGATTGTAGATGTTGTGATTTCTGCTGCCACGAGGTCTTCCCCTTCTCGCTATGTTTGGGATTACTGTGGAGGAATCTTGTGGTATGATTTCTTCTGGTTCCAATTCTATGACTGGTGTCTGTTGTAGTTCGAGTCGGTCTGTTGAGGTTTCCTCTATGGTCTCACTTTGATCCGATTGTTCTGGAGTTGGCGATACTTCTGGAGTTTCTGGAGTCTCCCTCACCCCCTCAGTTGTTTGAGAATCTGACAGCTGTACTGTTGGTGATAGAGAAGTGGGTGTAGGTAATTGAAAATCCCCTGATTCTTTCTCCTGCATCGGTGTTGCCGGTGTTGTTTCTTGAGCGGCTGGATTCGAGGCGGGTAGTGGCCCGGTAATATTATCGCTGAAATCTTCTCCATCCCAGCCAGCTGTGTCTAGGTCTTGTTCAATTGGATTTGTGAATGGGATATCCATTTCTGTGAACTGGAATTCAAGTTCCATTTGGCTTAACTTGCTGGTATCCTCAATCCTTGGATCATACAGCGTGTTTTCGTCGAAAGTAACGTCTCTAGTTCTCATGACTTTTCCTATTGCTGGGATCCAGATTCTGTAGATATTTGTGCTGTCATAACCACATAGATAGCCAATATGAGCTCTTGGCGCAGTTTTGTTTGACTTTTCTATTCCTCTCTTGTAGTTTTGTGTCAAGGGGTAAGCTCTGCAGCCATATCGCCTCAAGTGTGCTAGTTGTGGCTTTTCAGCCCTCTTGTGGGTAGACTGTTGATGAGAGTTCAGCCAAGTGTTGACCAACCCCAATGGTGTCTGCCACTTGTGGCGTCTTCGAGGCAATCTGTTTGACAGATAAACTGCTGCTTTTGCCAGCTCTGGTGCCATCAATTCAGGAAAGCGAGATTGAAATCGAAGTGCTCTCATGATCATAAACACAGCACCTCCAGCTCTTTCTGCTGGGTTTTGAGCACCAGTGTACTCAGCTGATCTTTCAATCATATATCCATTCACAGCTGCCCATAGTTCAAACGCATTGCGTAAAGCAACCTCCCAATCTAGGCGTAGAATAGAGATTTTGATAAAGCACTGTCTCTCGAGGTATGCTGCTAATTCTGTCATAGCTTGTAGTCCCTCCTTTCGAGTACGAAGAGTTCTTATCCAGAAGAACCCTGACCAGCCATCGCTGACCAGCAGGATCACCTTCTCCCCATTGTATGCTTTGCTAAGTGTAAAGAAGTCGAGAGATAGATAATCTCCTACAGCAGTTGGCCAATGGTCTGGGTTTCTGCGGGAAATTTGGCGAGTTGCCTTCCCAACAGCACAGGCATCACATTCCACTTTTGTGATTCCTTTTATCTGTATCCCAAGAGCTGTTTTAAGTAGCTGTTCCAGTCCCTCAGCGCCTGGATGACCAAGTCTCTCATGCCACAACTTGGCTTCTGCTGATGATGTTGGGAGTGGTTGTCTTGTTGACTGAAAACCTTTGGTTGGTTTCCTTTCTACGGTTGGGCTGAATCTCACAGTCTTCTCGGTATTGCTGAACGAGGTATTGTTCAGCAGAGCTGGGCCAGCTTCAATAATGTATTGACCATATCGGTTTGGTGTTTTGAATAGAAGTCTGCCTTTTGAGTCGATAAGACCCGGTATTCCTGTTGTAAAGATGATCCCTTTTTGCTTCAGCGGTTCTGTCCCAAGGAGCGATGTTGGGTATCCAGGCACAAGCCATACATTTCTGACTTCGATCTCCTTGTTGTTGGATTTGCCGCCTTGGTTTGGTTTGATGATCATTGTGCCTTTCGCAATTGCATGTACATCTCCTCCTCCAGTGGTGAAGTCTTTTGTGACTGTGTAGTCGAGATCATGAAGTCTTGAGGAGTCGTTGCAGATGTGGAATCCTGTTCCTGAGTCTACTATCACACTGTCTGACAGTGGGAATCCTGAATAGAGACTTGCTTCTCCTTGATTGACGATAGTGACGAAAGATGAGAGTGATCCTTCTCCATCAGACACTTCTTGAGTATAGTGGGATGATGATTGTGTAGTGTTTCTCCAGTTTGAGGAAGATGTTGCTCGATCTGGGGACTTTTGAGACTGCTGATCGCTTGCCCCTTTTCGTAGTTTTTCAACTATTCTCTTTAAGTGTGGTTTCTTCTGGAGATACTCATTCAATCTTTCCAGTGCTTTCTTATTTTCTGGATTATCTTCATGATAGTTTGGGCCTCGCTTCTTAGGGTTGGCATGTTTGCAATCAACAAATCGGTGACTTTCGTTTGGGCAAGCTGCACACTTTTGCTCTCGTTTTGCCCCCTGTTTTATTCCTTGTTCGTTTTCTCCTTGCCAAGTAGCGAAACTCGTGTCTTTTAATGGAGCAGCATTCAGCCAGTCTGGGTGGAAAGTTCTCACCCAACTGCGGAAATCGTTAGCTTGCTCAATTCCAGCAGTCTTGCTGATCGAACTGTAGGTTGGATCATCCTTGTATCGCTTTGTGAAGTCGTAAGAGGCAGATGTGTAGTAATCTGGTGCAATTTGCTTGACTGCTTTCAAGAACTCAGAGACTTGAGTAACTGGATCGCTGAGAGCAGGGATTCCGATTGTTTGGGCTTCATCCATGATTTCTCGATAGATTATGAGCCATCCTCCAAGTTTTGCTCTTTTGATTGATAGCATATGCTTGTTATATCTTTCCAATACCATTTGTTGTCTCCCAAAGTTGTCTGGCGCTAGCTGTTTTTCAAGAGCTTTTATGATATCCCTGACTGTTTGCTCCTTGCTGACTTGGCTGATATAAGTGGCTGCTACAGTGTTCATGATCCAACTGTGAATTTCTAGAAGACTTCGCCGAACCTGGTTGTATTGGTCTTTTTCTTCTTGATAGATAGCTTTTCCATAGCTGATAACGTTGCTATAGTTTGCTCGTTCTTCTTGTCTGAGGTCTTTTGGGTCTGGGAATTCCAATCTTGGCTTAGTATTAATCTTGGTTCCTTTTGGATTCACATAGTCCCAGACTTCATGAACGTTTGCCAGCATCTGTAAGTTGTTGAACCAGTGGTTCCAGTCGCTGTCAGTCTGTAGCCGCTGTGTGTATTTTGCAGTTTCCGTAGTTGAATTCATGATCTCTCTTGAAAAGAGAACTGGTCTCTCTCTTCTGATCGTTGTGCAGTTGATTTTTCGCCGTGGCCAAGATTGAGTTCGTGACTAGACACTTCTTGTTTCAAGTTGGTGATTTTGTCGATTGTTGCCTAGAGGTTTGAGGGTATATAGCCAATCTCAACGCCTCAATTCTCAACAAAACGCAAGACGCCCCCCCTGTCTAATGAACCTGCCGTTTAGTGTAGTTGGTCTAGCCACCCAACTTGTAGCTATTCGCAAGGACCGTAAGACTGGCAAGCTCCCCTTCGTGGGTTCAATTCAGGGTTGTGGAGTTTTCGCAATTTGTAAAAAGTCTTATCGGTTCCGTTACACGAAGACTATAAAGTGAACCACCTGTTCGTCTTATCTGCCCGAAGCTTTCAGAGGCATAAAATGAGCAACTAGGTGTCTCTTCCGTTTCGTAATTCCAACCCTCCTGGCTGCGTATCAGTGGTATGGTCGAGCATGAACTTATATAAGGTTCAAGTTAAGAGTCCTGGGTTCAACTCCTCAGATGTGGTAAGTCCCCCTGAGTTGAGATGAACTTTTTGTGATTTTTTGATAAGTGTTGATGATATGAATTGATGACCAGAAGTTCTTTTGTGATTGAATGTTTCAACACTTCAACGTTCAGCCTTGTGTGATTGGAATTGATGTTTTGTTTGGTGGACTTGACTGCCAAAGTCTCATGGGTCGGTAACTTCGTCAATTGAGTGCCCTTGTCTATGGCATAAGTCTGAACTGCTCCCTTCTGGAAGTCGGTTTTTCAATTGGTAATTGTCACCATGAGGTACTGGGCTCATAACTGTCACGCAGTCAATTTGCCCACCACTTATGGGGTAAAAAAAGATGCTTCCATTCCTTAGAGACTGTCTAGGGGTTATTGGGTTGATTATATAACCGTCTATTCGGTAATTACCGATTTGAAGGTTTTCATGCACAAAATGACATCCCCGTTAGTTTTATATGGGAAACAATAGCCGGGTGCATGGGTTGATGTTAGATTGACGCCTGCGTCCGGATAAAATGCTAGGAAATCTAGCTTAGTTGCATTCTTGCAATATGCTGAAACCGGGAAGAACGGGTAGATACAAAACAGAACCCCGCTTCAACCGGAATGGGTAGAACCACTCAATCAACAACATGAATCACTCTTTGCTCAATAAACCCCAGGTGTATTGCATCAAACTAATATCGTTTATCTAACAATTAAGAGTCTCATATCGCTCGAGAGCCAGTTACGCGCATGGAAAGATACGATGTCGAGTAGCAATACCTTATCTAAGAAGGTACTACTACGGACCTTTGAAGACTGGGGCCGTTGGGACGAAGAATTCCAAACAAAAGCTATAGGCTTGCATTTATGGGATTACATCAATCCTGAAAATGATGGAGCTTTAATGGAAAAACCTGCGAGACCGACAGTTGAATCCTATAATCGAAAGATTACTCGAGCTACCGACCCGGAGCAACTGTCCCAACAGGGGAGACAGACCCGCCACAGTGGCCAATCGAGTCAGACAGTTAGCCAGTCATCTGCGGGCGACTCCCTACCCTCAGCAACTGAGTCAACTGACCCACACCTCCATGCTCGAAATCTATCCGAACTTACTGCGGACGACAAAGCCTCCTTTACGTTCGAATGGAGGGTTTACGAACAAGACTACAAGGAATACAAAGAGCAAGAAGCAAATTCTGAGAAGCTTAAGGCTTAGGTTATTGATACGGTTGACTATGGCTTACGCCAGAGCTCTTGCCGCGCTATATGGGATTTGAGGACATGGTACTCCAACCTACAGACGAGTGTAGGCGCTACTGAAAGAGAACAACAAGCTGCGGCTCGTCGAAAGTACCAGGCAGCTATAACAACATTGACTAGGGTACCTAAAGACTTCGCTGGATAGATCACTTCCTGGGAAATAGCGGCAAACCATGTGCTCGTAAGGAAAACCGGAGGCGTAGAAGACCCCAATATTTGGTTCGACGATTTGACCAAGGCCATCCAACCAATTCTGGGAAGTTGGGCAGCTATATATGCTGGAATCTACAAAAACAGACTTGAGGAAAAATCATTGACGATCGGAGAGGTTGCAAAAGACCTCAGGAAGGAAGCAGAACGTCGAGATCTTCTTAGCTCGCGAGAGAAAGGTTCCCAAATAACCAAAGGCGTATTTGGCCTAACCTTTGCCGCAGACCGCGATAATACATCTTAGACGGAGGCTGAAACGCATAACGAAGAAGGGAGCCAACCTAGTCAAGACCAAGTCAACAGCCGAAAGCGAAAACGCACAGTCACCACACGGAGCACTAATATAGTATGTAAAGCCTGTGATAGCAATCACGCTCTAGAAAACTGCTACTATGTGTTTTCCAACGATACACCAGACTACTTCAAGGGCAGGAAATTAATCCGTGATGCGGTTGAACATCGACTTAAGAACGACGCATCTCTCAAGGATGAAATCAACCGCATCAAGAAAGTCAAACACGTTAAAGCTACCGATTGACTAGGACGAAGTATTAGAGAGTGCACAGCCAGCTTCGTTGTCTCTGCGTTTAATTCGATGTCCTGCACTACATACTACCCATTGAAGAATTCGGCTCTTCTTGACTCAGGGTCAACAATACATATCTTTAATAACTTCAACCGGTTTAACAACTTCCGTCGATCGGAGGCTGGGGATTTCATCCTTGCTGGAGAAAGCAGAATTCCTATCCAAGGATACGGGAATGTAAACATACAAACCCAGGGACCGAGAGGACCAAGAATAATCCAACTGAACGATGTCGCACTATGTAGAAATTTCCCTTGCAATCTGGTATCCCTTAGACAATTAAGAAAACGCGGATATTGGTAGGACAATCGTCTTCGTTCTAACTACATAAGGTCATTCGATAACTCAATCGTATGCAAGGTTATGGACCGATATGACCAATTCGTCATCGAAGATATACCTCCTAACACGCCGAATACTGCATTCGTTACTCGAAGACATAAATTGAACTCCTGGACAAAGAAAGGTGCTATGAAAGCAGACGCAAGGAGGTGGCATCTTCGACTTGGACACCCAGGACCTCAGGCTCTGGAACATCTAGTTAATACCTCACAAGGGGTCCGGATAAAAGGACTAACCACGGTGGAATGTGATGGATACGCACTTTCCAAGATGAAGCGTCAAATAAGCCGTCAACCACGGAACGTAGGCTACGGCCCGGGTGAGCGATTAGCAATCGACTTTCATGACCTTCCAAAAGACCCTATAGGCAGAAGTAGCGTAATGCTAATCACGGACCGCTGGTCGGGAATGATTTAGGACTACTACCTTACGGAAAGAAGAATAGGAACGATCAGTACCGTATTGAAAAACATAACCGGCATACTCGAACGACAATACCAAATCAAACCAAAGATTATCGAATGCGATAATGAAATCGTGACGGGAGGAGTTGTATCTGTATTACTTCACTCCCAACATATCAGAGTCGAAGCATCAGCTCCGAACACCCCAGCACAGAACGGAGGAGCTGAGGTGTCAGGGAGAATTATCAAGGCGAAAGCGCGGGCTATGAGGATAGGAGCTCGGCTGCCAGAGCATCTGTGGGTCGAGATTTACCGTGCAGCTGTATATCTGTACAACTGGACGCCAAAGCATATGTATAGCTGGCGAACACCGTACGATAGATTTTACACCGCCCTAGCGCACAGAGACGGGGTTGCGGTCCAAGACCGAAAGCCATACCAAGCACACCTACGTGTCTATGGATGCAAGGCATATGCTATGACGACGGATGCTCAATTACAACGGAAGAAAAGGCAAAAGTTGAACCCAAGAGCATGGATCGGTTTTCTTGTGGGGTACCAGTCAACAAACATTTATCGAATATGGAACCCTCAGACTGGAAGAGTCGTCGGAGCAAGAGACGTTATTTTTAACGAAGACGAATTATTTAACGGAAACTTGAACCAATTAAGAGATGACCTCCTTCACGTCGGACAGCAAGAGCTAATCAATTTACTTGACCAGGTTAAGGAACCAGAAACAAACCGAAATATGATAGCAGAAGAAGACCACACCGGTGCCTTTATACCCTAAACAAATTAGGAGGGCCTTTATAGAGAAGACGAGGACGTCGGAACCCAGCTCAGTTGGGAAGATGCCGTTCTCCATGAAGTAGAAAGAGATACAGGAGCTAAACAGTTGGAGGCTAAGTCTGATCAACCAGCTAGTACCGACGAAGGCTCTAGACAAACCGGGGACGCGGAAGTCGACCTGGGGAAACCAGAAGGCGGCACGGGAGACCAGGCAGAAGCCGGCACCGATAACCAAGCCAAGAATTCTGATGCCCAGAGTCGTCCGTACCCATCCCCTATATCTCTTCCACCGACAGCACTTCTAGCTATGACGATTCGGGATGATTCGGAATTCCTACAAGCAAATGCTCAGAAAGGTGAAAGTTTATATGATGTCTTTAAAGCATAGAAGGCAGCGTTTGCGGCTAGACGACAGGCCACGCCGGTGGGCATCTTTGAAGGAAAGCAGATCGACAAAGCAAAGCTTCAACGACTGTTAAAGAATCCAAGTTGCCTACACAGGCGGCAGATGCCTCCGTTACCGCGAAGCCATGCTGATCTTAGAAACCACCCCATGGGTACGCTATTCGAGACGGCGGAACAACAACATCTACGCAGTCACGCCGAGATGAAATCTTGGATTGAAATAAGTCGAAAAGACACCCGTGCGAAGGACTGTCAGGTCCTAGACTGCATGTGGGTATACGTATATAAATTCGACAAGCATGGACGGTTTCAAAAGGGCAAAGCACGCCTCGTGGTCAGAGGAGACCAGCAAATCAAGTCAATACATGAAGAAACCTATGCCGCAACACTAGCAGGACGGTCTTTCCGGACACTGATGGCGGTTGCTGCACGTTTCGACCTCGAACTAATCCAGTATGATGCCGTTAACGCGTTTGTAAACGCAAAGCTAGACAAGGACATATTCATGCGCATGCCTCCAGGCTATCGGAAACCAGGAATCATCCTGATGCTCCAGAAAGCGTTGTATGGCCTAAGAGAGTCACCACTCCTGTGGCAAAAGGACCTTATGGCTACGCTGAAAGACCTCGGGTTTGAAACCGTTCCACATGAGCCCTGCTGCATGATCAAAGGAGCTATCATTATCTTCTTCTATGTGGATGATATAGTCCTGGCATATGAAAAGAAGAAAGAGAATGAAATCAAAGAAGTAACAGGAAAGTTACAGAGACGATATAAATTAACGGGGGAAAACCACTACAGTGGTTCCTTGGAATCGAAATCATTCGAGACCGAGACAAGAAACTTATCTGGCTATCACAGTCAGACTATATTGACAAGATTGCTAACCTATCTGAAGATAGAGATCAGCGACATGACATTCCCATGAGACGCGAAGAGCTAAGACCGTATGAAAAACAAGCTAGCATAGCGTCCATAAGGCGATACCAACGCAAGATTGGATCAATTCTATATGCTGCCGTTATTACTAGACCTGACATAGCTTTCGCAGCATCAAAACTAGCCAGGTTCAACGCAAACCCAGGTCCAGAACACCACAAAGCAGCAGACCAGGTTCTGCTTTATCTAAAGAAAACCAAATCGCTTGCCTTGCAATTCGGCGGAGACGATGAGTTCTTCGTAGCAAGCGATGCCTCGTTTGCAGACAATACAGAGGACCGCAAGAGTTCCCAAGCCTATGTAATGCGATTGTTTGGAGGCACTATCGGTTGGAGAGCTAATAAGCAAGCAACCGTTACTACTTCAACAACAGAAGCTGAGCGAGCTACTTGCTCTTGCTCAGGCAGCCAAAGAAGCTATATTCGTATCGCGACTACTTAAGGAACTTGGACTTCAATTGGATGAATCACGGATACGAATACAATGCGATAACATCCAGACAATACAACTGATCAACAAGGACATCACCAAGTTGCAGACAAAACTCCGACACGTTGATATACACAACCACTGGTTGAGACAGGAAGCTCAATTGAATAGAATCAAAGTGGAATACAGACCTACTGCAGATATGGTTGCAGACGGACTGACTAAACCGATGAGCCATACGCCATTCAAGACGTTTATCAAACAAATCGGCCTAGTGGACATCTCCAACCACCTAGAGAAGAGAAAGCTGCCCACACTGGGAGAAATGGAACTTCTAGGTGAAATGGAAAAACTGGAAAACTAAGTAACCCAGCGGATCAGTCTCTGCCTAAGCGGCCTCAACTGGGGGGGTGTGTTAGATTGACGCCTGCGTCCGGATAAAATGCTAGGAAATCTAGCTTAGTTGCATTCTTGCAATATGCTGAAACCGGGAAGAACGGGTAGATACAAAACAGAACCCCGCTTCAACCGGAATGGGTAGAACCACTCAATCAACAACATGAATCACTCTTTGCTCAATGAACCCCAGGTGTATTGCATCAAACTAATATCGTTTATCTAACAGTTGAATGCATGCCCCGATATATGCAGTGGTCCGTGTGACACAATGCCTTTGAAACGGACACGGTAGGCACAATACTTTTCTCCCTGACTCAAGCCACGCCTCGAAGCTATCGTACACCTTATTACTGTATTCTTGGTTCATCACAAACTGCAATACACTTACAAGCGTCCCCTGATCTAAGACCCAAGCACTACAAGGCGTGCTTATAGGGCCCCCACTGCTATATTTAAAGTATAAAAACATGGCTTGCTCTATATGTTTTTCTTTTAATCCCTGCGATTTTACTATATTCATCCAATCGCAATTATCTGGTCCAGCTTTAGGGAGCTAATTTGTTTTACCAGAGACCGCTGATATTTCTTAAATATACTTCTCGTTCCTACCTAGTTCGCCATTACTGCTAATTTGTGTAAGAAATGAAGTCTTCAGGCACATGCAGACTTTATAATGCCAGTTCGAACAATGGTGGTCACTTATGAGCGTGCGATTGATGTTGGCTATCTTGAGTGCACTTGGCCGCTTGAGGTGCTCCACTTTCGGGCAGAAGGCCAAGGAAACACACTTGCATGGCTCGCTTCATACATCAGTGGCCTCGCGGTCTCTATGCTATTTCTGGAATTTAAGACATATTTGTACCACCTTGAAAGCACGGTAAGTCACATTATTGGCACTCATTGTAGGCATCCGATTGGAGTAAAAATGGCTCAGCCTTCAGTTGATGGGCTGAACCCCGCACCAGGCAATTCTGGACTCTTGGGCGTGTGGAAGTGAGATAAATAAATGGTTCCCGGGGATGATACGTTTTGGCTATTGAATTTAGCTGAGCGGCTAAGAATACTTCTCTTCAATCGAAATCAAAATTGATACCTAGCAGAACGTCCACATCAGCCATGATTCCCAAGATCGGTTGCCATGCCTTGGCATTACTCTATGGGCTCAGCACTATGGTGCTTGTTCTTGCTTCCCGTATTTCCTCAAACCCACTTCAACGGTCAACGCCGGTACGAAATAAATCTCCTTTAAGCACCTAGTATCGTGGTACACCTCAATTTCTTACAATCAGCGAGCAAAAGTGTAAACTCCTAGCCCAGGCTGGTCTTAGCGACATGCTTTTTTTCCCAAATGATGCCGAGTATATCACTACGATTCAATCTTACTATGGAGGGGATAGTTGGGACCTGAGACCCCAGTGCATCCTCAAGCCAAATTCAACATCCCATGTATCCATGGCAATCAAGGCTCTTAACTCAGAGAAGGCGGGCAGATGCTGGTTTGTGGCCATCCGAGGGGGCGGGCATTCGAATTTCCCGGCTAGCAACACCAATTCCGGCGTCACAATCGATCTTGTCCGTTTGAGTACTCTGGATCTTGAAGTAAGAAGCCCTTTGGTGACCACAAATCGACATTTGCTGTACCTCGTTCCAGTATCTAACTACACTGTCAGATTGATGAAAGCGTCTCCATAGGCAGTGGAAACCGATGGGGAAAGGTTTACCAATATCTCGAACCCCGAGGTTTGATGGTGGCAGGAGGGCGTGAGGGAACAGTGGGTGTAGCCGGCCTTCTTCTTGGTGGCGGTATGTTGTCTCTTACGGTCCCCTCACTCCAGTGCGGTACTGACACCCTAAACCGAAGGGTTCTCTTGGTACTCTGGCAACGTAGGCTTTGCTGCTGATAATGTTATTGAATACGAGGTAAAGCCCCTACTATTCATTACAAAGTGTCATCTGAACTAAACAAATATGTAAAGGTGGTTCTCGCCAACAGTAGCATTATTACGGCCACCGCCTCCCGCAATGCTGACTTGTTTAAGGCACTGAAAGGCGGTGCTACTAACTTCGGGGTTGTCACAAAATTCAAACTGAGGACATTTCCCGCCCGAAATTTGTATGGTGGAATTATGGTCTTTCCCTACACACAAAGTAATGGCGTGTTGCAAAAATTCACCCAAATGATCGAAAGTAACACGAAAGACTACTCAGCAGATACTGGGTTTATCGCAGCTGCCTGGAGCCCAAGTGGAGGAAAAAGGATATCTTACATCCTGGCAAATATCGAGGGCCATTCTAACACTAGTGCATTTGAAGGGTTGAGCGAAATGTCGCCTGTTGTCGATTTGCGGAGCAATCTTACAGTGACCGGGATTGGAGCACAAATTGCATCTACAACCGGCGAATACCAAGTCTGGAACACCCTTACATATCACAATACTTTGAGTATGGGCCAGAAGATTCTTGCATCTTTCGAAGCTGTCGTTGCGGATATTGAGGATCAAATCGATGCCAGCGAAAACGTGAGAATCATCTATCTCATGACTCCATTTCCTGTCTTGTACTCTAGCCATGGAAACAACGTTCTTGGGCTTCAGAATACCCATACCACCAACTCTGTCGTCTTCAGCCTCCAAGCCACATTGCCGAATGCCAAGTATCGAGACCTACTGAGAACAAAACTGAGCGCTGCCACCGCCGATATTGAAGCCTACGCCAAGGAGACTGGTCAAAACATGCCTTATAGATACCTCAACTATGCCGGCCCGGACCAAAATCCAATCGCCACCTACGGCAAAGAAAGCGTTCTTTTCATGAAGGATGTTGCCGCAAAGTATGACCCAGAGGAATTTTTTCAATACGTTGTGCCTGGTGGTTTCAAGCTTAAGGACGTTTGAATCATCTCTTCATGGATTCATGGTTGATTTTTGGTTCTACTTCTATATGAAAATGATGGAAACAGCACTGAAGGTCTGGTTGCATCTGTGCTAACCATGCCAAGTAGAATTTTCTTGATAATAATGCTCTTCAATGTCTTTTCAGCATTGATGTCTTGAAAAAGATGTTGTTACATTCAGATTATGGTATTGATTAACCATGCTTCTCTTCAAACGCCTGGTAAACTCCACAATATGTCCCAAGAGCGATCCTCCAGATCTGGCATATCTGGCATATTAGCCCAGAGTCCAAAGGGAGCTAAACTCTTATCAAGAGGCAACGCTAGCCAGTCGCTTGCCGAAAATGAGAACTCCTCGGCAGCATCATTAGTTAATACCGACGAACTTCCAGTGTCCCAACTCGGCAACGAAGGAAACGATGTAATGTCTCTAGGTACAGCGGAAGGGACCATTCCTTGTTTAAATCTTATCAGATATGATTCAAGTAAAGACCCATACATGACAGCAATATGCGTTTCATCAAATGTGCTACCCTTTAGGGCATGGATACTCTTTTCCAACACAGAAAGGGATGCTTGCAGTTCAGAAACTCGCGTTCCGAAACTCAGTGCTTTTAAAAGAAGAATAGACGCGGTGATGACGCGAAGAAAAACGCGAATCGGACAGAAACGGAGCTTGCCAGTTTCAAACAATCGGTTGACAGAGCCGAGCGTTTGACAAGATCCATCAACCACTTCCTTGATGAATTCGTAGTCAGTAGAATTGATTGATAAGTTGATAATATCTGGGTCGGTTGTTGTAGGGCAAACAGTGCCAAAAACTCGATTGACAATAGCTTGAATACCAAGCGAGTTCATGAAGGCGCGGATGTGATTGTACTCAATTGTAAGTTCCTCCCGATAGTGTGCAGGTAAATCTTCAACCGTCAGCATCTAATGAAACGAAACTGATAGCAGTTTGCGAAACGTACTTTCTTGGCTCAGGTTTGCAGCTTTCCAACTTTGCAGCTGTTGTCGAAAGTGCTTTATGAGTGTCATGTATCGACCGTTTTTTAGTAGGCTTTTAGTAGCCAGTGATGATGGAAAAAGTACATCATTGATTGTTCTCAGTAGGTTGGTGAGTTCCAACCATGCCTTCAATATACCTGATTCGGCTGTATTTAGTGACGGTTCTGAAAGTACTCGGCTCAAGCTTCCAGGCACCATTGATGGACATCCAAGTCGACTGGAGTGTTGTTCTATCAAAATGTACAAAACTTCGCTTAGTCGTCTTTTTTGGGCTTCTTCACCAGAATCCTGAGGTGAGATAAGGTTCAAGGGATCACCGATGTCGCATAAACCCAGCTCGAGAGCCAATGACTGAGCGCAACCAAGAAGCATCCATGACATTCGATCAGATGTCTTTGCAGGGGTCACGATATCCCGTAACCACTTAACGTTTATTTCGTCCGTAGTCTCGGCTCGATTGGCAAACTGGCCGTCTCGTGGGTCGTCGTCCGTTAACAGTAATGAAGAGTCCCAACCGTCAGCTCCAGGAGGGAAGTATATTGCACGTGAATGCCATTCAACCATCAGCAGAAGGGCTTCAATTGACCCCTTTGTTCGGGTTTTAGCTTTTGATCGCTTCTCTTGGCCGAAGATGATTCTTGTTATCAAATGTTGGCAATGTTCCCATAACCGCTGGTGGATCATTGTACTACGTGCAATACCTCCCGCCCCAGGAAGAACATGATATCTGGATGATATCAAAAGAATTACACAACAAAGTAGTGGTTCTTGAGTAATGAGCTTGAAATGAGCGCTGTGGCTGGAATCGAAACACTTGGAAACTAGTGACAGGGGTGCTAAATTTTTAAAGAACCTGTCATGTAGTAAATATCAGCGAGCCATTCCATGAGGAAGTTTAGATCAGTATTAGTCTTACAGATCCATATATGTGACAGCCTCCTCAGATGAAAACCATCCCATCTTTGTAAACCGAAATGCGTCCCAAACCCTGAGGGTTGTGGGTGATGCAGCGGAGAACTCAACTGGATCGGTTGCGGTGGATGACCTGTTGTCTGGCGTGAGAGTGTCACCTGCAACCGGTTGATTTTGACGAACACTGCTTAAGGTTTCGTCTTCCTTCTGTTCGATCGCCGCTTGAAACAGCAGTTTAAGGGCGTCGTTGCCATTGGATACCAGTGTTCTCATCAGAGTGGCATTCAAATCTCCAGCCATATCACTCTCCCCCCTGTCGTTGCCAGCATTCTCACTGACACTAGCTGCAGGGACCATGGAAACATCGGAAGAAAGGGAAGATTGCCGTAATTGCTTATTTTGAGGTGTGACAGAGATCTCATCCGTGGTAGCCCAGTTCTCAACGGTAGTCATGTCGATTGCTGCATGGGCAGAATGGTCTGAAATCTGCGATTGACCATCTTCAGCGTTATGAGGCTTGGCTACAATCACGACTATCTTAGCATAGAACTTCAGGGAGGGTCTATTTAATGGCTTCTCACATGCGATTTTCGAAATAGATGAAGACGGTTCGTAAGGAATCCGAATTTCTTCCGCGTTTTTGGCATGGTGTGATCTTTCGACAGGGAAGACACATTCTCTTAACTCTCTCTTGCACCTGAGGCAAGCTTTACCTGGGCCATCTACAATACAACGTATTTTCTTTCGGCGGCATAGTTTACATGCCTTGTAGCTGCGTCGGAACTCTCGCAAGGGCCGGCCTTTCTCAGGCGCAGAAGCCGTAGGTTGTGGTAAAGGATCGGCCATATGATTGGATTGATCCTTTTCTTTTTTTAAGGTTGGTTTTTAATTTAAACAAGCGGATAATACGGGCAGGAAACTTACGGGGGGGTAGCTGGAAGGTGTCGCTGTTTAAACTGTCTTTATGGTTGAATGGCTTTGGGGAGCCGTGGTTTTCCGGCCAAAACTGCCGGATAGTCACGGAGACGAGAGGGGGGACGCTTGGCAGTATGCAACGAAACATTCTCCACTTAATCACTAGTATATGTTGCAAATCGTGCGGGAGAAGGGTGGGGTAAGAGCCCACTCAGTTCTGATATGTGACAATAAAGTAGTGGTCAAAGCGCTCATTGATTGGTGAGATGATTCAACCTGGTCTTGTGATTTTAGGATCATCCTCAACCCGTAGAACAACACTATGCACATTAGTCGTCACTGTTCTGCAGAATCGCTAGCTGAATTACAAACCAACAGCATTAAATACCTGTGATACATGTATGGTTACTACTTGCTTTAATTTTTGCAAGTCACTTGAAATACAAGCGAGCAAATCATAGACATATTTCGATTTTATCACGAGGTTGATGTATCTATGTGGCAATTGTGCATGAGAATAGATGCAGAAATATTAGAACTATCAAAATTCGGGCCCCTTAACAGAACTTTCCAGGTGCGAGAATACAGAATTCTTTGATCCAAAATGAAAAAACGTCGTTTCCGTTCACAAAACAATTAGCTCCTGTCCTGCATTGAAGTCCACCCTGCGAGTTACGTCAAGTAGCGAAAGTTGCGATGTTTATCACCATGCTCCGTGACATCAACCGTCTCGTTTTCATTTGCCGGTCCCAACTCGCGGTCTCTTCGCTGATTTTCCATTTTCAATAAAAAGTGTAATGCAAGAGCAGAAAGGCATGTGACACCTGTCAAGCCGCAGCCAATTGCTGTTCCTTTGGTGTAAAAGGGACTGATAATGACATTAGCACTTGTCTTGGTGTAAAGCTTGGGTTACCTCAACTCACGCATCAGAACTTGGGAAAACCACACTGCTAACAAAGGACGAGCATTGCCCCAGTGTGGCAAGAATGGCGAGCCCGGCACCCTTCTTGGAGTCGCCCCCCTGGTTGTTTAATAACCAAGTTATATTTATGCACATCGCAGGAAAGACTCCGCAAGATGCCATGAAAATACCAGCGTAACGTGCGGCGACAGCAGACTCATCGCGGACAAGAACAAGGATAAGGTATCCAGCCGTGCCAATGGCACCACCACCACTGACGATAAACCCACGTTTGCCGTATCGGTCGCTAGCCCAGGCTGCCGCAACGCAGCATGCAAAAGCAGCGAAGTATGGCGGCGCCGTAAGGCCTTGAGCAGTGACTGAAGAGTATCCCATATCTCGTACAATTGTTGGAAGGAAATTTGACAATGCGGCAAATGAATAGTTGTTGCAAAAATGAATTAACGTATGGACGTAATTCTGGTAGTCAGTCATTCCCGCGAATATTTGATCCCAACGAACGCCGGTTTTTTTTGTGCGGTCTCGAACTTGAAGTCTTTCCACGGCGTAGGTCTTGTCTTCTTCTGAGAGGTATTTCGCAGTTCCGGGAGAATCGGCAAGGAAGAACCATGTCACAAGGCTGAAAGCGATGGTTGGAGCTCCTTCTATTTCCACGTAAAACTTCATTAATGTATGAATGAGGGACAATTGTTGGGATTTGGGTGCTCACCAATGATGAATAGATATCTCCAAGGTTCTAATGATCCATGGATTTGAGTGATCCCATACGCAAGTGCAGAAGCGAAACAGTTGGCCAGCGGAGACATCCCAATTAGAAGCGAGACACGGAACCCAAGTTCGCGGCGCTTGTAGAACATTGAAAGAAAATAAGGTGCACCGGCTCCAAAGGCGGCCTCAAACATGCCGAGAAAGGCGCGTGTGGCTGCTAGAGATCCCAAATTATGTGCAGCACCAGAGGACATTGCAGCAGCCCCCCAGCTATTTTGACATCGTCCTTGATCAGCTCCATGTTCTAGATGAGCGTGAAAAGAATTCAATGCACCACTTACAGTACGCAGAGAACTGCTACGTATTTGCTAGCAGGTAGGATTTTCCAAAACAGATTAGTCCACTCAAAAGCCACATAGCAGATGTAGAACGAGTTGAGGACCCAGGACCAGTCGGAGTCGCTTAGACCCAGATCCGCCTTGGCGCCGGCTGCCTTGGCATTGCCGATATTGCCTCGGTCGAGATAAGAGAGAACATAGAGGCAGCATACGATGGGCAACAGCTTTCGATCGAACTGGACAAGGCAGTTAGCTTTTGGACTGATAAGTTGTATCGCATCTAAGGTTTACTTGCAGTTCTACGAATACGCAAGTTGGTCTGTTCTGAAACTGATTGGTGGTTTTGCTCGTGCTGAGGTCGTCCCTCTTCAATCTCCTCGGCCTTTATGGACATTTTGTCATCGGGGGGAGCGCGATCCATGTTTACATGTACTGGGTGTTGTCAACGTCTTGGATGTTGCAAGTATTGTATCCGTCAGTTGTTTGGTACTGGGCAAAAGATAATTTTGAAAAAAACGTCCGCTTTCATTAAACGATGAATTCATTCAATCCTGTTGTGGGTGTTGGCTGTGGTTAAATACCAAAGATCTCCGTGTCTCTCCGACTTGTACCATTTATCACTCAACTTGTTTTAAAGATCAAGGAAAAGGGATTTGAGATCCCGAGCTAACTTTGTGGGGTAACATGCACCCCAGATTTGTTACCGGCTGGTTCTCCCTTGCATCCGCTCAACACTGCATGCATGCATCACCCTGTAGTTTCCGAGGCTATCCGAGACCACTTCACGAATTGATACACATATGTTCGGATATTGAAGGAGACAGCAGGTATTGAAGACAACATGAATTGCATATAAAACATCGCCGCGAATCTTCGTATGAACGTCTTTCACCCGATCGTTCGCAGATATTGAAGCATCAGTGACTTCTCGTACCCAATACTCCGCAACTTATTACAGCTCTATTTCATTCCAGTTACAAAATACAACATGTCAAAAGCAATTGTCAACACTACACCTTACCCCTTCAACTTCAACCCTCCCGTCGTGGAGAAGCATGGCAAGCCGGGTATAACGGAAGACCTGACCGTAACACTCCGGAATGTCAGAGGCAAAATCCCGTCGGTCCAGGCCTCTCGTCTCCGGACGATGATGCTGGAGGCGCATAACGATCCTTCCAAGATACTTGCGCACGCATGCACATATGATGGGCTTTCTTCTCGTCTTGTTGAGGAAGCAGGCTTTCCTATGGTGTTTTTGGCGGGTTATGCTGTTGCTAGTGCATATGGACTTCCTGATACGGGATACATTGCTATGTCCGAAATGTGCGACAAGATCAAAGAAGCTGTGAGCCAGGTTTCTGTACCTGTCATGGCTGATGGTGATACCGGCTATGGAAGTCCTCTCAACGTACGAAGAACTGTTGAGAGTTTTGCAGAGGCAGGAGCTGCCGGTGTTATGATCGAAGACCAGACATGGCCAAAGCGTAAGCATCTAACCATGGCGAGATTTGCAACATGCTGACTGGAGGCAATATTTAGGCTGCGGCCATACGAAGGGGAAGTCCGTGGTCTCACGAGGTGAAGCATACGCACGAATTCAGGCTGCCTGCGATGCTAGAGACCAGGGTCAAGACATTTTCGTTCTCGCTAGAACGGATGCGCTTGTCATAGGATGGGAGGAAGCCATTACTCGTGCTAAGGAGTTCAAGAGGATTGGTGTGGATGCTGTCTTTGTCGAGGCTCTACCGGATCGAGAGGCAATGCGAAAATGTGTGGAGGAGCTGCAGCTTCCTACTTTCGCAAACAGTAAGTATCTGCTTCCCCTCAAGACAAACCAGAATCTTGAATTCGCGAAAATTGTCTAACTGCGTACAGTCATCGAAGGTGGCAAGACAGAGAATCTGTCAGCTAAGGATCTGGCGGAGCTAGGCTTCTGTGCAGTGGCCTATCCTTGGACACTGGTCGCTGCCAAGCTCAAGAGTATTCGTGAAACACTCGAAGACTTGAAAAAGAGCATGACGCTCGGAGCGCCGCCAATGATATTGTCCTTTGATGAAGTTTGTGAAGGGGTTGGATTTAACAAATATTGGAAATTGGAGGAAAGATACAAGTATCAAGATGATGGCCTGGTGCACGCCAACGGGTCGTTCCACTGAGTGTCAGAGCACAACTGCAACATCTCTGCAAGAACACCTTTATTACATTTCAAAATCTCTTGGGGGAAGTTTATTCCACAGTCAATTGATTCTATTTCGTAGTCCAGTGTCCCAGCTTGGCATCCATAGCAAAGAATTGAGCGAAAAACGAGTTTACAAATGATGAGACCACATTCCGTATCATACATGAATCTGTATTGTACATCCAGGAGCTTTTTAAGACTTGTGTGCCACAGATGGCTTGCCGTTTTCGTCCGTTGCAACCGGAGCTGCAGCGAGGTCTTCGGCCTTGGGGTACGCAACTTTATGCACCGTGTACCACGGCCGACTAAAAAGACTCTCCATAGACTCCAAAGATCTTCCCGATGTTTCCGGCATCGCCAAATACACATAAACAAGCGAGATCGAGCAAATAGATGCAAAGAAAATGAACGCACCGTAACGTTCAGTCGCGGCTAGAAGTGATGGCATCGCGCGGGAACAGCCGAAGTAGAACGCCCAGTGAAACGCCATAAGCACGGAGACACACAGCGATCTGATTCGTATAGGGAACACTTCAGCACTAACAAGGTATGGGATGGAAAACCATCCAATCGACCAAGCAATTGCATGCAAGTAGATTGCTGCAATCGCTGCCTCGCTGGCCCGCCGAGAAGCAGGGTTTGCAGAAATGCCTGCCGCGCTGCGTCCGTTTGTAATCTTTAGGTAGATGCCCACGAAAAGAAGCGTACCAATCTGAAGAGAGATTCCGGTGAGAAGAGATCGCCGTCGGCCGATGAAGTCAATGACGAAGACCGAGAATAGCAGCACTGAGACAAACTTGACAATAGCGTAGACTCCTGTGGCAAGTAGGCGACCCTCTTCTCCTTGAATACCGAGATAACCAAAGATGGATGGACTGTACTGCGTGATCGCATTGGCACCACTCCACTGACTGAATAGATGGGCGAGGAACATGAGGATAAACCGGCGTCTGTTTGGCATGTCTTTCCATGTCTCTTTGACGAGGTCCACGACTGAGGCACCGGACACAATCTCCATCTCATGTTCAAGTTGAGCTTGCATGGCTTGGAACTCTTCTTGTACGTAGGGGTGGTCCGCAGGAAGCTTTCGGAAGTCACAGAGAACTTTGAGAGCCTCGGAAGGTTTGCCACGAGAAAGCAGGAAACGAGAAGATTCCGGCGTGAAGAATGTTCCTAGGCCCCAAATAACAGCAGGCGCAATCTGGAGCGCAGTGGGCAGTTGCCATTGGATTTGTGTACCTGCGTAGTGTTTTGTGATCCCGTAATTGAAGAAGAATCCAAAGACGACACCAAGTTGCTGACAACAAGTGTATTGGAGAGTAAGAAGGCCACGAATCGAGCGAGGAGCAATCTGGGACAGATGAATGAGTAAAAGAAACTATTAGAGGCTGAGAGAAGTCTTGCATACCTCGGAAATGTAGACTGGAGGCAGAACTGTAGTAGCACCAATGCCAACACCTGAGATGATCCTCGAGATATACAATCCAGCCACACTTCCAGACGAGAAAGTTTGTCCGAGAATACCGGCAATATAAACAAGAGTGAAAATTTGCATCGTCAACTTGCGGCCAAGTTTCTCAGTGAGTTTGACACACGCGAGACATCCCAACACAGCTCCAGCAGTTGCAATCGCTACTATCCAGCCTTTCGTATTTGAGTACTCGGATTCTGATTGATTATCAATGCCAAATCTCTTCTTGAAGACGGCCATGGTGACAAGTGAGGCGATGTTTCCTATGTCGCAGTGTTCTGGTTAGCACAATACCATCATTCAGCACCACGTGAGTTGCGCACCCTCGTCGAAACCTTTGGCAACTCCTGAAAAGCTCCATATCCAAGTACACAAGAACAGGTAGCGGTTGAATATTTCCCTAGGACTGTTTTTCACTGCAGAAATTGTTGCACTAATCAAAGACATTTTTGCGAGAAGTAAATGGCCTTGGTTCGTCAGGTGGCGGGATTAAAGCCAAGATTCAAACCAGAAGAAATAAGAAAGATGCTGATGCCGGAAAAGAAATCAACTGCGTCCACTACATAATTCCCTTGTAAACCTCTTAAGTCCGTCTCCATAAATTATTCCCCAGACTACTCCAAACCACCGAGGGGAAAAAACTCCAAAATGCGGGGATATCGTTCGTGCTATGGAGGTTCAAGGTTGATGATATCGGGCACACCCCGGAGTTGTACCGAAAGAGTGGGGATCGCGTCCCGGGCGATATCCGATAGACTGAACAATCCGCCGGGCCGTCCCCGAAGGCTGTCTTGCAATGGCTCCCAGTAAACCTACTTTAGAATATCCACTGATTTCCATACCAGTTAGCACACTGGCAAGACAATATGCTTCAAGCACCTGCCAAGTTCAACTCAACCGGAACCAACCAATACCATTCGGAGTCGTTTATGTGAAGTTGGAAGGCAGTCAAGCTTTCTCCACGTGGGCGCGTCATCATGAATTTTTACCCGGTGCCTCCGACTATCCAAGCCGAGTTGTATGTGCGAATTCCCGAACATCTTCGGTGCCTCGAAAAGGAAACAGAATGGCGAGGAGGTTTTGCCCGGACTTTTCAGCATATCTTTCTTGAGGGGCCTGTTGCAGATGACAAGGGCAATTTGTACATTGTGGACGTTCCTTACGGCAGAATTCTAAAAGTTGATTCAGAGAAGGAGATTACTGTAGCTGCGGAATGGGATGGCGAGCCTAATGGGTTGGCAGCGACGCAAGATGGTTTGCTGGTTGTTGCAGACTATAAGCAGGTATGTTGGCTGAAACCTTGTTTTATAGTGGTTGTTCAATTTTTACTCAAATAACATTTGCCAGGGCATACTTATATTTGACCCTTCTAGTGGTACAGTGAAACCGTTGATGACGCGACGCCATCTGGAACGGTTCAAGGGTCCCAACGATCTCATTGTTGACAGGAAAGGCTGCATTTACTTCACCGATCAAGGTCAAACTGGCATGACAGATCAAACGGGCAAGGTGTACCGAATGCTCCCGGATGGAAAGCTGGAAGCCCTTGTTGAGAATGGAGTCTCACCAAATGGGCTTGTCCTTTCACCAGACGAAAGATTCTTGTATGTCGCAATGACACGGTCGAACCAAGTATGGCGACTTCCACTTCATCCCGATGGAACGACCACGAAAGTCGGTGTATTTTTCCAGTCATTCGGTAATGCTGGTCCTGATGGCCTAGCTATTGATGAAGAGGGCAGCTTGTTTATCTGCCATCCAAGTCTGGGTTCTATTTTTGTTGTTGATTGCCATGGCGTGCCTAAGGCGCGTATCGTCAGCGGTACAAGCGGCATCAATCTAACAAATTGCTGCTTTGGTGGGCCAGAGAACAAAACAATCTACATCACAGACAGTCTGGAAGGCAATGTACAGAAAGTCGAATGGCATTGCCGAGGGGCAACATCGCGGCCGGCATTGAAAGGCTAGCAGCCCCAACATGGAAGAGAAAAGCTTTCTACATACTGGACTAGAACCTGCTACACAGAACAAGCCAAACGGCGTTACAATTGTTCATAAGTGTTGAATAGACTGCTTTGTTTTTTAATCTATTTATCGCGTATAGTAAAACCCAAATGGACCTTATAAGTTTTTTTCGAATTGGTCAAATGTCACCGCCCTTTCTTAGTAATAGGCAAAATGGAAATTCTTACCGCCTTGGCATATGAGGTTGTTCATCAGAATGATGCATACACTAGAAATACGAGCTGATTATCTCCCAGATCCCTGAAACAATCATCAAGGAACCAATCGCAAAATAGAATGGGAGACAAAGTTTAAGCTCTCCAATGACCTCGTTCCCTGACTGAGACGTGTGCCTAGATTTCAGGTCAAAACTTTGGGATGAAACACATTGGCGAGGAAATTATTTGGGGAGTCGAGAACAGTCATGATCCAAAACAGGGAATGTTACAGGCGCGTGTGCGCACAGCCATCCGGGGGTGGCATCAGCAACGAAGAGTGGCACGGATTGCTCAAACTGCGGAATAAAACTATGGTGATTCCCCGGTGGACATTTTTTTCGCCAGTAATCGCTACACCATCTGACCATCTCAATAGCTGCATGCAACTCTGCACCCAGTATGCCTTCAACTCCCGAACATCAGCCCTTCCTGAAATACTCGGACGACCCGGCGGCCGAGGAAGCAAGTCCACCACAGCAGCATGTTCAACGCAGAACTGCTCTCGTATCCCACATTTTAGTCTTCGTTGGTACATCAGTAGTGTGGGTTTTGGTTATGTTGTTTGTCGTCCCTTCATCAAAGATAGCGATTGCGAGGTATCACGCGGCTCAGAACGGCATGTCATGGCATGAAAGACACAACATCACTGGTGGGAGACACAACATCACTACCGGCAGAAGGCTTGTATCATGCGGCAATTCAACGACAGAGGCCAGAGCACAAGGTTGCAAATACGACATCCTCTTGAACCACTGGGTCCCAGCCCCATGCTTCGACAAAGATTCAGTCGATGAATACCAAGAAGACAACAGTTGGGGAGCCTTCGCCGACACAAAATTGACGCAGAAATTGACCATTGACGAGATGTCGGAGAGAGACTTCTACTGGACATCTACCCGGGATCACATCAATCACTGCGCTATCATGTGGAGGCGTCAGTACTATGCCCTTTTCGACCAGCGTGCTGCGGTGGACTCCATCATAACAAGCCCGGGACATACCGAGCATTGCTCTCAATATCTTATGGATGTGGTGGACGCGCGTTGGACAGACCCGACGAAAACAATGAGAGGGTTTGCTGGATGCTGGATCCTTGATTGAGGTCGTGGGTATTCGCGACGGCCCTATGTGTATTAGAAGATTATATGTTGAACAATCCGAGCGTCATTGTATGATAGGAAATGTACTCTCTTTCGAGTCATCGGAACATCTATTGTGCGAAGAAGCGTTCAGATACCAGGTCATTTGACGAGAAACACACCAAATGCTATTCTATAAAGACTTTCATTTGCTGGTCATGCATTATCATCTTATCTGACCATGCAGACGCAGCCCCTAACATTTGAGACTCCGGACTAGGGTTGTTCAAGCATAGGTAGTGTCCAGCCATAAATGCTAAACACCCGTTGGAAATCTAGAGCATCATTATCCCCTCACATCAGGCTTCTCTCCCGTTTGGCCGGTGCATCGTTTGTGTATGTGGTTCGCGTTGCACATTTGGATCCCATGGGGTCCTGGACTGCTGAGCTATTGATCAACGCAGGGTACCAACATTTTAGAGCTGGCGGACATGGTGCTCAGCGTAACGAGAAGCCACTTCAGCCCGGAGGTCCGCAAAGCAGGCGGAGCCAAAGCGGGGCTCACTCGAATGTGGCTGAACAAAACAGCCGAGAGAAGCCGAACTCCTCTTGTCCCCAAGTGCCGCATCGGACCAGGTCCGAAAACCCTGTTCGGAACCAACTTGCTTAACACGACGGGGTTTTCACAAGCTGTGCATTGGGCTTGGGGGAGCGGCCCTTGGCAGTAATCTGGCTCAACATGGACACCTGTGCAGATCGTTTACCCAGACTTCCAGCCTGCCAGTTATGCTATCAAAAGAAGATCAAAGTACGTACCTTTTGGTGACGCACCCACCAAACCCGTCCAGCCAACGTTGAGACTCCATGCTGTAATCTTTGCTGGCGATGTCAGCTAATGTCCTTCAGTGTGACAGCACAAGGCCGAAATGTACTCCCTGTACGAAAAATGGGAGCGAATGTATCATTCTGATTTCGAGTGGAGAAGAAACATTATCAAGGGCGTGAGTAGTACACTCACTCACCGTCAACTGTGAACTGGAAACATGAAGGCTGATTTGAATGACAGGGAGATCAATCACCTCGAGCAACAAGAGAGGGAGCTTTCCGCGAGACTGCAGAATCTAGAAGATGTAGTGAGAACAACTGACCCGACTGATCAACGTTCCACCGATGTTGGTCAGACCGTATCCTCAATTGAAGGCTCGAACGTGTCACATGGCGAAGGACTTGGGTATGTTAAGCAGGAGATCCCCGGTGCCAGTAAATACTGAATACTCGTCTAGATTTATGGCGTCTCTCTTCACTGATCCAGATTTAAGAAGAAACAATACCGAATTGCTTCAGATCTTAGCTAAAGTACCGAGCGCTCCCGAGCCAACAGTTGTGCCCTGCGGGCTGCCTTCATCAGAAGATGCCGAAGTACTTTTTGAGAAGTAGTATGTCTGCTGATCTCAAATATCAACTCAATGATCTATGTTGCCCTTTTCTCTAATTCTATTCTGTAGTTTGAGTTGGTCTCATGTTCTGAATCCTTGTCTTTGCAGGGACGAAGTCAGAACACTCTATCGTCGAATCTTTTCGTCTAGGCCCGATAATCGGACATTTCCAGATTACGACTTGTTTCGTGCCTTCTTGATTTTGGCCATTGGTTCTATTTTTCCCTACCAAAACGGCACTCACAGTCAACACCCCGAAGGCTACTATCTTGCAGCACTACAACACATGGGGGCCGACTTTCTCACTCGAGGCCTAGACTCTGTGCAAGATTTGCTGTTGGTATGCCGATTTGGCATATACCATCGGATAGGTAAATTTTGCAGAATTAACCTTCTTGACTATTTGGATTAACTGTTCTCCAGGTACCTCGATTTGGGATGTAATTCGACTTTGTGGGCGCCTTTGTATTGAGCAAGGCTTGCACCTCGATGATCGACCACGCCAGAGTCTACTACGCACTCAAATGGAACGTCGAGTTTTTTGGCAGTTCTATATGATTGACAGATATAGCTCTACCCTTCTCGGGAAACCATTCGCTATTGATGATCATGATATTGAAACTGGCTTTCCAGCAGATGCCAACGACGAAGACCTTGTTGCCGCGAACCAATCAATACGAGACCTTGCCGAATTTCAAATGTCTCATGTTTCACTGGAACCAAATGAAATGAGTGTGTTTTTCACATCAATCCGTTTGCGACAAATTTCGTCAAAAATCCACACAGAGTTCTCAAAACTTGCCCGCAATCATTCAGAGCCTTCGCAAAATCACCTTGCACCAGGCCATATATACACAACGTTGGGTTGTTTGATGCAGGAGCTTCAAAAGTGGAGAGATCATGCACCAAATTTTCAACAACCAAAGTGTTTATTCGAATCCCAAGATTGGTATGACCTTTTACTAGCTCGGGAACAGCTTTATCTAGTCCGACGTGCGATCGATCTCCTGCCAAAAAGAGACAGCAAGATACCAAGGCACGTTTCTATTCTGTATCTAAGAACTGCACTTAGCACCATAAGGGTGTACTCGACCCTTTTTCAACATCGCCCGCTTATCACGCATACACGAAGTTATTTCCACATGATGTTTACTGCTGGCTTATCAGTCATGTTTTGTGTTTCTTCGGCAACTGCTCTCGATCAAGAGGATGTCCAGAGGGCTTCTGATGGGTTGCAACAGTGCGAGGAAACCTTGCGGGATATGGTAGAACAACTCTCGAGCGCAAGGCACTATATCATTGTCTTTGAAGCCCTCAGGCGCAATACGTCACGAAAGCTGAACCGCATCGCGGAATCTTTACGATCCAATGCTATCGGTAGTGCTGGAATAAATGAGCGGTGGAACTCGACCGTATCTTCCGCAAACTTAGGCAGGCCATCCTTCAACTTCAGGTCTGGCCTACACACCGATACAGGGGGTGAAACGACCGGCAACAGGCCTAACTCAGGCGTACAAAGCTATCAATCAGCTGAAGATACCATGTCAGGCCACTTCAACTTCTCGTTCCCTCTAGATAGAACAAACGGAGACACCACATCTTCGCTATTGAACGTTGGGAGCAATTATACTTCTCTTGAAGTTCCCGAGAACTTCTCACCAGATAGCGACCTATTTGACTGGGCATTTCTTAACGACGATACTTTATGGAATATGGAAACTGTATTGGGAGAGTATGTGTATGGCGACCCAACCAGACAATATGGATTTTTAGATACCTTTGAGTTTTGAATGACGATTAATACCTTCAACACGATAATGTTTACATTCTTTCGTGGTTTGAATTATTCTGCTCCAGAGTGGTTGATAACCCCTTCTGGTGGCTACCAGATGTAAAGGTCCATTTCCAGTGCCAATGGTGAAACGTTTTAAAAGTTAAAGAAATGTTTCTGAGCTGAGTTCAGGGATTTATGATATTGTAAAAAAATATGGAACGAGTTGTAATTCTATTTAAGGTATATCCTCTACATTGCCCTACTCTTTGCGTAATCCAACAAACGTGTAGCAGCAGCCATTCCAGTTTGTACTTGTGTCTCCCTTGTTGCAGCACCAATATGCGGCGTGCTTATCGCCCCAGCCTCCCAGAGTGATCCATACTTCTCTTGGCTCGGAGGCTCTTGCTCATGACAATCCAAGCCTGCGCCCCAAATAAGACCCTCTGACAAAGCTTCCTCCAGGTCTGCTTCGTTAATGATGCCACCACGAGCTGTGTTGATGACTATTGCTGTCTTCTTCATTATCTTGAATTGGTCATACCCAATCAAATCCTTTGTAGTCGAAGTCAACGGCATGTGAACTGTCACGATGTCAGAAGCTGACAGAACCTCCTCCACTGATTTAGCGCGCTGATGGGGTATTTCTGCCCACGCTTCAGAAGGCAGATAGGGGTCGTAAGCAATCACAGTTGCTTCAAATGCTCCACGGAATATTTGGGCGACAGACTTCCCAATGTTGCCCATGCCAAGTATGCCAATCTTCTTGCGATGCAAAATAAGACCGGAGCATTTCTCCTTGGGAACAAGAATACCAGAGTTCTGTCTTTTCGTAATGCTGCCGACTTGTCTCGCAACCGCCGTGGTCAATGTAAGAACAAGCTCAGCAACGGCTCGAGCGTTGACTCCTGGAGTGTTGAAAATCTTGATCCCTCGGGCGGAGCAGGCGTCTGCATCGATTTTGTCAATGCCAACGCCTTGTTTGCCAATGGCGAGGAGGTTGGGACAGGCTGCAACATCTTCAGCTGTCAGACGCGATGATCGCATGAGAAGAAACTGGGCGTTTTCTTTCCATTTCGCGTGCTCTGGTTGCCCTGGGAAAATGGCGTTGAAGTTTTCTTCGCAAAATGCAATAACCTCTGGCTGGAAAGAGTCTAATACGTAGACGGTGGGTTTGATGTCAGGCAGAATGTCTGTTGAATGGTCAGACACTATACCGGGGGCCATGATGGACTAATTGGATAGATGGTTGAGAAAATGAAGTTAATTAAGATAGAAGGTATTGGTCAGAAGCCTAAACGCGAATGTTTGCGTAGCAGGCCAGCCAGGTAACAATACGTCGGTTTCCGGCGGTGTGAGGCGTAATACTTATTCTCACGCACAGGGAGTACAAGTTGGTTTATGAAAAGTACCAAATGCGAAGACCAAATTACACCTAGACGAGGTCATCAACTGTTTGATTTGATGCAACGCTGGTTCGGAGGTGTTCCGGGTTGTTCGGACAGCCACCGGCTGATTGACCACTTTCTCCCTGCGGCGGACTTCGACTAGCGGAGCAGCACCGAAAGCCCCTACCTTAAACATTCATCCTACTCGAAAAGCGTCAGCACGAAGGGCCGATCATTAGTACACGGAAATATAGACCAGTCTCGACAGCCTCGGCTTTGATCCGAAATGGTAAGGACGCCGTCGCTAAATACTACTATAACAGTGGTCTTGTCGACATAGCTTGTCAGGCGCTAAGAGCAAAGAAGATTTGTATCAATCAAATTAGTAATACTCGTTAGTTTACCGCCTCAAGTCGCTATGACAGTTTCATCACTTGCTCAAGGAAACACTTCTCTGCAATGAGGTAGCATCCATGAGCGCCAAGCCGGTCAAGTCGGATTCGCCTCCCAGTACCACAAGCTCTGTAGGTGCTTTTTATAAGAAGCATTATTAATTTGACCTTGAGACGTTTCTCGACTCCGTATAGCGGCATCCTGGGCCTGCATCTTGCCTATCGTCCAGGTACCAACCAAAATCCCCTTTGCTTAGAAGTTCTCGACGGTGACGCACTCGACGTAATCGTGCTACATATCTGCAGCATTCGGAATCCACGTCTCTTTTATCATTTAAAGATTCTAGTCCGCTGGTATTATGAACTACCTACTGCTAGTTCTGTGCTATACTTGCCAAGATCTTTAATATCAAGTACACTTGTAAGGCGATGCTACATTTGTATGAGATTAAGAAGCAGAGGTGACTGAAGGGAAGTTCTGGAGAGTGGGTACTTGGTAGGTTATGGCTGCTACTGACATCCCACCCACTGTATACTGAACAGTTCAATTCTTTCACATTGCCCATTCTTTGCGAGTCCCATAGTATTGCACGGGTAACACGTTGAGTGGTCTTAACGGATGCGTGGAGTGAAAGTTTTGGCACCCGGTAAGGTACACAAGCAGACTTTCGTATCCCCAGACGAGTCTAAAGAACCTGGGGTTAGCGGCGCCAATGACTAATGGTAATCTCCGGGTCACGTGAGAGGGGGCGACATCGGTTGGTTCTGGTACTTCTGGTTAGAGGATCATTTGCCATGCGCAGATATAATCAACATCATCATGTTCAATACTTTCACGGCATGATTGAGTTTTCTGTTAGTCAACCAATAACACAGAATTAAATTCTCAATGCCAAGTTCATCTATCAATAAAAAACAGGCAGCACCGCCAGGCAATCGACGGAGGACCTGGTCATGACATCAGTTTCCTCGGGACGTGAGCCATCCAACTCTGGCGAGCCCCCCGAATCTACATCTACTCCAGAGACACCAAAAACTCGACCGCAGGCCTGCGAAAGATGCTGGAAACGAAAACAAAAAGTATGATCGCCGTTTTTGGAGCTGATCTCATAGTTAAGATGGCTGACTTCTCGCTTGACGTTCCCCAGTGTGATCGGCGGTTGCCATCTTGTACCACATGCCAAGGACTGGGCGTGGAATGCATCCCTCGTAATCAAGACTTCAATAAATTGTCCGAGCTCTCTCATACTTCTGTCATCGGGTAAGTTCTTATTGGTCTTTCTGGGGGACATTGGTTTCATTCGAACTGCTCGGACTAACTTAGCTCAGGTATGTAGAGTCATTAAAAAAAAGGGTCGCCGACCTTGAAGAACAAGCTTCGTCGAGAAAACGAGCTCGTACCAGTAGCCACATAAGCGAATCAGTGGTTGGTCCCTCACTTGTCAACGCGGCTCACGCCGAATCTCAACGCAATGATCACGTACCATCAAGCTCTACAGTGGCCCGCAGCGCTCAAAGAGGTAACGAAGATTCCTCTGTCCGGGCCACTATGGGCGCGATTGGTTTCTTGTCGCGCAGTGCTATGGCTGAACCGCGTGATCATTCCGATGATCTGCCTAGAAAGTTTTCTCTGGGTGAAATTATCTCGGGGGCACTGGCTATCGATGGCCGAGATCCCTCTACAGCTTCCCCTGCGCCTCGGGCTCCTGCCATTGACAGCCATTTCACATCACTCAGCCACGATGCAATGAGTGGCTATTTCCAAAGGTTTCTTGATCAGACCGCTTTTCTAACGTATATCAACGAGGAGAACCTCTTGGAACAATATATGGCCGTAGTGGCCGACAACGAGCTACGTAATGAAAGTAAAAGCCCCTTACAGGTTTTCAACACCCATATGGGCCTGGCCATTGGCATCCTGATGTCACCCGATTCCAGCCACCTGTCATTATTGAGCGCCAATTTCCACGCGATTGCTGTTAAACAATTGCCTTCTGTCTTGCGTTCTGAGGCACCCACTGAGCACATACACTGCATGGTCATGCTTCTTGTATATTCGTTATTCAACCCCAGTGGAGGCTCAGCGTGGCACCTTCTTGGTCTTACAGTTAAAACTTGCATTTCAATTGGTCTCCATCGAGAGCCGGATGCTCACACTGATTTAACGCTGGCTGAACACAATAAGAGAAGATGGTTGTTCTGGAGTGTCTATCTGCTCGACCGGTAAGCATTGGCAACATGAATGGCGATACCAATTTAGTAACGCCGATTAGGATGCTTAGTACAGTCATGGATCGTCCGCTGAGCATACAAGATGACGACATTTCTGTGCGAGTGAGTCCACCCCTTCTCCTTACTAACGCAGGCGAACGGATCGGTTATAACATTGGTAACATAGGTACCACCAGAAGAAGGCGATACGCCGTTATCAACGAGCGATTCCTCTAAAAGGTCGTCTCTGTGCCGCTATCTTCTGCTTTATGCACAACTCATATCGAGTATAAGAACTAAGGGAAAGGGTAATATTCTTCTTGATTACAGTAACTTCAGTCATTGGAGGGATTTACCGCCAAGTATGGAACGTTTGCAATCAACGGCTCAGAGTACCAAAGATGTCTTACATCAACTTTCTGCCCGAGCTTTAGCGCAACTAGTCTCGCCCACAGCTTTGCAAGAGGTTGATGCAGGACTATTACTTGGGAGTGTTAATGATGTCGAAATGGACGCCTTAATGACTTCCGACCAATTCATCGGCCGGTGCTACGATCGTTTTACGGCCGGAGATTTTGTGGGTAGCTTCATTGATGCATACGATGTCTTTCAAGCTGGAGTTGTTTGCGTCTGCCTTACATGGCGTAAGGGCCAAGAGTCTCCGACGGAGCGCCGTCTTACGAAAGTAACTGAAATCATTAACAAGGCATCCACACTGGTCACTGTTATAGCGTCAAGGTTCCCTGCATTGTCGGCTTTTCAACGAGTATTACTCGCTCTTTCTACTCGAATAGTGGATAACAGTAATAACCCGTACACTGTAAGGCAGATCATAATCCTAGTTTGTCATTTGACAGCTTACTAACGCATTCTGGAAGGCGAATATATTTGAAGAATTTCCCGCTGTTGTTCCTCGTCGCATACAGCAACTGATTCGACATACATTCGCGTAAATCACACTTCATTGCGACCCCAGTTTAGGTTCACCATTTCACATTTCACGTTTAGCGGGGCGGACGAGATGCGTGTCATGGAGGTTATCTCATCAGTGAATAGGGCACATCGCTGCTCCAGACAAAACGAAATTTCGCTGTAGTTGGGCCGCTTCCGCTCTGCTTTTAATGCACTTTAGATCTTCGGGTTCTTAACGCTAATCGGTTCCATTGTCTTTAAATGGCAGTCTTGACTAAAGCTCTAATCATAAATGGTAGTATTGAGGTCTTTGGTGAAATAGAAAATGTCAAAGCATGAAGGTTCATCCAAATGTTTGATGTCATACCCTTTGGGCCAGTATGTGATCACTCTGACACAGGTTGACTGAAAACTCCTGCAGACACCATTAGTATTTTTCTTTCTTATAAACATATGCTCTAGGTTTCCAATCTAACGATATTCCCTGTACTGAGCGAATTGCAACTTTCGATGCAGAAGTACTCGGAGAGGCTCCTATGAATATCGCACATATCGTCAAGCAACCTTCCCAAATGTTAGTGATTGGGTCGAAAAAGCCGCTAGCATCAATTCATCTTCTGGAGACAGTTCCTTGCGCACAAGTTCCAGAGTCCGTGGAAAATAGGTATGGCATTGAAGAGAACCTGGCACTTTCTGTCCCCGATTGGGCATAACCCCAGATGCTATGTAACTGTAGCCCAATGGCAGTCGATGGGATACATTGTTTCGAGAGCTAGCGTCGAGAAAACAAACAAACGCCGCATTTGCGGTGATGTTCATTGGTCTCTGAGTATTCAAAAGGTTAGCTGGATGGGATTGCGCAAGTTAAGAGCGTTGGCTGCTGTGGCGCTCTTGTAACTAATGGTTAATTAGAATATTTCCTAAATCTGAATAGTTGGTGATAATCTAGACCATGTTCGGGCGAAAGGACAGACCTCAGTACTAACCTAATTCAAGGACAAAGAAGATGGAAGGATTTAGCGATGGAGCCAAATTCAGGGTAGCTAGTTACTATCAGGCCATATGACTCGAGCCAGTGCTGCCATGGCTTGTATTTGGCCAAGAAATACGTGGGCCGTTGATGGCCAGCGGCGAAAGATGCGCTGAGTTACACACGGTATTAGTTATAGATGCGGGCCAAGCCCGAGGACTTGACCTTTGACATCGGACGTCTTCCGGACCGTTGGGGTAAGAACCCCAGATAACCCGCAACATACCATAGGCTACTCATTTGGATCGCGGGGAAATGGGACGCTTGGGTGTGGGGGAGAGAAAATCTGGGCAAATGCCAAGCCATTGCAACGTTGAATGAGGTGAACGCTTGTGAGACTGCAAGTTGTGGTAAAAACATAAATACACAAAGTAACCACAAGAAAACTCTCTGCTTGGTAGACCAAACGATCCATCTCGCCTTGTCTCAAGCTTTAGCCTAACAACCAAGATGACGAACTCACACGACTCAAAACGGGGGTCGTTGGACATCAAGGTTGGAATTGAGTTGGAAGAGACTGCACCTATCCGCGACCCCCTTCTCCAACACTATGAACTCATCCGAGACAAGTCGCCGGAAGAACTCAAAGCCCTCGATAAGGCCGTTTGTAAGCGACTAGACTGGAAGTTTCTTCCAATGGTTTGCGCAATGCTGCTGATGAAGTGAGTAATATCATGTGGCGCATACAGTTTTCAAAGCTGCTGTGCACCCTTGACTTTCAGAGCTTGTTGTTAACATGGCTTCCAGTTACCTCGACCGAATCAACGTCTCCAATGCCCGTTTGGCCGGTATGCAAGAGGACTTGCATATGTCAGACACCATGTGGTCCGCTGGAATATCGTTGTTTTATGTTGGATATATCATCTCACAGGTGCCTGCAAACGTGATTATCGCCAAAGGCAAGCCGCGGATATTGCTTCCGTGCTGCATGTTGGGTTGGTCCTTTGTGACCATATCCATGCCTGCTGTAACTGCTGGCTGGGGATTCCTCCCGTGCCGCTTTCTTGTTGGCCTCACAGAAGGCCCATTCGTGCCGGCTGTGTCTCTCATGACGTCGTCCTGGTACACCAAACATGAGTCACCTCTTCGTATGGGAATATGGCATGCTGGCAACACCATATCACAGGCAATTTCGGGTCTCCTTGCTGCTGGAGTTCTCGAAAATATGGATAACATCGCTGGCCTATCCTCGTGGCAATGGTTTCTTCTACTTGAAGGTACTGTATAGCACGCCATTCTGAGTTTCAATTACGACTAACAATTCCACAGGAATCGTTAGTATTATGGTTGCTATCGCTAGCTTCTGGTTTCTTCCCAACTTCCCCGAATCTACAGGCACTTATTTCCTCTCTGCCGAGGAAGCACAAATGGCTCAATATAGACAAGCTGTGTCAGCCGGCGGTCGAGCTGAGGACGATGAAGGTGATTACTGGGGAGGCGTGTGGATGGCACTCAAAGACCCATTCACATACTTCTTCTCCGCTATTCACTTCTGTCTCATCATTGGACAGTCTTACAAAGACTTTTTCCCGTCGGTAGGTTGTTGTTATTAGTATTGGAACTTTTGCACCCGACTTACAACATCAACAGATTTTGAAAACACTAGGCTTTAACAAGACTACCACGTATCTTATTCAGGCCCCTCCGCCCATCATTGCCTTTTTGGTCACATTGGCTATCTCATGGTCCTCAGGTCGTAGATTGGAGCACGGATATCACATTATTGTGCCCATCCTTCTGACACTTGTCGGCTGCGTGGTGATGATAACCACCCTTAATGTTGGCGCCAGATACTTCAGCATGATTTTGCTGGTTACTGGACCATTTGTCGGCCTCAATGTAAGATCCATTGAATTCGATTTTTGCTATTTAAACACAAACTAACCACCAAAAGCTTCAAATATCTTGGGAAACAACCGTGGTTCCACGCCCTCGTACCAAACGAGCAGCGCTGATTGCCATTGCCAACTGCGTCTCTTCCGTCTCTCATTGGTTCACACCGTATTTCTTTCTGCGAAACCAAGAACCCTACTATCAAACTGGAGGCGGGCTTATCATTACTGGCTGCGGCTTGACGGTAGTCTTTGTCCTCATCACAAAGTGGTACTGTCGCAAGAAGAACAAAGAATTGGAAGAGCAAGAGAGGCTCGCAGGAGAACCAAAGGGGTGGAGATTCGCCTCCTAATCTTACAATAATGTCAGCCATAGTACTTAGCGCTAGAGGATTGAAGATATCAGAGGTCTTCAGGTTGGCTCTCGTCCACATGTAGTCAATAAGTTAGGGTAATTTGCCTTGCACAATACTCTCTCATTTATGGAATACGTCAAGATTATCTTCGTCGGACGCTGGCCCTTTTTGGTGTATACAGTTTTCAGTAGTCTTGCGACCTTGTCTTTGAAAAAGAACATGAAGTGTTTGAAGAAACCAATTGACACGATTGTTGTTTGCAACAGGCCCTCCACTCCTACTTTGTCAAGGCTTAAAGAGAGGGACCAGCTTTACAGAGGAACGACTCTATTATGCCGTTCCATTTGACAGGATTTTGGAGAGAGATTTCACAGGAGGGTGTCTAGGCACTTGTTTCGACCAAAAGGATTTACACAACTCAAGATTGATGTAACTCCTCAGTTCGGGAATGTAATATGTTGTCAATCATAACGATGATGTATTTATGTCATAAAATTTACCGCTGATGGCTGTCTCTTTGCTATCCGTTACTTACTGGTTTCAGTGTCCAAGACGTTTGAATGACCAACCAGTCGGGCGTATGAAACTGGATTCTTCTGCTCTTGGTATCTCTATAGAGTGTATTGATATAGAGGGCTCTTCTCGCCCATTCCGTCCAGCTGTTCTTGCGTGTACTGTTGCCGGATGTGAGCCTCGGACAGTTTCGCCTTCTTTTTGTTCAAATTCCACAACAGGAATTCCAACGCAAATGCTGATATTAGTCCTAGGCAAATGATTCCCAGTGATGTTCCATATCCAGTAGGGTACCGCGGGCCCTCCTTATCCAAAAAAATGTTGGTTCCGATGAGACCTAAAGAGATGAGTTTTCATCATTGTATTATGTTTGCTGACAAATTTACTTACTTCCCAGATTACCGGCTGCTAGAAGCCAAGCAATTCCAATAGACCGCTTCCAGGATGGAGCTAAATTATTGCCTATCCACGCAGTAATACCCGGAAGGAGAGGGTATATGCCGATCTGAGCTAATACTACTCCAACGTACATGGCTGATACGTTATTGGCGACGTCTGAGGAGTATCGGAAGAGAACACCAAGTGCCACTGCAAGCACAGTCATTGGGCCGGCTATGAACGGCATACGCCACGAAAATCTGTCTGAAAATCTGCCAGTGATCCATGCCGCCTCACCACCGCAAAAGTATGGAGGAATGGTAAGGAGTTGAGCTTTCTCGGTAGAAAACCCCAGTTGCTTGATGATCTGTGGCATGGTAAATTTGAAGGCGGCATTCGGAACTGAATTCGCCCAAGCAAGCAAGATGCCCAGGCCGATTTTCCAGTCTGTCATGGTCTGGAAAAGCAAGCGCCAAGAAAGTTTGTCGCCTTCTTGAGTCTGGGAGCGGACACCTGAAAGGCGAAGACGCAAGTCTATGAATCGTTTTTCTTCATCACTGAGCCACTTGGCCTTTTCTGGCGTGTCCAGGATCAAGAATGGCATTGCAAGCCCTGCCGTGATAGTCACGACTCCCTCGAGAAGGAAGATCCATCTCCATCCCTCTATACCACGTATACCATCCATGCGAGCAATCCCGAAAGCCAAAAGACCACTTAGGGCACCCGAGAAAGCAGATGCTGTGTAGAAGATGGCGAGGCGCTGTTGAAGCTCATGTCGTGGATACCAGGTCGTAACAATGTAAACTGCACCAGGGAAGAAGCCGGCCTGATGAGTAGATATTTTTTAATTAGCCAGTCTGCACTTTTAAGCGTTATTGAGTCCACCCCATTTCAGAAACTTACCTCGCATAGACCCAGAAATACTCTGCAAGCAACCATTCCTTGAAAGTTTTTGACCACTCCCATAAGTGTCATAACAGTGCCCCATGAAAGAACCAAGAAAGACAGCCACAAGCTAGGTCGAACTTTCTTAAGCACAATGTTCGAAGGGATCTCTGAATGCCTCAAGAGTCAGCATTCTGTCCATTTTGAAAGAAGCTATATCAGCGAGATGCGGGATATTACCAAAAATGATATAGGGGACGAAAAAGATTGTGCTGGCGATATTGTATTGATTTCCAGTTAGTCCGAGGTCTTTGTCCATTCCTTCAATCTTCGCATTACCAATATTTCCTCTGTCAATGTGCGACAACAGGTAGAGAAGACCCATGATAGGTATCAGCCTGTAGTCAATCTAGGTTGGGGAAAGAAGCATTAGGATCTGTTGAAAGGAATCGAGTAATTTGTCAAGTTTAGCTGGTATGTGAGACGGTTTCTCACCTTTCTGACCACTTTTCGCCCAGCTTTTCCTTCATAGCTTTTCATGAATTCTGCATCTTCGGATGAGAGGCTTGCATAAGGATCAGGAGTTATCCCTGATTCTAAGCATTTGGCTTCCGGCTTTGACATTTCGATTTCCGTATTCCCGGCCATGATTCGTCTGGTAAGTCAGATTGGTTGATGCAGGCCTTGACGAAATATGCAAGACTGGAAGGTTAGCCATGGTTATTTGGTCTTAAGCACTTCACGTTAAACAAGAAAAACACGAAAAAAGTCGGACAGGATCCGATTAGTTTCAGGGAGCTAAATAACAGATTTGTGGGGCTTCGGTATTGTCCAACTGATCTTGTGGGCGAAACCAGCACAGAACGCTCAGAATGGGAAAAGTGGTGTTGTTGGTTGGAAGAACTAACTAACTGGCTAGAGGGCTGTGGAGGCTGGCTAAGACCAGTGGTGGCGGCCGTCAGCCCACGTGACGGGCCGGCGAGGCCTGCCACCCACACCCCCTCTCAGACTCCTCAGCGAAAAAGCAGTAGAATAATAGGAAATACAGGAAAAGTCCCAAATCCTCCAAATCCGAGGAGTTCTCAACTATTAGAAAACTCGGTCAATTACCGGTTAAACCTGGCCAATAGGAGGCCGTGAAATCCTCCGAATCCCGAAGTCTCAATATCAATAGTCCCACAGTCTCAAAATCCCCCTCTCAATCCAATCCCTCCGCCATGCCCAACAAACGAACGAATTCCTTGTGTTTGACCGCAACCAGTGGCTTCGTGAGTCCATCGGCGGCCATATCAGCGCCCTTGATGAGTCGGAGTTCGATGCTTTTCGCAGTGTGAACCTCCTGTATGATCCATTTGTATCGGACGTCGATGTGGCGGGTTCGTGCCTCGTTGAGTGGGTTCATGACGTTGTCGTAGCCGTTGGCACTGTCAGTGAACATGATAGTAGGCGTGGTGATGGGTTTGCCGAGCAGTTGGGAGAGGCAACGTCTGATCCACTTCACAGCAATTGCCGTAGGTGTGAGATTGATGAATTCAGCCTCCGTGGTGCTCAAAGTCACGAAAGTCTGTTTCTTTGACTTCCAAGCAATCGGCGCACCAGCGAGGAAGACGACGTAACCACCTGTCGAGACTCGTGATGGCTTGTTGTCAGCGAAAGAGGCATCTGCAGCAGCGTAGAGCCCCAACTCGTTGATCGTGGGGATGCCTCCAAGTACAATACCGAGATAAACGGTGCCCTTGAGGTATCGAAATAAGTGCTTAATAGCACGAAGATGGGCCTTAGAAGGCCCTGAATTCGCCTGTGACAATTTACTGACGGTGTAGGCCATGTCAACGCGAGTTCCAGCCACCAGGAAGTTAAGGCAGCCGGTTTGTTCGATGTAAAGTTGTTGTTCGTCAAGCGAGCACTCGTTCTTGTCCCAGGTGACGGGCAGATCGTCAGTGGTCGCCATAGGCGTCTTGACAGCACTCAAACCATCAAAGTCGAATCGTTGAAGCACTGCTTTTGCGTACTTGGCTTGGGAAACGAAAATCTTACCGGCAGCTCTGTCGCGTTCAATCTGGAAACCGAGAAAATCGGTAGCCTCGCCGAGGTCTTTAAGAGAACAGACCTTCTCGAGGAGACGACGAACTTCCATCATGACTTGCTTGTTGGGAGCGGCGATGGCGTTGTCGTCGACGTACATAAGAACGTACGCTTTAATCTTGTGATTGACGAAGAGACAAACCTCCCCATCAACAGCAGTGAAGCCAATTCGTTCCATTTCACCCTTGATAAGTCGAAACCACCAAAGTGGTGATTTTCTCAATCCATAGAGTGCCTTGTGGAGCAGCCAAACCTTGTTGTCTGCAGTGGCGTAGCCAGCGGGGGGCCGGACGTACACCTTAACCCCCTCTGGAATCGAGGCGGCTAGGAAAGCAGTGTCGAAATCATATACTTCGTATTCAAGATCGAGAAGTGCGACAACTGCGAAGAAAAGGCGGGTTGCGGTGGCAGAGGCAACTGCAGCGTAAACCTCTTGCGATGACCAGTCACCTTTCTCGTGGTTTCCACAAACCACATATCGGGCCTTGTAGCGCACGATTTCGTTGTTTTTGTTGGTTTTGATGTCACATACCCACTTGCCGGGCAGGACTTTAGCGTCACGTGGTGGGTAAACGACCTCGTAAACCCCCTTTTCCGTGAATTGAGTCATCTCTCGTTCGAAGGCTTGTTCCCACTGGGGCCACTGTGGGCTCTTCTGCGCCTCACGGTAGGACTTCGGGATCACCACGCCGTCGGGTAGGACTTTCGAAAGGGCAGTGGCAGAAAGCACGCTGAGAGAGAATTGACGAGAAGTTAGTGAAGCTGGAATGTCAGCAGATAGAAAAGTCTTTTTAGTATAAGAGCGTACACCATTGGCGGCTCGGTAGTGACCAGGTGGTCGCTGGGCTGAGGCGCGGCGAGGTCGAGAGGACTCTGCCGGCTGACTCGTTGCCTCCTCAACAATCGTGGAGAGGGAATCAGGGTCCTGGTGATCAGTTTCCATTGTTTCCACGGAGGCGACGAATTCGTCGTTTTCTGGTGGTGGAGACATGAGATGTGTATCAGTAGGTGCCATCGCTTTCCCAACGATGGTCTCATCTGGTTTGGGATCACCAGTCACGGGTTTTTCACCTTCAATAGGCTTCTGACGGATGGTGTACTGGATGATGATATCTGGTTCGACAAACGCAGCATCATGTTCAATTTCATCAATGTTGGGTGTGCCAGTAGTTGGAGGCAACACTGTCTTGTGCGGTTCCTCACGAAATCGAACATCTCTGCAGCGAATAACCTCCTTTCGATCAGGCAGGTAAACGTAGTAAATGTGGCCACGAAGAGAACCGTAACCGACGAGGAATCCCTTGATTGCTCGTGGTTCCATCTTGGCAGAGCGCATAGGGCGTCGAGGGCCCTTCTTGTGTACGTAGGCAGCACAGCCAAACGTTCGGAGATGTTCAATGTGGGGGGCCTCACGTTCAGCAGCCAAGTTCAGCTCTCTCGCCATGATCTCGTGAGGGCTCAAGTTACCCTTGGAGGGTGTGGGCAAGAGGTTGAGAATCTGAGTCACCGAATCAATGCTGTAATCCCACAGTTCCTCTGGAAGGGACATGTCAATCAGCTGTGTTCGAGCGCCTTCGACGATGGTACGACCAGCACGCTCAATAGTCCCATTCATGGAAGGTGTGTGGGCAATAGTCGTGTTGTGGCGAGTACCCTCGAAGTAGGGGTCGTTGAAAACCTTGATTAGCTCGGGAGCATTGTCAGAAACCCAAACCTTGGGCTTGAGGCCGGTGAGACTGTAGAATTCAGTGTCCCATTTCTTGATAGCTGCCAGGATGGTGGCAAACTTGTGGTTGGGCAGAAAAACAACCCAGTGGTAACCACTATACTTATCCATGAGGTGTAGAACCTGACGGTTCCCTTTTGTTGATAGGGGAAGAACACCAACGAGATCAAGGTGAATTTCATCGCCAATACTCGTAAGTGGAAGTGGGTGGTCTCGACTAATCCGTTCAGTGGATTTGCTGAGATGGCAAGACTCACAGAAGAAAGCGTCAATTTCTGACGTTGTGAACCGAATGCCAACACGGCGGCAAGCCTCCACAACACGTGATGGGTGGGCGTGAACCAGCCGGCGGTGCATCAGTTCAAGAGACGGTCGCTGGGTAGCCCGGAAGGCGGCGAGGCTGACAGCAATATCTCGAGGCACGTGATTTCCAGTATCATGAGTCTCAACGACGCAGACGTCAGAAACCCAATGAACTTTGGCAAGGGAAGTGCGCTGTGTCACGTGTATGAGGCTTGAGGTCTGCCAATCATATTCCACGTGATCACGACGAAGTTTTCCAGGGCTCAGTAAGTTGGCTGGGCTGGAAGGGTTGTACTCAACGTTGTGAAGTGTCCAATCGTGAATAACGTCAGGGTTGGTGGGGTCTTGGGTCTGGAAGAAGACGGTGCCCACGCCAAGTGACCGGACTGGGGCGCCGGAGGCAGAAGTGGAAGGTGTCAAATCGCTCTTTTCAGCGTACTTGACGAAATATCGCAAGTTGTTGAAGGTTGAAGTAGTACAACCAGAATCGAGAACGATATCGTCTCGGGTGATGAGGTCATCGCGGGCAGCAGTGAAAACTGCTGGGCTGGCGATGGAGGCAAGGGCAGACTGACCCAAGATGGCAGGTGACGCTCTGACAACAGTCTGGCGGGTGCCATCAACAGAAGTAGGCTGATCCCAGCGGCAGCGATCGCCACACACGTGCTTTCTCGCTTTTTCAATCAACTTATCCCGGTTGACGTAGTGTAGAGGGATGAGATTGGGGTGGGCGACATAGCACTTTGTGGTCTCGTGATCACAGTTGCAGTGGTCGCACTTCTTCTTTTCCTTGGAGGCAGTGACAGTGGAGGTGACGGTGGTGGTGACGGCTGGAGAGGCAGGACCCCCACTGCCAGCAGACTTGCCTCCAGGTGTGTTGCGAATAGTGGCATAACTGCGCTTTTGATCCTCGTCTTGGGCAAGCGTGTAAATCGTATCAGCCACCTCATTCCACGTGGGATGGGTGGCGCCCTTCGATGTGAAATGCTTGTACGTATCGGGAAGTCGGTCCTTAAAGAAGTTAAGGAGGAAAACAGCGAGGAAGGAGTCTGGCAGACGACCGTGAATGGTCTCAATACGCTTTCTGAGGTGGTGACAGCGATTGAGGGCATCGTGAAGAGTCTTGTGATCGTTGGCGGTGGTCTTGGCAAACTCGTCAACAAGAAGAGTCTTGTGATCGTTGGCGGTGGTCTTGGCAAACTCGTCAACAAGGGCAGCTGTGGCGTCTTGTGAGATTCTCGGAATGTGCTTCTCGAGCGCCTGCCACAATTCGTAAGGGTTTCCATCGTCAACCCAACCCGCTGTGCAGAGTCTGTCAAGAACCGATTCGCTGGCGTTCATGAGGAGACCATTCGTGACGTTACGGTTCTTTCTCCATTCCTCTGCAGCGATAGGGTCAGCAGGGCGAGGGACGTCAGTCTCGAGGAATATCTCGAAGTCGTATCCTCGCAGGGTCGCTGTAACAAGCATGCGCCATGTGTTCCAGTTGGATTCACCTTTCAGGCGAGGAAGAGGCGTGAAGACGGTCTTGAAGTCGTTTTGAGACATCTTGAAGTGAAAGTGAGGGTATCACAACAGTGCGGGACAGACTTATAGTCGCACCTCGATCACAGGCGTTTCTCCGAGGCCGCAGCTTTGGAGGCGTGTCTGTACGTTAGATGGCTTACTTTCGCTGCCACCTACGCGTGCTGTTGGATTGTGTAGGAGGGAGAATCTTGCGTAAGAACACGAGAAATGGGTGGAATTGTGAGATCCGACCGTAGAAATACGGTGAATCGAAGGGAAGAATGAATACTCGTAGAAGATACGAGAAACTGATGGGCTGGTTCGAAAAACCGAAGCTGAAATGGTTGAATTCTCGTGAAAAACGAGGAATCGAAGTAAAAGTTGTAGTTGTGACTGAAAAGTCTGTTGTTGACCGTGGTGTTCGTGAAAACCAGTGGGTTGTGGTGGTCGGTCGCGTGCCACGTGATATTCGTGCGCGCCAGGCAGCCAATGTCGCGTCAGAAAGTGAAATTCGTCAGCGAAGAGGAAGGAAAGAAAGCGAGAAAATCGCACAGAAGGGTAAATAAAGCGAATAAAATCGCAAAAATTCGTGAATCAATAGAAAATTGACAGACGAGTAGAATAATGGGTAAAACGACGTTATTCCGAAAGAATAACGCTGGGCTCATAACCTGTGGGCGAAACCAGCACAGAACGCTCAGAATGGGAAAAGTGGTGTTGTTGGTTGGAAGAACTAACTAACTGGCTAGAGGGCTGTGGAGGCTGGCTAAGACCAGTGGTGGCGGCCGTCAGCCCACGTGACGGGCCGGCGAGGCCTGCCACCCACAGATCTAGATATTGAGTCTGGGGTCAGCGCTCTCAACATCCCCATCTCCGCATTTCCTCCGCATTTTCTCCTCATTACATGTTTGAACACCAGGCATCGTATTCTTGCCCTCTCTAATCGTGAGTGTAAATCACCTTACACAACGGGATTGTGGGGTAGACAATGTCTGCATCCGGGCCCCACTTAGGTTGTGTAGTCGGAGCCTCTCCGTCCAGCGGACCGGCTCCGGCACAGTTATGACTGACTTCGGAAACGCCCCATACCCACACCATAAGCCACATCCATATCGAGCATTCAATCGGCACGTCCTCGTCTGATGCCGAGGCAAAGTTAACAACGGAGAAGCTTTAACCAGAAACCGCAACAACACTTCAGTCATTGTTACGACAGGTTTTAACTCCTGCATTGGTTAAGTAAGAGGTGTTGTGAGTACCATTTCGGCAGACACATCATTGCTTGGTCATAGATCAAAATTTCTCTCACTCCCAATTATCACTGTCGAGAACTTAACTTTTTCATCTACATTATCTACAAAGATGGTTCCAGACAAATACCCAAGTTTTCGGGACCTTCCTCTTGACAAAAAAGGGCCACACGGCAACGCCTGGGGTCTTTGGGGCCTCGATGACCAACTGGGTACACTCAATCTACTTACAGATGATGTCGTAGCATGTGCAGCTAGAGAAAACATCATCAATGGCCAAAGAGTATCTCTTAAGTAGGTATACCTTGCCGAGAGCGGTATACCACTTGTTTTGCGTTTGGAATTTGCTTCTGGTGTCTAGTATAGAAAAAGCGTTCGCGGCAAATGAGAGTATTCTTAGAATCTCTGCTAACATAGAATTGTGTAAAAGCTGGTCCATGACGGGGGCTTCATATCCAAAGTTTGCACGGAAACTGCTTGAACTGAACACTATCAATAAAGCTCCTTTGAAGCATGCTCATGACGATGAGGTAGGCATCTCTACGACAGAAAGGACTTGACAAGGCTGTGCTAACATGGTAAACCTTAGTGGAGCTTCAACTCGCAGTGTAGTTCACAGTGGGATGGATTTCGACACTATGCTTACCAAGATGAAGCCGTAAGTTCTCATTCCTTGTTCTATAATCTAAGAGATCATAGGTAGCTAAAACCTCACGTGCCGATGCAGCTGTACTACATGGGGCGCACTGCCAAGGACTTTGCTGAATCATCGGTCCCAAACGGAATACAGCGTAAGAGCCTTTTAGTCCACTGCTAGCAACAAAACTAATTGGTGATAAGATGTATCCAGCAAAGGGATTGCTGGTCGGGCTGTTTTCATTGACTGGTACGCCTGGGCTCAGAAACGCGGGCTTGACGTGGATGCCTTCACGTCCTATGAAGTTCCGTTTAGCCAACTCATTGACGCCTTGAACGACCAAGGCATTAGTAAAGATGTATTTCGGCCAGGCGACATTATTATTATTCGATTCGGTTACCTATCACAGTACGAGTCAATGAGCAATGAGAAACGGGATAAGCTCAATGAGCTTTATAAGACGAAGAAACCCGACAATATTGGCATCAAGCCATCGAGGGAGCTGCTTGAATTTCTGTGGGACAACAAAATTGCGGCAATATGCGGAGATACCAGATCACTCGAAGTTTGGCCTTGCAGAGACACGGAGTGGCACATGCATGAGTGGCTCCTTGCAGGTTGGGGCATGCCAATAGGAGAGCTCTTTTATCTAGAGGACGTCTCCCGCCTTTGCTCATCGCTAAGTCGATACATATTCTTTCTATCGAGTTCTCCCATGAATGTAAGTCCTCGTAGGCTTTTCCCGACCCTACTAAACCTGCTGATCGTTGTTTTTACAGGTGCCGGGAGCCGTTGCAAGCCCTCCTAACGCCTTGGCCTTTTTCTAATACTTGGAAGACCAATCCTCCTGATTAGCAGCTCTGCCAAGCTATGGTCTGTTGGTATTAGTCTCAATTACAATCTTTTCTTCAAAGATTTCATGTAGAAGATTAAACCGATTAGAAAGGCACACTCAGTGAGAGCTTCGGGTGGCTTAATAGAGGCAGACATTGTAGAGTACCTTGTGAGAAAATTTTCAGGCTCTCAGCCAGCTTCTCACAGTGTGGCTTCTAGCAACCCACCGCGAGAAGGGCCCAAGGACCTTGCTTCACTTGCTTCCCAAGCAGTTAAAGCTCTTCGTCAAGTCTTTAAGAACGCCCGGCTTGCTAGTCAAGTCACATTGGAAGTTGAGCTCATGAAGATTCCCGTGATATTGACAATGCCCGATAGTATATCCAAACATACTCTATGTAGCTGGTGAGAGCTCGTTGTCGATCTTCAAATGGTTTGAAACACTACTAGCGGGCTGGACAAAGTATGCATTGGAACTATAGTAATTATAATAAGAGATAAATGAAGTACACTCATCGGTCTCTCTTGTCCTTTCCGAGTATGCCGTCCAGGTGTTTCCAAGCATCTTCAACCTCCTCGGGAATGTCTACATGAACCAGGAACCCCTTTCCGTTGGGTCCATAGCCGCTGGCGTCATCTCGCAAACGGGGTATTTCTCCCATAAGCAAATCTACAAAGCGTCTCATATCCCACAAACCGCTGTATTGTGTACTGGTTTGGTGAGCTTTGAAGTACTCAAGGTGAGCCAGGGGATCCTCTTGACCACCGCCAGCAGAACCTGCCAAATTCACGAGTACTTCTGGTGTAAAAGTAGGCCAGCTAGTCACTCGAGGCTTAACGCCTGGACTGTTCGAGTATGTTTTCTCGAAAGTAGCAACGGTTCTCTTTGACATGGTGGGATCCTGCACAACAACGATTGAACGTGGCGAGGGTACTCCACAGGCCTCCAAAACTTTCCGAGACTCAGATGCATTAGCTCCACAGTTTGTTGACTTGTCTTCAACGACGATGAGTAGTCTATCTCGATCACCAGGGAGTAGTTTTGACCCCGCCGACCCTACGTCGAGGGCGCGTAGTCCAAACCATCTCTCTGCGATCATCTGTAGTACGCGGGACTCTGGCTTTCCTTCAACCTCGCTGGCAAGCTTGTTGTAGGTTGGATGCTTTGCTATTGCTTCGTATAAGAACGGAGTGGAGTGCCCAATGCCACCACAAAGAACGAGTATCGTGTTTCTTCCGTGCCTGCAGACATTAACAGTTGGCTTCTACCCAGAATATGCTGGAGGACAGTAATTACAAGGCAATTTTCTTGTCAGCAATAGTCCCATCGGGTGTAGAACTGCCCGAGAATGCTGAGAAAACAGCATCAGCTAGTGATAGCACTGAAGATGCACAAAAGACAACGGCATCAACGGGCTGTGCGGATTGTATGTCATCATCAGCTAGGGATGTTGGCAGACTTTGAAAAAACTCATTGAGTCCTTTGGCCCCAGTAATAGATTCATCGGCTAGAAATCTAGAAAGAGTGTTGACTGCATCTACCGCTTTTTTCATGTTTACGTTTTCGATGGAGTTGTGTGAATGAAGGAAAAAAATACAATGATAGGAATGTTGTTTGTTGAATGGGTGACATTCTCGGCTGGGCACCCCTCAATTCCCCTAGATACTTCGCCCCGCGCTAACCCAATCCGGTACTTCCGCGATCCACCAAGGGCTTTCTACCAGTAGCATGAAACAATATTGTGTGACTGAAGTTTGTCTCTCGTCTACAGCGATGCTATTTACCACTACGCAGCTGTTAGTTTGATATCTGATATGGTCTTGACTGTTTCATATCACATACAGTACATTGAAAAGACTTTGCTCTGAAACCATTGGTCGGGCTGAGGCAAGATCTTTGATAATTGCCCATCGGAATAGGGAAAGTTCCCAGTCGGTCGCAGTTCTCTCCTGCATAGAACCAGCAGGTCGCAGGACCCTCGGGCTCAACAAGAACTGAGGTTGGCAAAAGAGATTCTCTCGAACAACCTTCAGGTCCTTGCCATCCGCCTCTCTTGAACTGTGAGCAAGAGACTCCGGGCATGTCTCTGTCGAACGTGTAGCAGTTTTGATTAGTGCCATGAAGGATGCGGTACATTGTGTCGTCGTTGGCATTACAGCCTTTGACGTTATTGTAGATTGTTACTACAAACCATTAGTTAAAGATGAAAAACTCTGGGACCTGTAAGATCATACACTCCCAGGCTGAAGTACTGGCTAACCAGAAGACCAGGGCGATGTGTGAAATTTGCATTGTTGAATTCTGAGAATCTGTAAAGCGAAAGTAGTTGCCAGTGCTTTGATATGTCTTTACATAGGGGATCCAGCGCGAACAAGCTTCTTTTATACTTAAATGTGCTGGATTCATGACCTTGGTCATGATGTAAAAGTCGTTACAGTAGAGCTTTTGATGTTCATTATTTATAGCTCAGCTCCAGAAAGTAAGTAACATCATTGGACACCTCGGATTAAATTCCGCCACTGTTGCCCTGTCAGGGTCAAGGTCAGCATCACGTCGTATCGATCCAAGCTACCTGGACATGGAAATGGGCGGTAAGCTGTAGCTGAATTAAAGCCACTGTCGACTGAGCCGGGTAATATCCAAATGCGAGGGCTTTGCTATTTACCCATCAGATGTAGTCTGCAGACTAAATTATAACCTTAGCGCTTAGGAGAGACTTGGCATCGGCACCTTGACCTTTGGAAATCAATGTTGATTGACTATTCACGTAGTGTTGTATTTTATTGTTTCACCAAGAAATAAAATTATATTCTTGAAGACTTTGCTGCAACATTGGGATGTAACGTTTGTTGAAAGCGTGTTGGTAGTTTTCAATCTCATGTCAGATACACTTGATTAGTGCCAATTTTAGAGGCGGGATGGTCACTGTATCACAAACCAATGTATCCTTTGAATCCAACAAGCTTCCTATTATACACCCACCGGAACTTCAGTTAGCAGTTTCGATCATCATATGATAAAATCGAGCGCATAGACTATTCGTTTTATATTTGGCAGAAATAGATTTCAGTCTTGAAATATTAAAGCTTTAATAAGCCGAAGTTATCAAGTTTTACGTGATTGTTTGATGCCATTAGGGTTATGTCTAGCGGACCCCGAACTCTTTGGCTTCATTTATGCTTTCTGAACTGCGGCATTTGATGAAGCTTTATGGCTGTAGCCGTCCCCTGATTTTCCAGGCAGTTCACAGTTATGGAACATGTACTAAATCCGATAGATAGCAGTGATCTAGGTAGATGCACGTAGAGCGTACTGCCCTCAAGAACGACGTAATGAGCTACGTATAGAGAAAATCTGAGCATCATTTTTGATGGGTATGAGTAATTCTTCTCTTATAAATATAAATTATTCAAACAGGCCGATTAAATAGTTTGCTGCGGAGTTTGTCAGTTGCTACACCACAGGTCCGCAGCCCAGCACAAACTCCGCAGCACAAAGCAATCCGTGCACGGCGCTGCATCGCTTTATTGTGGATTCCTTGTGCCTTGGCAGATTATGGTGAGTCGGTTAAACCATGTATCTTGCGATTCAGTCGTCAAAGATGGAGATCAGTCTTGCTCAAAACATTATCTTGCTTGCAAAGCTTGCGGGTTTTGTAAGCGGTTTCGGGGGAAAAGTCCGCCTCTGCCGGAAGAAACTAACCCACCTGTCTCCTTCGGCATGATTGCATATAAGTACTAGAAACCGATTCCGAATCGCGGGTCAACACACTCATGAAGCTATCGCAAGCTCTTTGAATATTTCAGCGTCAATTGTAACTTACATCATGTCATCCGAGAACCCTACACAGAACCGAGTCGTTGTCCTTCACAAGATTGGGCAGACTGCAAAACTCGAGACACGCGCAGTACCATCCGCTGGACCCGGCAGCGCTATCATTCGTGTTCTTGCTGCGTCTGTCAGAGCCAATTCGCCGGAGGTTTATGGAAACCCAGAGAGCGGACACCCCTTGCCTTTACCACTTGTTCCAGGGTTCATTTCCATTGGACGCGTCGTCGATGTCGGCCCAGACGCAACCAAACTTGAAGTGGGACAACTCGTCTTGTTCGATCCATATATCCAAGGTCGGGATCGTGGTGGGATTTATATCTCTGGGCTGATGGAAGGCTTTGATGAGGGCAGCCGAAAACTTTCCCGCGGCGAGTGGCGCGACTCCACCTACGCCGACTACGCCAAGATACCGCTTGAGAATTGCCATCCTTTGGATAATGCTCGGCTCCTTGGGGATACCAAGCACGGGGGCCTAGGCTACACCATTGAAGACCTAACTCACATGTTCAGCATGCTTATCCCATTTGGCGGGCTCGCAGACATCGATGTCAAGTCGGGTGAAACCGTTATCATTGCTCCAGCGACGGGGAGGTATGGAAGTGCAGCTGTTCACCTAGCGCTTGCCATGGGCGCTCGCATCGTTGCCATTGGGCGTAATAAGAACATTCTTCAACAACTTGAATCTATAAATGCGCGCATCTCAACAGTTCAGCTCACCAATATCGTTGAAAAAGATGTCCAATCTCTTCGCACGGCATGTGGTGGATTAGCCGACGCATTTTGGGATATGTCTCCACCAGCCGCAGAGACCTCGACCCATTTCAAAGCCTGCTTGAGCGTCCTCACACAAGGCGCGCGTGTCAGCCTTATGGGCAAGGTGCTATCTGGGGTTGATTTTAGCTACATGGACATTATAGGCCGGGGACTCACTGTTAAAGGTTCCTGGATGTGTTCTCCAGAGCAGACTCGAAGGCTCATCAAGATGGTGGAAAGCGGTGTTCTTCCTCTGGGACAAAAAGCGGGCATGGGTCCGGTACATTGTTTCCCGCTAGAAAACTGGGAACAAGCATGGAGCGCGGCAGACACTAAAAGGGAGCCAGGAGAGATTGTCATTATTCCGTGATAGCGGTACAACTTCAGACCGATAGACTGACATTAACTTCCCTTTCGACTATTCGTAACTGAGAGTTACTCCAGTTATTGTTTTTTCTAAGAAATTATAGTCACATTAATGAGTATTAATCCACAATAGTACTCTCATTTAGTTTATAAAGATTTTGTATCAAAGAAGTAGAGCACCACGTAACCGGTTTTAGGCGAAGATGGACTGATGCTGCTGAATAGCGGCTTCTCTCTTTCATACTTGCCCGATTCGGCCGTCAAATATTTCATTCGACCCCTTCTGCCCCTTTTTATGGATATTGACTGGTGCTGGTCATCATCATTCTGTTGCACCCGGCCATTCGGTTGGGTGCCGCTTTACCCGAGTGGGCATGAGTAATTTCTCCGTACACTGGATCGACCCACGACTGGATTCACTAAGCTCCACGGGGGAATGTCCCGATCATGGGAAGGTATCAATTATATGAACAACCACGACAGCTTGCCAAAATATATATAAGCAATTGGTTGTGCTTGGCGATCCTGGTGACATCTTGGCCAACACCTCACGTTCTTTTACCTCCGAATAACCAATTACAGAGGCCGGTTCTCTTTCCACTCGTTCAAGTTTGACACAACCATTTTTTGCTACTTTCATTTCTCAAGATGCGCAATTCCATCCTCGCCGCCGCTGCTGCTCTGGCTCTGGGAGCCAAGGCTGACATTTATCCCAACTACGAGTATGGCAACATGTTCTATCTCGGGCCCACTACTGGTGGCCAGTACATCACCAAGGCCACCTACTCCATGGAGGTCCCTGCACCTCCCAAGGACTGGGTAAAGTCCAACGAGAAAGAACGTTGGCTCTCTCTCTGGATTGGTATTCAGAACAACCCCAGTCAAGGAGACGTTTTGAAGATGGACTTTGTTCAACCTCTTCTCAACTGGGGTCCTGACAATTCTGTCTGGGGCTGCAACGCACCCAACACCCAATGGTGCGCGGCCGCAAGCACATACACTCCCGACGGACAGATTGGAAAGCCATACGTCGAGGTCGAGGAGAATGCGACCCTGGACTTTGAGCGTAAGTTGCATTTGTCATTCCTTTATCGAAAACGTCATGAGTCAGCTAACCCCTGACTGAATCGTAGTTACGCTCAACTCTGCCACCGACATGATTGATCAGAAGATTTCTGCCAAGGGCAAGGTTCTTTCATCCCAGTCTGACTGTAAGTTTATGAGCCATCCGGCTTTCGGTAATGGAAGCTAACTATGTGGTGCAGCCAAGGGCATGAGACCAGCCGTCTTTTACTCTGGCAACGAGTGCTACGGTGATGGCTGCGGTACTCTCGATGCCTACAGCTACAACAACATTACCCTTGTCTTCAACGAGGCAGTCAAGGACTTGGACAGCATTGTGACTTACACCAATGCTCATCACACTGAGTGGCAAACCAAGGACAACGGCATCACGTGGACTATTGACTCCATCACCATCGACAAGGACAACTTGACCGAGAAGTCTTGAGCATTTTCTTAGGCTGCGATAAGGTTGTACATAGGTTTCTCATTCAATACGTATATTTTCATCGCCCTGAGCACTCGGACGCTTGGCAGACATGTACAAACATGTTGGTCGATCGCTTGGCATGCACAATGTAGTTTATTTCTCCGCTGAGGAGCAAACTTAGATCTTTAAGCTTGCCTTCAAATTGTGTCGCGTTTGTCAGGTTGTATTGACAGGGAGCTTGGCCGAAAGGAGAGTTGCATTTGTTCAAACTCTTTTATCTGCGACGCAAGCAAGTTTTACTAATGGAGAGAGAAATGAGGGGTGCTGATTGGCTGTTTGCTGCAAAATAGGCCTCTTTTCCACCAATTATGGTGGAAAATTGGGGGGTTTTTCCTCTCGGGCAGGCCCGAAGCGGGTCCTTCAGGGGCTTAAATGAGCAAAATGGCCTGCGCTGAGGTTGATTTTGGGGAATGCTGGGCCAGAGTCCTAAAACTCTCTTCTCCCAACGTGATTCACTTTGATTCAAAGCTCTTGTTGTTAGGTTGTGATTCCCAGACCATTTAAACTAGTGCATAAATTGGTATTTTGGCGGGTTCTGATCGTTAAGAACTCAGCAGCATGACGCGCATAGGGGCTCTTTTTGTCACAGCTTAATCGCTCCTGCTGTTTCCTCAGTGTTTTTGTAGGTTTCACAGGGGGTGAAACAGGGGGTGAAACGGAATTCCGTTCGTCAATAACAAATAACAGTAAATTGGTTCTAATCGATGGTTCATGATTGTTGAAAGTGGTGTTGTTGACTAGAAGGTGGGGATATTCCCCCTTGGCCTGTCACGTGGGTCTGGGAGGCTTGGGCCTCTCAGCCTGGCGGGCGTGTGGCTGGAAGTGCCACACGACTCCGTATTCCAACTATCGCAACAGGTTCTGTTCTTCAAAAGAAAGAAAGCAAAAACAAAAAGGGGCAAAAAAGGAGGAGGGTGTTTCCTTTGATTATACAACATCAAACGGATAGAATTCCACCAAAAAGTTTTGATGGATCAGGATTGATGTAATCTAACCGTTTGAGTATGTTTTCGTCAAGGAAATGGGATTCTGATGGGCGCGGTGTTCCAAACCGTAATTAACGTAGACTCTATCCTTACGCTTGGCAGTAAACTCGAAATGCTTGTTCGCCTTGGTCCGGTTGGTAATAAAGCGTGTGGCTGACAAGGTCTCTGAACATCTTAGTCCCAATTGAGCTGACTGAAAGACATGTTCTGTGGGGAAATCTGGTCAGGAGGTCCCCAATGCCAGTGGGCACATAACGGAATACCGAATAGGAGGTTACCTCTACCACCTGAAACAACCTAGGAAGGAAACACATCAATGCGTGGTTCATCTTGTCATTGGACCTGCCATCGATGTCGGAAGCCAAAATCGAGCCACACTAAATGTAAAGTATGTCTTTTTAGTGGTTATGTTGGAGATACGTTTCGCAACCAACGCCCAAATCCGTCCAGGCAAGATGTGTCACGTATATTGCATACCACAATCTCGAAGCCAAGTTCAGATCCGTATGATCGACACTATCCGAGAAGAAATATGGGAGACCTCGTGGGCAAGTGCTTCAGTGCCGAGGCTCTCGTGGTCTAAACACCGATATTTTCTCAGCTGTATCGTAACATCCCGTTCGATTTGAGACTTCTATCATGCAGTCTCCCCACTTCAATCAATTCCCCCTCGAATGGATCCAAATTCACGAATCATCAAAGGAGTTTTCTTCTTCATAGCCGAGGATTTGTGAGAATACCGAGGAATGTCCAAGACTGGGCAGAACTTCTCGTTGAAAATGCCTATTTGAGTAAAGATTCATTGAAGTTGTAGATATCATGGGAGTCTATAAGAAGCTCAAGACATGTCGTCGAGGAGGACCTTTGACCCATTGACGACGACAAGAACAACTCACCAGTCACATACAATCCTTCCATTCAATTTGTAAATTTACCATTCCGTCTGCGACGCGAGACTTTCATTCTACAAATCAACTACAAACTCTTCCAAGATGAAGTTCTTCAACACCATTGTTCTTGTTTCCACTGTCCTTGCTCTCCCTACGGAAGACAAGCGACAGCTCGGAAGTGTTGGCAGCACTGCAAACGAATTCAAGACGGGCGGATGTAAAGACATTATCTTCGTCTGGGCCCGTGGTTCCACTGAGATTGGAAACATGGTGAGCTCCCATTTCTTTCGACGGAATAGACATCGTCAATCTATCTTCATAATCTGACTTACCCTGAAATAGGGCACTGTGGTCGGCCCTCCCGTGGCAAACAGACTCAAGAAAGCATTCAGCAGCGTCGCTGTTCAGGGCGTCGACTATGGTGCCCGACTTGATACCAACTTCCTCCCCGGAGGTGCTGATCCCGCCGGCATCAGCGAAATGGAGAGCATTCTCAAAAACATTGCTTCTAAGTGCCCCCAGTCCATTGTTGTGACCGGAGGATACTCGTAAGCGCCCTTTTATCTCCACATCTTATATCAAGTGTGGGATGATGTCTAACCTTTCATGGCAAAACAGGCAAGGTGCGGCTGTCAATCACCGTGCTATTGAAGATCTCCCAGAGGCACAGAAGAATCAGATCGTCGGTGTTGTGACCTTCGGAGACACTCAGTTTCGTGCAGACAACGGTCAGATCCCCAACTTCCCCAAGGACAAGATCAAGATCATTTGCGCCTCAAACCCCCGCGACACCGTTTGCGACGGCAACCTCGGTGCTGCTATTCTGGCTCCGCATCTTTCGTACGGCGCCAACGCCGGCGAGGGTGCCGACTTCCTTATTTCCAAGATTAAGGCGGCTCAGGGGGCTTGAGTGTCCATCTAAGGGGCATCAACTAAAGTCTTTTTATGGCCTGATGCTTTTGGGATCTGTGCAGACTCTGCTGCTGTCAAAGGGCAAATGTGTTTGAGACTGGATTGCTGTGTGATTGGCGGGGATGGTTTGACATATGATATCTAGAAAATGTGGCGGGCTTTTTGCTTTTCTTGAGGTACGGAGCTTCTGGAGGCTTCTGTCCCATTTTTCTTTCTTACGCCAGAGTTGCGGAAACGGGCGGTTCTTGGTTCTTCGTCGAAACGTGTAACCTTTCTTTTGGAAATTCATTCCATTTTTGCCCGCCCATTAATTCTTCGCTCCCCCAAGATCAGTGATATGTGTCCCAACAGGCTGGCAATTGAACTCAAACAGGCTAAGAAATAACGCCTGGCGGATATAACTCAAACATAGAATTGCTTTCCCTAGCATTTGAAAGGAGTATTTTGCAAGTTAAATATTCTTGGTCTGATCAGTCGGTGTTGTGATGTTTCTTCATTCTCGTCGTTCAAAGGCCAGAAGAGCATTTAAGTGGTGCTATCATTAGGGATGGTTGGCATGAGTGAATAATTCAAGGTAGACCACACATTTGTGTCTAAGGACCTTCACTACTAGTCTCCCATTAGTCTCCCATTTTTCGCATCACCATAGCAGTCCACTTTATCCTTCTGGAACAGCTATCTGACCCATAAATATAGCAGCCAGTCGAATGATGTCAAAAGAAAATGCAGAAAGGTCTGCGGGGTGCAGCGAGGTGAGGACAGGTTGCGGGTTCGACCTGCGGCTTCCCGTCCACGGCACTTGATACTCGGAGAGTTCTTTCTGGGCGCCTTTGAATGGCTTCGATGGGGACAACGAGAGGGGCGATTCGTATTTACTATGTCGCAGTTGTATTGAGCTGTCTTGGATTCTCACCCGTCTTTGCCAATTTGAGTAACTCCAGCGAGGACGTTTGTTATGGTACGAGCCCCGCCTGGGGTGCAGGCTGCACCATCCAACACGTGTGGAGGCCTTCTCCACCAAATTGACTAGGCTTGGCGATGGTACGAGATGCGATTGGCAAACAAGCGTGATCCAGCTAGATCCCTGTCAAGTGAGGACCAACGGTGATGCAGCTCAATTCACCAGGCCGAGGTTCACGAAGCAGTAGTGCATGTATCGTTAAGTCATCGATCCTTGTTTGAAAACGATGATTGATCTATGGGAGGTTTCTTGGTAAAAGACTTTAACCTCACCCACACATCTCAAGGTGGGAAACGGGAAGCCAATTGCATTTATGTCGATCCCCTCTTTTGGAACCACTTGCGATAACTCCACGAATGGAAATCAAATCAAGTAAATTAAGCAAAACTTGACTCAAATACAACCGAGGTTCCGAGGCTTCAATCTTCTCGGAACGAAGGATACGATATCACTATGACACAAATTAAATTGAGATAAATACTCTTGAAGTTGTCAAAGCAGGCCTAATTAAAGTTCCCACGACAATGCAACAACCTCTGACCTGGATCCCCTAATCCAGCAAGCGTCTGTCGATAGTTCATCTCATACTTGAGAAAATGTTACCAGTCACTGTCTTACTTCTCTCCCTTTCATCCTTAGTCCTCGTCTCGGCGCAGGGTTCCGATAGTTGCCCGGCGGTCCCGGATACTGGCGTAACGATTGGCGACCCGGTTCCAATCCGTCCACAAGACATCCCGGCGGGATGTTCTGACTTTGAGATCCTTGTCGGTAAGGCTCACTTGATAACTAGCAGTTTAGGACATAGATTAGTATGATTGAGGCTAAGGCGATGTCTAGCCAGAGGAACCAGTGAGCCAAATTTCGCCGAGGGTGGCAAATTCGGCATCATAGTCGGCGATCCAGTCGTCAGCAACACAACAGTTGCCCTGCCAGGTGCAAGAGGTTACCCAGTCCAAGTAGGTCTTCTACTCACCGCGCCAGACAAAATGTTACCTGACTTCAAACCTAGTATCCCGCAAGCTCTCAGATCATCAGTGGTGTCCGCCGAGGCTCCGCCGATGTCGTCTCTCGCCTTACATCCCAGTCTAAGGCCTGTCCAAATCAGACCTTCTCCTTAGTCGGGTACTCTCAAGGGGCATCGGTGATGCATGCCGCCGCGAAAGACATCCCGACTGCACTATATGGAAAGATTAAGTCGCTTGTCATGTTCGGCGACGGGTACTTGAGATACGGAAACACACTGAGCAAATTTCCTGCTGGACTGAACGAGAAAGTTCGTCAAGTCTGCGCGAACGGAGACCCGGTAAAAAAATCCTTTCTTCAAGTATCGTCATGAGGATCAACATTTGGTGCAAAAGCTGATTCATTCGCGGCACCGCTTAGGTTTGCGATCCGGATGGTGAATGCACGTTTTATCATCTGACTTATATCCGTCCCGAGTTCATCGACCCCGCTGTTGATTTCATTGTCAGAGGATTCAGGCAGTAGGATGAATGTTAGGAGTGCTGAGTAGACGGGAAAATTTGCAGTTAGCAACAGCAGGACGGCGAGTAACTGGGTACACATTGAACATTGAGACGCGTTGGGTTCTTAGTCTACCTTAGTTAGGTGAACAGGTTTCATTCAACATGAACCTGTAGATAGCATAAGGATCAGAATGGAAGGTTTCTCTTTACATAACTGATTATCAACGCTCCGTTCGTTATCTAAATGTTCCAGGTGTTAGCACTACTTAAAAACTCAGCATGACGCGTATGGGGACTCTTTTTGTCACAGCTTACATCCGAAAGTCTGAAGCGCACGGAGAAGAGAATTTCCTATTTGGGAAGGCTTATCTCCGACTTTCGTTCTCCGGTACGGAGATAGAGTCTATGATGCCGTATTCCCTAAACAAAGGGTCTAGCCTAGTAAAAATAGAACGCGGTTAATATTAAGAGCTAATCAGAGCTAATAAGAATGTTTTACACATTTCCAAGATAAAGTACGCGAGAGTCGGGGTTACTCGGATTTTTTTTACCTCGTGAGATGCTAAGTCCGGGCCTCTGAATATGCCAAAGTCATATAAATGTTAAGTTAGGACAACCATCAGGATAGGAGTTTGTTACAACCATAACCACAAGACTACGACTAGAGATCTATTCAAATATATCATTTAGTGCTCGATCTCTATTTCCTGATTAGTTTACCTTGTACGCGACCGCACAATGGCTCCCAAAATCCCAAGATATGCCAAGGACCAGCCTGCCGGCTTCGTCAACCGCATCGAGAAAGTTGCGATAGTTGGTGTGCGTTAAACACCAATTATGGCCATTTGATGGTCTTGTTTTGAAAAGCATGAACTAACAGCTTGACAGGCTACGGGTACCATGGGCAAATTTGTGACACAAGAACTGCTCAAAGGCGGAAAACACCAGGTGACTGCCATCACCCGGCATGATAGCAGCTCCAAATTGCCGAAAGGCGTCATTGCGGCCAAGGTCGACTACGACGATGAAGACTCCATCGTCCGAGCTCTTGAAGGGCAGCAGTATCTCGTCATTACCATGAACTCCCGCGCTCCTCAAGAAATTCAGATTAAGCTCATTAGGGCTGCAGCCAAAGCCGGCGTTCCCCACGTGATGCCCAATGCATGGGGTCCGGACCCGCAGAACGAATCCCTCATGAGCGATACCCTGCTCGGCCACGCTTTCCAGGGCGCCGTGAAAGAGATTGAACAGCTTGGCGTTAGCGACTGGATTATCATGTCACCCGGCTTCTGGTATGAGTTCAGCTTGGGTCTGTCGCCTGACCAGTACGGCTTCGACATGAAGAAAAAGTCACTCATCCTGTTCGATGATGGAAATGTCAAAATCAACACCTCGACTTTGGCGCAGTGTGGCCGCGGAATTGCTGCGTTTGTAAGCCTAAAGTGGCTGCCCGAGGACGAGAACGACGAGTCCCCTACGATACAAAAATGGGCCAACGACGTTTTCTACATTTCAAGCTTTTTCGTTTCTCAGCTAGACATGTTCGACAGCGTGAAGCGAGCCACTGGTACGACAGATGGTGACTGGAAGATCTCGTACGAAAACACAAAGGAGCGGTGGGAGGCCGGCCATGAGGCGTTGAAAAAGGGAGACAGGACTGGGTTTTCAAGACTGATGTATACTCGCATCTTCTACCCCGTGGGTGATGGTGATGTCGAGCACAAATACGGCTTAGCAAACGACATACTGGGGTTGCCCAAGGAAGACCTTGATGAAGCAAGTAAAGAGGCTGTAAGATTGTGCTTCTCTGAGGAGTTACCCCAGTATAACAGGGCTTGAATTTCGGCATTGAGTTTAGCTTTCGGAACCTCGCTTCACCTACCTTAAACAAAGCACAATTGGAAATCAAAGCGGTGCGCTGTCGCCAGCTTAACAGTTAGTCTAGCAGCAACACGAAAACATAAATACATGTTTGAAATTACTTGAGCCCTCGGCATTTGACGGATAATTTGTCAATCAATCTGCCTACCTTAGTCGCTAGAAGCTAAGGCGAAGCTCCGTGTGAACGGCGCTAGTGCCGGGTCCCGCGGCCCTCCTAGGAAGCTGTGATACTGGCATCCCGTCGGATATGCTTATTAATGAGCCTGGACGATAAAGTTATTTAGCCCTCACGAAATCTAATAGAGTGTAAGCTATCCTTTCAATTCCACCCTTTCGCTTTATCAGCATTATAGATCTGATCATTCACAAACTTTGTTCATCATTTCCCGCCAGTCCCAAAAAAATCATGGAGAATGAAAAGACACACGAAGTTTCGAAGGTAATCGATGCGCCCATCTCGGAAATCTGGGCCATCATTTCGGCTTTCGGCTCCGAGAGGCTCTGGTTTCCCGGCGTAGTCAAGTCCAGCCTGGAAGGATTCGGCATCGGATCAGTGCGCACGCTTACATTCGACAACGGCTCTGTCGTCCACGAGCGCCTGGAAGTGGCCGACCCCGAAACCCATACCGTCAGGTACCTGATCCTCGACGGCGTCCCAAACACAACCAACCCCCGCGGCACGCTGCAACTTACCGCCGTTAACGAAAACCAGACACGCTTCGTCTGGTCTGGCGCATCGGATTGGACGGAGCCGAGCTTCAAACCTGTGCTGGCCGGTATACTAGATGAGATGTTCACTGGGTGTATAGACGCCGTCGCGGCAAAGTTGAAGTAGTCTGACATCCCGAGATATATATATATATATTCTTGCACTTAGAAACTTGTATGCGCGAAGGCAATTATGTACATTAAAATGCAGTAACAAAAGGCCTCCGATTAGATGTGCAATTATTGAGTGATCGTACATATCAAGGCGACACATGCGGCAGCACATCACAATTCGATCAAATACGTCACTGCCAGCTACGAACTAGGTGTCGTCGATTTGTAATTGTAGCCGGTCTCGGGTTGTATCCATTCAGTCGAAGAATTTAATCATTGCGAACGGCGTCAACGGATTGTCTCTTGGCTTTCTTGCAAGGAGCCTTGGAGGGAACAGGCTCGGCATTGTCTAAGTCCATGTTTAGCACGCTGTCTCACTTGGCACTTTCTTGTTCTCAAAGTACAACACTTGGCGACACATGAAGCAAGGTACGACATCAAAGTTTTTGCGGTTTCTGGGAAACCAAGACAATATTGGGGATTGGTGTTCAAAGAAGATAACGCGAATTCAATTACAAGCAATCATAATCTAGTAAATCTAGTTCGTACCTTGAGCGCCAATGATCTTCTGCAGGCTGGTCATGGCGTTCTCCAACAGGTTCATCTCGCCAGGGGTGTTCTGGGTGTAGCGGGAGTTGAACTTCAAGATGCTCTTAACCGTCTTGTAGGTGGCGAGGTCGATGGTGATGGGGGTTCCAACAACGTTCCAGGCAATAGACTCGGTGCAGGGAGGAGTGGTGAGAGATCCGGAGTACCTTTTGAAGCGGTCAGCACGTAGTCAAATGTCGTTGAGAGAGAGAGTGCACTTACTGGTAGACGGTGCTCCTGGAGAGGTGACGGGAGAGGCCGCTGAAGTCCAAAGGACCTGTGGGGGCGTGCTGGCCGACCTCTCTGGCCTTGTTTGCGTTCTTGAAGACAGCGGCCAGGAGAGGGTCAGTCTTCTCACCGAGCTCGATGAGGAAGCCGACAACAGCGAGAGAGGAACCTGAACCTGTGTTAATACCTGTCTGCCTTGATCGCTTCACTGTTATATCGGACTCACCATTGCCAACCTGAGCCTCCCAGACAAAGTGAACCTCCAAAGCAAAGTGCTCGCCGTTCAGACGGTGCTCGCTGGGGGTGTGGAAGTGGAACTGTCGAAGAGCGTAGGTCTTGCCGCCGTTTTCCATGGTTCCGTTGGCGCGGACCTCGAAGACGCCGTTGAGGTTCTCCAGCTCGTGGCCATCGGGGTAGTTTTCGGGCTTGAAGGTGATGGTGGAGCCCTTGACTTGCTTGGTGTTGGAGTTGAGAACGTTGATAGGGGACTGGTTCTTGCCGAGAGCGCAGGCAGCGTTATCGGCGGACAAGGAATGCCAGTTGAGAGGGCCGCTGAGGCCGTCGAAGTTGTACTTGCCCTCGGCTCTCTTGAAAAGGCTGGTGCCGTGGTGGCAGAAGGCCGAGACGGCGGGGAGGAGGCAAAGAACGGCGGTGGCCTTCATGTTGAAAATCGCAAAAGGTAAAAGAATGACCGTGTGGTGTTTGGCAAAGAAAAAAGAATGACTGTGCTCGGTGAGTTGAGTTGAGAGTGTCACGATGAAACAAGTGGTCGAAGGAGTGGAAGATCTATAAGTAATATATAGATGGCACTGGAGTGTACCAGTCGATCGTGGGGTCCAGAGAAGCTAGGACTTTAAGATGCGATATTAATTTCATGTAGTCACTACGTACGATCAGAGCTACATTGGTTAAAGGTAACCTCTTGGCAGGTTTACCTAGTCAAAACAGCAAAACACCAGAGCTTGATTAGGGGGGATAATCCTGCAAGCACACAGCCGGCTCGAGGTGAGGACGAAAGTGTAGACCTCTCCGCGGCCACGTGCTTGGCAATGATCAATCGCGGACGGGACCAGGACCTAAAGACTGGGGTTTGAGTCAGGGTGCAAGAAACACATGACGAGAACGAAGGGACGGCTCCACGACAGTCAGAAAACAGGGCCCCTGAGAGAAGCGCCTTAGACGAGGGCCAGCGAGAGAATACCCGAATCAGGTTGTCATCAAAAAAAATTCAAATTGGCGAGCGCTTGGCGGGAGTGAGTCGCCATAGCAGTGGAGACGCGCTGGCAATTTACATTGTCCCATCCCATCCCATCACACTCACCACCACTTCCCGTGGTGCATGCCAGCAAAAGGCCAAGACTCTTGATCGGCCGAGATTCATACATAGTAGACGTTGCAGGAAACCCCAGTTGTTCAAGCAGCGTTATTGGTTCAGCTGATCGGCGCCGACACAGACAAGACGGCCGACACACGGGCTTACACGTGGGCTAGCAAGCCATGAGATTCAATCAACATCTGTCAACTTTGTCAAGAATAGCCGCTGGTCCGGGATCAAGCCAGTTTGACGTTCCTCACAAAGGCCGTCCGAACTCTACGAGGCAGGCGGACGTGCGAACGCTGCACTTGGGAGAACGCTAGGGCAAACATGAAGCGATTCAGAAGGGTTCCAAGACCATGGGCAGGGGGCGGACTTTGGAGAGGGAATAGGTCACTGTCGGATAACTGTCATTCGACCATGCAACAACGGTGACGCCAAGCAACAGGGACAGGGCCGTATGAATTTACCAGACTATTACTAGCATGTCAGGGCCCAACGTACCAACATAGGGAAGGTCTTAGGGGGGGGGGGGGGATAAAAGGCACAGCAGATGGGGCCTAGTCATTGCGTGGTTGATGCTGGTCAGATTAAAGTTTTGGGGCCAAGAAGGCAATGCAGCCACCGGCATCTAACCCGGTTGATTGGGGCTACAGAGGGACAAGAGATGAGCAGGTTCAGGCGCCAAGACCCAGTGAGGAGCACGCCCAGGGTGCTGCTATGCCACACAGCCACTTTTGCCTACTACCAGCCTATACTATAACAACCAAAACACCCCTACTACGTAGCAGAGGCACTGCTATTTGTACCCGCTGAGCCAAGACTTAGGCAGTAGATAAGGCGGTATAGTTCAGGGGGGAAGGCAACTGTAGGCGGGCTGCTCCGTGCTCATCCAATATAATCACCATCACCACTACCACCACCAGTGGGCATCATCTGCTGTCGTCTTCTCTTTTCGTCTTGGCTATTTGCCAAGATTCTCCATTCCATAACCGCGTACCAGGCTTGGCAGATATATAGTCGCGGCGTCCTATCAACTTCCAAGAAACACCCAAGACTTTCTGTCCAAGACTCGTCCCAAGGTCCCAAGACTCTTCCCCAATAAGACCAACACGTGGGGGATGTGTGACTGAATTGCTTGTTCGAGTTTGGCGCCGCTGTTTTACCGTGGCTTGGACGGGCGTACCGACACCATGGGACCGGCACATCAATTTGCCCATATTTTTTTTTTTCTTTCTCTCTCTCTCTCTCTCTGATTCCTTGTTTAACATGTTTCTCCGGCCGATACCCCGTGCCATCCAGTCAATCATCATCATGAAGAATACTGCTGACAAATTTCTCCGTTGCCTATCTCGCCTAGAAAATTCCCACCAAAATAGCCTGCCGTTGTGTCATGGTTGGTCTCTTGGCGCACTAAATTCAGGACTCCTCATCTTGCGTACCGCTGATTCTTCATTGGCAGGGCTTTTCTTTTTTCTTTCCCCTCCCCCATACTTTGCATGCCCTGGCTCTGGCTGTACAACAGTGGGGAAAGGTTTAGGATAGCCTGGAACCTCTCAGAACAATTCTATTTTCTTTCTCCTCCCAAGAGGACTTTGGCCTGCCTGTCATCCTGTGTGCCTTTTTATCTTTATTTTATTTTTTTTAATTTCCAAATTTCCAACCCGCTTCCCTCCACATGCCGTCATCCTTGTCACTCTCAATGTCTGACCTGGCAGAGGCACTGTCGACATCCTCCCCTGGTTCTTCCGCAACTCTACGTGGGCGCCCGACCAATACTGCGTCGCCCGCGGCCTCCATTTGGAAGCATCTCCCAGAGGCTGGATTCCGGCAGCATGTCGTCGAGCTGGAGAAACTGACAAATGCCGTGCCTGTGGATGCTCAGACTTTCCCTCTGCCTCGGCATGATGCGGCAGCGGAGGCCGTTGAAAAATCCGATGGTCTGGTAGCGGACTTGGGCGGCCCAAACTCCGACACAAAAAACTGCCAACCCCGCCAACTCTCGCTGGCCAACGAGCAACGCCTGGCTGATGATATCGCCTATCTCATTGCTGTCGGTGAAGGGGCGCAGTCTGTTGCCGCTGCTACTGTCCAAGAAGGTCGTAATCTCCAAGATGGAAAAGATGGAAAAGGAATGAAAATCACCGTTGCATCCGTTGATGCGATCGAACCCAGCTCACAAGCGTTTCTACGATCCATTTTTCAGAAATTGTCTGCCGAGCCAAGCCCGAAAACCTTATTGCAGGATCTTGTGGACGAGGTCACTCGACATCACCACATTCGTCTACTCAACCGTCTTCGGTCGTGCAAGTGGAAGAAGCCAGTCTACCTCTCCCGCACCCACAAGAAACCCCTGTATGCCGACTTTGCCAACCTCGTCCATCGCGCCCAGTTCTTGTATACCAGGAGAGAGGCGAATACACGTGCCCAGCTCGAACAACAGCTTTTGGCTCTTGCTGCACTTCTTGAGGCCTTTGAGACGGCAACCGATGATGACCATGAAAAGCTAGTAGGGATTGTCCGCTCTAGCTACAATGTATGCACTTCGCCCCTCGTCGCAGACTATCTCGGGCGCCTGCAGGGGGTCAGGGCAACAACTCAAATTCAGGCGTGCCTAAAAACCTTGCGCCAGCTCGAAAAGATCGCTGCATACCACCGCATCTGTCTAACTCTAACAAGGCTATCCCAATCTCATGCCAAGATTTTCGCTAGCGTCGAGCTCCTCTTTCTGCCTCCATACGAGGCGGTGCCTCTCACCACCGTCGCCTACCAACCGTGGGCGAAGGCGACTCACGTGCACGCAGAGGTTATACTCAGCGTCCATCATGATCTCGAATTCCATCGATCACAACCTGAAGAGCACCCTTGGCACAAGCCGAGGTGCCTTGGCGCCTCCAAGTACTTTTGCTATCTCTGCTTCCTCTTCATTCGACACCACGGGGCTTACTTCGCGGCTAACACGCACGGGGCCTGCTATGACCAGTGGACAGTACCGGACCTCGCCGAATATCCTGAGACATTAGCCAGCCGTTATAGTGAGGTATTACGCGCCATGGACGCCGACGTTCAAAATCAGACACGCGCCGCGGTGTGGAGGCCAGAGCCCATGACGAGCCGGGAAAATCTGATTGAGACGACAGAATGAACATGACAAGAAACCTGGGGGGGGGGGGGGGGGGGGGGGGTTTTCCATTGTGTATTGCATAGATCCGACTCACGACTCAAAAATCGAACGTGGCTTAGCTATAGCTACGCTCTCATGTGGCTGTTGCTCTCATTTTTCTGATTACTGTACTCAACAAGTCAAGCCCAACCGCGCGGACGTAGATCCTCCTATCTTTGCGCCCGTTCGACGGGTGTACATGATTCAGGTTTCATCCGGGGACTTTTCGCCTCTGAATGCTACCCCCCGGTTGCAGATTGACAGGCACAAGGTAGCCCATGGAGCCATCATAAATTTCATATAGACTAAATCAAGCGGATGCTGATCTAATTATTCCTCTCCATGATTGCCATGTGCAGTGCCTCCATGGCCACCCAAGCCCTTTTTTTTTTTTTTTTTCACTCCATAATTCTTCATTTTTGTCATGAGGCCGTCTATGCTGAATAACATTACTCATCATCGATTTCAGTTCTGCATTTTGCAGCCCCCCACCATCTTCATCATTTTATTACTTAGTACTGGTAAGAAAGCCCCGTGCGGCTGAGCCTGCGCTTGTTCAAAATATAATACTGCACGTTGGCCCAAATACCACAGGCCACCGCGGCAGTCACGAGGCCCGTGATCACGGTCCAGCCCTGGCGGTACTTCGGCGCATCTTCCTCGCGGAACAGCTGTTTACCCACAATGCCAGAGCAGTTGGCTGCCATAATAAGCATGGCCATGGTGATTGATCTCTCACCGGCCGACTTGGCGTTCATCGAAACCCAGGCGCCGTTGACGGGGTCTAATTAAGCTGTGTCAGTTGCGTGACCTCTTGGTGTCGTACTGTTTGGAGAAAATGAACTTACGCCAAGGGAACGAAAACGCCGTCGAAAGAGTCAGCATTGTGAACCTCCTCGTGCGGTCAGAGTCAATTAACAGCATGTTGCCAAGCTATAGGTTTTGTCAACAATTTAATTCAGCCAAGCCTCGACAGGTGATGTTGTCTACTCACGTTGAAGCCCCAGAAAATGAAGAGTCCCAGGAACACCCATGGGCCCCGCACCTTTGTCTTGTCGCTGTCACACAACAAAGTCAGTTTCGTTTGTTTTGATTCGTTCAGCTTGGCATGGCACACAACAGCACTTACGCGATCCAACCCCAGAACAAGTTGACGGGGATGAGAATCCATGCGCCGATGGAGACCATTGCGTTGGACTGCAGTCTGTCGTAACCCATAGATGCGACCAGCGACGGAGCGTAAGAGCTGAGAGTTGATGACGGCGAAAGAGCGGCAATGGTGAAGATGATGTGGGGGATGAGTCTCCAGTTGGTCAACTATTTCGGGTGAGCGCGGTTCACGCAAAACACAACACAGTTTCCAAGACTTACTGCTCCTTTTAGCTCTGGCCAGCTGACAGAACGCTTAGGGTGAGCCTTTGAAGGGTCGTCGAGCATGACTCTCTTGTAGAGGATTTCGGCCTCGCGCTCCGTGAAGTAGCGCTTACCAACCATGGACACGGGGTTGTTGACTTGGTTGGGAAAGAAAATGAGGAAGCAGATACCGACGAGTACAGTAAAGATACCCTCGAGCTTTTTTTGACGTCAGCAACTGTTTGACTGTAAAACACGGTATCTCTCCTACCAAGAAAAGCCATTGCCATCCAGCAAGGTTGGCAATACCTCTCATGTGCAAACTGAGGGCGTTGGTCAGTTGGAGTTCCGTAACTGATAGTGATCTCACCAATTGAGAAACTCACATTCCATAGGCAATCAGTCCGGAGCAGGCGGCGGCAAGCATGTTTCCGATGAAGAACCACGAGAACCTCTTGCTGGTCTCCTCCTTTTTGTACCAGCGGGTCATGGTGTACAGCGCGGCGGGAATGAAGCCGGCTTCGCAAAGTCTGGCGATAACGTTAGCTTTGGCTTTTTTTCCGAAAGTCTCCAAAGCTTGATGCATACCCAAGAAGCAATCTGGTAACCATAAAAGGGCCAAGACCCTTCTGGAAGGCTTGAAAGGTTGCGACCAACCCCCTAAGTGGCTTAGTTAGCGTTGTTGGCTTTGAGTTGCCAAGGCTCGGAACAGCCTACCATGCAACGATCTGTCCACCAATCCAAAGAGTCGGACCAACTCGATACAAGATAAGATTGCTGGGAATCTTGAAGTTTGTTAATTGCGATCCCTTTTTTTGAGTTTGCACGACAACTGACCTCGAGGATAACAATGCCTGCAGACAACAATTGCTGGCCGACGTTGAACTGGTTCTGCGAGATTCCGACGTCCCTCAGGAAGTAATCCGTCAAAGCATTGCCACTGTTCCTTCTGTCAGATACACTCCTTGTATTGTTATCATTTTGTGACTTCGTACATGTTTCCACGGTCGAGTTGTAAGGCGAAGAAGGCGAGGATCAAGAGGGGCATGATAAGGAAATCGACCCTGTAGAGAAATGGGTCAGTAATTGTCACTCGACGCCAGATATATCGACCATTGAGTAAACTTACTTTCGAACCAAACGCTGCTCCTCTTCTGGCGACCAGTCAATTTCGGGGTGGTCAACATCGCTCTGGCTATCAGGGCTCTCGGCCACTATCTTGGTGTGCTTCTCATCTACGGTTGCCATTTTGAAGCAAGCCTGTTGATCTTGCGACTGAGGCAATTGAATAAACAGTGACGGAAGTAGCCTTCAGGAACTCTGACGATCTCTTTTTTTTTCCTCCTCAGTAACATAACCTGGCATACAATGCTATTTAAGAAAAGGCTACCATGTTAAAGACTTGCATACTGCCCCTCTTGCCTTGCCTTACGGTTCCGCGTTCCACTCCGCGTTCCACATCGCTTGGAGCCATCAAAACCCTCTATTTCCTCTCTACTAGGACGAAACAATCCATAGTTACGGTATTTCCGTGGGGAACTGACTTGGATACCACGCGTCGGGTAGCCATTTTGACAATTTTGGGACAAGTCTTGCTTCGGCCAACTCCAGAATTGGACCACCCAGCACGGCCCACTCCTGTTGATGCCATCGGAAGAAGCGCGCACGCCATCGATCACCACCTCTTACATGCACAATCCGCACCCATAACATGCACGACGGCTTACCTAACCATCTGATGCAATCGGTACTCGGGATGGCGAATGGACCTAAGTCCAATGGAAGTGCTCAATTCCTCAATAGATGCCGACTGTTCTGGTGCGCTACCCGTCAGTTTGAGCCGGCATCGGTCACAGTCCGAACGGCTTTGCGGTGACTGATAGCTGCCGATTTGCTTTCAAAGCTATTAGCTGATCTTTACTAGTCAGATCTATCTTTTGGACATGGGTCTTCGAAGGTATGCTGTGGAAGAGAGTGGGAGGACGCGACAGGTGCCCAAATCCATATCAATACCCATCACTGCTCTTGGAAACAAAGAAAACTTCAAAAACTCCTGTTGCATGTTGGATTTTTTCAGAGAATGATTTTTCTCGGTCCTTAAGACGGGATTACCCGCCTTTAAGCAGATTCGGATTCAACCTTCGCGTCATCGTCCACAAATGAGATGTTTATCCGAAAGCTCTCATATGCAGTCATGATCGCGCAATGCCTAATATGGCAGTTTGAGGTACTATGTACTTCTCAGGATGACTGCAGTGAGAATGTACTGATAAGACTGAACATAAGAAGAGTGTCTTCGAACGACATTAGTGAGCGATTTTGTGATCGATCTGGCCGGACTGTGCGACACATCTCACCATGGCAAACTTGGAATCCAGAAAACACATTTCTCCTGATTCGGGATTTCCCATTACTCTCCATCCCCATTTCCACCCTAGAATAAAGGACCATGTGCCTCCGGAGCCTATCAGACAGCAAGTATTCCCAGACAAGGACCGCGCTACCTTTGCGGATCCGGAGAAGAAAGCCCTTTTCGCCGTTGCCAAACGGATCGATTTGACCGAGTCAATCGGCACGGTTCTGGAAAACGTACAGCTATCGCAGCTCAGCCCTCAGCAGTTGGATGAACTCGCTCTTCTCGTGACTGAGCGCGGAGTCGTCTTCTTCCGAGATCAGGACCTAACGACAGATGGCCAGGTGAAGCTATTCGAGCATTACGGCACGCTAGATCGCCATCCAGCTCAGAAGGATGTCAGGCATGTCGTAATCAAAGGCAGTCGTGAAGATCATCGTGAAATTCTCACTTACACACCTTGGCCATCTGACGACTTCCATGCCGATACGTCGTTCGAAGTCAATCCTCCATCGTATTCCTTGCTCCGTATGGAAGAGCACCCCGAGGTGGGAGGCGATACTGCATGGGTTTCCCAGTATGGGCTCTATGATGCGCTCAGCGACGCCATGAAGAAGTTCGTCGATGGGTTGCATGCAGTTCACACCTCGAGGTTGCAATACGATACAATCTTGGATCTCTGGGGCGTCGGTCCAAACCGACCCCCTATCGACTCACACCACCCTGCCGTGAGAACGCATCCGGTTTCAGGACTCAAGGCATTGAACGTGAATCCCGGGTTTGTGACTGCTTTTGCCGAATTGAAGAAATATGAATCCGACAAACTGCTTGATTTCTTCGCTTATCACATTCACTCAGCTGACGATCATGCCGTCCGATGGAAGTGGCAGGTAGGCTCCGTTGCCATGTGGGATAATAGGTTCGTTCTAAGCTCGTGTGCTCCAAGGATAGTTTGTTGAACTTCTACTTAGATGCACACTTCATCGTGTTATTCCCGGCACATATGACGCTCCGCGAAGAGGTATTCGAACAACTGTCTTCGGAGAAAAACGTAAGTAATTTTCTCACAGTAAAAGGAAACAGTCCCATGGAAGCATTATTAACTGTGTTGACCACTTGTAAAGCGTACTATGATCCTGCTAGCGAAAGTAGGAACGAAAGAGAGAAGAGACTCAAAAGAGAGTTACACGAGAAAGATCAACATCTAGAGGACACGAAAGAGCCAGTAGCCGATACTCCAGCATGATCGAACGACGCAAGGACACCTTCGTTTTTATTTCATTGTTCATACTTCGTTTCTTGGGCGCCCCGAACCAGTAAGATGTGTGAGTTCGGTGATTCGAATCCAACAGCTTTCGCGAAGTTGTGGCGCGTGATAGCCTAAGTCAAGTACATGTGGAACCAGTGAACATAGGAGTAGAACAAAGCCGATAGAATAGTGTACCGATTCTGTCTAACAAATGCAAAACACAACACCATTCTGCTTCTAGAGGTATCTTCTTCATTCATACGCTTAATCTTTGCTCCTCGTACACCGGAGAACCAGCTCTCCGGTTCGTTGTAGAGCTTCTCAGATGTCAAGGGAGACAAGCAGATTCCACGTAAACAGGTCTACAAGAATTTAACTGCAGCCACATGCACATTTGTTGTATTAAAAAGATCCGGATTATCCATATCGTTCATCACAGTCTCTTCCAACCCAGAAGAGCTATTGCAAAGCCAAGGCTTCTCGCGTTGAGCAACCCTATTGAGGCATATCCGTTTCTATGGGTATCTTTCCGTCTTTCATTCATATATTTCGCCGCCGATTCCCAATAATACGCTTTTGTTCGAGAAAGACCTCGATAAGCATGTCCATAGGACTTATTCCCTAGTGACCTTCCAGTTGGTATGGACTTTAATCGCCGACTCCGGTTGCTCTCTCGTCAGCTTCCGTTCGGACCCGCCGTCATTGCTAACCGTCTCATGACCATCTTGCTCGTTCTGCAAGACGTTAGCATATACATGTCTAAAGCATCGCTTAGAAGTAACTCACCAACTCAATCCAAGCGGTGTATTGACCAGGCTTGGGTGGGACCTTGAGTTGATTTCCCGATCCCTTGAACCCGCTCTGACTGTTGGAGTTTCCGAGGGAGGAGGATTTATACTTCGCTCTCCATCTTAGGTAGAATGGTCGAAGCATTGGAATATTGATACAAAGACCCGCAAGCATCAACTCCACGGTGCAGAGCATAAAAGTCGTTAGGGAGGTACCGGTAAGGTTCCCGGTCAAGTCGATGACAAAGATCTGCCAGAAGCGAACAATGCCGATTACACAGCAGCTTCATATATGTCAGCAACGTGATGGTGAGATAGATGGCGAGAAGGTTACTACTTACGCAAGACCGAGCGCAAAACACGCGATGACGGCAACTTTCTCCGTCTTTCGCATCTGCAACTGCCACACTGTCCAGATAGGCAAGATGACAATGAAAAGGTCAGTCACGACGTTTGTCATGATAATGCATTTCAAGACCAGAATCTGGTCCATGCAATGGCCAATACGCATCACAGTCCATTGTTGCGAAATCGGATTGCATAGGAAGATGAAGATGAAAGTGAAAACCAAAGCCCAGATGACGACGATGCCTGCGACGACATAGATCCACTTGCTGAGTTGCAGGGCGAAGGCTCTATAGTAGAACCAGAGCTGACTGAGTTTCAAAGTCGCGAGCGCCCAGAGATAGACCAATGTGAAGGCAAACGTCACCTTCAAGATATACTGCAAGTTGTTGACCACTATGAGACGATTTCCACTTACATTCGGGGTACACTTCGGAGCTTGGGTCGAAATCGTAACCAACTCCAGTTGTAAACACAGCAACGCTCAAACCTATTGTGCTACAAGACAGTAACTGTCAAAATAGTTAGAAATGCTGTATGAATATGAGGTCGAGGTATTGTGGTGACATACACAAGCAACCACTGCGAGAATGTCGTCTCCGCCTATTCCTACTCCACGGAATCGTCCCCATAGCCGAGCAAAGACTACTGTAGCAAAAATGACCCATAGGAACGAAATAGCAATCAGTGAGTTCTGGGCGCCTTTCGTCATCGGGACATACTGAAGCGGCGGTGCCACCACCTCTGCTGGCGCAGCCATGATGGGAGAATTCGATTTCTGTTTCGGTTTTAACGAGTAGAATAACGAAGAGAAGAAGACGGCCGAAGAATTAAGAACACCATATATTTCTGGGGAATCAAGACATAACTAGTGGGAAAATGCTGAATGGGACCTTGCCCTTGGCACGCCCCAGCAGTTAAAGTTGTCATATTCCGGAGGTCGTGCGCAATGAATCCCATATTCTACGGAGCACGCGCATTCATGGTGATCCGTGTTAGGCAAAGGAGAAGCAAATCCTACCCAGTATAGCCCAGGTGAGGACCCGGCATTCTGTTTGACGGCGCCGACATCTCTCTGGACCCGGTTTGCGGTGCGCAGCTTAACCTACCCGGGCATTTTTACGGGCCTCTCGTGTAAGAAAGCATAGGGGCTTGACTCGCGGAAACCCATCCACGGTCATAGAGTCCGAAATGTGATTTGAAAAGAATGCTGGTCAGAACAAGGGGGATCCGCTTGTCGACATTATCTCAAAGATGATGGGCTTCTTAACAGTCTGTGGGGTTTGGATTTGATTCACTCATGGTTACATTGTTTCGCATTTACTTCGGCAGTCTTTCGATGGTCGTGTTTGAATTGTCATTCCGCCGCCATTGTGACGACAGATATTAATGGCTATTGACTTTGCACAGCTGAAGCGTTTAGTGTTATCCAAGATATATATCACATGAAGATCATCCGAATTAACTGTAGTATGGCACAAGTGGATGATCTGCACGGATCAAGCTTTAAAATATAACCGCTCTATCCTTCTCGGAAGTGTTGGCTAGAAAATGACAGTCTCGCATGCTTACTTGTAGGAAAAGAGTCCTGGATCCTTGGTCTTGGTTGTGATAGTGGACCTTTAGCTTTTTCCAAGCCCCACGGCACCAGTTCCCGGCGTGCCCCCCGGTGGCCGTTGGAAATTGGCGCGGCCGGTTCCCGGGGTGCGCCGAGTCAATCAAACCAGGGCCAACCCTACTTTAGGCAGAAACAGTGGAGTAGTCTGTCCAAGAGCTTCCCAATTGGACAGTGACAGGATGACATTTGATGACATCGCCGATCATACCCGTAACTGGCATATCAAAGCAGGCTTCTGATGTTTGACAGGTCCGAGCTGATGAACTCGTCAATGACGGGCGTTCTGTCATTCGGGACCTATCTTCGGGACCTAACTGCTAGCTGAGCCCGAGCGCTGGTAGCGCGTGTGTTGAAAGATTCAGGGTTCTAAATATCCAACAGCATCAGTTTGAAAGGAAGTCGACATGTGACTTGCTTCGTTCGGAAACGATCCAGCTCAGAGCATAACGTTTCGGGTATGGCATGGTACATCATGAGACCTATCAAGTCATATGATGAAGATTATAATCTGTGACAAAGTCTAATTTCTAGTCTTGAGCACCAGTGACATTCATCATGGCTTAAATGATAGTTTTTTGTGCTACTCTTGTGAAAAAGAAGCCATACCTTTTCGTTGAAGCTGATCGAGCCACTGATTGAATCACCTCGAGATCGTGGGTATTTTGCGTGGAACTCGGCTCGGGTCAACGGGACTGATGCTCCGACCCCAATCTCTTCTCTTATTGCGTTGGTAAAGGGCAGCAAAACTATCCTCCCCTCGCCCAGAAAGCTGGTGAGTGTCATTGAAGTGGACTCCTTGTGGAGTTGTCTCCATTCCAAGGCCCCGGTCCGTTCCATTCAAATCGCCCAAGACCACCTGAAGATCTGTGAACGATTCGTCTTAGCGTTGTTTGCGTTGCATTAAGATAGTTGTAGTGCTGTGTATTTGCATCACAGGCGGTGTGGAATCGCCCAAATGGTTTCATCGACGTGACTGACATCTTACCCTCTGATGATATCGTATCTCGGATATGTAGATATATGTCCCCAAAAAAGCGATTGGGATCTTTTGCTTGGAGGATCCCTCACAGCGAGCCCCTCGTAGTGACCCCTGGCCGTCGTTTGCCGAGTAGCTATGCATCAGACTGTCCTTGTGGGTAAAGAGGTTACATCCTACAGACGTACTTCGGTGGCATATCCTTTACCTGAAATTCTTCAGCAGACTACTCGCCGCATGTTGTGGATCGCCCCCGCAGCGTCTACACGCTAGCAACACTAGTTTTCCATCCAACGTCCCCCTTTCTCAGGGGCAGTCGTGGTCGCGTCCTAATCCCCTCGATGCGACGGGGTTCGGGGCTGTGATGGCAGCTCGTTCGGCCACTCAGCTCGTGTGTTTTATGAATGACCCGAATAAGTGTGGATCTTGTGATAAGTGGGATGCGGTTCTTGGGTATGATTTTTTGACGGTAATGTGCAGTATATAGGTCTCACATAAACATGTGCGATGCTTCGCATCGCTGAAAAGATCGCCCTCCTTTATCCCTCCCAGTGTGCATATTCCGCTTAGCAGTTCGTGCTCAACATGGCTGCAAACACTATCGTGGACGGCCTCAAGGCTGTCCTGAGCCCGAGCGCCATCGTCTATTTCCTTGGCCTCTGGGTCTTCTACTACATCCTGGTCGCCCTGTACAACATCTCCCCGTTCCATCCTCTGGCCCGCTTCCCTGGGCCCAAGATTGCGGCTGCGACTTACCTGTATGAGGCATACTATGACTGGTGGCTACTTGGAAGATATGGCAAGGTCATCGCACGGATGCACGAGCAATACGGTAAGTCTGGGTATGACTAGTCAGAGCACGGTTCATTTCTGACAAGTCTCCCCAGGACCCATTGTAAGAATCAACCCCGACGAGCTTCACTGCTCTGATCCCTCCTTTACGGATGAGATCTATGCTGGACCGGGTCGCATCCGTGACAAATGGCAGCACCAGCTGAACACCGGCGGTGCCGGTCCCGTATCTGTCACCGGCTTCTCCACCGTTCCTCACGAGCTTCACCGCATGCGCAAGGGCGCTCTTTCCAAATTCTTCTCGCGTCAGCAGATGCTCAAACTTGAGGGAGAGGTACAGGAGTTCGCCGAGCTTGCCGTTGACAAGATGCTCCGTTCGGCCGGCAAGGAGCCCTTCGATGTCAAGGAGGCTTTCAACTGCTTTACCGCTGATATCATGTCCCAATATGCCTTCGGTGAGCCCATGGGCTTCATTGCTCAGGAGGGCTGGGAGCCCAACTTCGCAACATGGGTCAAGTCTTTCTTCAAGAGCGCCTACATGATGAGACACAATGCCCTCGGCAGGAAGATGGCGCAGGTACTCCCCATGATGGCCGATTACATGGGTGAGGATATCAAGGCTGTAATGAGACAAATGAACGTTGTGATTCCGGGATACATCCAGGCGGCTCTGAACAACCCTGAGAACGGAAGAGTCTTTGCCGACCTCATGGAATCCAAGACAATGCCTGAATCTGAAAAGTCCATGTACCGCCTTTCTGGCGAGGGCTTCAACTTCTTGCTTGCGGGTACCGAGACCACTGCTGTGAGTTGTAATTGTCTTCTGGCCTTGGACCATGTTTACTAACCGTGATACAGGCCACCCTTACCGTCATCACTTACTACCTTCTTGCCCAGCCCAAGACGTACGCACGTCTGATGGAGGACTTGCAGGGCCTCAACCCCTCGAACCTCAAGTGGACCGAGCTTGAGCAGAAGCCCTTCCTGTGGGCCGTTATCCATGAATCCCTGCGCATGATGCCTGGTGTCTCACACCGTTCGGCCAGAATTGCTCGTGAGGAGGACTTGGTGTACAAGACCCGCGACGGCAAGAAGGAGTGGGTCATTCCCAGGGGCACTCCCATTGGCATGACCTCCATGATCAACCACTGGGACAAGGAGCTGTTCCCTGACCCTGACGAGTTCATCCCCGAGCGTTGGTTGGTGAATGGCCAGCCCAACTACAAGCTCCAGAAGTATCTGATTGCCTTCGGCAAGGGCAGCCGTTCGTGCATTGGCGAAAAGTAAGTCATGTTTGCCCTGCTAGTTTTCATTCGAGTTGGTACTGACATTTTCTGGTAGCCTGGCGTACTGCGAAGTTTATCTGATGGCGGCTATGATGGCTCTGCGTGTCATTCCCAGAGCGCAGCTGTATGATACAACTGTGGAGGACATCTCCTATGACCATGACTTGATTGTTGTCCAGACCAAGAAGGGTTCTATCTCTGTAAAGATTCAGATCAAATAGGCTGAGACAGACGTCTTGAGAAGCACAATCACGCACTTTGTACTGCAAAAGCAGCACATATCTGGGCATTAATCGTCACCAAGCGTTTAACCTATTTGTCACTGTGACAATAAGTTTCAGTACGTCAGTGAAATTAAACATCCTTGTCGATTCCTCTGATGAGGCTACACTGGGTAAACCATTGTTACGGACTACTGTGTTAAACATCTGCCTTGTGTCAGGGGTTGTCAGTTCGGCTAGCTTCGGACCCTCCATAGCAGCTTGGTTTGCAGTCTTGAATCTTAGTTATTCAAGTGGACACTACCTACAAATAAGATGCTACTTGTAGGTTGCAGTAGGTTGCAGTAGCTTGAATGCAGGTACAACTCTAAGTTGCTATAAACGGCTTACGTAGCTGATAGCTTACAATTGAATCAGTCCGCAAGTCACGGTTGAGTTTAGCCCCATCGCTCATCTTGCAAGATGAAAATGATACGTCTCACGTATCAACAAATCAAAGCATGACAACAGTTTGTTTCCCGTCAATTCTACTTATAGCGTATGTGCATTTTGGTAGTAACATATGTACAGCGAATTATTTCCTAGCATACAAGGTTTTCCAGGGACTGAATGACACAATAATACCACATCGATGACTTCAATTATGCTCAAGGTGAAATCCTTGAATCAGTTCGACGAGGGTCTAAACATCCAAGAACATTCCTTGTCTGGCAGCAAGAACATTGGTGCAGAGCGCGTTGATTCGCATGTAGTTCTCAAACTCTTGAACACCGATAATAAAAGGGTTAGGAGTCTCAGGGGCCTGGTGCGCGAGCACGTCGGCGTGGTACAGAGAGTGGTCAGCGATCTGGTGGTTCGAAATGAGCGTGTCAACACCCTTCGCTCTGGCGACATCGGCAAAGTGGTTCTGGGAAACAATCTTCTGCTCTCTCTCGACCTTGGTACGGGGGATTCCGGTGCCTCCGTTCATGCCAGCGATGTGAGGCACGCCCTTGTCAAAGACGGGGAAGATGAGAGACACAGTTCCGGGGGTGTGGCCAGGGGTAAGAACGGCGGTGGTAGTAACATTTCCGAAAGTCAGCTCTTGGTTGTCGGTGATAACCTGGTCCTTGGACGGCGGTGTGGGAGAAGAGGTGATGTTGGCCATGCTCGTCCACGCGGCATCAGCAGCCCAGAGTGTGGTGTTGTAGGTGTCCTTCAGGTGCTTAGCGCCGCCATAGTGGTCGACGTGCTCATGGGTAATGATGCAATGCTTGATGTCAGAGCCCTTGTAACCGAACTTCTCAAGTCCAGGGATGAGAATTGCATCAATCTCTTCAGGGTTGTCGAGGGCGTCGATGAGCACAAGTCCGTCGCCAGTGTCGTAAGCCCAAGCGGACACGAAGGCGTGGCCAACGAAGATGAGGCGGTCAAAAGGAGTGAACGGGTCGACAAATCCCGCGGGGAACTGGAAGAGAGGAGGGTACACCTGCTGAGTGATGCAGAAGTCCTGGTAGTACTGGTAGATGGAGAAGGAGGTCTTGGCCAGGTCGGCCGCTGCGTTCAGGTATTTGGTGACGTTTTCCGTCTGTTCATTAGGGAAAGTGGTCTTGTTGAAGAATTGATCCAGAGTGGCAATCTGCGCATTGGCGGCCGCAGAGAAGAGTGTAAGGCCGCTCACAAGCAGACCACGAGGGTTGCGGACGTACATATCGGATACGGTTAGGAAGCCTGATTTGAAGTGATGATACAGAAAGAATGAATGGCTGAAACGAACGTTCAAGGTCTGCTGATGGCTTTGTAAGTGAAGGTTTCGTTTATTGAAAGTCTGGCAATGGGATGTGATAAAGTTTTATACTGTCGGTGATACTGCCTGCAGGCATATGAATCGTTTGGGTGCACACTCGTCACAACCCAATAAGTCAAACTGATATCCATATGGATCGGCTTCGTTTCTTCCCCTCTTGCAGGCCAACCCCGGCTTGGAACCTTGTCCCCAGATCAGGACTTCACGAGACGGGTGTTCATACGTATCCCATAACGTAGGTCCCATGAGCCATGAGTCAAGGGTTCTACAGCCAGAAAACAGATGCAGCTTCATGCTAGCAAATGTTCCCAACATGATGTTTCTGGGATTCATCTTTGTTCTTCCTTATTATCCAATACAGCAATTGAGACTCTTTGCAAGCAGTGACCGCGTGTACACGGGTTTCAAAAGACCACGTCGAACTCCTGTCACCACTGTCAAACATGGGACGACTTGTGAAAAGTCTATCGCCGGCGGACAAAGACTACCCCGGCTGTTTGTGAGTTCGGACTGTGCCCGATCTCGTACACTTATCCTAGCCATTGGTAAGGATCTTCTTTCGTCCCTGACTGACTAATGAATGTATGCTAGTAGAACCTGTCTCGAGGGGAAATCAACGACAGAATGATTCACGATGAGGCCATACAACAACCGCGCGCTACATGACGCGGCACCTGGGTCCCCTTGGGTCAGATTAACGAGACACTAGGAGCCTCCATCCATAATGAAAGCCAAGACCACAAGTTATGATGTCGCTCCTCCGGACATCCCCGAAGCATCCCCTCCATCGACGGGTGGTTCCGAATTATGACCATTTGTCTCCAACTTGGCATCATAGAGAACGATGGCGGTGCCCTACTTCACACAACAGATTCATCCACTGCAATGTTCATCCCCCCACGCTAGTATTCATCAGGTCGGATACCGCCATCACGAAACCCCCGCTGACAAGGATTAGCAATATATGGTTTACCAATTCCCTAGTAACGACAAGCATTGCTAGGATTCGTTAGATGTTGAAGTTACCTTGATTTAGTTAGTAGGCTACGATATTAAGCATGAGTGGTGACCCACATTTCTGGGCTTTAATCGGATGGATGTATTTGTTGCTCGGAGCTGCCACTCCTTAAAGACGAGACGGATGCAAACCGAATCCGAGCTGGCTCTTCTCATCACTAAGCTCCACGCGTAAAAACGCAAACACGCAGCACAAAACCACTACAATTTTCAAACCCAGGGTTTCATTCAACCCACACGCCGCGTCATCATAGGTACTATCTGTTCCACGGTTGAGATTTTTTAAATTCTTGCCAAGACAAAAGACCCGCCCGCGGTAGTACTACGATGGGCATAGTGTAGTGGGATATAACACGCGTAGAGGACTGTAAGCTGGTGCGTTTTATTTTACACTCGGCGAGGTCCTCCACTACGGAGCACATACAGAGAAACCTGGAGGTAAGTTTCGCCGGATAGTTGCTTGTTCAGTCACCTCCCGCGTAGAGTCTTCATCCGGAAATGGCAGGTTTCCACGACGGTATACCCTTGATGAGCGGTTGTCCCCTCCACTGCCATTCCACTAGTAATATAGAGTTACCGACAATGAGCGACATGGCTCTGAATCAATGCATGACTAGCTCAACCGTTACACTCGAACCAGTGTTAAGATCAAATAAGCTCAGGGACAATATGACACCCAGGGTTCCCCACACTCATCAGTATAGCCTGCAATATATTTGCGAAAGCATGTCGCTTACTGTACATTCTTATTGGCCCAGGACCATATCAAACAGGTGATGGGTCGTTCTGCTGCTGTATTTCTCTCTCTCTGCCGATACTCCGCGTCTTTTCTCTCCATCCTGGCCCCCACCTCCTGACAGCAAGCAACACTGGGACAGAAACGAAGCACACAAACCCATAGAAGGTGAATGTCCAGCCAGTCCCAAACTCGTCGACGAGCAGCTGCACCACAGCAACCCCAGCAGCAGCGGCAATAGACCGGACCAAGTTCATCGCCACACTTGCAACACCGGGCTCGCGAGGGTGCAGTTCCAGGTAGAGCGTAAGACACGTCTGTCCAACATCGTCAGCGTCTTGGTCCCCCCCCCTTACAAGATCCCAATCCCATTAAACTCACATTACAGATGCCCGTCGCGGCCAAGCAGCAGAGGAACTGCGTTACCATGACGAAACCCAAGTTCATCTTGTACTGGATCGCCCAGCCGTAAAACACCGTCGACGTGATGACCAGGGGAAACAGATACCATATTGTCCGGAGACGCGCCTGCTCGATCGGGAAGTTTTCAAAGTTGCGTCCTTCAAAGTCGCTAATCGAGAGACGGTGGGCTATGGCGACCATGGCATAGTCGTGATCGATGACCTTTCCTAATTTCTTTCTTCAGATACGACTAGACTTTTACGTTCACGGAGGGGGAAAAAAAAAACATACCGACCCCGTAGGCGGATAAAAAGACGGCCAAACCATATGGGACATAACATAGCCCAGCTTGAAGCCCGTTGAGCTTGTACTTCTCCATTGCATGGTGAGCAAGAGAGTCCTGGATACACGTGAAGCTAAGATGGATCAACGCGCTCCCGCCGAGTAGCAACGCATCCAGTCGGCGGAATATAATCTTTAACCCCCTAAATGGGTTTCTGAATGAGTGTTCCGACGATGCTGGCGTCTCCTGGACTGGGGTGTCGTCGAGTGGTCTGTCGATAGGGACCAATGCAGACGACACCGGCCAGCTGACTTTACCCTCGACGCCCCTCCCATCGTTGACGACGTTCGGGCAGGTTTCTGGGAGGAACACAAAGAGACAAACACCACACACAGCTCCGAAGCTGAGAAGGAGCCAGAAAGCCTGGTGCCAGCCGACTGTGTCCCCCATGATGCCACCAGCGAAGGGGCTTATTACGGGCCCAAGGTTGACTCTGATACAACAGTCAGCAGAACTCGGTTAACACCGTTTGAGGAGATTTACCCAGTCAACATGGCACCCATGTACCTACCTCTCCTGTGAGCCGGGGAAATATCAGTGACGACCAAGGCGCCCAGTGCCAAAAGACCTGTTGTTGTCAGCACCATTTCAACTCTCCAGGCCGTAGAGACTCTTACAAGACGTTCCGGCACTCTGTACCATGCGAAAGACGAGCAGTTCAAAGTACGACCGTTGCAACGCCAGTCCGATACACGAGGCGCAAAACGTAAACAGAGAAAGGAGATAAATCGGCCGTCGGCCGAGGTGGTCGGCAATGTTGCTTAGCAAGGCGGGGACGATACCCTGGACGAGGAGGTACGAGGTGATTGTGATGTTGATGTACTCGATGGACACGTGCAGCTCTTCAGACAAGGTGTCGATGATGGGGATGTAGATGAAGACGCTGAGCGGGGGCACGAAGGCCGCCATGGCCACCAGGAAGACGATGCATTTCCTCTGTCCGTCCGAGAAGCCTGTATACTGAGGTTCTCTACGCTCGTCGCTCGAGGACGATGATGGACTGACGACGACTTCCACGCACCCTTCGCTGATGCTCGGCCGAGGTGACGAACTGGGCCCCTTCATCTTTTGACCGGAAAACGGGGGAAAGAATTTCGATGCAGAAGCGAAGTTCTGTCAGAGCGAGGAAGCCGCTGATAATGGAGGTTTCCCTAGCAGTGGCTTTTCATGTTGAGATGTCTTGGCTTTGTGAGCGCTGGCGTCTTCTCCTCTCCCCCGTGTTGAGGATAGATGACTGATGACTGGTGAACGCCATTGCCGGCAAGCCATCTTTCTTATCTCAACTATATAGATCCGATGACTGGTGTCAAAGTCGAGTTGGCCTTCTTTTGGTCTACATTGCAAAGGGTGAGACCAAATCACCTTTTTTTTTTTTTTTCCTTTCTCCTCCATTTCAAGGAAATTAGGTTGATATGGGGATGCCATCGCCGCACGTGCTCAAGCTGATGGCTTCATTAACACCGAACCGTTGAATTTGGCGTTCAAAAAAAATAGAAACATGGCCTCGGTTGTTTCAAGTGCAAGAGTATCCTGGTCTGATATTAAATTAAATCGTATTTCTTATCTATCTGCTGCTCTATCGGTGTTGTTCCATAGGTAGAGTCCCGCCGAGACAATCCGTGACAACGTGAGACACGCCATCTATCGCATCTCAACCGCTCTTGGGTCCGTCCAGCGGGCTGACGGTCGGGTCCCAACAGACTGGGGCGTACTCATCGGTCTCGAGAGACTTCATGTCATCGTCGGACAACTGGAAGTCGTAGATCTCGGTATTGGCGCGGATTCGGGCAGGAGTAACACTCTTGGGCAGGGGAATGTATCCCTTCTGAAGACTCCAGCGCAGAAGAATCTGAGCCTCGGACTTGCCGTGCTTATCAGCCAGGGCCTTGAGGTTCTTCTCGCCCCATCTCTCTCCTCGAACGAGGGGGCTGTAGGCCTCAATGGCGACGTTGCGCTTCTGCAACCACTGAACGATATCGTTTCTGGCACACCAAGGGTGGATTTCATATTGCGCGACGTCAATGGCGCCACCCTTGCCGGGACCACCACGCTCGGCCTCGAGCTCCTTGATGTGCGTCTCAAGCTCGTCGAGATGGTGCACGCCGTAGTTGCTGACACCGATGGAGCGCACCTTACCGGCCTCCTTAGCCTCAACGAGGGCTTTCCAGGCGCCCTTGCGACCCTCGGAACCGCCGTAGGGGCAGTGAAGGAGCATGAGATCGATGTACTCAAGACCGGTCTCCTTCAGAGTCGCCTCGACTTGGTCCTTGGCGCCGTCATAGTGGATGTAGCGGACCTTGGAAGTGAAGAAGATGTCGGACCGGGGGATGTCCTTTGCTTGGCGGATGGCGCTTCCGCAACCGGCCTCGTTCTTGTACGAGGCGGCCGAGTCGATCTGATTGAGGTCAGATAGGCAAACGGGGATGTGTGTACTCGGCGGTTGATCTTACATGGCGATACCCGACCTTCAGAGCCTCAGTGACCACTTCCTCGGCCTGCTCAGGGGGACTGCATCGGTGTTGGTATTGAGACAGTTACATAGTGTTCTCGGAGATACTTACGTCTTCCAGAGCTACCCTGATTGTCAGTAATCAAGCCACAATAATCGCGCAAGGGGAGTGAAACATACGCCGTATCCCAGTACGGGGATTTCATAGCCGCTGGTAAGCTTCTGCTTCGACTGGAAAGTGAGCGATGCCGCCATTTTGTTGGTTTATAGATTTGTGATCACGGGGGGTGTCGTGACAACAGTTGTGGTTCCAAAGGAGGGGGTTTGAGTAAGCTCTGGAGCAATTGGGACGTGTTCGCAGTCCAAACAGATGTTCTGTCATTAGTCATAGGGACTAAGAAGGGAAGGATCCATTGTGTTGCGGCTTTGGCCTCATTTGCTGCAGGTTCGGTGTTGCTGTGCCGAGCTCATTGCGCGACCTGTCCGCAGGGCCTCATAAATCGCGTTTCAGTGGCTTTGGGGGCATGTTTACGTCATACGAGGGGGAGGGGCAATAGGCCATTCCAGGCATTTACCCCGCCATTTGCCCCGCCATCACCGTTAAAAAAAAAGAAAGAGAAAAAAAAAGAGTCACTAAATATGGCGAACATTGGCGCTATGCAGTTTTGCTGCGCCCAATATTATTATTTGCATCGTTAAGGTCGTGGAATTTCTTTTGGGTGATCATTCGTTCATATAATCGTCTCTTCTCCCGCATCACCGCCTGTTGCTGCACCATCTTCGTCCTCGTCGTCCAGGTCGTGGATGGGATATGAAAGGATGGCAGCAACACTACCCAACATGTCGAGTCGTTGACCGCTCTCGTGGTCGCTGCTGAGAATTCTGACCTCACCACCATCTGCCTTGACCTTGTCAACCATGGCCACATACTTTTTCCTTGTCGGAATGTCGGAGCTGCGGAAGAGGGAGTTGTTCATAATGAGGACACCACCACCCGGGCCGATGGCACCCTCGTTAACAGCCTTGGCGACTGATGATGCTCCGTACCATGCGCGCCCGTCTTCTAGTCGCAATCTGTCAAAGAACTGGTCCATCAACTTTGTTTCTTTGGTAAACTTGAAATCCTTCAATTTGGTGCCCATCTCGGGGCTCTTGAGCACTTCGTTGAGACTGTGAACGTGACCCGAGTTTGTGTGGATGACGGTGGCCTCCCTGGCAATCGCCGACAGCTTCTTGTCCGACTTGTCGCGTCCCTCGTCCGCAATGTACTTTTTAAAGTCGGCGGCGATGAATCCTGGGCTAGCGAGCAGTAGCGGTCTGGGCTGGTCGAAGTTGACAGTTCGGAGAAGGGCGGTGAGTGTCTTGTCAAAGAAGCGCTTCATGCCCTGTGACGTCTCGGAGGCGGCGCTTCGCTTCTTGGGGATGATGCTTTCGATGCGTTGCTTGACAACGGTACGGAACTGGCTGATTAGACAGATGTTGGCGATACCCTCCTGCATGACGACGGCAGCCATGGCGCCATCCTTGTCATCGGACAGACTCTCGGACAATGTCTCTTTTGCAACCGAGTCCCAGCCCTCGGGCTTGCTTATTGTGAAGGGGCGCGAGATCTCGAGGTCGAGGGTGTGGTGTTGACCGAGACTGACGTAGGCGTTTTCGGACTTGACAATTCCACTGACTTGGAGTTGGCCGACAATAGGGTCGAAGAAGGTGCTCTTGACCTGAATAGCCAGGACGGTGTGCACTCGCTCAGAAACGGTACTGCCGGTTTTCGTCTCTTGGACGACCTTTCTCACGGCATGAGCCATGACAAGGTCGCCGGGGCTAATGAGGTTGTAGGCGTGCCACTATTTATTTTTGCCATCACAGGTTAGATGAGAGTCACGATCGCGATGGGTGGGCGCAGCAGGTAGAGAGAAATCAGGCAACTGACCATGTCCTCAGAGTCTTCGGGCAGCAAGGTAACGGCATCTTCGCCAATGTCCTGCGACGACTTCGTTGGAACGAGCTTCATCTTGGACGGTGTTGAGGGATTCTCGTCCGGTTTGGTCGCAAATCTGGCGTGGTGAAATGGTATGTTGGACTTTTTGAAAATATCTCGACGCAGATTGGCAGATCAGCGCAGGGCACTCGGACTAGGGGGAAAGTATGACGCTGCTGAGTGGTACGTGCATCCGGCAATGACTGGACTCTAGTCTCGAAGAGCCTAGCTCATTCGTGGTACGGAGTGATGAAATCAGGTGTGTTGTTATCGTTATCTCCGATTGCTTATCTCATCGTGGCTCGCAGTAGGGCGACGGATAAGACACAGCAGCAATGCCCTTTTACCACTTACCCACCCCCTTCTTTTCTCACTGCACGACCTAATTATTCCCCTCACTGCAGCAGCACCGGGCCATGGGGAAAGGCGTGTGTGCCTGGGAAATAAAATTGAAGCTTCACTGGTGTGCAGTAGTGCACTGCTTACATGACCCTACAGCGTGGCTGTGTGGCTATAGCCACGCGAGGAACCGCCAGGGGGAAAGGGGTCTTCCCTTTGGGGGTCGTGTTTCTCATCCGCTAGTGTACCTACAAAGTGTACATAAGGCAATCCCAGTGATCTGGGAAAGCAAGTGAGACCTTTTTTGGTAAACAAGGTTATCGCAGCGACACAATGCGAAACGAATGTTTATCGCCTTACAGAATCGGCAGAGCTGAAGGCAGATGGGTGAAAACTATACAGGGAAGATACTCATCTGAAGTAGACGGTGTCGCCTTGCGCCTTTCAGCCACGCAACACCTTAATTTACCTCCCCGCCGAATACACGAGCTGTGTGCCACATAATGTAAAAACCCTTTGAGAGTTCATTCGAATGGATCAGTCAAGTGATTAGTTGTCATTGAATGCCCGTTGCCCGGCTTGAGCTTGGGACATGGTCGGGCGAGAAGCAAAGCGACGTCATGGGGGTCTGGTTATGCCCAGCCACGTCCTATGCGCATTTTCTCCTCTGCTTCATGCTGGAACGGCCCAAACAAGTAAAAATACTGCGTTGCGACCATGAGCGATGGGCCAGGTGTGGCTATGATGATGGGGGAAGACAAGGGGGTTCAAGGGGGGGCAGGACGAAATGGATGGAGACGTTACCTCATCAATTCATCATCTCCCGCTACAACTTTCATTTCAATCACCAAGTAGTTGGTTGGTTGAATCGGATTCCAAGGGTCTCACAATTCCGGTGCCTGGCTGCAAAAGACTAATCAGAGTTGGAACGTTTAGTCGCCGGGCCGAGTTTACTGACATTTTAGGGGGTGAGCTGCCAACCACTACCAAGCCCCTACCAAAGGGCTAAAGAGCAGTAGCACACGTAAAAAAAAGAGAGTGGTGACGATCGTCCAGTGTCAAGCGCGAAGCCGTTCCAGCTGGTGTCAGTGCAGTCATGTATCGTCTTGGGTTTCGCCTTCCGCTCCCACTCTTTACATCTGAAGCCGGCTGCATTCGGTAAACCACATCTCCTGCCATTTTCTCCTCTCCTCTCGATATTTTTCCACCTCACTCATATTCTCTCTCTCCAAATCAACATCTTCACCGATTCCCACTTTACAACCTCCTGATTTTAAACCCTTGCGAGCGGCATTAATCCTGACCTGTTCCACCACTTACCATAGGAGGAGAAAAGGGGACCTTTTGTCACAATCCGCGCGGCTCGACGACTGGACCGATTAATCCAACAAATCATCCCTATACCAGATTAATATTATTTTCTTCTTCGTCCTCGTGGCTATTACTACCTCGGCTCTCTCTTTTTGCCTTTGGCTCTAGCTTCAGCTCTAACTCTCCGCCCTTCCGCTGCCGGGTTAAAAAAAAAGAAAAGATAGAAACAAAAGCGTTTCTGCTCCCCACAGTCTGTGGCCTGCGAAAGGACCCCATCCCGGCCACCTGCAAGGAAGCTTTGCGGATCAGGCCGCACATCTGCACTGTCGCATTTGCATACGGGTTACGGACTATAGAGTGCCTACCCGTTGTGTATCAGTAGGCACTGCTTACATTGACCTCGCTGTCCCCGTTCTGGTGTAACGGGTGGTCCAAGTAGGTAAGCTGCTCATGGAGTTTTCGCTGGTGGCTCGCTCGTTTCCCTTCTCTTTTTTTTGGGGTTATTTTGATTTCACTCACCCCTAGTGCATATTCTCGCATGCATCGCAGCGGTGCCTTGCCTAATCCCGGAATACGCGGACTGGGGACTAGAGCAAATTCGATCCCGCGTACTCCGTATTAGCCTCTAAATTCCACGCGCTGCTTCCACTCTTTTGCCCAGGCCCAGACCCAGACCCTGACCCCCTTGATCAATTCCCAACCACCACCAAAAAATTACCACACCTTCATACATTCCGTGCCCGACTAACACGCCGACCGCCAGATCATCCCCTTGACCGGTGGCTTTCTCTGGTCCGCGCGGCTGTCCGAGGAGGTCCGCTTCTTCTCGTTTCCATTCTTTTCCCATCGTATCGGACGCGACGGAAACGAGGAGAACGACCTACCAGCGAGACCTCGGCACTCCTAACCCGCTTGCTTTGTCTCGGCCATCAACAACTCTCCGTTGCGTTGCAATTCATACCACCCGCCGCCGACTCTACCGTGAAATACCTTCGTGACACTCGGGTCTCTCGGATCCATCGTATTACATTTTGGCGTGGAGGTCCTCTCCATTACCACCAGCCAGCACAGCTCATTCGACCATCCGAGCCACTGGACCTTCTCAGCTTACCGCGCTTACCTCGCTCACCTCGCTCACGCGCGCCACTATTCATCTCCATCTCAAAGCACTTACCCGACCGACCAACCTGACTGCCCGGCTTTACGCGCGGCTTTCCCCTCGTTCATTTTGCGCATGATGGGAAATGTCGACTCCTACGCTCGCCATAAAGTCCTTGGACGCCGGCCGTCGCAATGACGGTCCAGCACCATCACCGCCACCGCCTCCGGGTTCCGTCTCCGAGCCTCGTTTGCCAACCCCCGTAAGCCGCAAGAGCTTCTCGGTCGCTTCAAAGCCGCAGGACCCCTCCGAATCCCAGTCCCAAGGTACGTAAGAGGCCAAGTGCCCTGGAACCACCTTCATCTCCTCGGAATGAAGACTGGACCTGGGCTCTGTCTCTGATCGACACCCATGTGGCGCATACGGTGGATGCTCACCGTGGTACAGGCAGCAGTTTTTCGACCTTTGCCAAGAAGACGCCTACGAAACTGAATCGGGCAACAACCCCAAATGCGAAAGAGCTCAAGCCTGTCAAGCCCTCGCCCGTCGCTGTTCAGTCTCCAGCTGCCATTGACCCGCTATCTCAAGTTTGTTCTCCCACCTTGGCACTGCCCTGCCCCTCTAGCCCCTCGCTAACATGGCAAAAGCACATTTTGATCCGAACCAACACCGGCCATACTGTCCCTCCACAGCTGAGAAGACCTCCCAACAGCCCAACTCCCGACCCAGAGCAGACCTCGAAGCTCTCGGTACATGCACTCGATGCTCCTAAGGACAAAAAGTGGGCAATATCTGCCTCATGGCCTTGCCTTTTTGAAATACACTGACACACATATAGAAAAGGAGGGGTGTCATTCTTGAGTCGATTGAGCATGCGAGGCGGTAGGAGACGCGATGATGATGAGGAATCCGTATTCAGCGATCACCGGACCGACGGCAACAATGCTCACGTCTTTTCGTCGGCCATCGGCTCGGGCTATATTCCCCATCACAAGGAGCCGCCGCGGTACATTCGGGTCAAGGCGCATGACAAGAGAACTCGTGAGTTCAATCGCATGTTCCTCGCCCAAGAACTAGCCATCCACCAGCCCGAAACGAATGGAGACAAAAACATGACGACGGTGACGACTCCGAGTGGCAGCAGGCGGTCAAACAATGGAGGTGCCATCTGGGCGACCGAATTCAGCATAGACGGGAAGTACTTCGCTGCTGCTGGCAAGGACCAAGTAGTACGGGTGTGGGCGGTGATCTCGACACATGAGGAGCGACGGCGCCACGAGGAAGAAGAAAATGCCGGTGGCGCCAGCGGAGAGAGATTGAGCGCGCCCGTGTTTCGGAGCAAACCAATCCACGAGTTCCGAGGTCACACGGGAGAAGTCCTCGACCTCAGCTGGAGCAAGAATAACTTCTTGCTCTCGTCATCGATGGACAAGACGGTTCGGCTGTGGCATATTAGCAGGAAAGAATGCCTCTGTACCTTCACGCACAAGGATTTCGTAACGTCAATTGCGTTTCATCCCACCGACGACCGTTTCTTCCTGGCCGGATCCCTTGATTCGACCTTGCGGCTGTGGAGCATTCCCGACAAGACTGTGGCTTATACATCTCAAGCTCCAGACTTGGTCACGGCAGTGGCATTTTCGCCCGACGGCAAGACAGCTATCGCCGGAGTCTATTCCGGCATGTGTATGTTTTATGATACCGAAGGCCTCAAGCAGGTTTCACAGCTCCACGTCCGCTCTTCAAGGGGCAAGAACGCCAAGGGCAGCAAGATCACGGGCATCAAGACGATGGTTATCGATGATGTGGTCAAGGTCCTAGTAACGTCCAACGACTCGAGAGTTCGTCTTTACAATCTGCGCGACAAGAGTTTAGATGCCAAGTTCAAGGGTCTCGAAAACACGTGCAGTCAGATTCATGCGGATTTTAGTGACAACGGACAATGGATCGTGTCGGGAAGCGAGGACAAGAAGACGTACATCTGGTCGGTGCGCTCGGCAGACTCGGAGAGGGACAAACCATGCGAGTATTTCGACGCGCACTCCGACCGGGTATCCACGGCAATCTTTGCGCCAACAAAATCGCGTCAGCTCCTCGGTGGTTCCGGAGATCCTCTCTACGATCTCTGCAATCCACCACCGGTGACGCTTATGAGTCTCGAGGAATCTATCGCCAGCCAGGGAGGACAGTCTGACGAGGAGAACAAGACGCAAGTCAAGAAACCCGAGGAGTCACCACAGTACATTGAAAAGTCAAAGCACCCCGACGGACAGATCTTGGTGACGACGGACCAGTCCGGCGTTATTAAGGTTTTCCGTCAGGATTGCGCTTACATCAAGCGCCGACATGAGAACTGGGAGACAGGCTCAACGTTCTCGCGCCGGCTGGGAGGAAGCATTGTGGGACGCAGCGGCAGCGTCGCAACGCGCACAAGTGTCGGTAGCCACCCCCGTTCGCGCCGCTCATCCATTTCGCGCGTTGTTGCCCCAGGTGGTGCGCAACTGAGTTCCGACATTCTCTCTTGGCGACAAGGAATCGAGCACGGAAGGCCAACCTCAATGGTCATCACGCCTTCGCAGAGCGAGCGGTCTGTATCACCGAACAAGGCAACGCGGACGCCCATCAACACGAGCGCAGCAAACCTTGCATCCGAGGCTCGAAGGCAACCGTACGGCGGGTCCTCACCGCAGAGCCGACCACAGCATCCCGGGAGTCCCACCTCAAGCCGTGCTTCCCGCGAGAGAGGTCCGTCAATTCCGCCGACGCCAAGCTTCTCGTTCCGGTCTGCCGATGAAGATGACGATGAAAGCGATGAGCTGCGGCTGGATCCAGCGGGTGCAAGCTACTCTTTCTGGAATTTGAATCGATGGCGAGGAATCTCATCGCTGCGGTCTTCGGTATCATTCAGCAACATGAGCGCGACACAGTCACAGGGCCAGGGTCGAAATAGCATGAGCACAGCGGACACAGCACAGACAACAACTAGCAACGGCACCAAGGCCTCGAGGCGCAAAAGCATTGGCCCAGGTATCTACGACAGACCGGTTGAAGAGGAGCAGAACAGCACCACCAAAAGCATAAAAGAAGACGTAACACAGAAGACCAACAGCGACGCCCAACTGCTCCGACCAGGCGGAAACGACCAGGACAGCCGCATCAATTCCATTATCAGCCGGCTCAGCTCGGAGTACACGAGCGATGAGACCGATCGGATGGTTTGCGAGAAATGCAGCAGCAAGGAGTTCAAATCGAAGAGAGTAGGCGGACGACAGCGGCTCATCTGTGTTGGATGCGGCAAGCTAGTCGACGACAGCAAATGACGAAGTAGCGAGTACGAGTGAGGAACTTATTTCATGATGATGATGGATGAATGGATCTTGTTTTTTTGTTTCCAACAGCGATGGATTTGACGTTCTAGGCACAACTGAAGAGGCGCATCTGTCACGAACAAGGATACCATATACCCCCCCTTTTTTTTTTTATGTATACAATTACGGCTGCAGAAAGAGCAAGGATGGCAGCATACATATATATATATATATACACGAGAGACCACTTTGGTCTGTTTGGAAGTTTTTTAAACAATACCTCGAGAAGACTTGAGAAACAACAAATGTGCTGCAGCATAGGGAGGACATGAAAAGTTTGTTAAGAGAAAAAAAAAAACACAACAGAAACTTGAATTCAATGATGTCTTTGGTATCTACCGAGACTCCCCAAGTCCGCTTCTATAGATGAAAAATATGTGACCCAGATGGGCGATGAAGTAATGATTTAATAAAAGTATGTGCCCAGGCGTTTTGGTTCACCTCAGAGACATCTTCCAGTCCGACCTCTTGCCGCCGTCGCCTCCTAGCGTATATCCACCCGAGACAGTCGAGCCATCGTCAGGCTTCGCTTCGGCCTTTTCGGCCTCCTCCCTTTTCCGCTTCTCGGCCTCGGCCTTTTTCGCGGCCGCGGCAGCCGCCTCGGCAGACTTCTTCTTGGCGAGCTGGGACAGTTCCTGGACGGTAGTGGTCAAGCTCCGCGGGTCGGCGCCACGGATGACGCTTCGGCCGCCGTTGTAGGGCTGGCCGTTCTCGAAGAACATGAAGGTCGGCATGGCGGTCACGCCGTAGCGGCGGGCAATGTCGGTGGCCGAGTCGACGTTCACCTTGACGAAGACGAGCTGGCCGGGCTGGCCGTGGGTGTTTGCGAGGTTCTCGTACATTGGCTTGATGGCGTGGCAGGGCCCGCACCAGTCGGCGTAGAAGTCTGCGACGAGGTACGTGTTGGCCGACTTGAGCCGGTCGAACTCGGCGAGCGAGGATGTGTGGAGGACGACCATTGTGGTTGTGGATGTTTTTTTTTTTTTTTTTTTTTTTTTTTTTTTTTTTTTTTTTTGGTTCAAGGGTTTTGTTATTTGCTCCTTTCAGTATGTGATTGATGAAAGTTTGGAGTTGTTGACGTTGTTTTTACGCTCAGTGAAATTATTGAATGAGAGTATCAGTGTTCCGTGTGGAGTTTTATAAGTCTTTTCTCATCACGCAAGTGAGGGTTGAGTAAGAGGCGTAAGAAACTCAAATGATTTTTTTTTTTCTAATCACATAAATTGTCAGCAGGCCTTCATTGGGCCATTACGATCTCGTCAGCTTCCATTTCCAGCGGTTGAGAGGGCGGGGTCAGCCGCCGAGGAACCTTCCAGGTGCTTTGCCCGGGGAAGGCGCTATTGGCTCCCCTGAAGCTGCCGTAATTGGCCACCCCCCCCCCCCCCCCCCCCCCCCCAGTGATACCGAATACCTGCCGGGTGGGAAAATGCGACACAGCATTTGTCATTTTTCATGTCAACTGGTTGTATTACCTTTTACTTACAAGCTGCCTCTGTGTCCCAGGTTCCCTCATGCGGCCTGCTGCATGCGTTCTTCGAGATCGCTGACGCAGTTTCACAGCGCTGGTCGCCGAACTGGCTTCTTCTGCATGCCACCCAAGTCACTGGATCTCGACGTAACGGTTTTGAACAGTGTCGTCGTCGTCGTTTGACCAACTCGGTACCTGGATTGAACACGATTTCATCTTCAAAATGGTCCTTTTTGAGACGCCCTTACACCCTTTCACAGACAGCCGCCAAACATAACTGTGACCAGGCTTTCACTTCTCACCCTGTTTCTCACCCTCCACCAGCAACTATCCCAGTCGATATCTCACTTTGGCAGCGCGATAGTCGCAGAGGTGGCTTCTCCTGCCCCTTTTTCTTCGAACTGCCAGCCTTGAATATGCGCCCGTTTGGCATCACATCCCGGCCTGCCGCCTGCTCCATGATGGATCGATGGATCCTCCAGGCTTCCGTCATCAGCGGGTCGTCTCGCGACTATCTTCTCGTGTTTTGGAGAACCCCAGTCGTTCAGTTTGTCAAGAGACTGAGGCCAGCCTGAATGCGGGGAAAGGACCATTGTACTCCGGTCAGTCAACGGGTTATTGTCGAGTGACATGGCCACAACATGATGGAGACTTCGACCGATCCAACACCATTCTATTCTCGTCTTCCGCCCCCTTTAGAAACACCCGCGGCCATCGAGCAACAGACAAACCAACAAACCCCTCCCTCTCCCCGTTGTCGCTGCGTCAGATGACCCATCAAATGTCTCGCAAAGTCGCAATCCCTCCCCTCAACCCTTTCAAAGCCGCCCGCCCGCTCCCCTACGCTCCCCCAGCTTCATCCATGACTCCCGCTGCCCCTCTAACATTGGCGATTCACGCCTTTACGACCCTCACCGGCGCCTAAACAAGCGTCAAGATCTCCTGGAAACCATGTTAATCCTCCAGGGATGTAGTCCCCAGACGCCCATGTGGTGTCGACCGTCTTCGGTCTAGTCCCGCCGAGTCCCTGCAGACACCGCGCCCGCCAAGTGGGATACTCCAAGAGATCAGGCTCTGTCTCGGGACGGGAGGCGCTTCTGTGTGTCGACGGCGGAAGCTAATTCGAGGAGGGGGGAAAGCTAAGTGGTTTGCCCTCGTCGGCCCCCACCTACGATCGTCCTAGGTCAGGCCAAAGTGTAGGAGTGACGTCGGACGGACCAAGTAGCTTTCTGTGAAAAGAGGCCCATCAGTCTTCAAAGGCAAGCGCCAGCGGTGAGCGTCTCGCGATCGCTATTCACGTCAAGTAACTCTCAGCCTATGGATGAGAAGCGCTGAGGTGCCTTTCTTACGTCGTTGGGGTCCAGAAGTGGGCGGGAGATTGAGTTTGGGGGCCCAGAAGGTCTCGTAAGAATAGTTCACAGACTGTAAACAGCATCTTGTTGATGGAGAACTTACAACGGGCTCGGACAAGGCGTTTCAGGGGTAGCGTAGGTCTTCAGGATGGTCTCACAGTGTTGTCGAGGGATAACTGTATCTCTTAAGGGTTTGATATTTTGACACGGTTCAGCTTAACGGTGGGCAGTTGTCGTATAAAAGCAATGAATGTTTTCAAAATCCCGTAATGACTCTCAAGGCTTGCCCTCCAGCTCATATTGTATCTCTCCATCTTCCCTCTCATTCAGACAGTAATTATGTCGGCATATCAGTCACTCAACTTCGGCTTCGAGCTCGAACTATCGTTCAACAGTACCAAGAAGCACAAGACATGGCTTTCCATGGCCCAAGACACCAGCGCCCGCCTTACCAAAAAGGGGGTCAACAACCAAGTGAAGGAAAAGGTCGACCCCAACTATCGTAAATGGTCCATCGTCCAGGAGATCACCATTCCTCAGCACCCATCCAAGAACAATTGTGAGTACCGTCGACATGTTCTAAAATTCAGAAGTTGATTAGTAACTCAGGGGCACTCGAATTAGTATCTCCCGTCTTCAGTCTCGGCTCCCCCTGGCTTGTCGACACCGGCAACATCTTCTCTGCTCTCCAGAAGCACTGCTCCGTTCAGAACATCCCGCAGTGTAGCACCCACGTCCATGTAAGTCAGGCCGGGCAGGACTTCACTCCGTACCAACTGGCCGCTCTGTCAAAGGCAATCCTCACGTATGAATCCTGCTTCGACCTGCTGGTGCCGGGCGACAGAGCCTCAGCGTACTGGTGTCAGAGTAACCGGTGGAACCCCATTCTTTCCCAATGCCAGACGCTGGAAGACTGCTTGGACCTCCTTGACGTGGCTGCCCAGCGCGGAACATCGGCCGTCGTGGAAGTGATGTGTATCTTCCCGGCGTCGAGCGCCTATGGCCGGGCTCACGGGAGGAAGAAGGACTTTGTCCACGGCAAAGTCTACAAGTGGAACTTTGCCCGCCTTCTCGGGAACGACAACGGACGTACTATAGAGTTCCGACAACCATCCGGCAGCACTTGTACGGAAGACGCTATCGGATGGGTGTTATTGACCCTGGCGTTTGTCGCCGGAGCAACTGGAGGTGGAAATTGCATTGGGGCTTTGGAAACTGGTGGTGATGACCAGACTGAGTTTTGGCATCTTTTGTGCCACGGAGCGGAGGTTATGGGCCTTGACCCCTTGTTGCTCGACGTTCTCGGTGGTTTCATCAGCCGGGCTTCAACCTGATCGACTTGGTGTATCGTGTTTCTGTCTCATGAGACTTTAATCTATCTTTCACTCCAACAACTGAGTAGGACTTGCGAATTGACACTTTCTTACCGTCTTAAAACTACGTAGTTTATGTCCATGTAGTTGCGTAATAGTTAAAATCAATCACGTGCTCAGACTTCATCGAGTGTTTATGCCAGGTGTAATCGGCCTCCGGGTTGGCCACTTCGGGTCCGGAAGCTTGGCCTCCGCAAAACCCACTAGGTGCCGGCTTCCGGGTTCACTCCGCACGACTCGCCCTTTTCTTGGACCTGGAACCAGGCTCGGGCCTACATCCCTCACATACTACAACCCTTAAATCTGCATTTAATATACTTGGTGCGCGCCTCCCCAAGCGATTCCAGCACCCACGTTCATTTTCCTGCACACATGGCCTCCCTCCTGAGTCCTAATTGCATGAACCGAATTACTGAGCGGCGATGAGGGAGCCAACTTCCGTTATAGTTCTCAGCTGACGGGGCTTTCGGGAACAAATGCAACATGACCACTAAACCCCTTGGCAAGCACTTGGGTATTTAAACACGGTAACTTGGCACCGGTGTTTCTTTCGACTGCCAAGTCTCAGCTGGTCCGAAAGTTCTCCCTCTCAGGACGCCACACTCCGGGCATCAGTCAACATGGGCTTGGTAAATGTCTTGGCCACTGGCCTGTTTCTCCTGACTTCAGTCTCGGCGCAGAGCACTGTTCCAGCTTGGGGACAATGTGAGGCTAACTCCCTTTTCGTTGCATCTGTTGGACTAACACAGACACAGGCGGAGGTAACAACTGGACGGGTTCGACGGTTTGCGTAAGCGGATACACCTGCTCAGTCCTCAAGTGCGTCGCTTTCTCCCGTAGCCCTATAGGTCTTGCTAACGAAGGGGGCAGTCCCTTCTACAGCCAGTGTATCCCCGGCTCCAACCCCCCAGCAACCACCGCCAGACCCAGCTTGACTTCCACTACACCTATCGCAACGGGCAGCGTCCGCACCACCTCTGCCTCCCGCGCCACAACCACCCTCGCCACCGTGACTACGCCAACCGGTGGCGGCGGGCCCGTACCGACGACTCTAGTGTCCGGATGGTACTGGATCCGCGCCGTCGCTTCGCCCAATTACCACAGCTACCTCCAGGCCAAGCCCACAGGCACACCCAGCAAAGCTTACCTCGAGTCTCCCGGCGGCGCAGGCCAGTTCAAGATCGAGGCCGGGCAACTGGTTCACCTTACCGGCTCCTCCCCGCTCTACCTCAACGTCGAGAACCCGACGGACAAGACGCAGAGGAAACTCGAGACGTGGTTCAGCGCCAGCAAGAACACGTATGGCACGTTTGCGTTCCAGGGAGACACCCTCACCTGGAGCACGCCGGACATTAACCGTCCGAATCTGGCGGCCTGGCTTGTCTGCGAGAACCAGACAGTATTTATTAACACCGGCGCGTATCTCTACCAGACCCCGGCTGGATGCTTTGATCAGACTGTGAGTAAAACTTGGATTTCCCCCCGTATTCGTTTGCTGACTGTACAGATACACTCTTACGGAGGGTCTACAGCTGATCTCTGAGAGGTCGAAGTTTTGAGGATACGAACCGCTCAGTCATATTGAGCTATCTCAACCAATTGATATTACATTTCATCCAAGAACGTTTCCAATGTATCAACTTAGTCCACATCTCTCGAAGTGATTCTATTCAAGTCCCATCGTCTACCCTGATGCCGGAAACACGAGTCTAGTAGGCAATTTGAACATGTGTCTGCCAGAATACGACTGTACTCGGCCCCCACCTTGCAATGTCGTGGTCGTAAAATTGGCCGGGTCGAAGTGAATCTCCCCAAACTGCGAACCGTGGCTTGTGAACGCATACCATACTCTGAAATGCATCCCAGTTCCCATCGGCTCGAGGCTCCATGTGATGGCGTTGTGGTCGGAGCAGACCATCTTCGTGACGGTGGGGACTACGGGCCCGGTCTCGGTGTTTACAGAACAGTTGGCGAAGCCGGAGCCTGGCGTAGGTCTGATGGAGAACATTGCACTGCCGCAGGAAGCTATATCAGCAAGACGCCATTCAAACAGCTGTCAGAGGGAGGCGTACAAGTTACGGTTCGTTGGGGGCAAGCCGCCAGCGTAGAATCTTTCTATCTCGAAAACCGGAGCATCGCTTTCGACAGACGCGCGGTTAGGGGCACCAAAGGCCAAGCTGGAGACAAGGATGAGACTGAACAGATGGCGCATTTTAGTGAACGTTGCGATGGCACGGTGCTATCTTTGTCTTTTTCCTTTGTAACTTTTGGCATGTAAACGACGAGGACATTCGCCCTTTTTATCATCGACAGCTTCATACATCTCCCTGTTTCCTGTTGTTTCATCACGTATCTTACGCCAGTCCAAAAGATAAATGTTCGCCGTTTCCAGAAACCGCCGACAAACTGCCGTCAGCCTCCGCCCTGCCTTTTGAAATGTTACGAATGCAGCGTCGTAGCCTCAATATAGCTCTCAAACGATCAGGCCATGTGACTTAGAAGAGTGATACCCGGGGCAAACATTGGACTGCAATGTTGTACAAGGCTATTCATGGTCTTGTACGATACCCAAGCGGGTTCATCTCCTGCCAATCGGCATGTATCCTGACCGAGCTCAAGAATTCGTCTTCACACCGGGTGTCACGAGCCGAAAGAAGCCAAATATTTTCGTTAAATGCACATCATCAGTTTGTCATCAACAAACAAAAGTTGGTATCCCATTTTGGCTAGTCCTTTTTTTTGTCTAAACGCTAATTGTCCGGAAGACGCTAAACTCATCACCAGTAGCCACCAAGCTGCCGGGGATCTGGGGGTGCCAGTGCAACTCCTTGACGTTGGACAGGTAGTGCACGAACAGCAGCTGGGGTGGGACGTCCTTGACACCGCCCGTGTCCTTGCTCTCCTCGTCGTCGAGTTCAACGGCCAAGTCCCACAGGGTGACGGTGTTGTCGGCGGCCGCGACGGCGACAATGCTGTCGTCTGTGGGGTGCCACTCGACGCTCGTGATCTGCTCCTTGTGGTAGTTGAAGCTGGCAATAGGGGAGGGCTTGTCCGAGGCCGATGTCGAGCTCTGCTTCCACTGGCGCAGATCCCAGACGGCGAACTCGCCGTTGTCGTCACCGGAAGCCAACAGGTGCGTCGTCAGCTTCGACCACGACATGACGTTGACGTCGGCCGAGCTGACCTGCATCGACAGCGCAGGCTTTCTGCTCTTGCTGCGGACATCCCAGACGCGGATCGTGCCGTCGCTGGAGGCGGAAGAGAAGACGGACTGCTCAGAGGGACTCCACTTGATCTCTTCGACACTGCTGGTGTGACCCTGGAATGGCCTGGTGTCGGTAACAAAGCCACCACCATCGGTCCGTGTTGTGACGTAGATGAGACCGTCGTTGTCACCGGTCAGGAGCTTGCCGCCGGGGACCATGGGGGACCAGTCCAGAGCATAACCCTCCGACTTGTGGGCGCGGATGGTAGAGACGGGCTTGTTCTGCTGGGCGGAAATGGTGCTGCCCGGGTTATCGAAAGAGTAGAGGTGGGGGGTGACGTCGTGGATGAAGACGTTGGAGGACTCGGTCATGGTGGCTGTGAGGGTAGTAGGGGGCCTGGAAGGGTCCTGGGAAGGGATCTGGTGGGCGCGGATTCGGTTTGTGGTCGAGTTCAGGGGGATCGCCCTGTGCTCAAGAATAGGATCGGAGTCCTCATCGTCATCGTCGTCGTCCTCTGAGTCCTCCGCATCCTTCTCCATACGGCTCAGACTGCTGAACTTCATCACCAACAGCTGGTTGTCGGCGGCCTTTGCGTTCTCCGCTTGTGTGCCAGCAACCGTGTACATGGTGGCGGGGTAAACCTTGCGGTTGTCACCAAGGCTGTCGCGCAGAATATCGAAGGAAAGGCAGGGCCAAGGGGTGCTGAGGTTGTGCAGCATCTCGTAGGTGGAAGTGTCCGGCGCAAGCGTCTGGCCGGGTTCGAGCTTGTTTCGTCCAACGATAAATGTGCCTTGGTCAACCTCCATTGCGGCTAAACGGTCAGCTTAGGTTCTAGAGAAGAGAATATGCAATTCACACCTTCTTTCTCGTCAGCCTCTCTTTCGGCGTCAGGTCGTCCGTCAACACCGGCCTCCATGATACCATCTTCACTCTCGCTCTCGAATTCGTCCTCGAACTCGTCCTCGAACTCGCCCATACCGGGGTCCTTCTCGTCAATCTCCATGCCTTCAGGGCGATCGCCACCCTTGAGGGGCGCATCGCCCATTTCGACGTCCGCAGCACGTTTCGACATTTTTTGGCCGTATAAAATATTACTGTCGAGAAAATGTATCTAATTTCTTAGTGCTGCGAGCTGTGAAAATGCAGTGCCGCAGAAAAAAAATATTCTGGCCCCGCGATTTGTGGCGCTTATCGGGACTGATACCCCGCGTGGCGCTGATCTGCACCAGGGACCGTTGTGTTGTGGCTGGTGTGTCCAGTCATGTGACTCCGCTCCTGCGTCGCGTCACGTCTTTGAGACTCGTTCGGTGTTTATTGCCCCGCCACCATGCCGAAGGTCTACATATGGAACAATCTGATGGCATCTACCCTCTGACCAACACACCCCTGCTCCCTCCTGGTGAGGCTAGTTGATACGTCTCTCTCTCGACGATGTCTCCGAGACGAGTACTATCATCATGGCGCCGCAGCAAAACACCTTCAGCGTCATCTCGCATCCCGCCCCCCGCGGTGGCGGCGCTCCAAGCAAACCTCCCATGACATCGAAGCAGGCCCAGAAGCTATATAAGCAGGCGAACAAGGGCCCCCGACTATCGAAGGCCGAGCAACGGAAGTGGGAGAAGGAGAGACAAGAAGAAATACGCAAGGAGCTGGAAAAGGAACGCGCCGCAGCTAAGGCACGGCAAGCACGAGAACGGAAGAAGGCCAAGGAGGACGAGGCCCGCGAGAATAAGCGGCGGAATGGGCAGCCGTTGATCAACTGTCGACCGAGTCAAGATACAATTGCTAGATTTGTGCGTGGGAATGGTACGAGCAGAAAGAGGGATTCGTCTGGGGAACCGATACCAAAGCCTGAGGAGCCGCATGTTGAATCGCCCGAGACCAAGCCGTCTGCACTGGGTCCTCCTTCTGACGCCAGTCCGTCTAAATCGCTGCGACATGTTTCCTCCCAAGAGAATAAGATGGCCGCAGCTCTGATGCCTCCGCCACCCCCACCGTCTCGTCCATCTCAGAAGGCCGTATCGGCAGCTTCTGTGCCTAGGTCATCTCAGTTCAAGGTTCCCGCAGTTCCTAAGGCCGATTCCGATGCACAAGTACCTCGAGCGCCCCCAATACTGAAAGCACCAGTGACGGCATCAACTCAGAGCCGAACAGTTCCTTCTGTAACATTGGGGCCACCGCTTAAAGCACCCACAAAGGCGAAGCCTAGGCCATTCATGATGCCGAAAGGCATCGTGTCTGTCCAGCCACCGGCACGCAAAACCCCAATAAAGCAGGAAGCAGTTGTGAAGAAGTCAGTTCAGCAAGAGTCAAGCAAGCAGTTACCAGCTGAGCCAAAGCCAACTGCGCAAACGCCAGCCGACCAAAAGATGCCAGAACAAAGACAGGTCAAGGAGGGGCAGCAGGAGCCAGCAATTGAACAACCTCAAATGCCTCCACCACCAAAGCCGTCGCCGCAGGTGGTTGCTCCTCAGAGACCGCCGTCCGTGATGCCTCCTCCACAGTTATCTCGATCCCAAATGCCCCCAAAAGCGTCTATGCCACAGGCACCGCCGCCAAGCACCCAGGCCATCATACAAGATTGCTTTGATGACTTCTTTCCAACTGCTTCGCAGCTTGCCTTGGAGCTTCAAGATGACTCTTCAGACGATGATTCACAACGAGTTGTTGAAGAGCCACCTCAGAAACATAAGTCCGCCGAACACAGCCACGAAATTGGTAGTATACAGGCAGGACAGCAAAGAGTAATGAAGGATCCCCTGGTCAAAGAGGACCAACTACTCAGGGATTCTCGTACTGGAGGTCACTCCAAAGCCCCAGATACCAAGCTATCCAATCCTCTAAGTATCCGTCACAGTCCGCGCAAATCCAACATGACGCCTAAATTTCCACTACCGCCCAAACCAACAACTCGCAGTATCGATAACGAAAACAGGAACCGCCAACACGGATATGCAGGCCCTCATTCTCGACCATCACCGGGCGTCCGCTCAGTCTCTCCAAAACCAAGATCAATGGCAAGCCACATCCACAAAACAACAACAACCCCCAGGGACCAACCTCAAAATAGGATGGCGACTGCTCATACACCCAAGACTTCCCATCGCGGTATTCTCCACGAAATCAGCGGCAACCGCGCCCCTGAGGTGAAGCGTCCTACCACGACGAAGCCTGTATCACACTTTGACGATTTCTTCCCCTTGATCTGCACCCAGGACCTGATGATGTCCTCCCAGGAGGTGCAAGATATAGAGTCGCCGGCCAAGATGGACAGCCAACCGTCCTCTGAAGAGTCATTTGGTGGTCTGACGTCGCAAACGTCTCCTCTGAATGAAATGGACCTCACAGCTATCGATTGGGATGACGACTTGGATGACTTTTAACGCATTAGGCAGGTGTACGGCGCTTAGGTATTGTTTGCAACAGCATTACGAATAGATTATGAGACGACTTTTGTTTATTACATAACCTAGTCTTTTAACGAGAGCAGGTTGGAGGGCGTGGTTTGGAAATATCATAGCAGGAGCAGTTGGGTCTCGTTCTTTTCTGGCAGGACCATTGCCCCTCCTCAGCGGCACACATCACGATTGGGGACTTTGATAGCAGCAAAAAAACAAGTATAGATATCAGATAGAATATTGAATGGCATCAAAACTATAGTCCTGAAAGCTATGTACTTGTATGCTTGTTTCGCTATACCATGTGTAGCCTCTCCACGATGGGGAGCCACCCCCTCTTCTTCTCGACATCGTCCGTCTCATAAAAGTAGTTGACGCCTGCTGTGGAATGTAAAACAAACCTATACCGTGACCGTGACCGTGGGAATCTCTGTTCCTGTGAAGCCTCCCCCAAAAAACGCCTAGTCAATGCATCCCGCTGATCCGGATGACGCCGATCCGTTGTCCATGTTTCCCTAACCCCCAACCGGTTCTTCGTGCCTCCGAGCAATACCCTTAAAGGTAGATACCAACCCAGGCCGTCTTGTTGGTGGCTTGCGTGCCACAGCCGTCCACCGCACATATGATCTTGCCCTCTGGGTCACGTGGCAATCCTGTGTTCTGACGCTTGGCGACTGGTTTGCGGTTCTCAAAGCAATCATCACAGTAGACCTAAAACATGATGAGTACAGGCCAAACGAGTATGTAAATAGGGTGTCCAACTTACGTGTCCACACGACTTGAGTGCCCAGAAATGGTTCTCACTGCGATGACGCTTGCCCCTGCGTGTAGGCTGACTTTCGCCTGCTGGAGCGTCGGGGTCATAAGCGAGCTCTTCATTACATGCTGGACAAATCACCACGAGATCGGCGCCTGTGTCTCTGGTAAAACCCGGCTTGGCAGGGGGAGGAGCTTGGTGGACTGGTTTCGGAGATTCCGCGCGGTCAAAGGCGCCGTGCTCGTACTGGAGCTGAATATTACCGAGGGGGTTGTTCAAGTCCCCAGGACTGATCCGGTTGTGCAAGATGCCGAGCAGCTGAACGTCCTCCTCAGGAGCGGGAAACAGACGGAAGGGATACAGATGCCGCCTCAGCCCTGCAGCCAACCCACTAAATGCACTTGCGGTATTATGCAGCATAAATCCACCTGGATCCCTTCGATCGCGGTTTCGAAGGGGAGGCGGAGGAGGCGGATACATGTTAGGCCTGCGTCGGCGCGGTATCTCTGGCGAGTCATCGGTGAGGTCAATAACCGGTGCGTTGCCGGCCAGGATACTGCTGTCGCTACGTGAGAAAGACGGAGGATTGCGCCCCTGAGAGTTCTGGCGTCGAGGGTTTACACTTGGGCGAGGGGCATGCGACTGGACTGGGCTGTCGGGCTCATTTGTCAAATCGATAACGTCGGCGGAGTTTTGTTGATTCTGCGCTCTGCGTCGAGCTCTGTCTTGCCGAAAGTAGAGCTCTAGATCGACCAGTACATCAGGCCCCTGAGGATTCTCCCCGGCATTCTGTCTCGATGCTGTCGTGTTGCCCTCGTGGTTACCTGCTGGTTGCGCTCGATGTCCTACGAGAGGTGGCAGTTGGTTGTCCATTTCAGCAAGGATAGCAAGCTCCAGTTCGCCTTCCAAATCAGGAGAAAGGGGATATGAGTCGGGACGAGAAAATAGGTCGGGATTTCCGAATAATGGATCAGCCGAAGAGTCGCGCACCGATGGTGAGTCTGGGTCGGTAGGTGTTGAGGCAACTGGTGAAGAGCCTGATAAATCTTCCGGGTCCCAGTCTTGCAGGGCGTCGGCTTCTGAATCGTAGGAGGGAGAGCGTGGGCCAAGTCGATCGGAGGGGTTTGAGTCGTGGTCTGAGTGTTCAGACACCAGGTCTTCGAAGTAGGCGATTTCGTCGTCGCCCAAAACGGAATCTGAATCAGGTATCGACTGGGGGGTTGGAGATGGAGAAGTTGAGCTCATGATCTGGTTTGGAGGCCGGCTGGGTTGGCGCTACAAAAAATAATTAGCTCGAGAATGGGAGAGGCAAATCCAAGGTCTCCACGAACAAACCGAATATCATTCAGGGATGTGCAAATCAGGGTTCAAGTCGAGGTCTGGGTTGCGCTTTCTCGGTGGAGAAATAGGGTAGGAGTGAATCCCCTACAACGGTCGCGGGATTCGAGCGATCATCCCGTGGATATGAGTCGGATAATCGGTCTGCTACGACCGAAAATATTATTAATTGTCGTCAAGAGTAAAGTTGAGGGAAGGCGTGGCCTTCGAGATTGCCTGTTGTTGGTGGCGGTTGCTTCTGTTCACTCAGATCCCGCAGGAACGGAGCACAGCGGAAGCGCTACACTTTCCGCCTTAGATAAGCTCACACAGTGCAGGGGCGATACATTCCGATAAGCCGGAACCCCTCTCCGCCAACAGTGTGCGTGGATACCTGCGGGAGGAAATGTCGCTAAGCGAGGAAACCTTGACAGAAATTGGTCCAACGACGGTGCAAATTACATTTTGTTTCACAGTGCTTATGTCATAGTCGCAAAACCCGCTAGAAACGTCGTGATTCACTCATTCCACTTTTGGCTACGCACCAGCCTCACTGAAACTAGACACGGGCCACGTGAGTAGGTAAAGTATTGAGATGGGCCAACTTCATACCGTCAGATTGGCGTCGTCTCTTACCTACTAGTGAACCTATGATAACCCACATCTCATGGCAAGACATCAGCTACTTGCAAAGGCCAAATGCCGGCTTGAGCCCAAGAAATCGGATATCATTTTTGATAGAGTCTTCCACCCCATTACTATAATACACATGCAGCAAATGCAAAAGCTGTCTACTCCGCCTTGACTCCAAACACTGAAATGACGCCCTCCTCGTTAACAGACACCAACTGCTTGGCGCCAGGACCCCACTTCACCGATGTCGCCGCAGTAGAGCTCCTGAATGGCTCCGTCCATGCCTTGGAGCTCTTGGTGTACTGCTGGACAGTAATGCCTCCTGCACCACCGGTCGCAAGGTACTGGCCAGTGTAGTCCCAAGCCAAAGACTGAACGGGTCCGCCGGTCTCCAGAGTCTTGGTTCTGGCAGCGTCTCCTTCCTTGCGCAAATCAAAAATAGTGACTAAGCTCTGGCCCTTTGCCGTCGCCGCAAGCCAGAAACCGTTCTCGGAAAAGGTCAAGGCCTCAACAGGTGCACCAAGGGAGAAGGAAGCAGCAACCTCCAAGCTAGTCGTCATGAAGAGCTTGATCTCGCCAGAAACCGTACCGGCGGCGAAAAGGTGGCCATCGGGGTGGAAAGCGGAAGATGTCAAAGCTGAGACGGTTAGCAAGAGGCACAAATTGGACTAAAATAAGGGACAACTTACCGGAGTCGGTGTAGGCACGGCTGACTCTTTTCAGAGAGTTAAGGTCATAGAAAGCAATGCTCTTATCCGAGCCAACAGATGCAACCAGCTCGCCGGTCGGGTGAATGCTGAGTGAAGTCGCAGGTCCTGCGTGCTCAGAGAGCGACGCGACTTCAGCGCCACCCTCAAAAACCTTGACTGATCCCTTGCTTGTTGCAAAGATCAGCTTGCTACCTGTCCAAGCAGAGTCAAGAACCGGCTCATTGACGGCAACTTGGCGCTCAACTTGATCAGCCTCCACAGAGTATATCGCGGCTTGGCCATCACGGGCACCAATGGCAGCATAGCTTCCCTCGAGGGCGAGAGAAGAGACTTGAGAAACGGCTGTTGATGAGGAGGCCACGGTAGCCAAGGAGGCAACGTCTTCGGATGTTGCCCAGCCTTCTGGGACGGGACGCTTCTTGCGACCCTTGGACAACCTGTAATTGCGTTAATGAAACGGCCAACATGCGCCTGTTCCTGTTATCACTTACTCTTGGTGCTTGGCGTTGACCTTCTCGGCCAAGTCTTCGGGCAGGGCCTCGGCAGAGTCGATGGCCATGGCATCTCCGTTGGTAGCTCCAGCAGTGACGCTGACCTTGGACAGCGCCTCTCTGGCTTCGTCCCGCTCCTTTGACAACCTGGCAATAACTCTGACAGCAGCATCATGCTGGTACAGGGCTGTTGCAAGCTCTTCCCGCGTCCTAGAAAGCTGCTCCTTCAGGTTGAACGTCTCGAGAGCGAGCGCGTCCCACTCATTTTGGAATGTCGCCAGCAAAGCCGGGATGGAGGTGAGGGTCGGGGGTCGAGGTCGGACGATGTGCGACTGGGTCAATGGAAGGAGGTCCTCGTTCGTCAGAGCCTCGCCAGTTCCGGGCTCGGTACCATTCTCTTCAATATATTTCTCGATTAATCGCTTCTCGAAGACGGTACCTGTTCATTGTTAGCCAGCCACTCAGCCAGGCGCAGATGCCGGCGCAACTACTTACCAGACTTCTTCGAGGCAACGGGCTCCTGAGGAGCTTCTCCCGAAACTGAAAACCGCGTCAGAAATATCCAATTGACATCATTTTCGTCTCGACTCACTTGCGCACAGCATTTTTACCAAACGTCGCGATGTAGAAGGCCGTTTGATGGTTCGCGTCAACTTTTCCCTCCAAAACAAATCTTCAGCCTCGCTGCTTGCTAGGCAGTGGATCTCCAGCTACAAGCACGAGCCACTTCATCACGTGTATCTTATCTTCGTTATCTTATCTCCTTATCATACCATGATATCACAGCTGCTGACCTCGGTATCTCCAATTCATTCTACAACTTTAATGCAGAGGCACTTCGTCCCAGTTAACAAGATGACCGCCCTTCCCGATATTAAGAACCTGCGCTCCTTGTCCGGTGAGGAGCAGACAAAAGCTCTTGACCTCCTCTTCGAACCGAGTCCTGCGATACATGCCCTCCTCCTGCCCTCCATCTCTGCCACCACTTTCGACTCCTACAATGACTTAATCACTCATGCTCATAAGATCTTCGAAGCCCTTGCGGCTGAACCTTCCCGCAAGACGGAGTTACACGCTATAATTGGATCGCATCCTCGACTCGGGGCTAAGAAGGTGGAAAGTGCCCAATCCGCAGCTGAGCAGGCCAAGTTACAAACTGGGGACGCCACCGAACTGGCTGCGCTGAACACCGAGTACGAACTGCGGTTTCCAGGGCTGCGATACGTCGTATTTGTCAACGGCAGGGGCCGCCCAGAGATTATGGAGAATATGCGCGCGCGCATTGCTCGTGGTGATATTGCGTTGGAGGAGCGCGAAGCGATACAAGTGAGTCGGGCTCAGGTCCTTGATGTCCTCTGCTAACAATAAATAGGCCATGTGCGACATTGCAAAGGACCGGGCAGCCAAGCTTCAAGCTACTTCTCATTGATTACTACAATCGCATTTACAGACAGGCCATAACTTACGGCCAAATACTAAACAGCCTCAACAGACAGGTGTGGGTACAAGATAGAAGGGCGCTTATTTTACGTCCACTTGAGGTCTCTATATCGTCTAAGTCATTGTATTCCCATATCTACGAAGTCTTTCTGAACCTCCATCTTACACGCCGCAAAAACTCGTCTACAACTTTGCACTCTCTTCGAGAAGCTTCAGCAGTCTGCCGACACGCTCGGCTTCTCTGTAACCGCTAACGACGGCTCCTGCGACGCTTCCGCGGTGCTCCATTTCGGTGTGCTCGCCAGCGAATCCAAGGCGTCCGTTCCAAACAGGCCTGCTAAGCTCCTTGAAGTCGAGCGGGCTGCGCTCGCCGTTCTCCGAGATAATGGACGGCGTCGTCGTAGCACCCCGTGAGTACTCGTCAGTGAGCCAGTTGGTCAAGTTGGTTTCGGTCGGCTCAGGCGGTTGAGACGACGTCTGAAAACGGGAGATGAGGAACTTGTGGAAAGCGGCCGCGACTTCCTTGGGATCCCGTTGAAGAAGTATGGTCGCAGGGGTCTCGGAGAGGTAGGTGAGAAGAGTTGGGCTCGGGCCAGGGAGGGACGGGCCGGCGAAGTTGGCGGTGATCAAGGTAGAAGCCTCAAAGACCTCGAGAGTAGTCGAGCTTTCAGTGACGGGCTTGGTAGAAGTAGGCAGGAAAGTGTACGAGCCGGCCGTGTCGGCCTCTGGCCACCAGGCAGTAGGGTACTGGAGCAGAAGCTTCTCCAGAACACCAACGTGGGTGCCCTTGATGGCCTCCTGGAATCGAGGCGGCAGGGCGGGGTTGAAAGTGCTCTCTGGAAGAGTCTTGAGAACTCCAAGGGGTATGGTGGAAACGACTGTCTTCGCCGTGAACTTGTTGCCATTCGTGTCGGTCACAACCACACCGTTGTCGGTCTGTGATACGCTAGCAATCTTGGTGCTCAGCTTCACTTGGACGCCCTTCGCCTTGGCATCCTCGACAACCCTGGTGACCAGCGCCTCGTAGCCTCCCTCGGGTGCGGCATCAGAGCCAGCAAAGGCCGTAGTGCTTTCCCAGCCTGCCCACTTAAGGGAGGCCTTCTCAAGTTTTAGGCCAAGAGGCACCTCAAGAGAACGAGCGAGGGCAGCGGCCAAGTCCTTTGCAGACTGTTCAGAGGCAGATGCAAACAAAGCCGAGTTAGGAGCCAGTAGAGCTGATGCCAAAGAGGCGGATGGCGGGGGAGAAGGGTGAGGGAGCTTCAGCGCGGCTTGGGCAGTGCCCAGAGATGCACGCAAGCTATCAGCGTTGGAGCTGGGAAGGCGGCCTTATATAACCATCAGCATGTGTGATAACTGCCTGGCTCGGATATGTGATACTAACCGTTGGGGCCATAAACCACACCTTCAGCAGGCTTGGGCAGATGAGCAGCCTACATCATTCACATTAGCACATTGCACTCTCTCTCTTCAGCTTACCCAAGCAATGTTAAACTTACGACACTGAAGTCTTGGGCAATATATCTAGCGGGGTTTCCCTCCAAAAATCCATGAATCCAGCTGCAGCCAACGTCAACCTTGACGTCCCCCTTGGTCCACGTGTTTGCGCGTCCTCCAATTCTGTCTCTCGCCTCAAGGACAAGCACCTTGCGTCCCTTGGTCGCAAGTTCGCGTGCGGCAACGGAGCCGGCCCAGCCAGCACCGATAACAATGGTATCCAAAACTTCTGCCATGATGTTGCGAATAGACATATGTACAGAGACGATGATATGACAAAGAGACAATGTTGCGGGAGGGCGTGATCCGGGGTTGGTGGTGCTTTCACACTGGGTTTAATGAACCCCCCGCCAACATCCCCGCCTCGCGTCACACATCCCCCCCAGGGCGGGACCCGGGGAGATGTCCGACCGGGCCGACCATCGGAACCGGCGGGGGGGCTTCTGAGAGGCCCCATACAATTGCCCCCTTACAACGCAACTATAGTTACATACTAGTAGTATGTGTACTATAGCGCATTGGCAAGTCCATTTCTGGCAACACAGCAAATAGCATCATATCTCCCGATGAAGTAGGTCTCGCCGATAGATAAGGTTGAGACCGTGCGCAAATTTAAAGCCAACCCTCCCCCAACGATTCGATCACCTCACTTCACCCTGACTTGACACCTCAACGACACCTGTTTGCTGATTTGACTTACTGATCGGTTATAACCTGATGAGTGTTGCAGTAGCGCAAATGCAAACGCCCATACAGGCTGACTTAAACTCAGCAGCGTACCTTTCCTCGAATCAGATGATCTGAGACGAACAAACATGCAGTCAGACGGAAATAAGGGCCGCAATACGATTGGTTCTACCTAGTGTGTAAAGACTTCGCATTGTATACGATGTGTTCGCTATTCTAACAAAGGGGCTACAGAAAAACACCGCCAGCTCATTCTCATCAGCTGTTTGTAAGATATGTATGCATAACAAGTCTTATCGCCGCTCCGGACTCCGCTTCCGTTTAGCTCTCCACCCCCTAGAACCGATGTGGTTGACTAGAACCTGCGAGCGAGCTCCTCGGTCTTGTTCCACAGGTCGGAATTAACTTCTTTTTGCGTCAGCCACGAGGCCTCGGCGCGCTTCTCGACCTTGGCGACGGGTGTGAGAAACTTGCCCTGCAGGGCCGGGGCGTTGGGACTGGTGGCGGCGAAGAGCGAGTTGTACGAGCCCTGCAGCGGGGTGGTGCTGTTGGTGACCTTCATGACGGTGCGCATCACGGATCCCATCCACGTCGTGTCGCTGGACTGGAGGCCGGTGTTGACGACGCCGGGATGCACCGAGTAGGCAGTGACGCCTAGTCATCTGTTAGTCAGGTGAAGATACGACGGTCATTGGTCCTTCAGGACTCACCTTGCGAAGAGTAGCGGTCGTTAATCTCCTTGGCGTCACGAATTATGGCCTGCTTAGAGTGGGCGTAGCGCTGCCTGTATTACATGCATTAGCTGCCTATGGCAACTTACAGTTTCCACCAGATGGGCTTACATCAGGGCGAACGTGCCGTTGGCGGCCGACATGTTGGGATCCTCAAAGTCAATGGTCTTGGGAGCGCCGGGAGCGTTGTTTGCCAGGTCGCTCGATACGTGGATGACGCGTACGCGATTCTTATCATCCGAGGCAGCCGCAGTCGACAGCAGTTTGGGGAGCAAGCCAACGGTGAAAATGTGCGGGCCCAGGTAGTTGACCTGCCATTGTGTCTCGTAGCCGTCACTGGTCAGCTTGTAGGGGACATTCATGACCTGGCCATGTTAGCAGGGCACATTCAAAACTGGTGAGATTGGAAACATACACCGGCGTTGTTGATGAGAATGTCAAGACGCTGGTCAGGGAAGTTGGCGGCGGCGGCCTTGACCGACTTGAGATCCTGCAGGTCCATGTGCAGAAAGTGCAGGTCAAGACTCTTGCCGACCTCCGAGTTGATCTTGGAGATGGCCTCATTGACGCGAGATTCTGAGCGGCTGGCGATGTAGACACGGGCGTTGCGCAGGGCCAGCTGCTTGGTAGTCTCGTAGCCGATGCCGTTGTTTCCTAGACACGGACCAGTGGTGAGTACGGTACTGCCGCTGCAAGGTGCTGTGTAGCAGGCCGTTTAATTACCTCCTGTGACAATGGCAACATAGCCAGTCAGGTCGGGAATGTCCTTCTCGGTGAAATCGTTGTTTGTCACGGTAGACTCTGCGGTGTCTTCCTTCTGGCAGGGCATGATGTAGGATGTAAGTGGGCGAGGTAGGTGGTAATCTTTAGCGGTATCGTTGGTTGTTGATGCGGAAAGGGAAATGTGAATGAGAATGGAAGAGGAAGAGTAAGAGGTTCAGGCAATCATGGAGTGTATTTATTCGAGTGGCTTCGCAATGTACGTCCATTGCCGCTCAACGCCATGGTGCTTACGTTCTCCTACTCCGCCTCCTTCACCACCATTCATCTATCCATCCGTCCCGTTTACGCAAGCTTCATGCATGGATGGCTAGTATTGCTGTTTTACTTGCTCTGGTTACAGCTTGGATGCATTTGGGTTGCATACTGGTTCCGGCAGGGTTGCATCACTTTCGCAACTCGAGATACCAGTCTCAATGGCACATTGACACCTCTGGCTTTTAATTCCTCCCGGCTCCGGGTTCAAGGTCTGCTGCCTTTCTTTCCCCTGGAACACTCACTTACACGTAGCGTTGTTCAGAAAGCACAGAGCGCTTTCAGATTAATAGACATCAACCAGCCCAACCAGAACGACACATGGATAACTCCGTGGATCGACTCATGGGGTGCTGTGTTGAAGGAATAAAAGGTATATCTAAACCCCTTCCTTTGAAATGCATGAACTCTAACCATTTATTCGGATGTGACCGGCATTACACCTGAGTGCTAGGAACTATGTAGGAGCTGTTGGTGACCTCAGGAGAGGGACAACACAAAAGCCCATTGCCTCGAATTTGTTGATGGCCAGTGTCAACATGCAGGTACTTTACTCCCTGGTAGCCATTTGTACTCCTAACCGGTACACATCATACCAAAGATTGGGAATATGCAGTCAGAACAGAGTCCCTGTGGTGGCGGCAAGCCGACCAGCAGAAGGGCGGGCATGCGTGTAAGGCTGGAGTTCAGGCTGGTGAGAATGGATAGCTGGAGTTGCATTGGCGCAAACCTGTGGCCAATGCAATGCATGGACGACGATCGCGGCGCCAATAATGACCTAGATAAGGGCGCAAGCACGCAATCGCACGTATCTGCTTCAGGTCTCTGAATCTCGCTTATCTGAACCTCAACCATTTATTTTTGTAAGTCGTTTTCTGCACTTGAATAATTCTTCTAGCTTTCGTATCATGATACTAGTCTTCAAGACACCGTCGAGAACCAACTGATGTGTCAGTAGCGATGCGTTGAGAGACTTTGTCATGTTAGGCGTTGCTGCCGGGCTTTTATTTTTCTTTTGCCTATGCATATGCTTTGTTACTTTTAAAATTCAGTTCGTTTTTTTTTTTTCTTCTGCGTGAAGCTCTCGCGCTTCCACGCGGTCTCTTACCGCCCTCATAGGCAGTTACAATGTTTTGGAACGATCATATCCTCATCTTTGTCTAGGCATCGAAGCCATCTCTGAGGTGGCTGCCACTGAGACGAGGACACCGGTTGCTGTGGTCCGCGATGGCTTGGCTGCTTGGTCCTCTTCTGGAGTTCGGCAAACCACTCTTCAAAGGATTCCTAAGCGAGCCAAATCTCGAAGACATCGTGGCGGTCCCGGTTTATCACAAACCTCCCATTCATTTGCTGGAAGCATCACCTACCGACCCACGATATCCCATCCAGCTCGTCCAGATACTCCTCATAAGAGCCATCATCTTCGGTCTCTCCATTTTGAGTTGAGCCACCGAAAATGGCTCCAAAGTCCGAGTACACGTCTTCCAGATCATCTTCATCGGCCCAAGCATACTGGCAATCCTGGTCTGACGTATGAAAAGCCAAGGGAACGTCGTCGTCCATGTCTTCGAGCAAGGTCTCAGAGGGCGTCAATACTGGCGACCGGGTCGGATGTAATCGCGGTGACTTGGGTATTATCTTGTTTGATTGCAGGGTCCTTGGAGGAGACGGTTTCCTCTCAGCTTGCGGTGAAAGGACACTCGGGCCAGGGGTGATTGAGATGCCGGGCCGCATCAAAATCACCCGTGGAGGTAGTTGCTGCCGCTGTTCCGCAAGCGCGGGCGGCGGCGCTACGAATCTGGCTCCGGTGGCAAGTTGCTGGCCGTGGTGAAGCACCGCGGCATTTGCAGCCGCAACAGCAATGACGACGTCGCCCCGTTGCGTCGCCTCGTTCCGGACACGCAGCCTGACTCTGTTGAGCACTGCTGCCCTTAACATCACCGAGCTCTCACGGTTCAAACTCTGTTTGCTGGTATCCGGGGAGGTGGCTACGGCGGCCAACTTGACGAACCGCTTGTCGCCCGACGCCGCTCCGTCACGATTGATGATGTGCGTTGCAGGTAACGAGAACGGCTGGGAGAGTCTGCTGGTGATAAGATGGAGCCTCAAGCGACGCTTCTTCAAACTCAGACCGGCCGTGTGTGGTCCGTCGACGTCCGAGTCTAGCCTCCCGCGCTTCTCTAGCCTGAGAAGGGAAAATTGCCTTGAGAAGTCAAAGTCGATCCATTCATGGCTTCTCTTGAAAGTGAAGGTGCGGCTTGGTTCTGCTGTTGGCGGTGTACGAACAACTGTGTCCGTCGCCGGTTTCGTTGGCAACGGTGATGGTAAGAACTCCAGGCACTGCCTAATGTCCTCGTGCCTAGAGCATTGCCGCGGCGTCAGTGACGAGAAGAGATCGGATTCCACGCGGATATCGAGGTTGTCTTCGTTCCCCGACCTCTCATATTGCCATGTCTTGAACGGCTCCACAGCACTGTGGTTTATCGTACCGACTTCAACCACCATCTTTGCACCCGCAATACTTCTTTTTCTTTGGAAAGTTGGGAGTAGACGCTGTCCGAAAGTCGGTTCAGAACTCCACGCATGAGGATTGAGCAGATGATTTCGCCGAATCAAAGTTGGTTCATACTCCAAGCCACTCCCTCGATGCCGGTCTAGGTTCTGTCAGTTGCCGACATGAGGGAATGCTTTTTATTTAAAAGAGGAGAAGTATGCAAGAGCACAATGGCACTAGGAGTGACGGGAAAGCGTATGGTGTCCCTCTCTCAATGGGCAACTGGACCCTGACGTCTGATACAGGGTCTCCTCCAGCAGGGTGCGTGGGCTGAAGTGGGTAGAGCGGGAAAAGGCGAGAGAAAGCTAACTCGGACCACAGCTGCAAGACGGGCACGAGATCATATGCTAGTATTTATTATGCCGGGTTTCCCTTACCACCTAGAGGAGGCACAGCAAAAGTATAGATGCGGAGAGGAGAGCGAGACAACCAGAGTGATCAGCACGAACCAACGGGGCGGAAACCCCATTGGAAACCCTGACTGGCGGTCTTCACAGTTTGTTCCCCTCTTCCTCCCTCTTTCGTCTCACTGTACTGTACTAGTACTACATGCTACTATGTCGTACCACGCAAGCCAGGCTAGGCGAAAGGTTCAATGTTCACTGGTGTATGGAGGGAGGGAAGCAGGCAAGGGTCGCGGAGGTAGGAATGGCAAAGACCTGGGGAAGAGTGCTGGAATGGGGACGAATGGGATAGTCGGGATGCTCCGGTTCTCCCCCCTGGTCATGCACCACCACCCTGGTCTGGGGTTGAGAGGGGGGAAAGAATGTGACATGGGCGGGAAATTGGGGCTTTTCAGCCTTCAGACCTGGGCATGCGTGAGCTGGATGCGCACTTAGTTTCCAGGTAAGCAGCATGTCGTTTGCGTAGCAGTGCGGTGACAGTAGGCAGAGAATCTGCTGAGGTGGCATCTGACTATATTCATCCTATAATCGATAAACCACTTGGCTATACAGAAGAAATATAAGTTCAAATACGGTTACATCTGCGAACACAATTGTTTTTTTTTTTTTTTTTTTGAACGGTAAAAGACATAACCGGCTGGGAGGAACATCAGGGAGGCAGAGACATATTTCCATGCAGCCCGGACCGGGTGCTTTTGTCCGGATTCAGAGTGACGAGACGACACGCGCCACCCATGGCATCTAGGCGAGAAAGCCAAGCATGCTCACGCTGTCACTTTTTTGAGAGAAAATCGGAGGCTGAGTGAGAGCATGCTACTGGCGTAGAGATGCCAATACACATGGATGAGTAGAGAGGGGACTTACGAGATGTCCCCCGCGGTCCCTACCGAAGAGTGGATGTCGCCACTCAAGAAAGCTTAACAACTCTGCTTTTTCTGGTTCTTGATCGACTTTGTTTAACGATTAATATTCAAACTCGCTTCAGCATATCCAATACTGAAATGGATACATTCACCCAGACTTGTTGCTCATTTACGTTGAGCTCGGGTGGCGTTTTGGGGCATCAAGCAACATTTCTTTTTTGCCCGTGGCTTAGGTCACCCGCGTCGCTGGATTTTCCCGCCCTCACCCATACAAGCAACAACCATGTTCTCGGATCTGGATGGCTCAAGGGCCTCACCTTTGGGATCCTGCATTCTGTCTCGAATGGCAATCCTTGCTAGGCACCTAGGGAGTCCGTAGTCGGTCCTCCTCGTGGGATTTCGATCCCCGATGAAATGATCAGCAACACATTGTCCATGGGCTTGTTAGGCAACTGCAACGATCTGCCTGTTTTGCCTCCTCGCTAATGAACTGGATGTCATCCATCTCGAGTACCGAGATTCCAAAATAGACAGAACAAAGAGGCTAGAGCACTCCAAAGGTGATTTGCAACAATAAGAGGCGAACCCAAGAAGCAGAGCTGGTCCCAAGCCTAACCTCTCATTTGCTCCCTCTCTTTGCGGGGAAAAACTCTTGTCGCATGTCTTGTCCTACTATCGTGTACATGCGTCTGGACTATCATTACGGGGTGCATTATGCAGCTTGGTCATCCAACAAGATTGTTCCGAGACCGCTTACCCACCGTCGCCCACCCATTCCAAAGCACACAGCAAAGCTGAGAGATGGGCGGGACGAGGCGATGACCGTCGAGGCGGGATTTTCTGAAGCGGTACCGCGCGATACTCGATTGACCACCGACAAGCGTGATTTTCGTTTGGGATAGCGGCTTTAATCCTGCCTAGACTGGTGGACAACGAGCTGCTAACCGCAAAATGGGGGGTCACGCGCAACCCAGAGGTTTTTGATTCGTGAGCAGCTCTAGCTGGCCGCCCAAGTGAGTCGTTGACCAATGAATCAGGGGACGAGCCTACCAGTGCTGATGAATTGGGCTTCGGTGGCAGCAGGGCGAGCTGTGTGGAACTGGACAAGGGTACCCTGTCGTTCGACTTTCTAGACCTGGCACTGTCAAGAGGCATCGATTTGATATCCAACAGTACAGTGTCGATGTGTCTGTCTCTGGCAGTTCACTGATCTAAGCCTTTTCGTCTTGGTCATCCCTTTATGGATCAGCGAACCGTATCAAATCTTCTGCGTTGTAACCGAAGAAAATCGTCCAGAAAACCGGAACACCCGCATGGACTTGCTGCATCCTGACTGTGTGGCTGGGCCTCACTCAAGCAGGGCAAGATTTGCTGGGACACTTTACAACTACCAGACGCAGTTAGACAACCATGCCCAGAATTACAGCCTGCTTGGTCTTCCATCACTTGTCAGAAGTTGCTGACTGCTGCGGCGCGTTAGAGGCCCAGACCACACCAGGCCAGCAAGTGTGGATGTGACAGCCGACCAGAAGTTCGTCTGAGGTTCCGTCCAAGTGATATGTAAAAGACAAAAGTTCTGTCAGACTGAGGCAAACCAGCGGGAAATTTTGCCCACAAAACAAGGGTAGCAGCGGCTTTGACCTGCGGTTCCAAGGCTGTCAGAGCGGCCGCTACCCTTACTGATACTACCTTTTTTTTTTCCAATGCAGAACCACTAAACTTACCATCGCCGTCTTACATCAGCCGTTTGTAGTTACAACGGCTATTTTCACCCCGATATATCCGGGTATATTTACCGGAGCCCGGCCATTCTTGAATCGTGCGGAAGCCGAGAATTACGGGCTTCTCGTAGAACAAGTCCGGGGCCCCACAAACTGCCACGGCTCTCCCCAGGAAATCCTCTTGCCGGACTAACAAACGCCCTCCACTACGATGATAACTCAGTCCAGGCTTCCCCTCACATGGATACCTCGGCTCCGCACCGATTGCTTGGAGCAGACTCCGGTGCGCACGGCCACGGCCCCGCCACAGGTTAACTCGTCCCGAGGTTCATTCCTCACGTCCGTGTCTCACACCTCAGTGCTCTGCTGGGAAGACCTGGGTTACTGGAAGTTTATTTCTCAAATCAAATCATCCTTTGACGCGAAGCTCTCGGAAGCCAACTCTGACTAGACTTCATCTCATGATTATGTGTGTATAACCACTGACGTACTTTGTTTTTGAGGTTTTGATTTCACGCGCCGCACCCTCCTTCATTCTCTCCTCTTGTCTCTCTCTGGTTGCGCAGCTCAATTCTCTCCCTACCATGTCGAAGCTCTTGTTCCAAAATGTTATGGCACTCGCTCCACTGCCGACAATTTCGAGCCAAACAACAACCAACGGCACAGTCAAACGGTATATGAGTCTTTGGCCGGCCTGGGTCCCTGGCTCAGAGCTCGTTGGTGGTGAAGGTCGCGGTTCTAAGGCAGATCCACGACCTGCGTATGGAGGGCACGTGTATGCGCAAGCACCGCTCGCCGCGTGTCGAGCAATTCAAGAGGAAGAGTCCGCCGGGTCTGAATCTCAAACTGGCGGGTTTGGTCTTCATGTGAGATTCCAATCACTTGCCGTGGTGCAGCCACTTACGTCGCTAACTTTTACCCAGAGCATACAAGGTTGCTTTTCGGCAGCAGCCAAGGCAAACAGACCTTTTGTGTATGAAGTTTCTAGTCTCTCAACCAGTCCCACCTTTTGTTCCCGGTTAGTGACAGTGCGACAACCCAAAAGACCAAGCAAGCATCTCGATAAGGACGACTTTATTCTTGAGGATGCAGAGGGTGAACTTGGTGACGTATGCTTCAGCTGTATATGCACCTTCAAGCGACCAGAGGAGGGTCGAGTCAGCTCGCAAGAAGTACCACCGCAAGAGCGTTTCGCCCATACTCTTAGGACTAGATCGCCAGAGGACTGGCCTGGGGCTCCCGCAGTCGATGTGGAAGAAATCAAGGCCATGTTCCCAGGCATCACTGGACATTTTCCTATCGTGGACATGCATAAGGTTGATTTGACGGCCTGGAATGAAGGGAAGCCGGTAACTGAAAGAAGAGAACTGCTCTTCTACCGTCTAAGGGGACCACTACCGGCTGATGATCCGAACCCGCATGTTCTCGTACACGCCTATGAGTCGGATCGAAATGGATTGCTGATGATTGGAAATCATGTCGGCGTTGGGTGGAGCTTGGGATTAGCAGCTAGCTTGACTTACACCTTTGTCGTTCATACCAATGTTGACCAGGCGGTAATGAAGGATCCAACGGGATCTGAAGATGGATGGTGGATACAAGAAGTCTCATTTCCTCGTACTGGCCAGGGGCGAGGAGCCCTCATGTGTAAGATGTGGAGTCCATCTGGTGTTCATGTAGCCACGGGCTACCAAGATGGTATCGTCAGAGAGAGGAGAACCGAGGAGAAGGAGAAGTTGTAATGGCAAGACGCAAAACCTATCCCTGGTCCAAGAGAGCAGATATACTTCATTGCACATTTTCCGACTTTGTATGTGTAGCATAGATAGAATTTCTCAGGTATGGATAGGAGTAGCGGTGTTTGTTTGTAGGGGAAGCACAAATTTCGTTCCTGCGCTTTCGTGCATTGCAAACTAGAAAGCGCTGGTGCCTGTTTTTTTATTCTCACTTCCTGGGTCGTTTTCTTCATCACATCTCAATGAAAGAACGACCAATCCAGTCCCTCTTACCTTCCAAACACAAAACTTTAGCTTTCCATCACAACTGCTCTGCCTTTACGTTCTGTCAAGTCTCTTCGCCCTTGCAAATCATAACTCAATTTCGTCTACGCATTTCCAGAAATTCCTTTGGTCACACCTCTTAATCAACAAACAGTGTAGGTAAGCATAATACTATTTCAAAACGTTTAGACCTCTGATAACTTGATTATAGGGAAATACCCATGACATCAACTCGCCATGGAATCGATATCTCTATCTCGACCACTTTGCATGTCGCGACTCACCTCATCAATCGCTAACCTCAATAACGATATACGGGAAGTTCAAGCCGAAGCCGAAATCATAGAGACTCAAGTTGCCTACAAAGATGCCGAAGTGGAACAGTTGAAATCGGACAGGATCAGTCATGAAGGCCCCACAGGTCACTTAGATGCTGCTATCAAACAAGCTCGGCACGAAAGGAAAGGCCTTCGCGAAACATTCGACGAGAAAAAAGACAAGTTGACTGCCTTAAAAGCAAGACTAAAGAAGAAAGAGGCCAAGCTTGCCGCCATACCACCTGTTGAGTCTACAAATGCCCTTAAAACGAAGGACAATGAAGAGGCGGCGGCATTGCTGGAAGTTACCAACACCGCCTGGGATCAGGTCTTTGTCAGAAGCGACGACGGCCAGACTTTTGTTAAGCCTGCTATGCTTCATGGAGTCCCCACTACTCCCATCAGCGAGGACGGTCCATATTGGGAGCCGTCATGGACCAAGTTTGGAGATGCTATTGATGAGAATCATCTACGGCGCCGATATAACGCAGATATCGACGAGAGGCGGCAGAGGTTACAACGAGGGCCGCTCTCGGAGCAAGAGAGACAATATTTCGAGATGCAAGACAAGAGATACCAGCGCTTTATGAACGAAGCAAAGGTTATCAAGAGGTGGTTTTGTCCCGGACAGACGCTGCACCCAAATCAAGTCATGGCCAAGGAGTACCTTCCTGACGCGGGATTCTGTCAATCGTATACTCTCTACCGAATTTCCACCCTCCTTAACCGTCTCAACGCCTTGCACGAAAAAGGCGAGCTGGCCATGCAACCACTCTACTTCCTTATTTGGCGGATGAGTGTTGCCTTCGACCGAGAGCCCAGGATACGGGCCAAATCCCTCCTCAAGGTTGTTATCGACGAAGATCATCATTCTTTTGATCCCATTCTGCGACAGGCTGTGATGAGAGGAGCGCAACATACGAACGATTACAATGCCTATGGTCCCAGAAGTACTGGATACTCCTCGCCCAGGAAGCCTTTTTTCCTGCCGTCGACCGCTGCCGGTGAGCAGGATACGTCTACTAGTCATTCGAAGTTGCTTCTTGGTGGTTCTCTTGGGCCCCGGAAGCTTAATTCACAATTAAAACCAGCGTCTGCAAATGCTCCTGATTCACGGGCCCCAATCTCACAGGAGAAAGGCTTCAAGAGATTCGGCGGCCAGAATAAACGAAAGAAAGGACTGCCGAGACCTCTTGAGCAACGAGTTTGTGAGGAAGAGGAGGATTCCACCATGCCACCCGCCAAAACTCCTTTCAAGCCAATGCCACGAACGGAAGATCGAGTCTCCTTTAGGCCCCGACCCCCCACCGAGAGCCTGAACATGTCTGATGAGACTTTTTGCCAACCTTTGGATGAAGAGGTGCCCTTTTCCAAAGTCGCTCAAGCCACAAACTTTCCTCAATTTTCCCAGAGAAGCAAGGATTTGATACCGCAAGCGACAGCGCGTAGTGAGCGTATGCGGAGCATGAATAACAGCACGAACAACTCTCACCCAACGACGGCTGACGTATCTGGTGAGGGTAGAGACAAGCAGCGGCGCATAACACATCCAGGAGACTCTGACATTACTCGCACAGATATACTTTCTAACAGTAATGAAGTGGACAAGGCTGCTGTGTGCTTGGAACCCGCAAAGGATAACTGCACTTACGAAGACAACTCAGATGTCGAGATATTGGAAGAGCGGACCATTGAACGGAGTCCATTCCCAAAAAGTGGACGAAGAGTAACACACGGCTTTGTGACAGCCTGGCTACCATGCACTGAGCGCGAGGCAATGTCATGGTTCCTTTGAGACATGATGGATCTCAAGTTGCACATGTCTCCAAACGATGCTTTTGACGGTATTATGAGCCTAGCTCAACTGCTGGGAAACTCTATAGTGGCTTAGGGGGTTAGAGGCTCATTAATCAAGGCCCAAGTTGTTTTGCTCAGAGAATCTCAATGAACATCTCGCGATGCCGGATGTAAGGATAGAAAATACGTACCTCACACGTAAGGTAGACAATCATACATAGATCATGCCATTCGCATCCTGTTCAACTCAGCAACACGCTCAAAGAGGGAAAGCTCTGTAATGTCATAGCTCTCATTTGGTAATCCGGGCGTCACGTGATTGGAAATCGCTTACACTGCCGGTTACGGCAAGTACCTTGGCCAGTGCTCGAAAGTGGCTCCCGTACCTTACCGACAGCCGCAACATCAAACCATCAAATCAGGCCATCGACAAATCCCTCTCTCTTCAACCAAACCCGACGTCACAACGAACCTCTCCTCTCCAACCCCCAATTGCCGTCGCCATGTTCTTGCAACGCTCCGCCATCGCCATCGCCCGCCGGGCGGCCGTCGCTCCCGTCGCCAGACGCACTTTCGCGACCACCATGCTCCGCCGTACGATCCCTCAATTGATTCCTGCCTGACTCCCCCAAATCCCGAAAAAAATACACATGAGGCCTGCTGGCCGCCATACCGAGATTCCATTTTTTCGCTGACCAGCGCGAACAACAGGCGACGCCACCTCCAGCTCTACCCCCGCCAAGAACTACAAGACTCTCTCCGGTAAGGACCTCCGTCAATTGAGTCGGCGTTTCGTGAATTGGACCTATCCTCGGCCGGCGCGGTTTTCCGGAATGTGCACTGCTTCCGCACACCACATGCAACCACCACATCCCTTCCGACCGCGTCGTACGATGGACAGACAATCCGAACGAGGACCCCGAGAAAGAAAGAGAAAAAAAAAAACATGGGCTAATCAATTCAATTGCTATATGTAGAGATCAAGACCGAGGATGACCTCGTTGGTCCCGGTGCCAAGGTCGGCGAGGTCCCTACCGATCTCGAGCAGTCCACCGGTCTCGAGCGTCTCGAGATTCTCGGAAAGATGGAGGGTGTCGACGTCTTCGACATGCGCCCCCTCGATGCTTCCCGCAAGGGTACAAGCTGATCCCTCACCCAGAGCTACTCAATGAACATAAAAAGTCTAACGCAACCCACGTAGGAACCATGGAGAACCCCATCCCCGTCCGCTCTGCCGGCGAGGAGCAGTACCTCGGCTGCACCGGTTCCCCCGCTGACTCTCACGTCACCACCTGGTTGACCGTACGTTGCTCATGTGTCCCAATCGAGCCCGTTGACGATTGCCTGTGAGCTGACTTTTTGTCCGTTGATAGATCTCCCGCGACCGCCCCATTGAGCGCTGCCCCGAGTGCGGCTCCGTCTACAAGATGGACTACGTCGGCCCCACCGATGACCACCACCACGGCCACCACCACGCCCCCGAGTACGAGGAGCCCAAGACCTTCGCCGACTTCATCAAGCCCGAGTACCGATACCAATAGATGCACTGTCTTGAGGCAGGCCAGTAGTGGCAAGGGGACTGGGGACGAGACGGCATCGGGGTTGCTCTGGAGTGAGCAAACAGATGTGTAGATTACCTTAGTTGTGGCTGTATAGAACCTTTTTTCTCCCGACGTGTTTTGAAGTGTATGTACCAATTGTCACGCCTTGGCTTGGCGGCTCGTGTTTGGCGTAGTGGTAATGAGACTATGCCAGAGTAGCCTTGCAGGGTAGCTGAGCTGTATGTGATGTGACTGCCCAGGAACAGCCCCAGCAGCTGTCGATGTCGATCCGGTTTGAATAATGATGTTGTGTAATCCCACAATGCCTTCGCGTTCGGGGGGGAGAAGGATCCTTCATTCCGGCTCGTCGAAGCTCAACTTGATTTTCTTCCCCTTCTTCTTGCCAGCCTTTTTTTTCGAGCCCTCGTCGTCCTTGGTCTCTTTACTTCCGTCGTCCTTTGCATCTTCAGCCGCGTCGCCAACGACCTTGCCAGCCTTCCTCTTCTTACTGCCGCCGATACCAGCGACCTTTTCCGCCTCCCGCTTTTCCTCCGCGGCGTCCCCCTTTTCCCCCTCGTCCTTCTTCACCTTGTCCTCCTCTACGCCGCCGTCCTTGTCCACCCGCACATCCACCACGACGTTACCATCCTCGTCCACGACAAGCGGCGCGTCCTCCGCCTCCTCGCTGTCGGAGCGCTTCTTCGCGGCCCTACGTCGTTTCGCGAGGATCGGGTCGGGTTCCGCTGAGTTGCCTGCCGCTTGTGCGTGGAGCGCGCGCAGGAACGGCGGGATCTTGGTGTCGTAGGAGAGGTTCTTGGAGGTGATTTTGTCCGACATGGCGGTCGTCCGGGGGGGCCGCGAGGATAGTTATGGTTTTAACGGTACGACGGTGGCGTTTCTGGCGTTTCCGCGCAGGATACTTTACTTTTGAGGCAGCGGTAAGTCTGGAAGGGCTGCAAGAGGACGCGAGGTTGTTTGGGTGTTGCGGTCGTGGCGACGGTGCGCACGAGAGATGTCGGCGAGACTTTGAGCTGAAGCTGGAGCTGGAGCTGGGACTGCCCTTTCGCTAATGCGCCGGGCCTGGTGGGGGGTGGAAAGTTCATTTAGTGGTTGAGCAAGTTTCGTTAGTGGGCGTATTTTGCAGGGTTAGCGGGCCTCGCTCAACGTCGTAGTGCATCGGTACCTCACTGGTTTACAGTGGACACTTGCTACGCTACCTGGGGGTGACCCATCAAGGTTCTGGACGAAGCCAAGAACCGCACTTATATTCGTCTTCTTGCATCTCCCATCTGTCCGACTTCACCTTTACTCTGATTCTTGACTTCTGCGTATCACAAGCTTCATCGAACACATGATATAGCATCATTCCTCGAGAATTGCATCACATCCACGTAAAATCACGATGTAACGACACAACTGATTAACACATCATGAATCTGATTCAGACCTCCACACCAAGGTAACTACTAAGGACCAATGACCAAGGTATCTATCTATCATACAGGCGAAAAAGAGAAAAAGAAGTAGAGTCATAAAAACAAGCGGTGCCATGTCTGTTCCAGCCATGCATGTTCCCGACCCCCGAACGCCCGCGGCCCTTTTTTTAGCCATGCAACGCCGATGCCGTTTTCCATGAAAATCATCACTTGAGAGAGAGAGAAAAGGAACGATTCCCGTCCACGCCGAGAACCGCGAAAATAAAATAAAGGATGACCTTAGACGATCTGCAGGACGAACTGAGGTCCCGGTGCGGCGCCCAGGGCGCCTCCCTGCACGCCAAAGGCGGTAACTGGGAGCGAGGCCACGGCGGTGGCGGTCAGCTTGCCCGAGTCCGCAGCACGGCTGAAGGCCGCCAGGCCGGACGTGCCGTTCTGGTTGCCGACGAGAAGGGTCTTCTCGTCCTTGGACAGGCTGAAGTGGCGGGGGAACAGGCCGCCGGAGGAGATGGAGTCGACGAACTCGAGCTCGATGCCGCCGGGCGCGGCGGAGCAGGGGGAGCCGCCAGTGGCAGCAGTCTGCTTGACCTTGAAGTGGGCGATGGAGTCGGTGTCTTGGCCGGTCAGTCGGTTGGAGACGTAGACGTGCTTGCCGTCGCCGGTGACGGCGATCTCAGCGGCGGCACCCTTGCCGTCGGCGGGGGGGTTGGGGCCGTAGGTGCTCAGCTCCTGGGTGCGAGTGAAAGCAACACCGGTGTCGTTGTAGGAGACGGAGAAGACTTGAACGAGGTTGAGCATCTCGCAGACGAGGAGGTAGTGGGTAGCCTTTTCGGCCTTGGCGGGGTACCAGACGCCGTGGCGGGGACCGCAGCCGGGGGTGGGGACGCGGTTGTGGCTGGTGATCTCGAAAAGGTCATCCTTGGAGTCGATGATGACGACGGTGTCGCTGCCGAGGTCGTTAACGGCGAAGAAGCGTCCGGAGGGATCGAGGATGGCCTGGTGGGCGTGGTTGGTACCCTGGCGCTCGGTGTTGGGGCCGACGGGGTCGTTGGACTTGAGCTGCTTGATGAGCTTCAGCTCCGTGGCGGAAGAAGTATCCCAGACGTCGATGGTGCCATCAGTGCTATGAGGGTGGTTAGTTGGTGGTTGAGGGGATAAGAACGGAAGTATGTGATCTGAGACTTACAAGGAAGTTCCCACGAGACGGGTCTTGTCGGCGTTGAACTCGATGGAGACAACACCGCCATAGCCGGTGGCGTTGGTCACGAGCTTCAGCTCATTGGTGGCGGAGTCAAACTATGGTGAGTTTTGTCAGCATGAGAAGGATTCAAAGGGAGATGAGATGAGATGAGAGTAAACTAAAAAAAAAAAAAATCAACATACGCTGAACAAGCTAGTGTCGTTGGCGTTCTCGTTGACGGCATAGATGAGGTTGGGCTCCTTGAAAGCCAACCAGCTGGGGGCACCAAGGGCAGAGGTGTTGGCGACGACCTTGAACTCCTTGCCGTCAAAGTCGGCCACAGAGACGAAGCCAGGGCTGCCAAGCAAGACCTTGGACTTGGTCGCGGGAGAGTTGCTCTGTCTGGTGATGACAGCAGCTGAGGCGGTGGCCGCCGAGAGGACAAGGGACGAAAAGCGCATGGTGAAAGTGCTTTTTGTGTTTTCTTGGTTCTATTTCTTTTGACGTGAAGCGACTGATTTGTTGTCGTGAATTGGGATCAAAGTGAGAGACTGCAGCCGGCAGAAACAAATAAAGTTGTGAAGTGAGAGTGAGTGAGTATTGAAGTTGAGATGGAGGAGGAGGGAAAGAGTAGTGGTGATAGGGTTGTGGGTTATAGGTGCTGCTCCTTCCAAGTCAGGGAGGGAAAGTAAGGATGGATATTACTCAGGGACGGAAAGAACGATTCTGTTTTCGTTTCCACAAAAGCTGAATTAAAGTTTGGCTGAAATGCTGCAAATCAAAAACACTCAAGATGAGACTCTCTATCCGAACAATCAAGAAGGGGGGAGGAGGCAGAGCTCAACCTTATAAGTTTGGCATACTATGTACATGCCATGTAGTAGGAGCGCTCGACGGGGGTGCAGGGGTGTGCTTAGGTATGAGGCTGCGCATGGTTGTTGACTCTAATCCGTCCCATCCTATACATCTTTTTTTTGCTTGGATCCTAGCCTTTCAAAAGCCGCTTCCACCCCCAGCCACGGCTGAGTGAAGGGGAAGAAAAAAAGGGATGGGATGACAAGCCCACAGTGAAAGTCGGCGACCACTACCACCCCCAAAACCTTCACTCGCTCAAAGGGTCTCCACTGTCTGGGGTCATTTTTTCTTGGGCTTTTGGGGGGTAAGGCCCGTATGATTCAATCAAATCCTTTGGGTTGTCTGGGGTCCAGTTTGAAGAGAATCAAAAAGACGCAATGGCAAAGAGGTTCAGGATCAGTGGCCCTGACAAAGTGGAATCGATTGGCGGTTGAGAGACAGTGAGTGTCAGCTCTCTTGTTGGTTGGTCTATAGGGGGCCAGAGGGGTTGCGTTGGTTACACTACTTAGTAGCAGTTACTGGCCCCAGCCATGCACAAGAAGGCCCAGTGGCCCCCTTCGCCCCTTCGCCCCCCTCTATACAGCGCTTGTTACAGAGAAAGACATAGGCGACGCCAGGCGCCTACTGACCTCACCACAGACAGACAGACAGCCAGACAGAGCTCTGGCCCCTTTTCTTTCGTCTCTCATTGTCTGTTCTTCTTTGCTGTGCAATGCAATCCCATCTATGCATTATCTCTCAAACAAGCCAAAGACGCGGGTAAGCAAAGGCGTCAGAGTCAGTGTCAAACCCAGTCCAGTCAACGAGTCCGAGAGGAGGGTCCGGGTTGGGGTTGAATCCTGTCATCCGCAGTAAGCCACTTGAACAGTAGTTTTGGCTTGGCAACTATCCAGCAGCCATACAATCCGGTAGTCACAGGGCTGGAGAAACAGCTCACTGAGCAACTTGGCTTCTAGTTTTTTTTTTTTTTTACCCTCGCGCTTTTGTTCAAGGATGAACGATTCATTGGGGGCAGCTTCTCATTCACCTCCTATTCACACAAACAGCAAAATGAAAATCCCTGTATCCATGTGCTACCCAATACTCATGAAACAGGGGGGGCCAACATGTGCAAAATGCCAAAGGGTTACCAAACAGCACATCTCGAGGCCTTTAACGCGCTGTAATTGGCCTGTCTGGGTGGGAGAGGCTGAGTTGGGCTGTGTTTCGAAACATGTTCACGCCGTCCGTCATGCACGTCGCCCTTGGCCGCCAGCGGATTGGATGGGAAACTTTCCGACGGCTGTTGGGATGCTGCTTGCTTTGAAGGCGGCTGCCCCCGATTTTACCTGCAATCGTTCAGTTCGTGGTATTGTTTGCAGTTCATCCCTCGACCCCAAGCCTCGCTCAGTGATTGCCTATCCAACTAGGCCTCTCAAGTCAAGGTTGGCTTTTAGGGCCAAATCAAGTATGCCCGAGTTGGAGCCTGTCATGTCAATGGCGCTGCCTAGTAGCCTAAGGGAGGTTGGGTACATTCACACACTCACTAATTAGCAGCCCTACCATGTACTTAATTATAGGCTCAGTACAAGCCTTACGATGTCAACTAGTATGTACAGCCGATCCTAAAAATGGGTCCTTTAACAACGGCGGATACGTACTCTGGGGCGTCTCCACCCGCCTGCATGTATTCTGAGCGTGGCTGCGCTTCGAGGACCAACCAAACCGATCCCACCAGTCAAGCGCCTTACAACAACCACAAAAAGCAAACAAAAAACAGACGACCACAAGAGACTCCTGCTTGCATCGTCATCCAAAGGAACGACATGGGCCGCCAGGCACCACAGTTTTGATAGACAGCCAAGCTCAGCACTAGCACTGCAGGGGCAGAGCGGGGGGAGAGCTTTGGTGCAAACAAACTATTGACGAAATGCAGCCGCTCGTGGGACTCTATCTGGTTTCTCAAAGGAATAGCTTCGTGTTACACGTCTATTCGGACTCATTGGGATGAGGGACCACAGGGGACATGATTACGAAAGTACCTTGGGCAAAAAAGACCCATCCAGCCAAATACGATTTAACAAAATATGACGCGCATCGAATTCTAAACTCCAGCCATGACAAACCAATAACACAAACCCACCCTGCTCACAATCTCAAACCACTCTACCATGTAATAGACACGGCCTTCCTGACATACTCGGGCCCTCCCGTGCTCAGCACATTCTCAAAGATCCACCTACCCACGTCCTCCCTAGAAATGCCGTACCCGACGGCGCTACTAGCGACGCCGGTCTTGGGGTCCTCGACACCGACCCGGATCTTCCTCGTCGGCACCGCCCCGTCGCAAAGGAACGCCGGCCGGATAAACGTCCAGTCCTCCCCGCTCGCGATCAACTTCTCCTCCATAACCTTCTTATCGGCGTGCGGCGCCTTGAGAAGGATATGATACATCGGCACCTGCAGCAGCGGCACGTCGCGCTGGAAATCAGAAATGCCCGTTGTCGAAACGACCACCAGCCGCGGCTTCCCCACCACCACGCCGCCGGTCCGCAGCCGCTCCAGCGCGCTTAACACCGCCGAAATGCCGTTCTTGCACACGTCCGGGTCTTCAACCGTCATCTTGGCGAGGTTCAACGGGCTGCCGATGCTGAAGCTCACGGCGTCGACGAGACGGCCCGCGTCGGCGGGGTTGGCGAGACACGCGGCGACGTCGTCCGTGTTATGCGCGTTGCCCTGCCTCACCACGAGATTCGGGTTCTGCGCTTCGGGGAGTGCGTCTGTGAGTCTGCCTGGGTTGCGGCAGAGCGCGATGCAGGTGTGCCCGGCGGCCAGGGCGTGTTTGAGGGCCGCGAGGCCGCAGCCGCCTGAGGCGCCGAAGAAGGCGATAGTCTTTGTGGATGACATTGTTTAGTTATATATGGGTGATAAAGTGATGTTGTGATTTGTGATTGCAGTGTACTCTTATAAGTCGTAAAGAAGCTTGTAGGTGTGATGATGATGATGATGATGATGATGATGTATCCCAACACCAAACACCGCTTCACCCCCTTCTTATATTTATATTGAATGCCTCCAAACCAAACAAGAACAATACTTTCAATTTCCTACCAAAGTTCCTCCGCAGAACCCCTTGATCGCGCCGCGTCCTCCTCCTCATCCCCTCAAAGCGAGGCCCGCAAAGTAGGGAAGCTATTCCCTGTCCAGAGCCAGATCTACAGCAGCCACCTACCGAATCAGGTCCACCAAAAAAAAAAAAAAACGCCACCATGTCAAACAGTTAAGACTCTGGTAGTGTCCACACCAAACTCCCCACACATGAACTAACACCGTTCAACCAAACCCCATAACCCCAAAGTTCCCCCGACGGCGCAACCCCAACCAACATGTGGCGCAGCACCTCGGCCTCTCGCTCTAAACCTCAATGGCCGCCCACTCGCCTCGCGAGATGGCACGCCTTATCTGATCCCCAACACCGACAAGTAGAGAAGATCACCGTCCCCCCCCCCCCCCCCAGAATACACTCTACGTACAGGGACCGCATCCTTCAACATGCCATTGCGGGATGCCACTTCGTCACTGCCGTCCTTTGACTGAAATGACGAATGAGTCCGGTTCACAATGAGACCCGGCAACGGTTTGGCGAACCCCGGATATACCGGCATCTGCGGCATCCCCCCCCCCCCCCCCTCAACGGTGCTGCTGCAATACCAAGCAGTCGCCATTCCTTTTTTTTTTTTCTTCAAATGATACGTCATGGCCGACCCTATACTACCACTACATCTTCAGCGGGTCTGCTGCAGTTCACTCTTATTCATCATAAACACGGACATATGGCTGAGAATCAAAAATTCAACGCATCAATTTCATCTCGTGTACGTATATATATCTGTATATATACCCCCTTTTTATATCTCAAGTCACAACGGCCGCCAAAACATGCAACATGACTCTTCTTTACAAAGGAACGGACGGCAAAGCGCCATTACCTCGATATACCCGGTATAAAAAAGAAAATGATGCCACAAGGAAATATGCTCTCATTACATACAAGGTGCTGAACTGAACCCAGGTGAGTGTATCACGTTAACCATTAAATATTTTTTAAATCCCAAAAAAGAAAGATACTGCCATGCCTCGTCCCTACTTAGATCCAGAACGCAGCTGCCACGGCAATAAGTGCTGCAAAAGCGCTGGCGCCAGCCATGGACTCGTGGCGCACACCCAGGGACGTGCCGGATCCGCTGCTGCCAGAGCCGCTGCCACTGTTGCAGTCCTGCGAGAAGCCGTTGTTACCGCAACCAGAGTTGCCGCTGGATCCTGAGTCGCCGGAGCCGCCCGAACCAGAGCCTGAACCAGAATCTGAGCCCGAGCCCGAACCCGAGCCGGAACCGGAACCGCTGCTCTGGCCAGGGTCAGTACCGGGACCGCTGTTGCTGCCTCCGGGAATCGTGGCCTGTGTGGCCGTAGGCTGAGAGGCCGAGCCCGAACCGGAAGCCGATTGAGCGCCGGCGTCCATGTCGAGACCGGTGCCGAGGAAGCTCTTGAGAATGGTGCCCTTGTCCGTGTCCTGGACGGTGTCGTTGGTGGCCTTGGCGCTGCTGTAGACGTAGCTCTTCTTGCTGTTGGTTCCCGGTGGGCTCTTGGCATTGAAACAGTTGATCTCGACGTCCTTGACCTGGGCATAAAAGTATCCGGCGTTCTTGATGTCGTCGTGGTCCCAGTTAATGGGGCCGCCAGCCCAGTCGACGGTGCCCTTGGCGTTGGATTCCGCACCACCGGGCCAGATGGACAGCTGCACACGGGCGGGCGTCTGAGGGAAGTCCCACTGCTGGGCGGTCGCGTTCCAGGTATCGGCGCGCTTCTTGGTACGGCCGACCTGGCCGTCCACGAGCCACTTGATCTCGTCGGGGGTCCACTGGATCTCGTACTCGTGCCAGTTGGCGAATGTGTTGGACAGGGAAATGTTACCGGATTGATCGTCTGCAAAAGGTTAGTCAGAGGCGCATTGAAGAACATGGACGAGGCCAGGGGGCACACGCCGGGTCTGACTTACATCTGGGGATACCCTGGAAGTAGTAGTTGGTCTGGGACATCTCCAGATCGGCACCAACCCATTCGTAATCAATTTCGTCCTTGATATCACCGTACAGGATGAAAGCGGTGACGACACCGGGGCCACGCGAGGTCTTGATCTTGGCCTTGACACTGCCGTACCACATGTAGACGGTGGAGGCGAGAACGGTACCGACACTCTTGCGGGGCATGGTCAGGAGGACGGCACCATTGCGCACGGCAGGCTCGCCCTGGGCGACCCAATCGGCCTTGCTGGGGTCACCAAGGTACTTGCTGATGTCGACGATGCCATCCAAAGAGTTCATGGGCAACTTCTTATCTTTGCAGACGGGGGCGGGAACGCAGGCATCGAGGGAGAAGGACATTCGGGGGTCGCAGCCGCCGAGGCAGAAGGCGCCGGTACCGCACTGGCCATATTCTGGAATCGTCAGATCATGTCACCGAAAGGCTTGACCAGGGATACTTACGAGAGCAGCATGGCGCTTCCTTGGGGCACTTGTTGGTCAGGGAGCAGCTGGGAGGGGTCTGGGCGAGCACGGTCGAGGCTCCGAGGAGGGCGACGCCCAAAGGAAGAATCGACAACATGATGCTGGATGTGGCGATATTGAGTGGGAATTAAGATGTTGTAACGGGTGACAACGAATGACTGGGGAACCGAGTGGTTCGCCAATGGGGCAGCCTCGTTCGGTCAAGTATCGCCGTCCACAAAGTGGGAGTGGGATATTTGGGTCGGGCTGTTTGTGTGTGTTTACTGCAGCGAGCGGGTGGAATTTCGGCTAGATGTTGACGATAATAGCACGGGGAAACTGGCGCGGGTTGGATCGAAAGCAGGTGGTCAAAGTCGACACCGAGGACAAGTTTTGGGATTTTCTTGAAAATCTGGAAAACTGAAAGTGGCGTCGAGGATTACTATCGAACAAACAAGGACGTTGATCAAGGTTCGTATTGTTGGTGGAGGGAAAAGCCACAGGAGACGCAAGTCTTTGTCGTCGAAGGGTAGTGCGAAACGGCGCGGCGATGTGCAAAACAACCTAACGAAAGGGTGTGATGTGTGTGTAACAGGGTAGGTATTAAGCGATCGTGATGGTAAGGAATACGGGAAGAGGCAGTGCTAGTCGGGAACGAGTGACGACAGCAAAGACACAGGACGAGATGGATGTCGAGAGACGAAGTGAGAGGATAAGAGAAGGAGAGGAAGGCTAGGCGGCGAGAATTAATTTGGGGGGGGGAGAGAGCGAGGGAGGGATGGGGATAGCGGGAGGAGTGGGCATGCACGGGAAGTCAAATCAGGAGATGGCACGGCCAAAACCTTGCTGACCTTATTCTTACGGTTAACTCTGCCGGCTAGCATACTAGCATGCTAGTAGTCGGGCACACTGGATGGACGCTGAGCCGGGGCGGCGGGCATAGCATCTCTAGTACAGTCGTAGCATAGCCTCCGACCAGTTGATGGTGCTCCCACCCTCTGGCGGCCCCTTCTGGAATGCTCTGCCAATGCGACGGAGAGTACATAGAAAAGGTACTGGCGCCTGTAGAGGAACTGTAATACTGAGGTCAGGTATCATCTCCCTATCGTTGGGAGCTATCAACCTTGAGTAATCCAATGTACCAGATCCCCTCGACCCCTTTCATCAACCCCTTGGACCCCTTCTCCATTCTTCCTGAAGATCCCTTTCTTTCTGTCACTCGTGCATTCGCTCACTTTATCATGTACTGGTGGTACTCTACGGAGTACTCGCATACGATACGCTACGCCCACAACACCCACCAAAAAGCTGGGTTTCTCTCCTCTTATTCAAAGCAAGGCATTGGGTGTATGGGTCACCTCCATCGCCCTCGGTTCCCTAATCCGTCCAAGCGTGGTTGATTTAGGTAGTAGACCCGGCCTAGCGAGCCCCTGTCGGGGTTCCATCGCCCGCGGGATAAAAAAGGGGGGACTTTACAGAGTCACTCACGCGAGGTGAAGAAGAAAAAAAATAATAATCCCACCGGCTACAACTGTGTAACTGTATGTACGTAGTGACACTACGAATAAGACGGCAAAAAAATACGGGGAAATCAACCAGGAAACTGGAGAATCCGCCAATCCTCTCGTAATGAAGTGGCTGCCCATCCTGGTCTCGCATTGGTCAACAAACCCATGATCGGCCCCCCCCAGATGATTGTTTTTCCTTCGCGTCGTGGGTTATTCAATACCATCGTCCTCTTTGGGGTTAGCCCCCGAACATCCTCCCCTGGCCCTGCTCGTGTTTGCCCACTTTTGTAATTCGATTGAGTCTCAACCTGCAGTGATTTTCCCCTCCCCGGGTGCTCTGTGCTCTGTGCTCTTTGTGCACGGGGCACACGGATAACGTCTGTTGGTGACGAGTTGATCTGACTGAGAGACTATTTGCCTCGTCTGGTGTTTGCGAGTCTTTTTTATTGTCTCTTATGTTGCCGCTCGATTGACTTTTTGTTTATTTTTCAGACGACAGCGGCACGAGACTGCCGTCCGGTATGTCATCCGGTATGCCATCGAGCATCATTGACATGTGTGTCGTACTAGTATTTGCCGGGATCCCGTAGTCCTCCTCCCTTGATATGTATTCTGCATCAATAAAATAATAAATCTGTCCTACTAGTATATACCATTAGCCCCAACCCAAACAGCTTTTACGCACGATACTCCATCCTTCACCATCAATGATGATGCTAGCTGAAACTCTCGCAGGACACAGCCACAGGATCCTAAATCCCACCGCGTCCTGGACAAACGACGCGAGCCGTTGATGTTGGCCGTTGGAAACCGCAAACATGCCAACGATGCGGGGAGAATCACCCAATCATATCGTTCCCGCGGTGACGTACATGCGCAGCCTTTTGATCTAGGCCGCTGCGATTACAGACACAGATGTCGTGACCGTCGGACGACGTTCGACAGGTGCAAGATCGCGCAGCGTCCTCCTTCGGCACCAGTCATGCACAGCAATGTGACACAGAACGCCTCGCGTGCCCGCCTGCAAGGCTTGACAGAGACGGGCGTTTTTCTAGTGTCTCGAGGCTGACTGTGTCAATCTGGGGATCGGAGACGGGCGTTCTGAGAGATGATACCCACATGTAAATGACGATGATGCCAGAACAGTTCTACGCCGGCGAATCTTGAAATATGTTCCAAGGACACGCATTTTGACAAGCACCAAGTGTTTCTGCAACTTTTCAGACTATTGTAAAGTATATTGGAGAGAGAGATACCGCACGTGATGTTGATGCGCGCCAAGTAGTCAAAATGCAAAGCTCGCATGTAAACACGCATTATTGCTTTTTAGCTAATGTTGTTTCGAGACATGCTCCAGCCAAGTCCCATAGTTGCAAGCCACCAAATGTCAATTTCATATCCTCGTCGGTCAGTTGACAATCACATCTCGCGGCACCGTTACAATGGAACTTACTGTAAATCAACCGGGCTTATGTTCTAAGGCGGTACGTGAGGACGGCTGGCAGTATACATGGTGGATCGACGGCAGTAGTCTCAACGCTCAACGGATCTGCTCTGTAAAGTTTAACGGGCCGAAAGGCTGGGTGGAAGATTTCTCGTAATGATGTGGCACTAATGTTCGCAGCCTTGACTACGATAGCCTTGCACGTCGCAACTTACCTAAGAGAGTCAAAAATGATTCTCGCCTTATACAATAACATCGGCGATTAACACCGTCTAGGACGCAGCCATGAACTCGCGCAAGACTAGCCTGTCCAATTGCTCATCGTAGTAATGAAAGACTATCTGATTTGTGGCGATTGCTGAAAGCACATGAGCTTGTCCTCGTAACGTTTGAACAACATCCAATACTCGTAACCTAACCCAACTACCGAAATAACAATTAACCGCCCCAGAAACGTAAACCTCTGGATCTTTCGATTGAAGTAATGTCGAAAAATCCGCCTCGTCTCGTCATAAGTATGGAGAGTTTCCTGGTCAAACAAATTTGTGGTTTTTGAATCACTTGGGATTTGACTCGGCAGTTTTGTATATGTGAATTTCAACCATCAAATTTTCAACCGATTACCAAAACAACCACCATAGAGGCAAAAAGTCTCCAAGCATTTTGATGTACCAACAGGTGAGGCAGTTGCCAAGGTAATTGCGTCCTCTCTGGTCGAGCTCGAGATCACCGACAGCAAAGACGTGGATCATGTTCTTCAAAACATCAATAGCTATTGTTAAATGTCCTCATGATTCTTTCCAAATCTCCACGTCAAGCATCGGTAGCCCAGATGAGGCAAAAGTATTAAAAAGCCTCAAAGTTTCTATAGAGGCTTACTGGTTGATGAGACTCACTGGTCCAAAGGTAAGGAGAGCGTCCCTCCATCGGTCTGCGGACATGTAGCAGCGGCGAGCGCAGCGATGTTATTCACAAACGTTCTCATAAGCCAGAAGTGAATAGCAACATTGGGTGACAGCCGCAGCGGTAAGAACGGTAAGTGGCTTGCTTGCGTGTATTGAGATTTTTTGAGGCCACTGTGATTGCCGTTGAAGATGGAAAATTAGGCAATGGCGGATGAACACTTCCTAGGGCCGACGTCGCTGTTCTCGGCGTGAATGGACATTAGCTCCGGCATCCGATCAGGCCAACCAGCAGTGACATATACATTTCCAAGGAGTGACTTGACAAAGCCACAGACTGCTGAAGTCCTGCCGGCAAGAGCGCAGTGGACGTTGGCCTCGTGGGTTGAGAAAGTGTAGCCAATCAGGCGCTTCCCCTGGTTGTCGGCCAACTCCAGAAGCGGCGACGGCACTTGGGAGTCCGGCGAGCTTTGTCCGAGAGCGTACACGTGTAGAGTGATACTCGACTCATCGACGAACCTCATAGCTACGGTATGCATAGTAGGGGCCGTAAGACGGTAGTTCTAGGATGAGGATGAGTTCTGCGATACATACTAACCCACTCCTAGTATATTGGACAAGTCCTATGATCCATAGCGAAGACAGGTAAATCAATCAAAATACGCTCATACACTTTCAACCTCAACTAACTCTTAATTTCGGTCTATCCGATACCAAAGACACCTTTACCCAAATCAAGTCCAGATAATAACCACTTTGTGCTGAACCACACCCAAGCACTCTCACTTAGACTCTCATAATTTTGGTGTAAATCAATGACTGGCTGACCAGCTCAAAAGCCACGGTACGACACGACACTCACCAAGCAAACTGAAATGTCTCATTCAATCAAACGACATTCACTCAAAACCGGGATTCATAGCAGAAACTGACACTCGCCATACACTCTCCACCTCCATTCTATCAAGAATTATCGAATCAAGACGCTGTTCCATCGCTCATGTTTCTTCATCCCGTCTTCAAACTGCAATATGCAGGGCAAAACAAAGAAGGAAAGGAACCAGCTTAAAACTAACAGCTAGCACCAACACATTCACTTCAACATTTCAAAATAGGTAATTCCCAGAATCAAGTCTATTATCAACCCCATCATCGTTGACTTGGAAATCCTGCACCCACTAACTAATATTACAACTCCCTCCCCCCTCTCTCAAGCAGTGTTTTACTCCCTTCACCATCGTCCTCATCAAATCCACATCAACATCACATCAAACCTATCACGTCTCATTCTCTCATCTCCCCAGGGCCAATGATAACACACTTCTTCACACTAAAAAGGGTATAGACTTATCATGAATCGAACAATTTCACCGTCCAGTCCCACCATCCCGTCCTTGACACCGGCCCTACCGAACATGTCTTGTGTGCTTCGTGCTAGTATAGCAAGCAGTGCTTGGGCAACCGCTGGCCAACCCAGGCCTACACCTTACCCGTGACCATTGCATCCCCTCCCTTGCATCGTCTTAAGACGACGAGGGGTGCCGTCTCTGTTTTTGCGACCCCGCATAATCACCACCGTCAAGGGCCCTCCGCAGACATGTGCTCGCGCGGACTACTCAACGGCATGATATTCACCCGCCATCTCTCAACTTCCTTTTCGTGTTGCGCTATGAATACTCAGAGCACATCGATAGCCTCAATAAGCCCGACCGGGACCATCCGTCATACATGTAACAGCCGTGCTCTCGGACCAACACACAAAAAGCCACCTCTCCACGCACTCCTCCTTCAGAGCCACGAGACCCCCGAGCCAGTCCATCCATGCCACCAAAGGACCGTCAGGACGCACACGCGCGCGCACGCACACACACACACACACACATACACACAAGTGAAAGGGAATTAAAAGTCCAACCTCCAGAGAAAACAAAAAAACAAGATGAAAAATGATAAAAGAGGTGCAAAAGGGGAATCGTCTTTTCGAGTCCGGGTCGTTGAGATCGTCAGAACGAGAAAGAAGAAACACATTTGGTATAAGCCCAAGGCATCGAGACACTCCCAGCGCCGTTTCGCAGTGTTGCCCGTCTCCTGAGTATCCTCAGAACCGCCGATAAACTGAGTTCCTTTACCGGGCGTTCGGCTTGGCCCAGAGGTCTACGAATCATTTAGTATCGTTGGTGCGACTGCGGCCGTGCCGACGCGATGTTGAGAGAGGGCATACCGGGAAAGTGCTCCTTGGCGTACTGTTCGCAGGCCTTGGCCGGCTTGCCGACTTTTTGCCCGATGACCTTCCACTTGTTGTTCTCGTACTCCTTGATGGCGTTGAGGAGCGCTTGGGACTGGGATTTGTTAGCGAAATCGTTTTTCCGGATCAAACCCTGCGAGAGTGGAGACAAACCTCGTCCTCCGCGAACTCGGCGTAGTGCATGTCCTTGTACCAATGCTTCTTGACACTGCCCTCAGTACGCGTAGGGAAGGTCTGCGAGATGTTGTTAGTTGAGCCCCTCAATGACACGAGGGCAACGGGATAGCACGAACCTTGGCGATTTCTGCCCAGCTGCTGCCAGCATCTCTCATCTGCTTGAGGCGAAGCTCCTCAGCCGGAGTCCAAGGGGTATTTGTCCGGCTCTTCTTGGCCGGGGGAGGCTGGGGTGCGGCGTTGGCATCTTCCGTAGGCTGGACCTGAGGAGGAGGAGCGGCGATAGGGGGGGCAGCGGGAGGAGGAATGGGCGTGGCGGTGGGCGCGGTGGGAGCAGCCGGCATAGGAGGGGCGCTAGAGACAACGGGAGGAGCGACGGGAGTCGGAGCCGGAGCGGGACGCTTGCGGTTCCTGTTCGGCTGGGGCGGGGCCTGGGGAGGGGGCTGATGCTGATGCTGCTGGGGTTGGGCCGGAGGCTGGTTAGGCGGCTGCGGAATTTGCATCGGAGGCTGCACCGGGGTGGGATGGTGCTGCTGGGGAGCTGGGCTCTGCTGAGGAGGCGCTCCGTACTGGAACTGGGGATGTTGATCCCGGCGAGACATGTCCTGGGGCTGGTAGGCGTGCTGAGGACTGGAGACGAGTGTCAGTTAAATGTTTCATTTCGACGAGATCAACATGGCCGAATGAGTAGGTGTGACTCGTGGGACTCCCTCGCCCAAGTCATGGTGACCAAGGCGAGGGTACATGTATGTGTATGCGTGCATCTTCAAGGCGGCCAAGGGTCGTGTTGTTATTGTTGCCCGTTACACCCTCCTTTTTTTCTTCTCAGGAGTGTCAAGCAAGGCCAAGAATGGCCGGGGTTTGCTCGAGTAGTGTATATTTCGAGGCAAGGTATCCCAATGGTACATGGGCATGTACCCAAACCCCGGAGGAGAGAACCGTTGGTGGTGGTCGGTACGCAGCCTCGCGGGGCGGAGAGGATGGAACGGGATAGGGGGGAGACTTTGGGGGGGATGGAGCGGGAGGATACGGAAAGGGGGGGGGAGAAGAGAGGACAGGTAGAGAGTACAAGGTGGAGGAGGTACTTACTGCATGTCGCTAGGCTGATGGGTGGAGTTGGAGTAAATGTACTCCGGCACTGGGCCGACTTGCCATTGCTGCATGTTCTAACAAACGGGCCAAAGGTTAGTACCGGCTTGTATCCGCTGATGTTTCGTGACTGTAGGGAAACAAATTTGTCGCGCGAAGCAAAAAAAAAGAGTCATGGGCCCCACGACCACAACGTTCGCGCGCGAACGCGACACGGCCGAGTTTGTAGTGATGGGTACATGACTTGGTTGCGCGAAAGCTGCGACCGCGATGAAAAAGAGCGATCCTTGCTAAACCAGACGTGGTCGCTCAATTGGACTTCGCGGCGGAGAGAAGGGAGAGGAAGAGGAAGAGGGAGAGTGAGAATAGAGACTTGGAGGCGCCGACGAGATAATAGCGTAGGGTAGTAGAAGGAAACGCGCAATGTATGGCGTGATGAAGTGAGTATATCTTCTTTGTCGCGTAGAAGCGATGACAAGTGAAGAGATAGGGAAAGAAAGAAAAAAAAAAGTCGACGGCGACAGGATGAAAAAAGCGCAATAGCTTCACAAGTCGATAGTCAAGTCAACGACGACGACGACGACGACGAGGTAAAATGAGTGCGTTGCGCGCGACAGACACATCCAGGCTCAAAGGTACAAGCGAGACGTTGGTCCTCAATCGGACCAATGCGTGAAAAGCGACATAAGAGATGGGTGAAGGTACTTACGGGCAATGTAGTAGTATTAACTCAAGCAACGATGCATAAACCGACGGTTTGATGGATGGGGAATATTTTTTTTGGTCTCTGCTCTCGGTCGGAAAAGAGACTTGGACCAAGCCTGACGTCGCAAGGCAAGAAGCGGGTCACGCACACGCCCAGGGGGGGAAGGGGGACCTGAAGAGGGATGGGGGGGAGGGCGAAATGAAAAAGGAACAAAGATACAAAGGCCCGCGAGGCCGAGGACGTGTTTGCTTCAAGTACTCTTTTTTTTCTTCCTCTTCACTTTTCCAAGCTGGGGGGCGTGGGTGGTGGCGTGCGTACGTGCGTGTGTGGTGAGCGAAGGCGACGCGACACGCCCAGTAGCTAAATAACAATAGTGACAAGAGGGCAGGAAAAAAAAAAAAAATACGAGGCGGTGCAGCGGCTGGCGGAAGTTGTGGAGATGCCGTGAGGTAAGTCAGGCAAGGTTGGTCGCGCAGCGGACGAGCGAGAAAGAGAGAGACGTAAGGTTTTGCTAAGGTATGGAGTAGACCGAACGTAGAAGTAGCGGGTTGACCCAGGAAGAAAGGAGCGCGGTGGTGCGCCGATAAGATGGATAGTAGGGGTAAGCGATGGAGTGAGTGAGTGAGAGAGGGAGAGAGAGGTAGAACGTGAGGGATTGGCGGAATGGATGGATGGGCTGGTTGATGGACTGGTACTCGTGCTTCTTGCTGATGGGATGCGCGTTTGTGGAGTAGATGGGCTCAAGAGAAGAGTGGAAAAGCGTGTTCCTGTTGTGTCCTTTGCGGGTATAATCAGGTAACGTGCCTTTTCAGTTCAGGTTTGGGACCCAGGCTGGGTTTCGCGTGGTTCTCTCTGGAAGTAACCGAAGAGTCAGATGTAGAGGAGGGGATGTAGATTGATGTAGAGGCGAGAGTTCCGAGGTAGCCAGCGAAATAAGGCAGACAAGACGGACGGCTCTACCTGTTCAGTGGGTGGCCCTTTACGCTGCGGTGGGTGCAGCAGGTGGTCTTGTCTTTTTTTTTTGCTGGTGTTGGTGGCGGTACTCGAGCCAAGGGTGGATTTTGGAGGGGGTAGAGAGAGAGAGACTTTGGACAGGGTGGGCGGATTGACGGGGGTAGTCGAAATGTGTGTGGCTGGCCCCAGAGAGAGAGAGCGAGAGAGAGAGAGAGAAAAGCTGCCTTTGACGTACGAGAGAAAAAAGGTCGGGTACCGTCCGGAAGAGCAGGGGAATAAGGCAAGAGAGATAGAGAAAGATCGAAAAAGGTAAGAGTGAGTAGGAGCGTGAGAGAGGGAAGGAAGGCAACTGGCGTGACAAGGCAAGACCGCGGCACGATGGCAGATCGGATGTATGTGCGTCTTTGGCTGGGTATTGGCGACAGGGTGGGTGTGTGTCGGTGCGGTGCGATGAGGTAAGGCGTAGGTAAAGTCGAGGTAAGGGGAAACGGGAAAACCACGACCACGAAGCGATTGAGATGCAATGCGCTTTGGTTTGCTCAGGGACACAAAGCGTTTGTATGTATGTGGTAATGTAATTGAAGGATTGGGGCCTTCAGGTGGTGTGGTGTATAGAGTGGCCTGGCGTTGATGGTTTGTTGGCGACGGCAACGACGGCAAAAAAAAAGACGACAAGGTGTTTTCTCCTTTGTGTGTGTGTGTATTACTTTTTTTTTTTCCCTTCTAAAAGCTGAGTCGCGATGGACAACTTGATTGTACTGCGACGATGAAGTGCAGTGGTGAGAGCTTCGGTGAGCAACAGACTCGGTAACGAGGCTAAGGAGGTGGAGCGCAGCACGAGCTCTGATGAATGTTGGGTAGATGAGTTGGGATGTTCTGCTTGCGATGGCCCAAGGATGTACCTCTGGTGGAAGTAACTTCCTGGGTTCACGGTGATGTTTTGGACTGGTTGCCCTCTTTTTTTCTGCTGGGAGAAAGTGGGTGGTGGAAGGGGGTCAAGAGGGAAAATTGCTAAGGGGGAGGGGGGAGGACATGGAAAAGAAACGAGGGAGGCGCGGGCGGGGGAAGGAACAGCCAAAGCTAGGGCCACACACACACCAAACGACCCAGGTAGGTACAGCCAAGTAGGTACTTTACGCAATACGGGAGGGGCTGTGGCCGTGGCAAAAGGTAGCTGATCGATTCCGACTATTACCCGAATTCTCATTCCCTCCACGAGATTGGCAGGCTTCTCAGTGGGATGTGCTATCACATCATTTCTTCCCTTGACAACCATGACGATAAAAGCACAGACCAGTTGCGCCGTCACCTCGCACAGGCCATACTGAGCTTGTCACTCGTCACCTCGTCATTGCTCCATGCTCACTGGCTGCACCGTGCCCTGATCTACTCCACTTTTAAGCCTGTCACTTGGCCTACCTGTGACTTGGGGCCGTCAGTTTGACACAATCCAAACCCGTTGGTTGGCTGGAAACTTTCTGTGTCCCCCCTATGTAATTGCCTATGCATTTTGATTACTACCTAGGCAATTGTCAGTGCCAAACAGACAAAAAGATGACAGCTACGTAGCAGTAGCGTCGCCATGCTAACTAACGCCCCCCGTCAATAGGCAGGCGGCCTAGTCTATTCGCTGACTGATGGGTGGGCCCCGGCCTGTTTCTTCTTGCGGGGAAGCCCAGCCACGCTCATCATCCAGCTCCAACCAGACAATGCACCCAAGCATTAGGCACTCTCTCTCAATCAACCCAGCGCCACTTTATTCCTGCTTTTTTTTTTTTTTTTTTTTTTTTTTTTTTTTTTTTTTTTTTTTTTTTGGCACCATGAATGTCCTGAATGACAAGGCACCAAGGAAAAGATAATGATAGCACGAGACTGAGGGACGGAAAAAAGGGGGACACAAACAAAAGGAAACACCAACTGTGTTTGTCGATATCTATCACAGCCTTGCCGTTCCCCAGTTTTCATGGCGTTGAGGACGTTGCATGTCACGAATGTCTCTGATTAAAGCTACATCTGCTGCTTGTCCATTTTCCCTCTTGGCACCAACAGCACCGAACTGCAACTTGTATCCATGTACCGCCTGCACGGCGCAAGTACCCAAAGCTCCCTCAATGTACCTCCTGTTAGCGGTACAGCTGGTGGACACTGACCAAAACATCGGACCTCGGACGGTACGTACAGTACATCTGCTGTCAACGGGTACATCTGCCTCCCGTCGCTGCATGTATCTTTTAGTGCGTTCGAAAGGATATATCAAATGCGCAGAACCATCGCGAGTAGCTTCAATGACATTGTCATCCTGCCGTACGGTGCCCGGGGTCTTACATGGACGTACCTTTGCCGACCGGAGGACCCTAGGCTTGATCTACTCTATGCATGTAGCCTTGCACGCATCTCATCGTTCACGGGTTTGAGAGATAGATTACAAGGTTAGGCGATGGGTCAATCATCCCCTGATACTGGCTCCAAGAACTACATTAATTGAAGCAGTGATGATAAGCCGGCTGCGACGGGCGAAAATGATGCAAATGACCTCGGCAGAACTGTCGAAATCTCCTGACCAGTCCAGTCAGGTGATCAGGCCTCGGTGCCTCATGTAATGCATCACACTTTGCTCCCCTACCTGTCGGTCATTCAAGTAAACTCCACGAACCGAGGCATCCAAACCATGATAACAATGTTCACCTTGCCAAAAGAAGAAACAGTGTAATGCACTGCACCCACGAATCCTGGAAAGCCGATAACTTTGATCCATCCGACGATTCCGGGATCCTCGGAACCCGCGGGCACGATAGATTGTGTCCTGATCTCGGTGGCACGGGATAGGTGCGAACGAGCTCACGGCAACGGACCGAAGGCCCGAAAATCACCAGCGTCACATCGGGGCAAGAACGGGACAGGGTGGATGCCGCGTACCCGCACTACCGGCCGGGGGCTTGCTCTTTCCTGCCTCAGAGTGCACGGTTGCATTGATTTCCGGTCGGGAACGGGTTCCACTTCTGCCGAGAAAAAAAAAAAAAAGGAACCAACCATAAAATCACACCACCGAACCGGCGGGACATCACTCAACCACGGAGCTCGTCGGGAGGGGGCGGTTGCTCCTTACGCCCGTCGTATTGTCGGGTTACGGACGGAGGTGAGCAAGAAGGCCGGCCAGTTCTTTCTGATGGCCGGTCCCCAGCTCCAAGCAAGCTGCGAAAAAGAAGAGAGTCCCACTTGCAGCAAAGGTCAAACGGGCTGAATCACAGTAAGGCGACGGTGCAAAAAAAGAGCCGCCTGCCCCCAAGACAAAAATTGTTTCAAACGCCGAAAGAGAGTCGACGAAACATGGTGGCTCCTCTCCAACCCCGGCACGACGCCCCCAGATCGTACCAGGTCGCCAGAAAAAAAATGAACCCCATGACTTCCCAATACGGGATGACCCCCCCTTTGGCCTTTGGGTTTGGGTTCGCCAAGCTCATTCGATGGCAGGCGGGCTCGGCCCATCGACAACAGCAGCAGCAACAAGCAGTAACAACAACAGATGCACCTAAAACGGCCTCACAAACCCTGACCTGGGCCGGTCTTGTCTACTGCCATCCGGTCTCTCGACTTCATGCGCGGCCTACATAAGGCCAGCCAAGGCGAGACTTTGTGACACCATGTCCTCTGTTCCCTCGCTAGACCTTGCCCGTTCGTTCCGAACATGAACAGAGTTCATGCCTCACTCGGGAAGCTCTCACGATGATGCATCCCGGCACTGAAACGGAACGAGTCGCAGGGTTCCGGCACGAAGTGTTTGAGACTTCGCGGTTCTGCAGCGTTGAAAGGCGCTCGAGAGTGAGAGAGTAAGAGGGGGAAGGACGCGTACAACGTGGGAGATAGGACAGATAGAGACGGACGGTGTGCATGGTAACCCCGGGCTCGGTCAGGCCGTGAATCGGAACGTTGGTCAGTGCCCGTCGCAACTGGTTTTGTTCTTGACCCGTTGATGTTGTTCTTTTTCTGCCCAATGTTCGTTCACAGAGGGAGAGGAGGGGAAAAACACATTGGATGATGGGGGATTTAATGCGAGTAGTGAGACGACCAGATGATCCACCCAACGTTGATCCGTGGCGAAACTAAAATAAAATAAAAAATAAAATAAAAAACAAGCGGGAACTGAGAACAGAGACAGCTCCTCGCTTTGGGACGACCGTTGAAAGTTTCCGTCGCAATTCTTCTCTCACGGCTGAGCCCCCTTTTTTTGGACCTCATCTGCTTCTCATTCGGAATCCGTGGTATAGCGAAATAAGGGAGCTATTCGCAAGGACCGCCCTGACGCTGTACAGATCCAGACCCCACAAGGCTGGGGGCGTAGCACACCATCCATTCTCGGCCGAACGAAAGGGAGCCCCAGCCCACTTCACGGACATTGTAGTCAGTTTTCCGGCTCTTCGGACATTGAAGAACCAGAAATGACTGTGAAATGGTCCACGCAATTAGGCGACGATCACCACATGTGTAAGTTTCTCACATGTCATTGTATGGCAAGCTTGGTAATTCCCAAGGTCTTGGGGATGGGGCGGCTTCTGGAGCGGACACCGTCGATGCCGGGAACCTGTAATTTCGCAGTGGGCATCTCCCGTCCTTCAGCGGACGGCCATCATTACTGTAAGCCCTCGTTGGCGTTAGTGTGGAGTCGCCTGAAATCCATCGCTCGTGAGATCAGACGAAAAAAAAAATTGATGAAAAAAAAAACACACTGTTGCCAAGCTTCTGTCAAGGAACCGGGCTTGTCGGTTCATCTAGTCGAGTCTGGTACGGTCCCAGCACCAGGTTTGCTAGGCGGATCTTTGATACGAATCCGACCCAGACGTTGCGATCAATGCCGTGACCTTTTTTGCCGTTAGTTTTTTTTTTTTTTGTCTTTCTCTCTTCTCTCTTTTTCCGCCCTCGTCCCGCCTGGCCAGGCATCGCATTTCCACCAACCACATGCAATTTATGCCACCCGTTATCATTCGGTTCATGGGCTTTCCGATGATCATCACTACCCATCACCGGTAGGGGGAGATGAGATGGCAGAGTGACAGGCAGGGGGCCGTGACGTTTTGACGTTCACCCAACGGATTCGGAGACTAATAGTTACATAACCTGCAGCCAGCTGCATCCTTAAGCCGGAACAGACCTGGCCGCGGGCGCTCAACGACTTTCCACGGGTGATGGGCGATCCCTTACGATCCCCCCAAGGTCTGCTGAGGGGTTCGAGTTGAGGCGGTTGGCAAAGAGCTTATTGCTGGTTGATGGCCCGGATGATGGCCCTTCCGCCCCGTATGTGTTACTCTCTTGTCTTGGTGGTCAAGAAGGGGGCAAGATCCTCATCGTTTCTGGCCTTTCTTGGCCGGAGCCTCTCACAAGCCGGGGGCCTTGTTGGGGCAAGTCGACTGGTAGGGCAACCCTGGGTTTGGTTGCAACTTGCACGTTTTGACACTAGATGAATGACGGGATCAAACATATGCCGGGGGTGTGCATTTGAGCCTGAGATAATTAATCATGGTTTGCTACTGAGGTCAGCGGTGTGTGGCTTTGCAGCAGGCATGAGAGCGATCGGGCTTTGGAGAGTTGGGGGGTTGGTAGTTGGTTGAGAAGAAGCCTAGCAGCTTTAGCAGCCTAGTAGCGGGCGGACGGGCGGGCGGGCAAATCTTTGGGTGGCGGTACCTGTGTACCCGCAGTGGACGCGTCAAGTTAGGGAGCTTGGCCACGGGGAAATTGGGGGCGGTAAAATGCCGTTGGGCTGTGTAAAGTGTTTGGATCTTCATCGCCTCTCTTGAGTGCTATAATTCCACTCTATTTTGATTTTATTTTCATTTATTTTGGGGCAAGTCATTCCAGGAACGGCCTGTTTCCGTCGAGTGGCCACTGGCGACCAACAATGTTTCCGTAGGTGTACGAGATAGAGTCCTAAAAGTGAGATCTGTGATGGATGGCAGCCAGCAGTTCTGACTCAAGGGGACCCGTCTGTCAGGTTAGGCAGCGCACCATCAGACCGGTTTGACAGCCAGGGCGAAAAGGTCAGACGAAAAGTTTGACTAAAAAGCGAGGGTGGAAGGGTGAAGCATGGTGAGGAGACCCGACACCAAGGATTGGCTCAGACTTCTTGACTTAGGGACACTCAGACGCTTTTCCTCTGTTGACCCCTCCCCCCCTCCCCAGCGATTCCAATTTTCGAACCATGAGACTGGCGCGGGTGATGCTGATGATGATAACAATGACTAACTGAAGGGTTCACGACGGGGACACCTGAGGGAGAGAGGGGGTTTGGTTATGTTCCATTTCGAGGGGAGAGGGGGGGAGGAGTAAGAGCTGGAAAGGGAAAAAACCGACCCCGTTAGTCGAGTCCGAGCCAGATTCAGATTCAGCAGAGATCTTGTGAGAAACAAATAAGGTTTCCTGCATTAGGGCCCCTCTGTTGTTTCTCATTATCCATGTTCATCCCGTCCGCTGAGGGGAGGGGTGGCCGGCTGTCTGTTCGCCGTTATAGTGAGAACGTTTGGCGTTGAAGAGGAACAAAGAGAGAGAGAGGTACGGATAGAGAGTAGGGTATAGGTAGGTGATGGTGGAGGAGTTGAAGTTGTAACGGGCGTGGGCAGAAAGAGAAGCAAAAGGAAGGGTGGGGCACTTTCATGACTGTGGGCAGCAGATCCAATAACGTGAGTGGCTGAATTAGCGCAGATGTGGAGAAGAACGGAGACTACGTACCGAAGTGAAGCAGGGGCCACCGTTGTAACATTGTGAAGGGAGACCAAGAGGGAAAAGGCTGATACGTGGGTGAAATTGCATCTGCTCGCTAGCGAGTTTCAAGGGACGTGGGCCCAGGGCCGCAACTCACTAGGGACGTGCCTGGGGATCCTTGATTGATGCCAGCCCGGCAGCCCAGTAGGAAGACCCCCCTGGAGATTTTGGGAGGGACAGAGGGAGAAACCGACTATCCTTTAATTGTGCTGTTGTTACGAAAACAGGTGAAGCGTTTTTATTGCCCTCTCCACATCTTGGCGGAAAATGGTGTGGTCTTGATGTTTGGTGTGCCTCGGTGGTCATGGGGATGGAAAGGAAAGCGGGGGGAACAGATTATCAGGCAGCGGGCATGTGTTTCTTGTCTACAATGATTAATATGTGCTGCATATGCATGTGGCGTGAGGGTTTAAAAAAGGATACTTGATCAAAAATTTGTTATGAATAGGCACACCGTTGTTTATTCAGGTCGATGATAGGGCCTCACATAAGGTACGGGGACTTAATGACGCCTAAACGCTATATACTACGTAGTGAAGGTTGTATATCCATGGATGGGATGGACGAACTTGGACAAAGAGAAGGGAAGAGGGGGCCATGCGTTTTCAAGGTTTAACGCTGCTGTGGCTAATGGAGGCCAGTCAATATCGACAAACATGCCGTTATGCCCGTTACCAACAGAAAGATGGAGGACAGTGTGTGAGTGTGGCCCCCAATCAGCCTGAGAATTGTTAGTCTCAGAGCGCAGATGCCGAGGCGCCGTCAGAGAGGGACGAACAAGAAACAGCCTCATGTTTCGATGCCAATGCCAGTGCCATGCCCTGGAGGCGTCCGTCACTGAAAGGCGGCGGTCAAGGTAGATCAGACACTCATCTCACTCGACCTACCCTACCCTATCCTTGACCCGACAGGACACTCTTACTAGTAGTAGATTGCCTACTTGATAGCTAGTGCTATAGCACTTGGCGATACCGACGAAGCTACCGCACATGGTATAGCGCCTTGTAGCACAAGAGAAGGGGGCTAGACTTCAAACCAAACAGCTGGGTTGGAAACTGATAATGGGCGGCTGTTAATGCCCAGCACCAGCATGCTTCTGGCATAGTAGCACAGGCGCTGATTCCCTTTTTGGAGGCTCTTTACGGTGCGACGGCCACGACACCGACAGGGGTTCTCGGCCCCGCCGCACCGGTGTTCATCGACCTGTGGCTCAAATATGGGGCTCTTTCTCTGCTCATCCTTCCCTCTTCCCTGCTACCTTCTCTCGCTGCGATACCACGATACGTACTCTACGTGCCTACCATTCTTAGCGGTTGCGAGGCTGACTGGGGCCACCGCACTTGACCGTTCCTGACTAGGCCCGATCTGGACTAGCCTTCCCTGTCTGCCCTTGCCCTTTTGCGCACAGCTGCAGGGAAGGCTCAGGGGCAATCGCGAAAATCGGCCAATGATAGCCCTCGGCGCGCCTCTGTAACACGTACCGTCCATTGCTTGACCCCGCCGTCAAACGTCAGACAGACATCCTCACACAACCTTCAGACACGAACGAGCACATTGAGCAAAGACAGACGACACTGACGATGATGACGACCTTTTCTTTTCTTTTCTTTTTCTTCCCCCTCTAAACACTGTCTCCGCAATGGCTACTACTGCACCAGCAGGAGCACGAGCAGCAAAAAGAAGATGAAGAAGATGAAGAAGAAGCATGGGCCAAGCTGCACCACCAAAAGCTGGCGACGCCGAGCCAACCGTCCCCCTCCTCCTCTCTGCTACCGTATCGCATCGTACCGCACGCACCAACTTCCGTTCAGTTCTCAATCCCACCAGCATCACCATCTCTACTAGGAAACCTACATGGTACCCCGTTCTTAGCTCGAACGGGCATATGCCGCGAATGTATGCAACGTGTACCCGCAAACCTCCCCTACGGTTTGTCTCCGTACACTACTACGCACACCGTATCTTTCTTTCTATACCCATCCTGGCAGACCTCGGTTTCTTCACGACTCCACGGTATCATCACCTCGACAGCCCTCCCCTTCCCTCATCAATACGTCCTTCGCGAGATCGACGCCGAGCAAACGTATGCTTATCGCGACTTGAGACCAGACGTCGGCCGCAAATAGTAACATTGTCCTCCTTGTTGCGAGAGTCATCCGACCCAGCGTGACGGTGTCGTTTCGCCCACTATGGTTTGTTCTTGAGTCAAGAATGCCCTGCCAAACATTGTTCGGCGATGCCATGCCAATGCCACGCCATCCCAATATGTTCCGCCCCCATCTACACAATGCGGTTTGCGGCTCAGCCGCCTGCCACCTGCTCGGCAGCAACTGCAAAAAAAGACTTTCTGTCCATCAGTCATGAACAAGATCCACTGGCCATGTGCCGTGACCGAAACCAAAACCGGCCGGTGGGTAATCAAGATGTTTGCAAACCTGAACTTTGGTATCCATTTGAGGCTCTGATCAAATCTGTCCTGGAGGGTCCCTCAGCGGACTCTCAGACAAGGTGGTTAGCCGCAGGAGTCGCTCAACCCACGGAAGAAAAAAAGAAAAAAAAAGAAAGGAAGGAAACAAACTGGAGGCGAGACACGCCTCATTTGGGCAAGCGGGGTGCTACGGTACGCGGAGCGGATTTGGTGGCGCTCTCCATCTCTCTTTTCTGTCTCTCCTCTTCCCATGTCCTTGGGGTTCACCCAGAGCCTCCTCTTGTCTGTTCTTGGTAACGCCCCGGCCTGTGTCTCTCTCCCTATTCTCGTTTTCACATCGTCAACGGGGCCCCGGAGAATTGGCAAACTTGGTCTATGCTTTCAATTTGCACCCGAGGCTCCGAAAAGGGCTACGTTTTCGGTGGTGGGCAGTCGTCCACATACAATGACAACCCGGCTCGGGTGGCTGCTCACTTCTCAATCCATCATCACCGCCGCCAATTTGAGACGCACGTTCGTCTCTCACCGGATCCATAATCTCGCACCCATGTCCGGTCTTCGTCTTGGGTCTGGGTTCCTCGTCTCCTCTTTCTGCCTCGAACAGGGGTGTGGCCCGGACAGGGTGTGGCTTGCACAAGCGTGCTGGGCGTGTCTGGTGTTCCTCGACAGAGGGAAAATGGGGATGGCAGCAGGCCGACGGATCAGACCAAACGTTATGCTCTGCTAATTCTGTCACATCCACCCCATCTTCTCCAGGGTCTGCTGGCATCACTGCTGAATATCTGCAACAGGGCTAGACTTGACGGTGTGCTAGACCCCTGCCCATGGATGTACCAGCGCCCGAACATCATGAGGCAATGTTTGCCATGCCCGCCCGCCCGCTCTCTCTTCTCTTTTGGGGAGTGTGCGAGTGGGTAGGGCCAGGCCTGCCTCTCCTACACTTGGTACCCTCGTACCTACAGTACCTTGCATAGTACGCACTCCACGAGAGGAGTGTGGTGTGTCTAATGCTTGTCTCTTTTTTTTTTTTTTTTGTCCCTGCCAGTTGCCAGACGAGACGGGACCACCACCACCACCACCAACGGCGGAGAGGGCTGCATTATTACTTTATCCTCCCCTCTCCCCCCGTCTCGATCTCTTCCCATTCCACCTGTTTACTTTCTCTCTCTACCTTGGGTTATCATCAACATCCCTTTTTTCGTCTTCTTGAAGCGCAGTTGCGTGTCCTTCTTTTCTTCTCCCGCAGCTAGGGTTTTACTTTCCTTCATTGTCCAACTGGCTTGGCTGCACACACTCATTTGACTACGCTTCTTGAACACCACCTTTTTTTGTCAATATACTTGACCTATCCGGTTTATTCAAACGAACGACTTCACTTCTTCTTTGGGTCCCTTTCGCGCGCCCCTCCGCCTTTCAACCAAAGCTTATCCGTTTCCTCTCCTTGACGGATCTGCACAAAGCCGACTTCGTTGTCACGAGCTTCTGGCCTGGGAATCCCTTCAAAACCTTTTCAACCACCCGATTTATACCTTTCGATTCGTCGGCAGCAAGTTTCTGCCTCCTTCTTACAAACCCAGCTTCCAGGACGACGCGAAGACGCGCGAAGATTTCAACAGATTCTTTCCAAGTGAAACCAATCTCCACAAGCCTTCTTGAAGAGCTTCACTTTCAAAACAACCATTACCCGGAAACGATTTTACGAGGAAAACAATGTCTCCCACGATGCAACTTGCACCCCACACCACCACTTACACTCCCACTTCTGATGCCATGGACCGTCACGAGTACGGCGTTACCAAGAGCCGCAAGGCGGCTTCGACTGGAGGAGGCCGAGCATGGAGCGAGGACGAGGTACGTGTCACCAACTTATTTCACAATCCACAAAACCAACCCCCCCCTGTGGCTGTGTGCTCCAAGCGTCTCGTTTCGGGCTTGAAGGATCATATGTCTCTAACACAACAAACAGGAAGTCTATCTCCTCCAGACCCGTCTCCAGAAGATGCCTTACAAGCACATCGCCGCTCATTTGAAGAAGACTGAGCTGGCTTGCCGCCTGCACTACCATCAGCTTAGCCACGGCAGCAACCGCCGCAAGCAGCGCACGACTTCAGTGTCTTCTGGCTCTTCGGCCAACCATTCCCCCGTCATGCAGGCCACGATGCCTTCCCCGATCCGAGAGTCGACTCCTCGCTCTGTCTCGCCGCCAGGCAGCTCGGGAAGCTTCGCCCCCATCTCGCCTGGTCCCATGCAACTTCCTAGCATCATGGGCAATGTCGCCTCCCCGCGTCTTCCTGCCATCCTCCCCAAGCCGGTCTGCATGACCCTGCCGCCCCGCACCTCTTCTCCTTCCCGTGGTTATCCCACCCCCCTCCCGGAGCCTCACAGCGCGGCCCTCCCCTCGGCCTCTTTCCAGTCCATGTCTGGCAGCCTCCCCATGACGCCACCTCTGCGTCTGGAGTGTGCTCACTCCCCCACCCAGCAAGCTGCCACCACCCACCAACACGTTGATATGAACCGTCTCCAATCCGTCTACACTGCCCACCGTGCCTCATTCTGGGCCGCCGTCGCCAACGACTACGGCCCGGGCGCCAACCCCGTCGTCCTCGAGCAGGCGTGGAAGAACGGCTCCTGCTGCAACCAAGCTAGCACGCCCATCACGCCCACTTCCAGCCCGGACAACATGGACCGTGATACCTACGGCAAGCCCCAAGATAAGACTCGCATCTCTGCGATTCTCGGCATCGACGCCAACCCGCGCTCGCCCCGTGAGCGCGAGCTGGTAAGGCGCATGGAGGAAGAGAGAGTCGGAGCCTAAAAACGGCTAAACCGACCACACGATAAGGGCTTACACCAGCCCAGCTCTCTTTTCACTTCTACCAGTGTATTACTTCATACCTTTTGTGTCTGATTCTTGCTTGAGGTTCTGCTTCTTCCTGATGTGAGCACAAGGAGACTACAGCATCGAGCCACAGCCCTGTTTATTCACTTCTGTCGGCTGCTCTTTCGAAGAGATTTGAATTTTCTTTGTCTTTTGGTCAATTTTTTTTTTTTTTTTGATTCGCCGTTTTTTCCGCCGTCTTCTTTCCGACTTTTTTTTTTTTTTTCAACACATCCGTACATGAACACATACGACCAGAGGGAGGCTGTTGGGGATGGTTGATATCCGGCGCAGGGAATGTGATGGACGATCTGCGGAATGGGGGAAAAGACTCTTTTTCATTTCTTTTTCATGTTCCGTTTTACGGGCAACTTTGAGTCACAAACCGACAACGGCGACTCACGCGAGGAAAGCTTAGGGGGAGATTTGGGGATGGAGGGGACGAGGCTGGCATGGCATGTGGCAGCAGTGCGGAGGCATTTTGACACTTCTTTCATCTTGGGGGAGGCATCTTTTCCACAAACACCCATTCGCAGAAATGAAGTGATGACACACACATACACACACACAGCACACACTCCTCACATGAGTGGCTTTTTGTGACCACAATCGTATGGCGCGAGTTTTTTGTACACTAGAACGGCCCAGCCGGGGTCCGCTGAGGGAACTATCATGCAGACGACGATTGCTATTTTTTTTTCTTGATATTTTTTTCTCCAAAACGGCGAATTGAAAGAATCAGAGTTTTTGGGAAACGCTTCATGCTGTTTTTTTGCCTCCTCCTCACTTGGGTGTTACAGTGATGCTACGTCTAGTGAAGCTAAGCGAGAGCCATGGCGGTGGTGATTAGGAGAGATGATTGTGTGATGATGGTGATGATCACATTGCGCAAGTCCCTGTACTGTCTAAAGCGTGGCGTTTGACACCTGATCCTTCCAGCGCCTGGACGACGATGTGGTCTGTCTGTCTGTCTGTCTGTCTGTCAGCGTCACTGTCACTGTCACTGTCACTGTCACTGTTACTATCTTGAGCTGGCGAATGATGAATTCAGATCGGATTCGGTGTCGATGTTGACACCGAAAGGTGTGTGTGTGTGTGTGCTATGATGGGGAAGTTGCAGGTGTTGCTTCAACGTCGACACGTCAAACGGGCTTAAGGCATGCGGCTACATCGGCAATTGTTCCCGTGGAGATGGCTGCTTTGACGGTCTATATTCAAGACAAATGTGACGTATCTTTGAGTATGTCTAAAGGTGGTGTTTGTGGTGTGTAGAGTTGATGGTGGCGAGTTGGTGAGAAACAAGCCATGGAGAAAATGTGGGGGGTGTGTGTGTGTATGTGCAGAAACAGAGAGTGAGTATGGTTTTGAGTAACGACGATCCAAGATGAAGAAATCAGACGAGGCGAATCCGAGAGTATACAACCTCGTCCGTCTCTCTATCCAGACCATCGCAGCATAGTTTTACGCACCTGTTGTTACTGTGTGTCGTCTCGGTCAATTCCCGTCCAAGGTGTCCGTCCAACTCAAGACCCAAAAAAAAAAAAAAAAAAAAAAACTCAGACCACCACCACACCAAACCCATCACGACGGCACGCCACCCCCCCCCCCCCCCCCCCCCCCCCTCCACGACCCCCAAAAACCTTCTTTTTCTCCCAATGTCTTGAAGCATAAATGGTTTTGGGCTTGTTGGAACACACGACCGCCAAGCATTGTCCCTGAAGACGTTTGTCAGGAGAACCGAAGAGGGGATGGGGGGCTTCGTAATGGGCTGCGCCATCGTCTGGACTTTTGAAACACGGGAAAAAGTGAATGGACGTGGAAAAGGACACGGAAGAACTTTGAGAAAATACAATAATAATGAGAAAACAAACACGCTCACATACACTCATACATCATACAAGAGATGGACGGATAGCTCGGACGAAAGGTGATGGAGGCCAGATGAACACCCCTTTTCCCTACTTACTTACTCCCCATGACTTCACACTGCGACACCCCCGGTGTATCTGGTCCCCCCGTCGATCCAAACAGAGTCAAAATACAGCCTTTTTTTTTTTTTTTTTTTTTTTTTTAGTCATCCCATCCCGTTCATCGTAGCACTCAGCTCAGCTTTATGGTCCCCTCAAACCCAACCCTATTCCTTACGCAACACTCAAAAGGTGTCTTGGCGAGGGTCATGTTTCTTCCAAACCCCCTCTAAGGGGTCTGGGGGAATTGGGCCATGATGGGGAGGGGGTGTACGATAGGGTTACAGACGAAGCGAGGTCGTCGGTCTTGGGTGACGATGACTGGGCCTCGGGCGGTGCGTGGGACGTGATACCAATGGAGTAGACGGAGTAAAAAAAACTACACGCCGCATTAAAGCACACTCTTTCCGCGCGAATGGCACGTAATTCGTCCGGCAAAGGGGGGGGAGAATATAACCGGATAGTATGTAAATAGATGGCTGCGTGCTGCTTCTGCTGCTGTGGGAGAGACCGTTGCATCACATCATTCCTCCACGCCCCCGTCTCACCCCCTTACCAACCCCCGCCAGACAGAGCTCGGCTGTCTAGCTATTGTTGGAGATGCGGGGAACAAGACGACAGAAAGAGAGTGTGTGTGAGTGTGTGTGAGGCGGAGACTCCGTCGAGGCAAAAAAAAAAACAAAAGGCAGAATGGACGGATGAGCTCGTATGAATGGACCCCGAAGATCGGACCGCCAACGACCGAGTTACGAACCGAGTCTTGTGTTCCGTCCCTCGGGCCAGGAAAAGCTGGGGAACCCGGATTGGTTCCGCTGTCGGACGGGACATGGCATGGTTTTTTGGCCGATGGCGGCTCAGCTTTTTGTCGTCTACTACGGCATAGTATACCCCTTGATAATGACAGTGGAAAGTCGGGGGAAAAAAGGAAAGAAAAGAAAAGAAAAAATACAATAAAAAGGTATTTACCCTACGATTGCAACCCCCGCACATCACCACCAAGATCGAGGCACGAGGATGCAATGCGATGCGCCTTACCGGCACTGAATCATTGGCTACCAACGCCAAATACGTCTGCCGTGATTGGAGCCACTGTTTGAGTAGGGGTTCGTTTCCCCCCAATAGCTACAAGCTACACTAGTTTGATGGCTAAAACATATTATGCTAAGGACTATGGGGGACACACACACACACACACACACACACTCACACACACATCCGCAACCAGATCAGAGACATTGCCGTCGTATCTTTGTGTGACCCTACACTATACTCAACTCACTACTCTCTAACCAGCATGCAAGTCCTTCTCTCCTACGTCAGCCGTGTCCCACGTAGTAGAGTATATCGTCCAATCAACAACCTCAGCCAGTTCGGTTGCTGAGCTCGTTTACGGCTTTCTTGCTGACGGTGTCGACCATGACGATGAAGCTGTAGCTGAAGCTGCGTATACTACATGTCGGAGAGAACGCCGTGGTTGGTATTGGTGACACTGTTGCTATATGTACGTTGCTATCAATACTGGCAACACTCCATAGGATTGCTCACCCTGCTGAACAAACATCCGTTCCAAACCCCCCCCCCCATTTCCGTAATTCATCACCTCGCAATCCTTTTTCCGTTATACCCGTCCCTGGAGGGGGGAGTCTCTTCCCACCTTTACCCTCTCCACCCAAGACCCTCCTCCTATTACTCATTCATCCGCAGACAAATAAAAAATAAAAATAAAAATAAAAAGTCAATGAGCTACGGGCCTCTTTCTCCACTCGCAGCCCGCGGACAGTACCCCGATTCCCCTCCGATCCAGGGTGGAATCACCCGATTCTGGGGCCGCCTCGTCGCGTCGGCAGCCCTCCCCAATAGAATCGCGCGTATTAGCAGTCATCCGGGTTCCAGGGGTCGTTCCCGAGCGGATCTGTCCCCGAGGCTCGGTGGATCGCCAGACTGTTTCCCGTCCCCTCCCCCCCCCCCCCCCCCCCCCCCCCCCCCCCGGTGGTCTAACCCCAAGTGAACCCGCCTTGTCCCAGCGGTTGAATGTGTCTCTCTTCCCTTCCCCCCGCCCCCGCTCTCTATCCGCATTTTGTTGATTTCTGGTAGCTGTCATTGGGGAGGGGAGGGGAAGAGAAAGGAATAAAGAATGAGAGAGAGAGAGCTCTAGCTTCTGTGCTGCTCTCTCGTACGAAAAAAAACAAGGTTCAAAAGAAGTCAGCTACCCACCCCAGTCATCCCATCCCATCCCATCACCTCTCCCCTTCTCCCCGCTTCTGTGTGTTTTGTCCATTGAACGAACCTCTTCTTCCCTTTTCTTTCTCTCTTCTGACACACATCCTCCCCTACCTACTACGTAGTACATCCATCCAAGCTGCTTCAGCACAGCCACCATCTATCTACTTGCCCACACCTTGTCCAAAAAGGCCGTAGACCATCTCACCGCATCATCACACTCGACTAGACCACACATATTGAACCCAATTGAGCCCACGGCAACTGCCATCTTGGCACCAAAACGCACACACAGCGAGTCTCTTCCGCAATGAACGGCGACAGCGCAGGCCAGGCCACCTCCAACGGCCATAACAACAGCACCTCCTACAAGGACAGCCATGACTACCTCCAGTTCGCCGAGCTGCCTCCCGGAGGCCCATTGAACCGGTGGTCGCACACCATCACGAGGGAACATGACTTTCCCGGCGCACAGGTACGCGAAAATAACAAGGACAATTGTTCTTCGGACAATTGTTGTTCTCTCATTTCGAGTTGGGGTACATGCGGGGTTCTGCCCGGTGTGCGGGGGTTACACACGCGATGATGAGATAGAGAGAGAGAGAGAGAACGAGACCGAGGGGCGGTGTCTGAGAGACTAGAGAGCTCACCAGTCATTGTAGGCCATGTTGTACGGCGCCGGCGTGCCGAACCGCGACATGATGAAGAATGCGCCGCATGTCGGTATTGCGACGGTGTGGTGGGAGGGCAACCCTTGCAAGTATGTGTGCCTTTTAACCTCCCATGGATGTATGACGTTTGACTAACACCAAACACAGCACACATCGTGAGCTTCACCTCACCAATTGACCCGAAAGATGTTCCTTCCTGGCTAACCCACCGCAGTTCTCGAGTTTGGCAGAATCGTCAAAAAGGCCGTAGAGAGGCAGGGCATGCTCGGATGGCAATTCAACACCGTCGGCGTGTCAGACGCCATCACAATGGGAGGCGAAGGTGAGCTCTCACCAGACCACCATGACCATCAAGCTTTCACTTACTAACTGATCAAGGCATGCGATTCTCCCTCCAGACCCGTGAAATCATCGCCGACAGTATCGAGTCCGTCACCTGCGCCCAGCACCACGACGCCAACATCTCCATCCCCGGCTGCGACAAGAACATGCCCGGCACCATCATGGCCGCCGCCCGCCACAACCGGCCCTTCATCATGATCTATGGCGGCACCATCATGAAGGGGCACTCGGAGCTCCTCGAGAAGCCCATCAACATCAGCACCTGCTACGAGGCCCGCGGCGCCTTCACCTACGACAGGCTACACGCAAAGTGCAACCCGGGCGCCGAGGGCCGCACGCCGTCCGACGTCATGGAGGACATTGAGCAGCACGCCTGCCCCGGCGCGGGAGCCTGCGGCGGCATGTACACGGCCAACACCATGGCGACGGCCATCGAGGCCATGGGCCTCTCCCTGCCGGGCTCCTCGTCGTACCCGGCCCTGTCCCCCGAGAAGTCGCGCGAGTGCGAGCGCGCCGCCGAGGCCATCAAGATCGTCATGGAGAAGAACCTGCGCCCGCGCGACCTCATGACGCGCGCCGCCTTCGAGAACGCCCTCGTGCTGACCATGATCCTCGGCGGCTCCACCAACGGCGTCCTCCACTTCCTCGCCATGGCCAACACCGCCGACGTGCCCCTGACCCTCGACGACATCGACCGCACCAGCAACCGCATCCCCTTCCTCGCCGACCTCGCCCCCTCCGGCCAGTACTACATGGAGGACCTCTACCGCGTCGGCGGCACCCCGTCCGTCCTCAAGATGCTCGTCGCCGCCAACCTCATCGACGGCTCCATCATGACCGTCACCGGCAGGACCCTCGCCGAGAACGTCGCCGACTGGCCCTCCCTCGACCCCAACCAGAAGATCATCCGCCCCCTCTCCGACCCCATCAAGAAGACGGGCCACCTGCGCATCCTCCGCGGCAACCTCGCCCCGGGCGGCGCCGTCGCCAAGATCACCGGCAAAGAGGGCCTCTCCTTCACCGGCGTCGCCCGCGTCTTCGACAAGGAGCACGAGCTCGACGTCGCGCTGTCCGAGGGCTCCATCAAGCGCTCCGACGGCAACCTCGTCCTCATCGTGCGCTACGAGGGCCCCAAGGGCGGGCCCGGCATGCCCGAGCAGCTGCGCGCCAGCGCCGCCATCATGGGCGCCGGCCTGGACAACGTCGCGCTCGTGACGGACGGGCGGTACAGCGGTGCCTCGCACGGCTTCATCGTGGGCCACGTCGTCCCCGAGGCGGCCGTCGGCGGACCCATTGCCCTCGTGCGCAACGGCGACAAGGTGACCATCAACGCCGAGACGAACCGCATCGACGCCGTCGACGTCGACGACGCCGAGTTCGAGAGGAGGAGGGCCGAGTGGAAGGCCCCGAAGCCCCATGTGCGGAGGGGCGCGCTGGGTAAGTATGCCCGGCTTGTCGGTGACGCTAGTCACGGTGCCGTGACGGATCAGGCGGATCCTTCGTGGTAGTTGTTGTGTGTTACTAGCAATGAGGGGGAGGCGAGGGGGAGGGGATGGTTATACTTGATGTGTCGTCTGTGAGGTAGACCATTCTGAGAAAACATCTTGGTATAGAGTTGTAAATCTAGCGTACTTTCAAAAATAGAGAAAACAGCTTGAAGTCGTAGGAACCCTATATGCATTCAGCCAATCCAGCTAACCTTTCACGAAGTTGTAAAGTATGATACCATGTCGTTTTGAGGAACTTATAACACAAGTCACCAACTCACCATAGCTGTAAAGACTACATTTCAGACTTCAGCTTCACTTACCAACAACAACACAGTTGTGGACATCACTTCACTGACATCGTAGACAAAGCATATATACCATTCCGCTGGACCGCCTCCGCAATCCAGCATGCTACTCTAACATGAAGAAAGCACACGTCTCTTTTTCTCTCTCCAAAGAACCCAAACATTCATGTTCGTTGTTTGTAATCCCCATTCAGCTGGTATCCTTTGCGCGCGTAAACACGTCTCCGTTTGGGAGGTTCGTTTCTTTCTCTTTCGCTCTCTGCTTCTGCTTCTGCTTCTGCTCTGCTCTGCTGCCCATCCTTCCAATACAAACGTTGAAACAATAAAATAATAAAAAAAACGTAGATTCTCTTTTCCGGCACCAGAACCTAATCCGTGCCAAAAAGAACAACCGTTTCTGTAGCTTTCCACCTCTCTATTTCATGCTTCGCAAGTTTCCCGTGCGTTGTAAAAAATAAAACAGACAAAAAACTGATTATGGACAAAAAGGCCGGAATACGTTGAAACCCTGATAACTCCCAAAATAAGACTGTGCGAGCAAAGACCGATACTGGCGATGCCGATACACCTCCCCGCGTGAGCACCAACATTATGGAGACAACCTCTGAAAGTTGAAGGAGTCGTAAGCGTCTCCGCTTTCATCAATATACAATCCCGTTTTTTATGATGTGTTTTTTCTCTTTCCACCCAACAATTGGCGCCAGAGTTTGTGTATGCTGGCCGTGACTCGTGACATCGTATGCGATGTGTTTGTTGTTGTTGCTGTTTGGTTGCTTGGAATTACGGGCTGGCCCATCCGCCTGCGACGTCAACCCACTCGGCGAGGCAGGATCCCTCCTTGCCCTCAACGTCGACAATGTCCGTGTCGCATCGGCAGCGGCATCCGACACCGTTCTCCTTCTCGGCATCCCAGTGCTCCCAGTAGTCGTCCTCCTCAATGCGCTTCTTTTCGTCCAGCGTCGTCTTCTCCAGGTACTTTTGTCTAGGGAGCTGTCGCGCCGGGGCGTTGGCGGGGCAGTGCTGGATGGTGGTGTGTCGGTAGCCAAAGTCTCGGAAGTAGTGAATGTCACGAGGGGCCAAGAGGGCGCCGGCCGCCAAGGAATGGATAGGAGCGTCACCCCACTGACAAAATATTAGCTTAGGTCTGACCGTGATGCATGCTGATGGCGACTTACGCGTTCCATCCAAAAACCGCCACTGCGGTCCATCATTTGGAAGAAGTCCTCGTATTCCTTACTGCGGAACCACTTGAGGCTGGCAATCTCGAAGTTGGACCAGAAGTGGCACATGTTGTACGTCTCGCCTTCCATGGCCTCGGGGTCGATCTCGGGCACGGCGTTGCGGCCAGGGTCGCTGCGGAGGACTTCCTCGGGGAGAGGGGTCTGCTCGGTGGGCTCCTCCTTCTTCTCGGGGACGGGGTCGACAAACATCTCCCACAAGCCCTTGGACTTAAGGCCCTTGAGACGCTTGTAGGCAGAGGCGTATCTGAAAATGTTGGGGACAGTCTCGCGAAGTTCCTTGACAGCAATGGTGAAACCATAGGTCTTGTTGGCGTCGATCATGGCCAAGAAGGGATCACTGCTTCGGTTAGTATTGTCAGTCAGATACAAAGGAGAGGTCAGAACGTACTAGGTGATGTCGCAGAAGTACTTGATCTCCGGCTCCAGGCGCCAGTACCACTCGTACTTCTGAAGGAGCTCATGCTTGTAGAAGAATCTATCGCATGTATTAGTAACGATCCGAAATCATGTTGCCAGCATTCGACTTACCCAGAGTAGAAACGACACATGGCGTGGTAGCTCTCCAAGCCACCGTACATGACAGCGGCGTCACCCTGCTTGGCGATACCCTCCTTGGCGACCTTGTGGTCAATCCAATCAGGGTAGCCCCACATGTCGGGGCCAACCTTGCCAAACTCGACGGGAGCAGACGTGTAGTTGGTGACAACCTCCTTAAAGGTCTCGTTGAAGTCGCCGTCGTTCAGGAAGACATAGGGGTAGTGGTACCATCTGTTGAAATGACGCTCAATAGACTTGATGGACTGGATAACGCCGTCCAATTCCTTGTTGCGGGCCAAGACAACAAAGGCACCGTTGGCCCTGGGTCTGCTCGTGTCGGGTTCGAGACATCCGGTTACGAAGACCTTGTCATGTTCTTCACTGATTTTCCTGTGCGCGCCATCACGTCAGCTATTGTCAATTGCTTGCGGCGGAGCGCCAGACATACCTAATGGCCGGAGGGGCGCCGGCGGGCATCAATATCCTGCCAGGGGAACTGGGATGTCTGACAAACAAGACGAGGATAAGGATCACAACGATCAGGGGGAAGAGAATGACCACGCCGAGGGGAACGGAAACGCTCGAGTTGCCCCGAAGTCGCAGCGGCCTTCTGAAGAAGGCCAGGCGCGAGGTGAATCTGTTTTGCCGGGCATGCTTTGTGCTCGGCTTCTCATCGGCGGTAGGAAGTTTGGGCGATGTCGACGGGATGGCCTTTACGGCTCGCCTAAAGAGATCCATGGTTGCGGCGTATCGTCGCAAACAGGTTTGTGGTTCAAAGTAGAGGTCAGATCGGGCGGCAAGGCGATATCTAGGTCAATGGCGGAGTGCGGGTTGATGTGGCTCCAAGAGTGGCGCGAAGGGATTTGGTGTTTTGTCGATTAACGAGGCGGCGCCTTAAGATAAGGGGGGGAAGGATGGAGATGAGGTAGCGAGGTGCGGATTAGGGATTTTGGATGGACACGCGAACCGCGAACAAAAGCAAAGCCGTGTCTAATGAAAGCAGCGAAACGTTGAGCGGCGGGCAATGCAGATTGCGAAGTAGACGTGAACGAGCGGCAGGGACGAAGTTTCCCTCTAGCAGGCGTCGGGTTTGCGAAGGTAGTATGACAGTGAAGAAAGGCGGGTCGAACCAAATTCAGACAGCCTTATGCGTAGAAAGAAAGACCTCACGCACAGCGGCACGGCAGCGGCGTATGGGGGGCAAGGAAGAGGGTGCGATAGCGGCAGCGACAAGGGAACCACTGATTCAGTCGCCTTTGTGCTTTGTTACGCTTCGCGTTGGTGGTCTCGGGGGAGACGAGAGAGGGAGGTAGTGGTGTGGATAGGGACAAGAAAGTCAAAGGACTCTGTCTGTCTCTATCACTCTCCAAAGATCTGACGAGTCGAGCCGAGTTCCAATATCAATTGTGTCTGGGCGACCTCTCGGCAGGCGACATAGGGCAGGGGCGCTGGCAAAGCGGCCGAACGCTGTCGATGTCGTCGTCAGATCGCGGGGGGTTCGAGCTCGAAAATCGAAGTCGAAGTCGAGGTCGAGGTCGAGGTCGAGATCGGAGAAGGGGGGGTTCGTGGGAAAGGGAGATAAGTTGGTGAGGAAAAGGAACCAACTTTTTGGGGGTGTGGGAAAAAAAGAGAGAAAAAAAAATAAAGCTGACAGATGTCACAGATGGGAGCAAGAGTAAGGTGGTCGGTACGGAAAGAGACAAAGGCCCAGTACCAGCACAAAGTTAGGTTGGCATATTTTTTGGCGATAGGAGAGCCGGGACGGGGGACAGGGAATGGGGGACGGGTAGCGAGATAGGGGACTGTCATGCAGAAGGGGGCACAGGACAGGACAGATGGGATTAGGGGATTGTGTGGCCACTGCACGCTGCTCTCTCTCGTTCTCTCTCTCTCACTCTTTCCCGCTGCTGCCCAGCCTGGGTCCCAGGAAGTCCAGACTGTTCGCGTCTACAGACTGGGCAGTTGGTGGCAGTGGCTGTGGACTTTTTCGAGGAACTGCAACAGACCTTGGGGCCAACCAGATGGATTGAGTGAAGTCAAAGTGGGTACGAGGGGGCGTCGAGTGGATCCTTGTTGGTCCAGGCACCAAGTGTTATTGGATGAAGCGTCCCGCCAAGACGCGCGGAAAGGAGAAAGTGGAGCATCTCCTTTCCTCAGGCAATCTGGATTCTGGATTTCTGCAGTCGAAATAGAAGAGAAAGAAAAGCCTGCTACTGGCTTGGTCTGAAAAGTGCTTCCAGACTTCCTTCCATGCCATACTATGGTGCATGCCTGGCTTCCTTCCCTCCTTTTCCATTGGATTGCCAAAATTAAGCTGCCTTCCCATCCTGTGCCAGCCTGTCCTTGCCTTCCTTGCACACTTGCTTGTCCTGCCTGCCCAGCTCCACCTACCCTTACTGCCCTTGAGCTTGTCATGTCTGCGCCACGTTTCTATTCCCACTAACTACCACTGTAGTACGTACAAAGTACTAAGTTGCTCCGTAGCGTTCCGTCCAATGGTCGCCTGCTCAATTCCTGTTTATCCGATCCTCTCCCGATTGTGGCATATTGGTCCAATCGTAACATGACGCATCCCTTTTTAGCGCGTGTAACCTGACGCCTCCCGCTCCCGTCATCTCCCCAAACCTGGCAGTGCTAGCAGTCTGGGAACAGCTGCTCTCAGCTGGACCCAGCTGCCGCTTTGAGATGCGATCTGCACGAGAGTTTGCGCTTCGATGCTGGATTTATATTACTTGTGATAACCATGATTTCAACTTTGTGGATAACCATGATATACACACGTGTAAGCTTGTAAACGGCCCGTCAGTGCTTGCGTAGCCGACATCCGATGCCGCTGGCCCAAACCTTTCCATTGCCCCAGAGTGTCTCGCTACCAAAACCTGGCACATGCCCTTGAACCTCCTCCCATATTATACAGCAGATCGCCGAGATCGCCGCCCACCCGCTTTACTGGCCCTTGGAAAACATCCTCTTCTCTTCGTACCTTAATCTGCGGAAAACCTTTCCATAGAGTGGGTTCCTCAGAACAAGAGGTACCAAGTCCAAAAACAACATTTGTACCAGGTGCGGCCAGTATGGCACCAGGACTGAACGTCCGCATCCCACACGGTCCAAGATGGCATTGGCGATGGTCTCCACTGAGGGCCAGAATAATCCGGGTGTCATGAGATCTGTCTTTGTAGCCACCGCTCCGATACGGACGCCCATGACTTCCACGTTGATGCCGTCCATTGCCAGCTCCCTGGCCATGGCAGTTGAAATGGCGTTGATGTACGATTTGCTGGCGCAATAGAAAGACAACAACGGCCAACCGCCGTCCGACACCGATCCAACATTGATAATGAGCGCAGGTTCCGCACTGCCGGAAAACCGCGGAATCATCAAGGCATTAAGTAACGTCGGGAACATGGCGTTCATGTGGACATTGTTCGTAATCTCCTCCATAGAAGCCTGGTCCAAACGCCTCATCATCGGCATCGGCGGACATCCTCCCACGTTGTTGACTAGGACCCTTAAGTTGAGCCCCTCCAATGCAGCCAGCATGACATCCCACGGGTGCGAACCGGAACCTAGTAGCCCCGCGTCGCCTACCATGATTCTGAAGTCTCGGTCGGGGTGCTTGAGTGCAAGCTCGTGTCTCACTTTCTCCAACTTGACGTCGTTGCGCCCGTGGAGGACGACGTTGAATCCCCGGTGGGCAAGCTCGTTTGCGAGGCCTTTACCAATTCCATCGCTCGCGCCAGTGACCAATGCCCAGGCGGATTTTCCATTGATGGTTTTGAGATATTTTTTGAGCTTTGAGGTTTGAAAAAAGGGAAAAATGTACCAAGCAATATTATAAGCTGCGATAACAATGGCTCCTACTCCCACAGTCCGAAGAAACCCCTCTAGATTCATGATGGAGAACAATGTTGTACAGTTTGAACAGAATGAGAAAACATAGTTGAATGACACCATATCCAAATGTTTCTGCCCGCCGCCTTTTAAAACACCTTAAAGTCAAAAACCGTACATGTGAAGACGCCGAGTAGACGTCACGAATTCGAACAAACCGGTCGAATTGACTCTAGAAACAGGGATGACCGGGCGAGACCAAACACTCATCCTCATGCTTTGCTGATGGGAATAAAGCCCATCCGCGGGTACGAGAACGAATCGTCCTGCAAGATACGGATACGCTTTCGGGGTTATCGAAAACCTCCGGGCAATATGCAAGATCTGCCCGTGGCGCTGCTGGGTGGGGTTGGTTCACAGAGAAGAGCAAGTTGAGCTGAACTCTGATACAAAACCCTTTCCCCTCCCTTTTGTGCTGGCTTCCTTGCCTTAATTCGTGGCGGGACTAAGCGGAACTCTAGGGGAGCCTCAATATCGGACGGAAACATGAAATAAACACGGCTAAACTTGAGAGAAGTCCCAGCGTGAATTTCTGCATGGGGTAGTATACATAATCTCTGTACATACATATCGCCGGGAAGTAATGGTACAATCGTCTGCTATAGCTCCTTTTATGTCCTCCCCTGTCTTCACGCTCCATTTTACCAGAGGAGGTCCTCCTTGACAACCTCCTTCTTGCGCTCCACCTTCCGCACAGCCTGCACACGCTTCTTCGCGATGGGCACCTTGAAGTACAAACTGGGCGATTCGCCCTCCTTGAGCAGATGGCTCAGGTATCCGCGGTGAGCGGGGTCGCGGTAGTACTCAATATCGGAACGGCTTGTGGGATCGGGAAGTCTGTACTGGAAGGGCTTGCTGCGGGCTTGGGAGAGGATGGGCTCGACGTGCTCCTTTCCGTAAGGCAGCGGCTTGTCCGTGTTCTCGCTCTCGCCGCGCAAAAGTTGCTTGATGGACTGCTTGGTGTAGAATCTCGTGAGGATCTTGCCACCGGCGTTCTCAACTGCGTCGATGGCCGAGGCGGAAGCGCGCGAGACCATGATATCGACGGGCTGGCGGAGCTCTTCCTTGCCACGAGCGAGGAGCTTGATGCCGTCCTTGACACTGCCAATGAGGCCCGACTCGATGATTTCCTTGACGGTGATGCGCTTCGTGGCGTCCAGTCGGCCGGCATCGATCCACTCCTGGAGCTTGTCGAGGTTGACCTTGGACATGACGGGGGCACGCCTGGTTTCCTGTTAGCCTCTGCGACAGAGTAAAAAAGCCCAAAGCTGTCGTCTCGAGAGAAATTGGCAGCAATTGGCAGAAATTGACAGGCAAAAGAGAAGACCTACTTGTTGTCGAAACCCTTTCTTCCCTTCTGCACAATCAAGTGTGTCTGACCACCCTGGAACCACGGCTTGACATGGCCATGCTGCTTCTGACCCTTGTGACCTCGACCGGACGTCTTGCCCTTACCGGCTGAGGCACCTCTACCGACTCGGATGCGCTTATTGTAAGCTCCCTTGTTGTCGCTCAGGTTGGCGAGAATAGAGGCATTGCGGACGCCGATGGAGAGACCAGCAAAGAGGGAGACGAGGCTCGTGGGGTTCGTCGAAGGTCGTAGCGCCCGGCTACAGCATGTCGACACATGCAATGGGGATAACCGCGGCGGCATTGTGAGGTTGGTGGCTCTGGTGACAGACTTTGGGAAGTGGTGGTGCAGCCCAAGGCCCAAGGTTCGAGCCTCCAAAATTTCCAATGGAGCCTCGCAGGAGCTGCCGCGAGACGCGGAATCATGCGAAGAAACGCCGAAGGCCTTGCACTTGCGCCACAAACCAGATTATGTGGCTGGTGAGCACAATACCATTGGGGCTGATTGGAATGATGACATAAACAGCTTACCGTGTACCTCGACTTGGCCGTTTCCAGTAGTGTGGGGGGAGGGGGGGCCATGACTTGCTCGAACTCATAGTGGAAACAGTGGGACCTGCAAACTGACGCCGCCTGCCCTGGTCTGGAAGCTCCCCCCTAGTCCGTCCCCAGCCCCCCTCTCTGATGCGCATGTTCAGCACCTGCGACAGGGCACATTTTGCTCCGCTTCGGCGTGGTGTCCAGGGCAGGTGAAGCTCCCTACGATGCCGTACTGTACTGTGTTGGGTAGGGGCCACTGCTGCAAGTCAGGCACAGACGACAACGATTCAGGCCCTCCGTCTCCGGCTTAGGCTTCTGTCGTCAGCGTTCCCCCGTCCACGGTCACGGCCCGCCTTGAAGGTGTCTCAAGCTTTACACTTCCGCCCCAGCTCCCTTTCCGCCCAAACAACAGACCAGACCAAAGGAGGGAAAAAAAAACCAAGTCCTCGGGCTTACTTTTGCTTTTGGTGTTTGAAAGTCCAACATCTGTAATTTTTCCTTCTGTTTCTTCAACAATTGAGGCTGCGCTGCGTGTGCATTTGCCTTGGCTTCTCTTTTGTTATCATCCATCACCGTTCGCAGCCTTGACCTTCATATGTTGTAGCGATTGGACCTCGGATTGCGATTATTACCTTACGCGGCAAGCTTGACGTGCTTTGGTGTGTGCTGCCGCCCTGCACCATACCATCCATCCTCCATTACGCATCAATTACGAGGCCCTGCAGCTCATTGAGTGTCCTACGACGCTCCTTCATCAGCAGTCATTGGAGGGAACTCTTTTGGCGTACACAGCTAGCTGCCAGTACTACCTAAACCAATCCCTACCTATCAACTGGTACATACACTCTCAACGTCTCCAAACATGTCCCTCTTCGGATCATCACCGCCAACGGAGTCTCCGTCAAACACCTCCGCCGCTCCCTCGAGATCATTGTTCGACGAAGAGCCCATGTCCAAGTCTGGTTCTAATTCCCTCTTCACCGACGATGACTTCGCCGGTGCTGAAGGCTCGCCTTGGGACATGCCCACTCCGAGAAAGCAGCAATCCCGCGCCGACGTCGTCCGCAATCTGCTGCCGTCATCCGACGTCCCCGATGCCTACATCGAGACCTTCGACACGGTAGTGCGCGACGATGGCAGCGCCGGGCGCGTCAACGCCGGCGGCATCGCCAAGGTGTTTGCTGCCGCACGTCTCGGAGCTGACCAGCAGGCGCAGATCATGTCTATGGTTGTGCCCGCTGCAGGTGGCGATATCGCCATCGGACGCGCCGAGTTCAACGTCCTCTTGGCTCTCATCGCTTTGGCACAGGAGGGCGAGACAACCAGCCTCGACACTGTCGATGAGCGACGCAGAAGTACGTTTTCTCTCTCCTTCTCTTTTTCCATCGGAGATCTTCCAGCCTTCTCCATGACGATATCTCGGCCCCTGTCCGCCGAGCTATCGACTATCGACTTATCAGTGCGCAATCTGTGTGGGGTTCATTGCTAATTGCCAATACACTAAACCAGACCTTCCACTCCCCAAGCTTGCCGGCCTGACTGCTGCTCCGGTGATGCCTCCCGTCTCCGAGCCTGCTGTCGTACCTCCTGAAGCTCCTAAAACTCCCACCCCCGAACCTGTTGCATCGCTGCCGAAGCCAAGCACCCTGCGCCGACCTCCGATGGACTTTCCCGAATCCGACGACCCATGGAATTCCCCCGATGTGCACAAGGGTCATGCCCACGCTGCTGCTGAATCCCCCAGCAGACCCAACGGCGCCAGCCCCCAGCGCCCGGCCGCGAACGGTAATGGACACAGCAATGGCAACTTTGGCACGTCGCCGAGCACTGCCATTGCCGGCCGGACCATGTCTTCCTATACAACTGCGACCGTGGGTTCCGAGACGGCATCCAATCGTCAGAGTATAAACACTGGAACGTCCCCTGGCGGCTGGGGAGGCTTCTTCGATGGCAACACCGCGGGAGGCGGTTTTAACGAGCCTACCTCCAACCCGGTCACAAGTCCCTTTGGCGGTGCCGGTGGCGAACGTGAGCCGACTGAAAATACCCCGAGTGTGCCCGCACTACGGACCGGTACGAGTGGGCGGACTGGAGCCGGCGTCGAGGAAAATGTTGTCGTCACTTTGATGCCGGAGAAGGAGGGTCTCTTTATGTTCCAACACCACAACTACGAGGTTTCCAGCATACGCCGTGGCAGCAAGGTCATTCGCCGATACAGCGACTTCGTATGGCTTCTGGATTGCTTGCACAAACGGTATCCTTTCAGAGTACTGCCTCTACTGCCGCCAAAACGTGTTGCCGGTAAGTTGTCTTATATCATATACCTTTGATGGTCGCTGATATCCGTAGTCAATGGAAACCATTTGTCCAACGATGGCGCCTTCATCGAGAAGCGCCGCAGGGGCTTGGCAAGATTCCTGAACGCCCTCGTCCGCCATCCAATCCTCAGCCAGGAACAGCTCACCATCATGTTCCTCACTGTACCTACTGTAAGTTGCTACTTTGACCCCACAGCGCCTTACACTGACAGCGTCAGGAACTTTCCGTATGGCGCAAGCAAGCCACCATCTCTGTCCAGGACGAATTCACTGGACGTGTCCTCCCGCCTGGGCTCGAGGACTCCCTGCCTCCTACCCTCGAAGCCTTGTTCGATAAGACTCGATCCGGCATCCGGCGGTCGGCCGAGTTGTATATCAACATCAGTAATATCATGGATCGTTTGGTAAAGCGCACCGAAGGCGTTGCCGCTGACCACGCCCGTATCGCCATGTCTCTCGCCTCCCTTACCGAGACCAGTGCCGACACCTACGCTACGGACACCAACGATGTGCCTCTGCTTAATGACGGGCTCACATCGATGAGCAGACATTTGAGGACATGCCAGAGTCTTATGGAAGACGAGAGCAAGGCCTGGGATGAAGGTGTCTTGGAGGATCTGAAGCGCCAAAGAGATGCGCTTGTTAGCGTTCGCGAGTTGTTTGACCGTAGAGAGCGGCTCGACAAGGACAACATTCCCTACCTTGAGAGACGTATTCAGACGAACGAGACCAAGCTGGCCAATCTCCGCAGCAAACCCGAGGGCATGGTCAAGCCTGGTGAAATCGAGAAAGTGGTGGAGGCCATCATTAAGGTATGTCAAGGCTCCCTTGTCCTTCCCCACACCAGCACTGACATGTTCTGCAGGACAAGGAGTCGATAGTCAATCAGCACAACCGGTCCGTCTTCGTCAAGGAATGCATCCGCGACGAGCTCATCTACTTCCAGACGACGCAGTTCCATGTGTCGCGTTGGAACCAGGATTGGGCGCAGGAGCGCGTCAAATACTCGGAGATGCTTGCCGACAATTGGCGCCGCCTGCTCGACGAGCTGGAGGGCATGCCTCTCGGCGACTAGCCGCGCAAACTCCCTGTACCTCTCTGATTCGATGGGCTTTGCATACCAGCGTTTTTCTACATCTGGCGTTCCGGTCCTTCTCTACATCCCGCCATATTCCTCAGCATCTCTGCCGACTGTCAGCCGCAGCCCCCAAGTCTTGTATGAAATTGTGTTGCTCCTTTTAGCGCAGTGTTTCCTAAACCAAATGTACATCTTAGAGCAGGGACACGTTGCCGAATACCCTTTGGTTATTGGTTACGCATTTTGCTTAATAAATCGTGCTAATTTCTTTACCTGCAATCTCGTTTGTGACGGTTCTTTTGCTCGGGGCGACGCTAATTAGTCGTTTTAGTGCTCGCGCAGCACACCCATTTGACAACTCCACGCGACGAGGACGCGTCCTAGTAATCCAAGTTATGGTATGACTGTCATCCTCAGCTGACATAGGTTCTTTGGGCAGATGTAGTGTTCAAGATGCTGGCAAGGAAGAAAGACTGGGTGTTTCTGGTGGATGGCACTCTTACGGTGTCCGACTTTGTCGAGTCCGCAGTAGTTGAGAATTTGGACAAATTGCAAAGCTGTTGATTTTATACCGCCGTTTTTGTGTTATCCGTGTGTTGTATTGGGTGTATGGGAAGGGTTATGATCAGAAGGCTCGATATGCCTTGCGGGCTTAGAGTGTGTACACTCAGTTGCCTTTGTCTTGTTTGCTGTTATATCTCAGTGTAATAATGCTATCTCTGACTGGCTCCAATGTGGCCAGCCTCGTCACGCCTTCCTCTTCTCCCGCCGCTGCTTAAACCAACTGGCAGCTGCTCAACAGAGAACCACAATGTGAAGAATACTAAACAACCATACCATTGCCTTCGTTGTTGCTACTTAGAAAAGTCCTTGGAGCTACATGGCTTTTTGAAGTCTTGAAAACATCAGACAAAGATGGCCACGACACACACGACTCACGACTCACGACTCACGGCACCTACTCACGATGGCTTCAAGGTCCTCTTGGCAGACCACCCTCTGGGTTAAGAGTCCTTGCATGTGCTCGACGATGCATCACGAAATTCGCAAGCCTCTGATACTGTCGGTTTGATTAGTCGCTAAACAATTTTCGTCAAGATATAAAAGCAGGTCCCGTTAAATATTCTTTTCTTCCTTTTGAAGTCTGATACAAAATACCACACAAGATGCCTGTAAGTCTTCCTTGTTCCCCATTATCCTGCAGCATATGAGCCCTCTTACCTTGATCTCCCTGTCGCGGATCATCATTATCGTCTCTCAATCCCTTTCTTCCTTGGTTTGTATACTAACTAATACCTAGAACAAAAAGAACCCGAAGGGCAACAAGGGCAAGAAGCGGCTCCCCCACGCCGACTGCCTCATCCGCCACTATCGCGCGGAAGGCCATCTCTACCCCGAGGGAACCCCTCGCCCTTGCAGAGAGCGGGGCAGGGGTCCCGAATACGATAACCTCTTCTTCTGTTCGAGCTGCCGCGGCTGCCTCGACGGAAGCCACTTCCTCGACGACGACGGCAACCATCCCTCCTACAAGTCCTGCGACGGCTGCCGCAACCGCAGCGTGACAAGAACCAAGAAGACGCCGGACGAAAAGGCCAAGGCCAAGACCCGCGGCAAGGCCGTCAAGAACCTCGACACCACGAGCAAAGTCACAAAGTCTCGCGGTCGCACCGGCGCTCTCTATCAAGCTTCGACTCCGAAGCTCATTCACGTTCTCGCGGCACAGAAGAGGAAGGAGGAGGCCAAGGCTGCTGCTGCTGCTTCCCGTGTTAATATTGGCAACTTCCTCACTGAGCCTGATACAGACGACGAGACTTTGGACGAGGAGGATCTGGAGGATATGGAAACGGATGAGGATGAGCACCCGTATAACCCTGGTTATCGCCGTACACCCGATGATGAGGATGACAAGCCTGGTCAGGATGGAACGATGGGCGGCGGTCTCACTGGTACTCTCATCGCTGCTTGAGTTCACTTCTTTCACGTTTTTCTTCTCGGTTGGTTGATATTAGATTTTGGCAAGGTTCCAGGGACTGTTTGGGAAGGAACGATGCAGTCAGGAATGAATAAGACTAGTGAGGAAGAAGTGGACTCAGCCTCATGGTTGAGAACAGACCTTCAAACAATTTATGCAGACTTCAGGCCCAGGAAACAGTCATGAATGTTGCAGACCAAACAGAATCAATAAGAATTGCTGTTTCTTATCATTTCACTCTCTGATATGAACCTCAATAACCCGCTTGAAGGAAGAACACCCATCCAGGTACTGCCATTCCCAAAACGTCAAAGCCACACCTCAACGGTTTCTGTCTCGGAATATCCCGCCTCAGCTCATGGCAACGAAAACAGAATGGACTTGAGAAACTGTGCCGCAGCACGCCAAGAAGACTCTCGTTCTCGCTTGAACGTTCAATCTCACGCGATTGGGCAGCTATTCCGGGAGCCAAGAGTTCTAACGAACCCATGGCGTGTTTTGGGGGTTCAATAATGGTGCTATATTATCAATGGAAAAAAACGACCTTTGCTAACGTGGCAGCCTTGCAAGGATGAGTTCAGATTTCGATCGGTACCTTTTCCGGATTCTGAAAAGTGAGGGGATGGGGTCGCATGGTGAATGTCTCTTGTTAGATTTACAGGATCTTGTCTGACTGTGTATTTTTGCATTATGAGTGATGTTGTTTAATATTAGAAGTGATATAAGATGATTTCCATATTATTAAGTCCTAAGTAGGAATACTCTGACCAGTTATCTGACAACGGCTGATGTCATGTAGAGACACATGATTCATGACTACGGCTTTACTATAACTTAATGTAACATGGGAGACTAACGGGAGACGATCGATGGGGGAAAGAACTCTTAGTTGTAATGTCTCTGCCATCAGCCACGCACGTTGTACAAGAGTCTAAACTGTGGCAAAGTCAAGTATCAACTCACATGATCTCCCAAGAGATCAGCAAAGACAGACCCCAAGGAATACCTTAAGCTCATCCCACTCTTCCCTTGACGGAATGCGCGCCCTCCGAGAGCAACAGACGAGATACGGGATGTAATGGTGCCGTGGATGACAGCTGTCTCTGCCTTGGCACGCAAAAGACTACACCGCCGGGCCCCGAGACGGCCGTCTTAGTCGCTCTATAAGAGGGTAACAAGCACTTTGTGGCCCTCGTCAAGCACCCCGCAATAGTGCCGTGGCTGCTAACAACTTGTGATCGACCATCCGTGACTGCGCAGCACCTTCTCGTTGGCTCAGCTCGACGCCATATGCCCTAACCCAAGGTCATTATGCAGTCAGACTCGACCTTGGATCAGCTGGATCATCGAGGCCTCCATGATACCTCAAAGCCTACAACTACATGAGGACCACGGCCACCGGCAGTTTGTCTCTGGACCTCCTCTGGCTAGGCACATGGACAAGACCATGCCAAGTTGACAGGGCGCGGCCCGTAGTCTTGCCCTTCTCATCCAGCCGCAGCAATATCTTCCGAGGAACCTCTGAACGTTGCCTTAGGGAGTCGACGGGAAGCAAGTGAGGGGGGACCCGGGAGTTGAAGAGGAGGGAGGGGGTCCCGTCTTCCGACAATACCATCCGGCGACCCTTCGCTTAAACTCGTCAATCATTTTTTTTTTCTGCTCTTTTTTTAAACGGCAAGACTCGCCAACCCGTTTGCCCAGACGGGAGCTTTTACACCGCTCTTCACACCATCTTTGGGGCATTGTCTCATCTGGTTTGTACATCACTTCTCGTATTTCCCTCGTCCTTTTTCCCTCCTCTATCTTTCCCGTGTATGCCCTCACTTGCATCCATCACACAAAGACAACTCACAACACTACTCTCAGAGGGAAGAAGATAAAAAAAAAAAAAGACTCAAAAACGCAACCCTCTTATCTCACAGACCGGCATGACCAACCTACTCGAAACGGCAAGGCTGGGCCCAACAGATCCCGGCCTCGTGCCGATACCGATGCCGCGCAGATCAATAGATTATGCAGCGTGATATGAACCCGGAAACAGAAAGTGTCACCACCCCCCCAGGAAGCAATATCTCCAAAACTGATAACAGAAAACGAAAGCACATGCACCATGCGACTGCATACACGGGGGAGGGACGGTATAACAACAACAACCTCCTCCCCGCCTCCCACCACCCTTTCCCTCCCCCTCCCCCCCCCCTCCTCCGCGGCTCGTAATCTAAAGGTCCGTCGTCGCACAGGGCCGTCGACTTTCATCTCTGCTGACCCTTCCAAAAATGCCTCGCGAGACATGTTCTCTACAGGGTCGACCCGGGAATTCGGCACCGTAGGGCGTCGGTAATCCGTCGTATTAGCGACGGACGGGTTGGTTGAGAACTAGCTGGTTTGACAAGTGGGCGGGCATGGGCTATGTGCCGTGTTTCCCGGAAGGGGGGGGTCACCCATGGGGATTCTTTCGTTTTTAAAAAAAGACGACATCCGCATGTGTCGCGTTCCCATCTTCATCATCATGATTTATACGTATACGATACTTCCACCTTTGCGATTGTGGACATGGACAGAAAGAGGTGGCTCAAGAAGGGACCGTCATGGCATGGGAGGATAGATGGGCTGGGGGCGCAAGAGACTTTGTCAACATCAAGGGATTGGAGGCGACGACACTGGACTTTTGAGAAAAGATAATGGAATGATGCAAGAGATTCTGGATTTCCACGATTGACGCGACCTCTAAACCGACTTCGATACCCAGAAGGGTGGATGTAGGGAGTGGCGACAGCCACAACACGCTAGAAGCCATCACCATCGATCTCACAGTCGGGAATGTATCCGCTCACACTTCGACACGAGAATTCACAATCAAGGTAAAGAGAAAAAGCGGAATTTGAACTAATAAGTCGAATTTAAGAACAGTTCCGGACATATGTATCGCGCGCATCTATCTTCGACGGCAGTCAATGCCCGTCCAGGTCGATCTCGTCGAAACACATCTGATCGACCGAATTTTTTTTTCTACCAAAAAAATCAAAACCAGGACACCAGCCCATGAGAGACAAAGGAAAAAGAGAAGCAAGGAAGAAGAACTCCGAGGTATTACGTCCGTCGTCATCCGTCTGTTACAACAAACCTGTCGTTTGCACCAATGTACACACCCTCTGGCAAACAACAGGTCTTGTGCGCCCAACGATTCTAAGAAATCCCCATGATTGGAAGGGATGGGGGGGAAAAAAGAGAAAAGGAAAAGATCATGAAAGCATGAGGAGGGGATGAGCTCGGTCGGTCGATGACGAAACGAATAGCCACCGCCACCGCCAAACCGGCCCAGCCAGCCCATTTCGCAGCCGCAAAACCTTGGCTTGTCGACTTTAGTTGCACCACATCTCAACGCGAGTGTCCTTCAGCTGACCGAGAACATCAAAGTTGAGCCCTGTTTGCCGGTAAGCAACGATGACCATGTCGAAGCGCTGCTCCAACGACTTGACGTTCCAGCCCTCGGCGTCGTCCAGACGCGGGATCTGCGGCACCGCCTCCTGCTTGACCAGGGGATCGGCCCAGCAAACATCAACCTTCTCCGACAGGACAAGGCTCTTTGCGAGCTCCAGTCCTGGGGAGTTTGCAAGGTGAGATTGGCCCTTCTTGAAGCCCATGCCCACGACAAGGACGCTGGGTCGCGACTTCTCCGCGCACAGGGTGTCGACAGCGCGCTGGGCGATGGCTGATGGACGAGCGCGCATCGTCTCTGTTGCGTGTTGCAGGAGGGGGAATTTGCTGTTGGAAAGAAGGTAGTATGGGTTGACGGGGATGCAGTGACCGCCGACACCGAGACTGGGAGTGTAAGGCATGTAACCGAAAGGCTTGGTCGCCGCCGCGCTCGACACCTCGTAGGGGTCGACTCCGTGGCCAACGCAGGCGTCGGCCATCTCGTTGGCAAATGCAATGCACATCATGCGCTGGCAGTTCTCGTAGAGCTTGGTCATTTCGGCAACCTCAGGTCGCGACACGGGCACGACGTGGTCGAAAACCTGGGAGTACAGGCGGACAATGGCGTTCAGGGAGCCGGGGACCATGTCGTCCAGGCCGGAAACAATCTTGGGGATGGCAAAGGCGGGAGGCTCGACACGGCCGGGGTCGACGCGCTCGGGAGACATGCCAGCGTAGAAGTGGCGCTCCTTGGCGAGGGGGCCAAGCAGCTCTCTTGTCATGCCGACAGCGACGGAGGACTCAACAACAACCACGGAACCGGCGCGAGCGTATGTTGCGACGTTCTTGAGAGCAGACCTCAGAAATGAAGTGTCGACAGTCTGGTCTGGGCGGAGAAGGGTAGGGACTGAGATGAGGAAGTGTGTAGCCGCTGCCATGTCGCTCGGCTTGCAGGTGAACTTGGCCTTGCTCTCGGGGCCAAAGTCCTCCTCGAGGCTCTTGATGCGAGCTTCAGAGACGTCGAAGCCGAGGACGTTGAACTTGCGGGCGAAGTTGGCGACGAGATGCTCCCCAACGTATCCCACTCCGATGACGGCAACCAGGGGCTCGGCATCAAGATCAATGGAGCTGGCAATAGTGGCCAGCTCCTCATCAGACTCACACTCCTCGGTAGGAGGAGTGACGGGGTAGTAACCATCGTGAGAATACTCCCAAGACTCGGAACCATCCTTGGGGGAGCCGGGGGAGCTGGGAGAGCTGAAGGGGAAAGCCTCACGGGCAGCCGGAGACCGCTCCGGAGTGTCGGGGGTGAGAACTGAAGAGTCCATTGTGATGGTGAGAGGGTATCAAACGAACGATGAGTGGTTGTGTGGCAGAACGAGTGGAGTAAGTAAAGATTGGGAGGAGGGTATTATTGATATCTTAAGAGTCGACTTACACTGCCAAGCAGCTAGGGGACGTAGAGAAGGGAGAGAGGCGCGATGAGTTGGAAGAAAAGAGCCTGATTGAAGGAACGAAGGCGGAAGTTAAATGAATTGCCAACTATGGCACTGACATATAATGATGTACCAGCAAAGAGGAGGAGTAGGAGAAGGAGGAGGAGACAACCCACCCAAGTTGGCCCTGCCTTAGCGTGAGCGTCTCGAAGTCGCCCAGACTCTGGACTGGCGGCAGCCTTTCCTTCAGCCGCCTGCGGAAAGCTTTGAATGAGACATGGACATGGCATCAACCGGGTGCCGCCGGGCCTAATCGGGATCCATGTTTGCACCACGGCAGAAGCATGGACACCGTGGTGGTGATGGCTGCGACTGAGGTTCCAAGCCGGTGGCACGCGGCTGGGACAGCGACGGGGCCGTGGACAGATCAAAGTTGGGACAAAAGACGAGATGATAGTTTCAGGTCCACGCTAGCTCCCGGGCAGACCAGAATTGGAATCAAACAGCCGACCATCAGCAATAGTCTGTCCAGAAGCAGTCCATGGCAAGCGGCGTGAAGGTGGCTGAACGGCGTGAAGGCCCACCCCCAAAGCGCAACCACAACCACCTACCTCACCACCACAGGCGCGCTTCGGCAAGACGACACTGCACGGAGAGGGAAACAATAGCGCAATATGGCATCAGCACAACATGAATGGCAGAATCTCTGCACCGGCTGGAATCCAGAACTGTACCAAAAAGGCCAACTCGAGGTGACTGGGTCGGGTCACTCCATAACAACACCATCCAGCGGGATCGCCAAGCTGGCAAGCCCGGATGCATGAAGCAGGCAAAGACACTCATCTCCCCTGCTTGGTCATATCGTACTTTCGCCGAGGACCTCTCCGACGCTTGATGTCATGCAGAATGCCCTTGTCATTAATTGCTGAGGACTTTTTTTTTTCTTTCTTTCCTTTCCCGTCCCCCTTCCCACTGGGGAAAGGTTGCCTGGCCGGCTGAAGGTGTGGTGGTTTCCTCTGGAACTTTTCGAGGGAATGCGGAGTTTGAACATAACAACCAGCTGCAAAGCCATTATTCAAGGTCGTCAGCTGCGGCCGGGGGTACTGGATCGAGATGACCCGGTAAGGGCCTGGCATTACTACTCTAGGGTAACGTTCGATATCGAGGCCGGTGGAGGTACTTGCTTGGCCACCGGTCTTGGAACCGACGATCACAGTCTGGCCAGCCAGGTGGACTCCGTGTTGGGCGAGAAATTTCACTCAATGGACGTGACGTCTTGGAGGCGTTGAAAGCGTTCTTCGACGGGAAGTCTGCGAGGGTATGGTATGTATCGACAGGGGCGTAAGTTGTGGGAGGGGTGAGAAGCAGTGGGGGACCAGCATAGACCTTGCTTGCGTAGTACGAAGTACCTCTCTGGCTGAGGAAAAGGAGGGCAAAGAGTCCGTCCGTATGCGTAATTCGAGGTTGCGGAAGCTACTGTCTTGGCAGACGAATTCGAAAAAAAAGTTGAATAGAACGTTATGTGTCGAAGCGCAGCAAAAGAAAGGCACCAAAAAAAAAAAACAGGGACTGAAGGGGTTGTAGTGGAACGATTGGCCTGAGAAACGAAACAACGGACGAGGACGAACGGACGTTCGGTCAGCTCCCCACGTAGAAGTAGTGCATATGCACGTGTCATGCATATGCAACACGACGAACAGACATGGGAAAAAAGATGACCCCACCCCCGATCAATGCAAGTCTCAGTCCGTGCGGCGGACCTGCCTCGCAATTGCATTTAATTGCATTTTGTGAAGGGTGGGTTGTATTGCATTGTGGCGGGGTTTCTCCTTGCCCCGTTCTTTCTTTTCTGCTTTTCTGACTACCACCCATTCCCTCTCTTTTTACACCCCCCCTCCTTCATCACCCCTCCTTCATCATCATCCATGTACCTTGTCTGTCCCTGAGCTTTTTTTGGCCGAGAGTCTCTACCCAAGGGTTTCCGGACCGTCCTCCACGATCCCGCCTCCACCCCCATCATTCCGCCATCCACCACATCCACCAAATCCACCAAATCCACTCCGATCAAAAGCCTCCAAGCCACAGTCTCTTACCACCGACCCCTGAGTAGAGCGGCCCTACACGTGGTGGAGATTGGAGCCCATCGACCGGCTGTTTCTGTTTTACGTGTTGCCGTGTTTGTTCACCCTCAAGCCCACTAAGAAATAGCGAAGAAGAAAAGAAACGCCAACCAAACGCTCCTTCATTTGACTCGATTCAGGACCAACGCGAAGACAGTCATGCAAACACGCGGCCTCCCATGACTTCCGCTCCACGCATCACCTTATCATTTCACCCGTCAAGCCACAGTTCCTGCTCAGTTCAGCTGACTCTGGTTGTCAAATGATTTTAGCGGCCAGTAACTGGTTCGAGCAGACGTCGTGCCATGGCGATTCTTTTAAACAAGCAAAGTCGTCGCTCGAAACGGAAAAGAGCGGGCGTCTTGGGTTGCGGGACGGAACGCCGCAGCGACCGGAATAGCATCAACGTATGTTCAGCTGGTTTCATCAGCAGTAGCTTTCCTCGTAACGTACTCAAACACCGAGAAGACAATTTCCCATCTAAAGCTCTTCACCATAGATGGCGAGTATAGCTATTTTTGAATTCGAAAAGGGTATTAGACTCTCCAAGGAACGCGTTTCCCGCTCTTACCACGACTAAACTGCAACATCTGCCGACCTGTCTCGGGCACCACCACGGATACGACGCCACAGACGAGGCACTCTACCGGACTCCTGGCACGGGGACGCGACCAGTCTTCTGAGTCGCAAATCGTCTTTAAAATGCTGCTAGAGCCCAGTTTTGCGCATCTCACAACTTGTCACATCGATAATGGCCTGATTGGTGGGACATTTCAATCTCGTTGTGAACTGGCGAAACAGAGCTTGGGAAATCGGGGCATTTGCACTGGTGTCGTCTACAGACAAATGCGAGATGGCATACAATTTTTAGAAATGCAGAGCAACAGTGCCCGCGCCGAGGACGGGTATTGGGAACCGCAGCCCTGCCAAGTTGGTGCCAAGTTGTGCCAACAATGCAGAGAAAACGAAGTGCATCTCACTCGTTGTATGAGGCCGGGGTGGTTATTGGTCCAGGCTTTTACTGCACCACTTCCACCTCATGACTTGTACTACTTCGGCTTCTGGTAATACGAGAAACTCGAGTCCATGAGGCTGCAGTGGTTTACATGACCCATTCCATTCTGGGAGTTTGTCCAACCCAATATGACCTTAACATCTGACTGGTGTTGTTGAGGAATCGTCACTCGGGCGGAAAAGAACATCCGATTCGCAACCCACCAAAGACGCTGGATTGCGGGGTGAAGGATTGAATGCTGACGCTATGACGGCCATTGAAGCAAAATACTGCTTCGTTTCGAGGGCCGATAAGAAGTTTTCCTTGCCGCCCAGGCTGATTAATCATTCATTGATGTTGAAAGAGAGCTTACCGATCCACCACGGAATGATGCAGCATTGAAGAGGAGAAACAGTGGCTGCGCTATTGTGACACTTGGGATGAGGAGAGTCAGTCAAGCTTAACGGGTTGTTTAACACATGGCCTGGGCAGCGTGTGGCCAGCGCTGCCGGCCGGCGCTTTCATCCTTCAAGTCGATTACCAGATCCTCGGAGCCAGTGAGGGACGGGCACATCCGAGAGACGAAAGCGGTGCAGCCCAAAGCGACAGATTTACGGCTCAGCTTGGTACGTTTACCCAAAGTATCAAGCAATCCTCGGTCTCCCTTAATCGGCAATGATCAATCGCATAGACAAACAAATGAGACAAATGGAACGACAACGGACCCTGGGCTGATTCCTCTAGGTCAATTTCCGTCGACCTCATACATATCCTAGTTCCCTTGGACTTGACGCGGGGCAAAACAAGATAGATTGGGTAAGAATTTGGGAGACCGGACGGGGATTGCGGAGGTGTGTGTACGTACCCTCCTCATAAGCTCCAGGGCTCTAGAACACCCCGGCCCTTCCCGCTAAGCCTGTCCTGGCAACGTTCGGATAATTGAATTGTAATATCAACAAGGATGGACAATTCAGAGCCAGGGGTTCTCGAAAGTTGTCCAGCCGGCCAACAGCCGACTACACCCCTAGGTCCTAGTCTCTGATCTACCTCTAGGTCTTTCCCCTGGTCTTGTTCAAAGCACATCATCAATTAATCATCAGGCCAACATGGGTAGCCGCCGTGGATCTTCGTCGTAGCTGGTTGGCTGGTTGGGAACACTAACAGCCAGCCTGCTCAGCTTCTGCAAATCGGCAGAGGTCCCATTTTGTCTTGTCTCACTCAGCCCATCTGATATTATTGAAAGACTTTTCTTTCTTCTGCTTGTTAGCCTGCCAACGCACACTTGGCCCTGCAGCTGGACTCGTACCCAGCACTACATGCGGATCCCAGCCTTCAGTCGGCCAGGTCAGCATGATGATCGGGAGGATCCTAATATTGAATACTTCTGCAACCCAATGTATGGCCAGGGCATCTCGACCCTGAAAGACTCACGGTCTTGAGACTAAGCATGGTTATGATAGTCCAGTCTGACAACGTCAGCCATATCATGTCACCGAGACCAGCCCCCGGATCCGGATGTACGGCTCCAAGAACGTGGGTTGAACACGCGGTGAGTGGCTGCGAAGCTCGAATGGAGTCTGAATACACAAATTTTAGAGGGGCGGCGCCTCGTATTGCGAAAAGTCGGGGTGGGAGAGGGGGCGCCATGTTTCCTTTCGCAAGTGCCGCCTGTCCCGTCTCGTTCCATCTTCTAGTCTATAATTTGAGATCATACGCACATGGCCAGGGCGCCATCAGACTACCTGCCAAGTGCGCCGCCGAGTCAGCTAGTTTTCCTTTACTCTACCTTTCTTGGCCATCCTGAAGTGCTGGATTCGAAGTCCGCGTGCTTGGCAGGACCAGAGCGGAAATATCAAACATTGCAGCGTGGTGCTCGAAAGTCGACTATTGCCTTGACGCGTCTCTTGTAAATACCGCTCCTCGCTGTATTTAAATTTGCCCCGGACTTTCGCTACTCATACCGCTCGCAGTGTCGATCTACCCGAATCATACCCTCTTTGCATCACCAACTGCCTCATACTCTCTAGCTATGCATGCGCTACTGTCTCTCCTCCTCTCGGGGGCCGCCATGGCCGCCACTGTCGACAACCCGCTGAGGAAGCGCGCCGAATGCGGGCCAGGAATTGGGTCTTGCGCTCCGGGCTCATGTTGTAGTGAGGCCGGTTGGTGTGGAAAGACGGCAGAATTCTGCGGCGGCTCGCAGTGCCAGCTCGAATACAGCGATTCTTGCGACACCTTGTAAGGGCTCCCGACGTCTGTGTCGGCGTCATACAGATGCTGCACCATGCTAACATGGCCTTGATAGTTTTCCACCCCCGGGCGCTAGCACGGAGAGCATCCCCCGTCCCGCCCTAGGATCTGTGCCTTATGGTGTGTTCATCTACTCATGCATCATCGGATAGACCCTAACTTGCATGGAATCTAGGCTCAATCATCACGACTTGTGCCAATCCGGGCTCCATCGCACTCACTTTTGACGATGGCCCTTACATCTACACCTCCCAGCTTCTCGACATTCTCGAAGCCCAGAATGTCAAGGCCACTTTCTTCGTCGCCGGCAACAACAAGGGCAAGAAGCGTATGGACGACCCCGCTACACCATGGCCGGCTATTATGCGTCGCATGCACTCCCTCGGCCATCACATCGCCAGCCATACCTGGACCCACCGCAACCTCAACCTGGTCAACAACACCATCTTGAGGACTGAGATGATCTACAATGAAATGGCGTTCCGGAACCTGTTTGGTTGGGTGCCGACTTACATGCGCCCGCCTTACCTGGAGTGTCACGCCGCCTCTGGTTGTCTAGGCCTGATGAAGACGCTCGGCTATCATGTTATCAATGTCAACATCGACACAAAGGACTACATGTACGATACGCCTGCCTTGATCCAGACTGCCAAGGATCGCTTCTCCAGTGGCATCTCGACAAACGCGGCAGCAAACAGCTACATCGAGCTGTCTCATGATGTCCACTATCAGACCGTGGTCAACCTGACCCAGTTCATGATTGACACTGCCAAGGCTCGTGGCTACCGTCTTGTGACTGTTGGCGAGTGTCTCAACGACCCCAAGGAGAACTGGTACCGCCCTGCCGGCGGAGCTCTTACAACGTCAACCGCGCCGTCCAGCACGTCCGCTCGCGCCTCTTCATCGTCGGTGGCGCCTGCTGTATCATCATCCAGGCCTGTAGTGACCTCTGTCTCTTCCGTCCGTACCACTTCATCTCGGGTGTCGAGCTCGACAGTCGCTGTGCCTACAGCCCCAGTGTCCAAGGATCAGACCTGCGGTGGTGCCAATGGCTATACATGTCTCAACTCTGTGTTCGGAAACTGCTGTTCGTACTACGGATTCTGGTAAGATATACAACGTTGTCATGCAATTTAAGAAATGCGGCTGACAATTTGTTCTCAATTCTAGTGGTTCTAGCATGACTTACTGTGGCACTGGTTGCCAATCTGGCTTCGGTTCCTGCGCGCCACCATCAGAGGCTGTCACCGACACTACTAACGGCCTTTGTGGCAAGACGTACAACGCCACGTGCAAGAACTACGGCACAAAGACTTGTTGCTCTCAGTACGGATACTGGTAAGTTTTTCTTTTCAGCCACGAGTGCCTCCTATCTCGGGCATAACCCGTACTGACACGATGTGACCAGCGGCAATTCCGCCACCCATTGCGGGACTGGCTGCCAGCCGCTTTTCGGCACCTGCACATGATCGGGCTGTGTATGTAATGCAGCATATTGCTGCAGCCTGCACCTCGCGTGAAGCTGGCCGCTATTCTGATACAGCGCCGATCCCCGGGAATCACACTCTATTCTCGAGAGATCTGTACAAACCATTTCTTGTGGGACCTGTCACAAGGAATGACAACGAACATGAGGGGGCAAAAAAAAAAAAAAACAATAACAACAAGAACCTGGATTAATTATGGTTTCTTTTTCTCCGGGCAGGCGGGCCCAGGGACCGTCGGAATTGCAGCCTGCGACTGTCTACTTTGTAATTGACAGGCGGTGGGCACGCACTTAACGCACTGCGACCTATCTGATGCCCACCACGATGATTCTACGGCCGGAAGCTGGGTAATATTTGGATCAAGCATGGATGTGTTACAGCAAAGGCGTTGAAAAAAATTGCTTAATAGTAAAACATAATCGAGAACCATTATGTCTCAATTTTCCTTTACGACATTTCAACGGTTGATCTCGTGCGAATGCTTGTCTATGTCTCTAATCCTCCCCCCGCCTTCCTTAGCTAGACATAGGTCCGAGCCCTCAATGTCTTTGGGTAGCAGGCCGCTGCAACGGCTTTATTCTTCGTGGCAACCTTCCATTTACGATGAAGTCTGAGACGTCCTGTGCGTGGCATCGGGAAAAACGCAATTGTCGTGGGTTTCGGTGGTGATGATGGCAGAACTGATTTGCCATGCCACGGTGACACCACGGCGATACCACGGCGGTAGGACATAGCCCGAGCCTCGGAGTTTATCGCTCCTCATAGGAGAGAAAACACACATTTCGATATTTCGCTGCACGACTACGTAAGACGAGGTTTTGCCGAGACTTTTACCGATCCTTTAATGAATAGAAAGTGCATCTCACCCCCCTCGTGCCAAGGCACGGTAGGTATGTCTTCCCAAGAGTTTACCCGAGTGAGCTTGCTGACGTGGGCCATTCAATGGCATCGGGCATGGCATGCGCAGTCAGCAACGAAGCGACGAACGCCAAAAGCTTCGCCCACATTCCCGATGGCGAACATTTTACTAGAAAGGGAGAAGTAGCGAGATGTGGAAGAGGAGCAGCTGTCCGTGCTTTGGACATGGCTGTGTGCTACGGTCGAGACTTTTTTTTCTTTTTTTTTTTTTTTTTTTACCGCCCAGGTGTCATCCCAACGACCAGGGTCTCCGCGCGGACTCTCGGTCCCATTGTATTGAGTCATAAACATCAAATGTTTATTTAGATTGTTTTTCGTCTGTTGTTTGTAGACACAGACTTGCAAACAACAGACGACGTTTTCTCCGCTTCACTGATTGCACGGATGGATAGACGGCGCCAGGCCGTGCCGTGGCGCTCTAATCGACCGCCCAGCCTGACGGGACGTTCAGCTGCAGGCTAGTGTCCTCGGGCAAATTGGCAGCTCATTTTATTTTTGGGATTATACTAGCAGCATAGCTTGCGTGATAGAACGATCTGTCATTCGATTCTATGGGTGGTCCGGGATTGCGATGTGCACGCAAGCCGGAACCAAAGCAATCCCGAGCTGGGTCATGTTGTTGGGATGGTGGAAAATGGGGGCGAAAAAAGGACATGCCGTACGGTAGCATTTCGTGGGGGAATAAAAGGAAAATAAAGTAAAAAATCGATAGTGCCTCAATCAGCCGACGGCAGCAGTGAATACCGTAGTTAGGCAGTCATGAGGCGGAGAGCTTTGAGCGAGGCGTTTTGGGCGACCAAGGATGGGGGAATAGATAGGTACGCTGCATATGCGAAAGGCATTATTGAGGTGACTTTGTGCCTCCCAGGCGACCATGCGGATTGCTTCCCTAGCGCCCTTAATCTTTTTTACACTCTCAGCTTACCTTAACCTCGACGTCGTTCTTTGGAGGAATCCTCGAATCAACTCCCCGGTTCTCGAGATGCCAAGCTTGCGTAACCTTGAAAAACAAGGCCAGGGGGGCTACTGCAGGAACTGGGATGCCGCGTGCTTAGCGCCGCGCCAACCTCTCATCGGGGGGTCTAAAGTGGATCCGCTTCCGCCGCCACCGTCAGACCCACCACCTCCGACACCCCGCCGGGCCCCGATGCGCATACTATCGGGGTAAACGGTTATATGCATAGTGAGGAAATTCCATCATCGGGGATTTAGACGGTTAGGCAGGAAGGAAGCTAAGGGGCGTGTGCATTTTCTCCCGTCCCACGTCCCCCCCTCCCTCCTCCCCCAGTCACCACCATCTCCACACCCGCATCTTCCTCCTTCACACACCACAACCCACCACACCAAACCAAACCAAACCACACCACACACACACACTCCCCCTCCATTCATCTCTGCCCTGTCCTACCTACACTACACACAGTAGTACTATGCTCACTTCTTACATGCAAGCCACTTCCGCATCTCGTTTCTGCCCCGCCCTCCAGCTGTCGTCCGCCCTCTCACAGAACACATGCAATCTGCATCATCCAGCATCGACTCATGTATTCCCTTTTCGGCTGAACAGCTGGGATTGAAGCCCATGATGCGACTCCTTCTCTAGCCTCCGTCCACGAACCATGGCACATCCACAGATGGTGTGATGATGCATCGACGCCACTATTTCTTCTTTTTTTTTTTTCTTGCGCAGCTAGGCTACCCAGAGAGGAGAAGAGTGCTACCATGATTGCACAAACTCTGCACGTCCCGCTGGTCTGGCTTGGCATACCGGGACCCCCTCCCCCTTTCATCTGGACGGGCACAGGACGGCTTCTACTTTGGAAAACTCTTTGTTGCCCCTCCCAGTTTCTATTAACTAGGGGCTACCAATTACCACAAAAGAAAGCGTTTAGTAGCCGCGAGTTCCCAAAACAGGCGCGAAGATGCGAAATGGGATACCACTGAAAAGAAGGGTCCTCTTGGCATATTTGGTCCTCCTATGCTATGGTTATTCTTTCTTTTGGCCTGGGTAATTTGCCACGGTAATACTAGACAGCTGTTAATGGGCCTGATATTGCCTTGGGAAGGATGAGGCAGCAGGGTCCTAATCCGAGTCGAGTCCGAGTCGAGTCGAGGCGAGCGTCGATACCAAGCCAACGCAACCAATCCCGTTTGTCATCCAGTCTCATCCTGTCGTCCGAAGTGCCTTGCAGACAGACAAGAACCACGGGCGCAGCATTGGCAGCATTGGTTCGCTCACACAGATGTTAGACAGCACTGCCTTACATGCCAGGACCATGTACGATGCGGACGACGTTGTTCGTCCGGCCTTTTCGGTCAGCATCCGCGTACGGAGGGAGCTAGAGGCAAACGCAGACACACACACCACCTACATGCGACTCACCACAGCGTGTGCCTGAATGACGGCGTCGGTGGCGGTGGTGGACCTGCCTTACCCTGTGTTTCTGTTGTGCTCAGAGGCCGTCCGCCTCCTCACCGGGAGCCCAGAAATCAAGCTTACTTGCGTGTGGAGGCCATCCATCTGCATGGACAGGCACTGTACAACCTTTTCGCCTGTGCCCATTCTTGCAGCTCGCGAGTCCATAAACACGGGCTTGGCAGGCCGGGGTTGATCTGATCTGATTCGATTCATACTTTTTTTGCTGCCAGCAACCCATGAGATGCCAACCTCTGCTTACTTCTTTGTACTCGAACTGGTTCCCGCCCCCGATCCAGGAGGTTTTCCTGCAAAAGGGTTGGTGGTTTTGTCTCTGGATGAAGTGGTATTGTCTCTAAACGACAGCACTCTTCCCCCCCCCCCCCCCCAGAACCCCCCTACCCCCAAGGACAAAAAATAAAAATAAAATAAAAAACCTCAATCCAGGTCATGCCCAGCCATCAAACGTTTCGTCGAATAGCATCCATCTGCGGCTCTTCTGTTTCATTCGCATCCAGCTGGGGTTATCGAAGCGAAGATCACCCGCGAACACGGGGGCCAAGACAAGGACTTTGTGTGGCCTATGCTGTGGGACCCCCCGCCCAACCCACGTTCGCGCCCAAAATATCTCTCATGGCTGCACGCTGGCTGCACTTCACAACCTCAACCAGCGGTGTCCTGAAGTTGAAACTGACGTGTATATTGGACAGGGGGTCAGCGGAGCTTGACCGCGCTAAGATTTAGGGCCGGATCCTCACCAATCGCTCACCCACCCCCAGCACAAACGACACCGTTCTCCTTGTCTTGCTTAGCGAGCGGCTCCCGTCTTGGGTGTAGCACTAACTTGGAGTGCCTATTTTTTGAGAGGTGTGTGTGTTCGTGTGTGTGCCTGTGCGGCAGTGTTGTTTCTTTTTGCGCCAAATTTGCTGCTTTTGCTGTGTTTTCTGTTTTCCACACCATGCCGATGTTGTCGTTGGCCGACGCCACACAATTCCTCGGACGAGGCCGATCCCCTTTCGGGACATTTTTGGTGTGTGAAATGGTCCTTCTCAATATTACACACACAATGCATAGTGACATAGTCACAACTGGCCGAGTCCTAGTCGCCGCCTGCTGGCGATCATGGCGGTTCTCGGATTCAAGCGAATCTGCCGGGCAAAATTCAGCGGCGGCAAGCAATTGCGAGTAACCAAACAGTCGACAACCACGCAGGCGGATGATACGAGCTCGAGCCAAGATGACCGGTGCCGAACCAGGGGGCGTACCGAGTGAACCGTCAAACCAGACGTACCGTTGCTTCTCCATCCAACCATCCACCTGCAGCCGCCATGCTGTTGAATTCTTTTTTTTCCCACCCTTCTGGGACCAGGATATGTTATGGTACGGCTGTCTCATCTCCACCACCCAACCACACGTTTGGTGGGAAACGTCTTTGGATGGCCGGTTTTGCTCATACTAACCCAAAGGCGTTTGATGTACCTCGTGGCCGAACCATGTCCAGGTGGGCATGATAGAATCAGGTTGCTTCCATGCTCGTTGGCCTCCTGCTTGCCATCTTGCCCAGCTGACGCTAGATGCGGCATCATTGTCGCCATGCCCGCTTGCCAGCCCGAATTGTTAATTCGGGCCAGGCTAGAACTGCTGCAATCAAGCAATAGTCCGAATTGCGAGACATCACTACACGTCGTTCAGAGAGAGAGAGCGAGTCAATGTCAGACCAAGGTCCCCCCATCTTACGGAAGGACCCTAGGCGGTCCATGCCCACACCCACCCCTGGTCGTGAAGCTGGCTGCCACTACTCTCTACCTGAGCCTGAGCTGTGCTTTGATTCTGGAGAACCCAGAAAGCTGGACGGGTCAACCGCCTCGTGAGGCTAGCCCGAGTCGAGGAGTCTAGGTCCGGCGTGCTGAATGCTACCCTCTTTTTACCCATGCCGGCCCTCTTTTTCTACCCTGCCATCCCATCCGCATGAATATAGATTCCCTTCCACTTCACACCTTTCGCTTCTGTTCTTCACTTCGGCAAGAACTTCTTTCTGTTGTCTCCGGCAGTCATCACACTCGTTTTTGTCGTTGGCCCCCAACCAGGATCTTGATTTGATCCTTGACTTCCCCCACCCCGTCTGTCGACAATTGCTCTTATTCCGGCCTGCTTGAAAGTCACCTACTCTTCTCTCGCCGTCTTCCTTCGACGCTCCCCTTCCTCCTCTTCTTCTTCCTTATCCGCATACTCGAGCAAGCATCACCATGCGGACCACACCTTCTCCTCCCATCCCCCCACCGCCTGCCATGATGGAGGCTGGCCGTATGGCTCCTACCTCTGGGCACTCTACACCAGCTCGTAGCCAGCGTAGCCTGTCTATCCCCAGGCCTTTCAACCCTTCGAGAGTCCAGTCCCAGGGATCGGTATGTTGATATAAGCTTGTGCTCGATATGATTCAAAATCGCTGACTCGAACAGTCCGTGGTTGGTTTTACCACCGATGACCTGCCCTTTGGCCAACGCACTCCCCGTTACCAGTCATGGCAGTCCCGCGGCGGCGAGTCCGCTGCTTCTTTCGTATCGTCCGTCCAGCAAGAGGAGGCCAAGCTTAGATGGGACTCTGACGCAGAGCTCAAGCTCGTGTCCAAATCGCTTCTGTGCTTACAGAAGTGGTGCCTGCTCATCGGCCTGCTCTGCATCAATGCCGCTCTGATCTACGTGTCGTTCACGTACCACGTCGCCCACTACTTTTTCATGGTCCTGCTCAGCTCCAACACGGTCCTCCAGTTCATTATGATTGTCTTCATCGTCGGTCACTTCCTCTTCAAGTCCATCTTTTTCTGCTTCCGCCGCAAGGAGAAGGTGCCCGAGACCCCGGAGCGCATGGTTCTGCTTCTGCCGTGCTACAACGAGACGTATGAGGAGCTTACTCGCTCGCTCGACTCCCTCGTTGCCCAAAAGAACATTGACGACCACCCTCGCATGATCTTCATCGTCGTCGACGGCAACGTCAAGGGCCCCGGCATGGAGAAGACTACTCAAGAGTACCTCCTCCAGGATATCCTCGAACCCGGCCCAACCCGTTTCTTTGAGAACGGCTACCGTGCCCGTGACGGTCTCTTCATGCCCACCAAGATCCAGACCGGCTACTACAAGGGCCTGCCTTACCTTTTCGTCGGCAAGCGCTACAACCAGGGTAAGCGCGACAGTTTGTGCTTTGCCCGTTCTTTCCTGTACCACTTCCACAAGCGCTCCGTCAACGTCATGACCATGTTTAACAACGACCTCTTTGAGCACGTGGGCAACGCTTTCGTTTCCCAGGGCCTGGAGAACATCGAATACCTCGTTGGTATGGATGCCGATACCGTCTTTGACGAATACTGCATCTGGGAGATGTTGAGGGAGATCCGCAAGAACCCCAAACTCGTCGGTGTCTGTGGCCACGTCTGTGTCGATTACGATGGCAAGAACTGGGGTCTCTGGTCGCTGTACCAGTCCGTCGAGTACTCCCAAACCCAAGGTCTCCGCCGCATGTTCCAGTCTCGTATTACCGGCAAGGTTAACTGTCTCCCTGGATGTTGCCAGCTGATCAAGATTGACGAGGCGACGTTTGGTGATGAGGTCCTCCGTGAGCGCTTCGGATACTGCCCCAAGCCCAACGATCTCATGACGCAGCACATCATGGGTAACTACTCCGAGGACTCCATTCACGCCAGTATCATCTTCTCGCTCTTCCCTCAACGTCAGACTGCCCAGGCTCTTCGCGCCAAGGCATTCACCATCGTTCCCCAAAACTGGACCGTCTTCCTGTCGCAGCGCAAGCGCTGGGCCCTTGGATCCATCTCTAACGAGTTCGTCATGATCTTCCGCCCCGGTATCATCCCCATCGAGCGTCTCCAGTCCATCATCGCTGTCCTTACCTGGTTCATCACTCCTTTCATTATGGCCGCCGTCGTTGCTCTGATCATCATCTTCATTCGCCGTGGCGACGAGTTGGTTCGTGATCCCGTCTTCATGGGTCTCTTCGGTCTCCTCTTGGTTCGATATGTAAGTTTCCCCTTTCATGAAATCCTCCCTGGCGCGTGGCGTTGGTGTAATCGAAACATGGCTGACGATGTCGCAGATCTACTCTTTCTGCATCGGCTTCTGGCTGCCGAGAAACACGCTCGAGCGCATGCAGTACTTTATCGGATACTTTTTCCACCTCTGCACCTCGCCCTTCCTCAACATGATTATTCTCGGATACTCTCTGGTTTACTCGGATGACTTCAAGTGGGGTAAGACTCGAGAGGTCATCAAGGGCGACGACGAGAAGGCCGACGCTGAGGGCGGTCGCGGTACCCATTAAATTGGGGATGCTCGTGGCAAGGCTCGGAACGAGCGACAACACAAAAGCATGACGGGGGCTGGCTGAGTCCAGCTCACTGCGGAGCCCCACCACCCTTTGGATTGCGTTAAGGATCCAACAGGATCGCGTCCTCTCACACCTCATTACAGAGACAAGTTTGCTGTCTAGTGTTTTTCTTTTGCATTTCTTATCATTTTACTCGTCAAAATCATTTACGTGGCGTTTTTTATTATTTATTACAACCCGATTGTAGGGCTGAAAATGGGAACAATAGACTCGTCGATCCAGACGACCGGGAAGGGTGAGACATGGTTTTATGATTGGAGGATACCGGAGGAGAACCAACGAAAGAGTTACCAAAAAAAAGGGAGTCAAATATCATTCATGATGACTATTGACGCATCTTGGGAGGGATGATTAGCATACGGGCCACCTGAAAAAGGCAAAGGATACGCGCACAGAAAACCACCACCGACATCATCACATACGCTGGAGAGTTCGTACATAGCGGAGGACCTCTGTACAGATGGACGGAACAGGACGGACGGGTGATGAGGGCTTGCGCTCTGGCAGGGCCCTTGATCTTTTTCGATTCTTTCCCACTTTCGATTCTTTCTCCATATTTCCGACTTGACGAGTCCGTCTTGTCGAAATCTTTATCAATATTTCGGGTCATTCCTTTTTTATTTTATTCTCTCTTCTCTTTTCTTTATCTTTAAATGTAATGTTTTAAAGTCTGGTGGCTCCATGAATGATTTACGAGGCATAGATACCTTTCTCCTCAAGTATCCGTACAAAAATGAAACTCATAAAACCCAAACTAGTTTGATGTAATTTCTCCGTCGTCGTTTACGGGTATGTGTGTATATGCACATTATGTTATCCGAAGCGAAAACATGTACCATCAAAATGAGGCTTTTTTTTTCTCCTTTCGTGGCAATAGTTGTGGTGGTGGTAGCACTCTCCATGCCGACGGCAGGATGGCGCCTTGAGCGGCGGCCACACCTTAATCTCTTGGCTGACCAGCACATCTCTTCCCAGATGCGCAAATTATGGCGATAATCGCATGAAGTCGCTCAAAAAAGGTAGAACGTGGCGTCGACGAAGTAGCTGACTTCAATAGTGCCACATTTTCCCACCCTTCAAAGTTGCCGCAGCTCTGTTGAAAGTGTAATGATTTTTTTTTTTTTTTTGATTACGCGTACGCCGACGTCTTCTCGTCCGTGCATCCAGACACGCTTCTCTGATTAGACCAATTTACTCTGTTCATCTCGGGCCGTTCTAGATTCAAATTAAAAAAAGGAAGCTTTCCTTCCGCTGTGTTTTTATTTATTTATCTATTTATTTGTTCGTCTTTACCCCGTCCTCTCCTCCACACCCGTTTGGCCGTAGTCAAACGCCCGTGTTGTGGGGGGCACGGTCATCGCCAAGTCTTCCCGTCTCGCGCAAGGACGGCGCCGTCAGGAGGATTAGATAGTTTAGTTCCCGTCCGCCTTTGCACATATCAAACGCAGAATAGGCGCGAGAAGAAAACCGTGGTGAGTGATCCATCGTCAAACGACTCAAATTTCCACATGGGTTTCTTGGCAAGTCCCGGCATCCCGCTAGAAAAAAAGGAGATCCGAGACAGTTCGTTCTTTTTTTTGTGGGGCCATCTTCCACGCGCCGGTCGCCGATGAGGCTTCCGGTGGACCGGGGAGGAAAAACACTACGTTTTGCTTGACTACCAACTAGAAATGCTTGAATCGCGGCTCTGTCTGTCTTAGTCTTTCTGAAGCCGCGATTTGTTTCTTGACTCAAAAAATATGCAGGCCCCCGCCCACAGTCTCACCGAAGCTGAATCAGCGGTTAGAAAAAAAAAAATGGACATGATAGATCTGAGTCGACAGCTCCAACGGTAGGATTGTCTTGACTGATCGAACCACATGGGTATTTTTTTTTTTTTTAACTTTGCCCAGTGTACGATTTGCTCCAGTGGAGACGGGCACGAAAATTCAATCTGAACAGCGTCGAGTGAGGCCCACCTGGGGAAGTGATCCGGACAAGGGGGGACCCGTCACTCCCGCTATCCACCCGCAACATGCCCCTCAGAACTGTCGATCTCTCTCCCCGTCTCTGTATCCGTATTTTGTGACGAGAAAGCATCCACAGAAAGTCTCCATCTAGAAGTGGAGGAAAGTAGACGTGGGTTGAGGCCCAGTTCAGCACATACACGTATACTATGTTCTCATTTTCTGGCGGGGTAGATGACGGGGGTGGGAAGGAAAAAGACCATACGTCCGTAGGCATCCGTCGTCCAGACCCGGTTCGGCTGTCCTTATCCACGCCATTCTGGCCCGATTCCTCCATGATGGTCAATTCCAGTTGTTGGCTCAATTTCACTGGCAAATTTGGTTTCCTTTTCTTTTCCCTCCGCCAGATACGATCAATCCTGGCGATACCAGCCGCCGTCGACGACTGTCGCAATGTCTTTCCGTTTTGCTTTACCCCTCATCTCATTCGTATTCCAGCCACCAATCTGATCTGTTCGGTGGCCGGTACGATGTCTTACACATGGGACGGCTCATCGGTTGTCTTGAACTCTGCCATCACAAACACACGACTGGGATATGACTAAACTTGACAAGCATTACAAAAAAAAAAAAAAAAAAAAAAAAGGGCTGGACGTGTTGCAGCCTGCCCAGCATGCGTGTGTACTCAGAAACCCTGTGCTTCCCGCCATCATCGTCACAACACACCCCCCTCCTCAGCCTCTTGGCACCAGCCTCAATATCGAGTACAAACTGCCGGGCAGGGAGGAGTCAGAGTAACACAGAAAAAGGTTTTTCTATCTCCTCCTCCTTCTCCCCTGTCCTTCCTATTATCCATGCGTGCATATAATCCTGGTCAGCATCTTTTTCTTTTTTTTTCCCTTCCCGCACGCCCTCCTCTACGGCTTACCACCGAATACGGCGACCTGCGACGTACATCGAAGCTGTGCCGCAAGAAAGCATGAGGTGTATGCTGTACAAAAAGGGAATTGAAGCGAGAGAAAATGAGAATACCCGTGGCCGCGGCAACAGGGCGAACCCAGCCAGGCTGACGGACGGGTACCGGGCCCGGAGTAAAGGCTGTTCTTCCTGAATAAGGCAGCTCACGGGTAAATGTTCACGGAGCCGAGTATTTCGTGATCCGAAAGCAACGTGGTGAGATTGATTGATTACTGTGCAACCTCTCTCTCGCGCCCGCTCTCAACAACCCACTCACCGTTACGAGTATCCCGATGGCAACGTGGGATAGAGGGATCTGAACCTTGCTTCTTTAACTTTTGTCTGAGAAACAACCTCCTCGTGCTCCTCCACCCCGTTGGCCAGTGTCTCGAGCCTGGCCGAGCCCGTGTCTGCACGAAAAACTGGGGCGTACGCTCCTAAACCACGACCGCAAGTTTAGCGGCCGACGTTGCTGTCAATCGGGCATCGGGGTCTTTTTTGCCGGCATCATAAGTGGCTAACTATAGGGCGAATTCATCAAGCATCTCATTGAGGTATACTCATCCCACCGTAAGAGTCACATCAGGGGGGGGAAGGGAGGGAACCGTGAGCAGACCAAGGAACCTCTGACCTGCCGAGCCGCGCGCGAGCACAGGGCAAAATTGCAACGTGAACGGTTGTTTTCCCATGGTGAGAGACTGTCCAGGGGTGCGCTCAGTTAACAGTTTCGACTAAGGGTAAGATTGATTCACTTTTTACCAGAGAGGGCAAAAACAACCACCCCCTTCCGGGCAGGAGCCCTCGCAGGTTCCATCGGCCGTTTGAGTATCCTTCAGCAAAAACATGCACTGGGAAGCGCACGGGGCAATGATGAGAGAAGATGCAATCGTATGCCTGCATCCGGTATTCCCAGCGGCACCTGGACGCACACACACACACACCGAGTACTGCCAAGCCAATAATTCGGCAGGTTAGGGGGCGTTTTCCTGGGACGTGGCAGACGCGCAGCGTGTAGCTTGACCTTTCGGTAGAACGTTTAAGGAGGGGGTGGTCTCATCTCGTGGCCGGGGTTAAGGCCGGGGGTAGTTATCGGGGAGGTAGTCGGCAAACGAGGTTCACCTCCGATAACTTCAATTGTCGCATATCCCTTTATGCATTCATTCATCTTCTCCTAAGCAGGGGGGACCACCTCCCTCTCAACCCTCCCCCGGCTCTCCGCCCCCGGCTCGCTGCCCCGTCGAATTCGCTTCTCACTCATCCGCCTTCTATTCACCTTGTCTTCTTACCACGCTTATTTCTCTAACTAAACCAACTGCAGGAATACGAATGCATCTCATAATCCACACTAACATCCTTCCATCTCACCCACATGAGAGAAAAACAGCCGGGCACGCTCGAAAGAGAGGGGCCCGTCTCCATCTTCAACTTGGCCCAGGCTCCGCCCCATCGCACCAACAATCGCAGTGTGACAGGGCAACCGTGATAGTGTACTACAGTAGGGGCCCAGCAAAGGATTCCCAGACCATCATACCACCGTCTTTCGGGGCATTGCCCGGCGACCGATCTGCAAAGCACGTTGCTGCCGGGGGGCCTAGCACCTGGTAACGCACCGGCATCAACGAAGCCTTGTCGTCTCAACCTCTTTCTCGTTTTCTCTTATTACACATTCTTGCTTTTCACACACTTCTCATCCGTATCGATCGATGTTTTGCTCAATGGACCCACCGCAGCTTACTTGGGCGCTTGGAATTCCGCCCAGGCTTACAAGCAGTAGCACGTACTGCGATGATGGCCCCGTTGTGCAGCACCCAAGCTGTCAGACGGGCAATAGAACCATGTATAGGATCGATAATCTCTGCCACATGCCGCCGCATTTCCAGGTTGGCCAGTCATCAGAGGACTCGGCCTAGTGGCTGTAGTCGGCATCGTACCTGGCATCGCCTGGAGCCTTTGGAACTGGGCCTTCCGGTGCCGGTGGCGTCCTGAATGCGTGCCGCACTTCAGCCAGGCTCATGGCCATTTGCTGTGTCGTTCAGGAACTGATCCAGATGTTCTGCACTAGAAACGTTTTTGTCATTGTTTCTTTTCATTTGCTACGTTTCTTTTCCCTCGTTCGTCCTTCGTATTCCAAGGAAGAAAAAGGACGCACTTAAAATAGCCATTTCTATCCAGCCAGATCCGCCTGGCCAACCAGAGCCACTCATGACCAGGAACCTCCGCCCTGAGCTGCCCCTTGTGACCCTGGAGCAGGCTCTACGGTACAAGCATCATGCACCCACACAGAGATCAACGTCCAAGTACTATGCGTCAGTTTTTTTTTTTTTTTTTTTTTTCCCTCCCTCTCCTTCTTCCCCCCTCTGCGCTGACCTGCCCGTTCCCCATCCAAGCTGGAGCCCAGCGTATTGGGCTGCAGCATGCTGCAGCCGGCTACAGGTTGCCTGGCCAGGGTAGTATTTTCAGCTCAGAAACTGCGCACTCACCCGACGCCGTTGTCTTAACCGATGAGATGACCTTTTTTGTTCGTACCGTTATATAACGCAGTTTCCGGTCCCGTGGTGGCCTGAATCGGTTTTTACAGCTCTACCGGTTCATGGTGTAAGTGGTCGTTGCCAAGAGCAGATTTTCGTTAAATCCTCAGCTGCTTTTGTGTATATTGCTTCATTTGGCTTGGCCTAGTTCTTCAGTGAACCCCGCCTCGCCATAGTCCATTCGTTAAGAGTTGTTAATTTTTACCTACGGGATAACTGTTCGTTACGTCCACCCGGATATTCCTTCGTTCTTTGCATTCATCCACGATGCACTTCACTACTCTGGCTATCGCGGCCGGTCTCGGTCTGGCAGCTGCCCACGGTGGCGATGGAGTGCCTCTCCCTAACATCATGGCCGGAAGACGTGCCTTGCAGGAGTTCACCTCGGCCCGTCGCCAGGTGCAGCGCCGCGCGGCCCATGTCGAGCCTGTCCATGAGGCCTCGGAGCTGGAGAAGCGCCAGTCCGTTGGTCGTTGTGGCCCCAACTTCAACAATCAGGTCTGCGACGCAGGCTACTGCTGTTCAAGTGCTGGGTAAGTCGTATCAAAACCTCGGATCTCAGATTTGAAATCTAAACATGGCAACAGATGGTGTGGCCAAGGATACTTGTATTGCTCTGCGCCGTCGTGCATGATTGAGTACGGCCCGGCCTGCGACGCAAACATCCGCCCTAACGGGCCGGACACGGCCAACATCCCCCGTCCAAAGGTTGGCTCCGTGGCTTACGGCTCGGCCATCTATCACTGTGAGAAATATGGTGACATTGCTCTCACATTTGACGACGGTCCTTACATCTACACTGAGGACCTGTTGAATAAGCTCAAGGTATGACGGCGCGCATGATGTTACATGAGCTTGACTAACCGTCTCACAGGCCTACAATGCGAAGGCTACTTTCTACATCACTGGAAACAACCTGGGCAAGGGCAAGATCAACGACCCCACCACTGCCTGGCCTGGTCTCATTCGAGTGAGTTCAGTCTCAGTCCCTTCATCCAATCTAAATAGCTAACCGAATCACAATAGCGCATGATTGCCGAAGGCCACCAGATTGCCAGCCACACGTGGTCTCATCAGAGACTCACTACCGTCAGCGCGGAGAAGTTCCGCAACCAAATGATCTACAATGAGATCGCATTCGCCGACCTGCTGGGCTACTTCCCGACCTACATGAGGTATGTTATATGTTAAACATAACTGCTTCGCAGCTTAAACAAGTTGCATGACTGACAACTGCAGACCTCCCTACTCCGCTTGTGATGCCACCTGCGAGGGATACCTCAACGACCTCGGCTATCACATTACCTACTTCAACCTCGACACCGAGGGATACCTCCAAGACAGCCCCGAGCTCATCCAGATATCCAAGGACATCTGGGACAGCAAGGTGGAGGGTAAAAGCCCCGCCAACAACAAGTGGCTCCACATCGAGCACGACCCAGTCTACCAGACCGTCTACAACCTGACAGACTACATGCTCGAGTCTCTCTTCCGCAACGGTTTCAAGTCCGTCACTGTCGGCGACTGCCTCAACGACCCCAAGGAGAACTGGTACCGCCAGGTCGGCAACGTCCCCCCCAGCAGCAGCAGTAGCAGCAGCAGTACAACTTCCCGCGCCACTGCCACCTCTTCCACCTCCCGCGCTGCCACTCCCTCGGGAACTCTCACCCCCTCCAAGGACGGCCGCTGCGGCCCCAACTTTGGCTTCACAACCTGCATCAGCGAGCCCGGAGCCACCTGCTGCTCCGCTGCCGGATGGTGCGGAAACACCGCCGACCACTGCGGCGCCTCGTGCCAGCCTCTTTACGGCAACTGCGCCATTTCGACTCCCCGCGTATCTACCTCTCCTGTGCCTCCGGCATCATCCTCGTCGTCCTCGTCGACGTCGAAGTCGACGTCGTCGCCCACCAAGGTCAGCTCTGCCCCCGCGTCTACAGCTTCGCCGCCCATCAGCACCAACGGTCGCTGCGGCTCTACGCAAGGCGGCACAACCTGCATCAAGGAGCCCGGCGCCACGTGCTGTAGCCAGTACGGCTGGTGCGGAGCCTCCGCTGACCATTGCGGCGTGGGATGTCAGCCTCTCTTTGGTACCTGCAACAGCGTATAAAAATGACTTTTTATGAGGGTGCCCGTAGTCATCTTTCTCTTTCTCTTTCTACTTCTTACTTTCTACTCTTCCTCGTGTCAAGCACGTCTGGAATACGTTTAGTGTGTAATGCAATAATTGGATCGATCCCTCCCCCCCCTGTTGAGGGGCTGGTGAGAACGGCGGAGTTCAGGATATGGGATTGTGCGGTGGTGAAAAGGACATATCGGACGAGGGTACAAATAACTGAGCATTTATTGAAGCGCCTGACCTGAAATGGGAAAATTAGATGCAATAACAAACTTTGATTGAAGAGTAGTAGCGTGATGTGCTGTGCTGTGTAGTACAATCGTGTCAAGATGAGCGATCGTATACAGACTCTGGGCGGCTGGTTTCTTACGCATGCTCATCACATCATACCGCGGACTTGATATTTGTAACCAGCAGACCAGTAGCACGAGGCCAAGACACTTCTCATGGGGATACTCTTATGATTCTTATGGTCAAACAGGTCTTTTCATGTCTGAAACATGCCAGTTGAGGGTTTTCGGTGAATGAGAGATGATAGTTGGGCTGAATATGGTCCCTTTCCAGACTGTACGGCCTCGACTCTCACACTTTGTCTCGTCCATTCAATTACCTTAAGTGATTAGAAAGTGGGAGTTTCTGTGGGAACAGCCTCTTTAAGCCAATATCGGCTGATAAAATGGAAGAAACTGATAATAGATCTCTCTGAGGAAACGAATAACCGATTCTTAAACGTCTAAACAAGATAACGCATGCTTCAAGCCTCAACCGCATGACTTTCACGTCTCCCGTAACCACGCTTGGTTGAGAGTTAACAGGAAACTTGGGAAGTTTATGTGGATGAGCTAAAAAACATTCATCCAAGTTAGGGTCGGGAACTGTCATTCAACCTACTTTCGTCGGATGAAGCACCCAAGGGGTAGCAGGAGAAGTTCTGGGACAAGCGGCCAATATCTCATATCGCATATATTTGAGGCCCTAAATACACTACTACATTCAAGCGTGTTGATGGCCGATTGGGCAGTGCTAACTCGATAATTATCTACCACACCCTTATGTTTGATTAATTGCAGATGGCTTGCGTCTTGGTCATTTCTGATTCGGACTCCAGTAGCATTTAATTTCTCAGACTCTGTCGCTCTTTCAAGCTTTGTGGGTGACTCCTTTATGTTCGGTCATGCAATTTATCCTCATTCGGGTCTAGATAACTGCCTAGCTGCCGCCCCGACTCTTAACCCCAGACTACAAATCTCACGATCCCAATTTGCGTTAACTAGTCACTCTGGCTTTAATTTTGGCCTGTGTGATGCTTGAATCGTGCAGGATAGTCAAAATACCACCATTCTTACTGGTCTGATAGTCTACGAAAACCCTGAGTTGACTCAATCGCTCAGTCGACATGTCTAAACCTTCGTTGTACTAGCGGCATCCATGAAGTTCCTCAACCGTACTAGACGAAAGTGACATCTCCTTCTCACAGAGGTTCCGCACAAGCCATGATATCGGGCTGTCACTGCTTTCAGGTGGGGCTTTCTGGGCATTCGGGATCTGGACAATCGATCCCGGGACAATTAGAACTCGGGCATTGGGGCGCAGGAAAAGTGCCTCCGCCGCCGCGGTTGCCGGGCCTCGAGCGCCACAGCGGTAGAGATATAGTGAGAGGACGGATGACAATAGGTCTTGAAAAGAATAGTGTTTGAGTGTAACTGACGAGGATGACGAGGGTGGTGAGTGTCTATCAGTGTATGGTGGCCGTTCTGGAAACCTCGGGTCGTGTTCGTGTCTCATAAGCACAGCCTATAAAACCTTGCTTTACTGACCGTATTACAGTCCCAAAATTTCATCTATACTCTTGAACAGGAGATTGACATAGGAACAAGACCATGGAGTAAGGGATTCATTTTGCAGGAACTCGTGCTAGACTGCGGAGGCCGCCGGAGAGCAGCACATCGTACTCTGATGACCGGAGTCATGCTTCAACAAATGTTAGACCGATCATTCAGCGACAAACTCAATACAAAGTTCCCATGTATTCTGAGACCACTCTCTTTGTATTGATAAGTTACGCATGTGTTCTCTTGATCTATACCATTCAGGAATCCATCTGTTATTGTTGAATGTAACTCCTGTTGCATCGTTTACCAGTATGTCACTTGAGGACGGTACTTTTATGCGGACCGGTTTCATAGGCGCCGTTGGCTAGGTAGGAAGATGCGATGGACCTCAAGATTGCAAGATGTTCTAGTCAAGTAGCGATTGTTGGGTCATTTGTTCAAACTCTGGGGTTGTACTGGGATACAGGTGATTGAATCTATTCCAGGACCTCCGAAGGCTTAAGTTCAGTAAAATGGCCGAGAACGGTTCAATAATAAGAATATCAGACGAACACATCCACTACAGTGATTTCGATAGCGAGCTAATCAGATTTGCTGACAAGACTATGGCCCCCAGTTCGGTTTCATAGACATGTTGCAGCAGCAACAGGAAACTCCGTCGTGCGATATCTTAAGGTGTGTTTAACTTTAGTTTTAAGGTTAGCAAGACTCCCCAAGGTAATGTCAATCCTTCGAGCTTACCTTCAGCCCAGGTTAAGGGCTCATGGTTAGCCACCGCAATCTCCCACCATAGCCTCAGACACCACGTAGCTACTAGTGCGTCTCTCTCCTTTTGGGTGAGAGCTTCGCAGACGCGCAGCTGGTATATGCCACCTTCGCTCTCTTCGTATGCGACGATACGGTGTTCACCATCAGGACCGCCGTTCCGCCATTCAAATTTGCCTTTTCCCCTCTCTTTGACAACAAATGCAATATCACCGGGTTCGAGATCAGCATATGGTCGCGGCCTTGAGGCTCGATAGGCGCGGTAACCAGCAACTGTTCCAAACCAGTGGCGGTGTGTCTTGAGACCTAGATGGCCCAAGTTGTTCCGCGAAAGCGATTCGAGATAATAAGAGAATTGGGGAGCTGTCAGCTGAATCGCGAGAGCGCGCTTCAAATCAAAAATGTGCTTCTTTCGCGTTGAGACTCGAGGAACCTGTTGAGTACCGCTCGCTGTCTCTCCAGAAGGTTCTAGGGTAGTGTTTTCGTCGCTCAACCGAATGCGATGTTCAACCCGTTCAAAAGAAACCGTGGTGTTGGACTCGCGAAGGTGACCGATTGGATAAGAGAGCTCGTAAAGAGGAGGTGAAGATGCTGAGCCGGAGCCGTAGATAGTGGCCCCGGCGAGCAGTAATGTTGTCGGTGGGATCAAATCGTTATCAGCAGATATGCCATACGATGGCGGCTCGTCCTCAACTACTGCGAGCGATGGGCCCGCCCTTGACAAGCTGCTGTAAGACGAGGTAGCGAGTCTGGCCTCAGTAGGACTCCTCTTCTTGTCTTTTTCAGCCATACTGGCGATGGCTAGTTGTTGGAGGAACAGGATAAAAGGGAGAAAATGGCCGCGATACCTAAAGTACAATCAGTACGATTTATCAAGCTTGGAATGCATTTCGACAAGGCTGAATGGACAGGGTCAGCAGTTAGCCTTGGCAGCTTGGCGCTTAGGGCTACGTGGAAACGCCTACCTGGGGATATTCTATTTTTTGTTGAAATGGTCGAGATGTCTGGTGCGAAAACACCACTTTTAGGACCTTTGTATAGATGATCGATCTAGCATATACTGTTACCCCTTAAACAGCGCCCAGAGAAGGCCTTGGCATCTCATCTCGGCTAGGCTTCACTGACGGCTTCGCTCTGGAGCCAGCGCGAGGCTTTTGTCTGAGATGTTTTCTTTATACAAGTTCTGTGAATCGAGAAATTGGCAGTGGAACTGAGGCCTCAAGCCATCACCCAAAATGCTCGCTTGATCTTAAGCGATGGTGATAACATGGATTATGTGGCTAACATGTTGGGGGGATATAAGCACTAACTCAATTTGATGATTCAAGAATCTAGACACCATGTGGATACCATAAGAATAGGTTCAAGAGATAAAGAACCCTATCTAGGAGATGCACAGCACGTGGATTTTCAGAAATTTTTATTCCTTAGCTCTTATATTTCGACAGTGTTTTCGAATGCCTCAAGAAGACAATCAATACTTAGGCTAGTCGAGCGGTTAAAAGTGTCCTATGACAACTAACGCTGTGGGATTCAGTGACATGTAGAGGTGACTGGCGCCACTTGGCAAAAACCGGCAGGCTGGTGGCAGAGTCTTCGGCAATGAACCGGTGAATATCCGATATCGCCAAATCTAAAACTTGTCAGTCTCACATGAAAGCCACTGCAAATATCCTGAAATAGACCAGCATTATCCGAATCTTCCATAAGGCTCAAAATCTTACAGCTGTTACCGTTAACATGCTAGAAACAACGGCGTCTGCGTCCGAAAGGTGCAGTCGGCCAAGTCCGGTTTCTGTTGGTCAAGGCCGTCTCCGTGGACGTTCGGACAGCCAATGGAATTATGATGATGCGGAGTTAGAGGCATCCGGGTACCGGCGCGAAATGCCTAGGCAGTTCTCTACATTTTCTATGCTAGCTTTGGCCTATGCTCTTATATGCACATGGAACGGGTTTGCCAGGTACGCATCCTTCGTACGCTTCCCCAGCGTTACCGTGGTGCTGTCGAGGACAACGACATGATAGGTCGCTGCTGATCTATTTACAGTGGAATTGGAAACGGGCTTAAGCAAGGCTCATCTGCTGGCAGTATTTTCATGCTGTTTCCTGCAGCAACTTTTATCGGTATTGTATCTTTGGGCATGGCCGAGCTGACATCGGCTTTCCCCGTTGCTGGTGGGCAGTACTATTGGGCCTAGGTTTTATCACCTCCGAAGTGGGCTCCTTTCATCTCATACAGGTACAATCCGCAGGAACATCTGGAGAGTAAATCGGCTTACATGATGATGGTAGTACCGCAGTTATTACTCTTCTCGGCATCTGGCTAGGAGGTGCGACCACGTGCAACTTCATCTCCGGCATGATCCTTTCCATTGTGCAATTGATACACACCGACTACGTCATCCGCTCATTGCACAAGTATCTTGTTTACGTCGCAGTAATGACAGTAGGGTCTATCATCAACATCTTCGGGTCTCGAATGTTGCCGGCGTTCAATCGTTTCATATGTAGGTCATCAAGATTATCAACTCTAGCTAAAAGCTAAACACTAACAACTATCGCGAGTTTTTCTCTCCATATCTACCTTTACGATTACCACTGCTACATTGTTGTTTTGTAGTTATCCTAATTACAACTCCGCCAAGTGGGTGTTCACAGATATCACAATCTCCAGCGGATGGAGCAGTCACCCTCTTGCATGGGTGCTTTGTTTTGTCAACAGCCTTTATGGATTTCTAGGGACTGATGCTGGTGTCCATATGTCTGAAGAGCTTCCCAGCCCATCTTCTAATGCACCTAAAATCATCGTGAGTTTTTCTCTCAATAGTGGTGAAGATACACTGCTGACCGGAATTAAGCTGTACCCCATCATCATCGGACTTGCCACAGGTAAAGATGCTCAATAAGCTGATAGTAATAGTCTCTGAACTAACCTTGAAAATAGCGTTCCCTTTCGCCTGCGCCTGCATGTTCGTTATCAAAGACATGGACGAAATCCTTGGTGCACCGAGTGGACTTCCTCTGATTCAGCTGTATTACCAGGCGACAGATAGCCGCTTGGTAACAGTTCTTCTCATGATTGCTTTCACAATTTGTTTCTTTGCCTGTGTCGTCGCAAATATAACAGGATCATCTCGTACCTTGTGGTCTGCTGCTCGAGATGACTGCTTTCCTCGGTCTGATCTATGGAAAAAGGTCAGCCCCAAGTTTGGGATGCCTCTCAATTCTGTTCTGCTGCAGGTAACCTTTACTGCTGTAAGTGAATCATAATCTCAGGTCAAAGTGTTGTTAATACTGAAAGACTTCGTCTAGCTTTATGGACTCGTTTTCTTAGGATCAGAAACGGCATTCGAGCTCATGGTTAGTGCTTCGATAATATTTTTGGTAGGATCATATGTTCTTCCACAAACGATTCTATTGTTTGTGGACCGCAATGAGCTTCTGCCAGTGCGGCCATTTAATCTTGGACGATTCGGTTACGTCATAAATCTCGTCTCAACTGTGTGGACAGCTCTACTAGTTATTGCTTGCTGTATCCCTACAGAATATCCAATCAAACCATCAAACATGAATTACAATAGGTTAGTTATGTCTTAGTAGAGATGAAACCCTACTAGAAAGCCTTGGTAGTAGAGCAATATCTAATTATTAGTAGCGTCGTCACGGTCGTTTTGCTCTTGTTAACTTGGATTGGATGGGCCGCTTCCCGTAAGGGCGTCTTCCGGGGGCCGAATATCGATAGAAACAGGCTCGACATAACAAGAAGGAGGCGCTTGCGTGAAGATGACGTTGATGAGCGCACGCCACTGCTTTGATATACCTCTTGTTGATAATATAGAATACAGGGAGCACAGCCCCCGGTTGACGCTTGCTCAATGATTAAACGTTAGGAATCAGTTCAGCACCAAGCTTATGAGTTTAAAGGAGAAGCTTCTACCAAAGAAAAAAAAGCCCAATTGATGTCGCAAGGCTGTGAATTATCTTTAATATTGGCTTCTATTAGCGCGTAGGTACTTGTGGCTCCGCCCATCGCTTCACTTCGTTATACCTGGAGTATAGCAGTCTATCCCCTTCAATATCGTCTTAGAATTAGACAGGCAAGTTAAGTCCAAATGTCAAATACTACTCAATATCAATGTTGCTTATACGAATGTTTGGCTCTTAGCCTGCTAATCCTCTGATCCCAGTCTTCGGAGCCCAACACCCTGTTGCGGTACCCCCGTTTGGTTTTGGGGTTTGCATAAGCAGTTGAACTGGAAAGAAGCTGCTTGGTAAAAACCAGGTTCAATGACCACAAGACCTCGAGGAAGTTAAAGAGAAAGCGAAATATTGTTTTCTAATAGAATTGGAATTTCAAATCACGACACCGACCGCAACAGATCAGCGAACAAGTGAAACAAATTTCTCCTTGCTAACTTGCTCAAGTTCGCTTTTTCCCGTTGGCGGGAAACATTGATGTGTGTAGCATACCTTTCTCAAGGTCTTCACAGCGACCTTGTCCCTTGGCCCACCCTCTCAGTAGATAGAACTTTCCAATCGCCCATTCTTTCAGTAGATAAAACCTTTTCGCTGCCCAGTCTCCGAGGTATTTAGATAGTAGCCATATGCTGATGGTCAAAGCTGTTGTAGCAGCAGCAAGGATAACAGGCCACCGCCAAGATGGGTTAGATGCAAGTTGATCAATGTTCATGCCAAAGACACTCTGTACATATATTCAGTTACTTATATCTCGAAGAAAGTAATAGGACTATTCATCATACCGCGACAAACATGAGTGGAAGGAAGATAAACTGTCAAACAAACTGTTAGCAGGCGATGTCCGATTCAGCGGCGTCAAGGAGGCGTTTACAGTTATCCAACTTAGACGTTTCATACTCTTGTTAGTTGATCTTGCCATTTGGGCTTCCGCGATTGATGTGAGATTGAATTCCTTTCGTAGTTAGTTCATCTGTACTAGCCACCAGAGAGTGGCTGTTTCATACCAGTTGAATGAGGTTTTGAGAAGTCTCTTTCAACATGGGAAGTTTCACGTGTTTCAATATCCTCAGATCATCTATTCTGTTCGAAAAGTTGTCCATGTCCTTCATTTCTGGGGTTTCCACTCGCTCGACTAGTCTTTCGCCTGCATCTTCCGATACAGCCCGGTTCATCTCGTGAAGTAAACTTAAGCTTCGTAGCCGTTGGTCAAAATCAACCAAATCCAAGATTTGCTTCTCGAAAGTCTTTTCTATCTCATCCCACAGTAGGGAATCATTTAGCAAGCTGCGGATCAGTTTGGAATTCAACCCTTCTGACTTGAGTAATTTGATACGCTATATCATGTAAGCGATGAAGCATTTATGACTAGAATTTTACCTACCATGTTTGACAAACGTTCTTCTGCTCGCTGGAAGGTTCCTTTCCATATGTCTTCTAGTTCTTCAACCAGCGGAAGTAAGAGCGCCGAGGCATAGGGTGGCACTTGCGCATATTCGGACGTGCTGAAGAATGCCTTAGACTCTAGAATATTCCCGTGTTTTGAAGTGTCTTCGCTCATAGTCATAATCCAAAGAATCCCGTGGGTTTTCCGGAGCTCGTCAAAGTCCCACAGAGCATCGGTATCAGACCAGATAGAGTCTTCAAGTGAAGGTAACGCAATAGAAATGCTAGTAAAACGGCACTCAACAAAATCTTAAGATTGTTAGTAGGCAGGCGTTCCTAAGTGCAAGCACTTACAGTGTTCTTTAAGGAACCCAGACAAGGTTTTTTTGTTCACAAAAACCCCAGAATGAGACTTCCATTCCCATCCTACGTATGCGGAAAATACCTTCTCCCACCATCGACAATAAAACCCAGTATCCGGCGAAGATATTAGATTTCCATCCGCAAGAAGACTGATGAGACATGTCAGTAGCCAAAGAGGTTGGTTTAAGCAAGTTAACATACAAAATTCGTTTGGAATCTACATCAGTGACCATAAAATCATTGGAGACTGCCGTCATCCTACCATTTCCAAAGCTGAGTGGATAATTTCTGCTTTGGATAGCCTTCTCTGGTACGTTCTTGATGACTGGAGACGGATTGTACCATAATTCTAGATGGTTAGTAGAGCCCCGTAAACATGATCTCCACTCAGATGCTTTGATTGACATCAGGCAGTCTCTGCTTTCTGGAAGAAGCTCATCTATAGTCTTAGAGTCTCGTTGCTGGATAGCAAGTTGAAGGGGGTAGAGCCCATCAAAATCCCGTATGTTCGCACGGGCATGGTTCTTGATAAGGGTTTTCACAATGTCGGTGGCCTTTCTGGTTGTTGCGGCATGGAGGGAAGTTCCATACTGGCCTCCTTCGGCGTTGACATCTGCTCCGGCTTCAAGAAGCTTGTTCACAACTTTCAAATTGCTCATCCATGATCCTGTGGCGGCCTGAAGAGCATTTCCATAATGACCACCTTCGGCGTTGATTTCTGCCCCGGTTTCGAGAAGCGTGTTCACAATTTCTAAACCGCCAGCATATGCTGCAGCCTGAAGAGCATTCCCATAATGGCCTCCTTCGGCGTTGACATCTGCCCCGGTTTCGAGGATCTTGTTCACAACTTCTAAACTCCGAGAATACGCAGCGGCCTGTAGGGCATTTTCACACTCGCCTCCTCCAGCGTTCACATCTGCCCCAGCTTCGAGAAGCTTTTCCACAACTTGTAAGTCGCCGCTCCATGCTGCAGCCTGAAAGGCACTTCCAAATCTACCCCCTTGAGCTTTGATATCTGCCCCGGCTTCAAGAAGCCTTTCCACAACTTCAAAATCACCTTGCACTGCAGCAGCCTGAAGGGCATTTCCGTACTGGCCTCCTTTAGCGTTGACATTTGCCCCGGCTTCGAGAAGTTTGTCCACAACCTTTGAGTCGATGGATAATGCTGTAGCAGCTAGAAGGGCATTTCCATACTGGCCTCCTTCAGCGTTGACGTCTGCCCCGGCTTCGAGAAGCCTTTCCAGAGCTTCAAAACTGCCCATCAGTGCTGCGGCCTGGAGCGCATTTCCATAATGGCCCCCTTTAGCGTTGACATCTGCCCCAGCGTCGAGAAGCATATTAATGACTTCTAAGCTGTTGGCATATGCCGCAGCCTGAAGAGCGTTTCCATAATGTCCTCCTTCAGCGTTGACATCTGCTCTTGCTTTGAGAAGTCGTCTCACAACTTTTACGTTTCGTTCTGCTGCGGCAGCCTGAAGAGCGTTTCCATAAAAGCTTTCTTGAGGATTGAAATCTTCACCGTATTTGAAAAATTTCTTTGCTTTTTCCAAGTAACCTTCATGAGCAACATGGACAGAATCATACGATACGATGGAGGAGGCCATAGCGTCATACACCGGAGGAAATAATTCGGAGAACTCAAAGGTTTTACTTGGTAGCGCAGATGCTGTTAGGTACCTGTCTTTTTTCTGCGAGTTTTGGTAAGGAAACAATCAAACAAATTTAGATCTTCTTGCCGTACCTTTGTCCAAGGACCCTTAAGTGTTCGTTTGGCGTTAACTGTTGATAGATGGTTGAAATTAAACCCCTGTTAAGGCCTGCTCTCGATTCGAAAGATGAAAGTTGTGGACGGAAGAAAGACATCTTTCGCAGGAAGGAAAGTCTGACACCTTGATTACAGTATATTGTAGCACCAACCAGTATGCGCCACGGTTCTAGCCTGATGCAAGACCCACACCGGTGAGGATGCAGTGTTGTCACATGGCTGGTCGTGTTAACAGTCCCTATCCAAGATTGAAACGTCAAATTTCTATCTTAGTTCTCCAAAAAGCGGTGTCTCAGATGGCGCAAGCATTCTCCTCATCACCCACAGGCGCTATCGAGCTCTACATTACCTTCTAGGCCCAACCACCGCCACTGACACGGTCGTCACCAGAGCGGCCCGGGACGTAGAGTACTATGTACCTAGTGGAAGATGGCTCATTGGCTATTGGAAGCTGGCCAAGATCGACTTGATTGGAACACCCATTGTACATAGCATGATCCGTAAGAGGGAAGAAGAAAAGCTTCCAAAATCTGGCCTCATATGCATTGGAGCCCAGTCTTCGGTTTCAGCTGCATTGCATGCAATGTTCTTGTTTGGCCAATACAGATTTACGCCATTAACCACCATTGCACCTTATGCATCTTGTACTCGTAAAATTACAGAATTGCAAAACTTGTGCCAATGTGGGTTTGCTGGGCTCTAGAATAATTGGGTCATACGAAACCTTTTAGAAGCGCGCGCGAAAGGGGCACGTCAGCGAGAGCAATGCACAATAACAGCGCGCAACCTACCCTTGCACCACGTTGAGTTTGTGTGGCACGGCGGGGTTTTAAACTTATGCTGCGAGAATGTTGGGCTAATTCTGGTAGTATGTGTCTTGTGGTCATGCTGTCCGCTTGCTTTTGCCGCTGGCGTAGTATCTTGGCCTTGGCTTTCTGCCCTGCCTTTGCTTCTCCGACAGACACATGATTGGTGAAAGGAACTTGGCTTAATATGCCATCTTTGAGCCTATAATTTATATATGAGGTAGCTTCGAATGCTCCTATCAAAAGATGAAACGTGCACAGCAATAGTTGTACTTGGGAAAAGGACTATTAATTGATCCAAGAAGTCTTTGCTAGCACTTGAGTGGTTACTTTCCTATTCATAGACAATGACTACGATGTTAATATCCCATTTTTTTGGCGCGTAGTTCTAGTCGTACAAATCGCACAGCTATGTCAAACCAAAATCTCTGCAGTGAGGGTCTTTTCCACACACCCATATATGCAAGGTGCACTCAAAATAAGAACGGCTAACACCTGAAGTTCGCTGATGCTGGTTCGTCAAGCCAAGATCGACGATACATTCCCAATATGCTTGAAATTCATTTGCAGCCTATCGAAACACCGCATGAAAGTATATACGCCATTCCATATAAAGATTGTTACTGCCCTTCTAAAGCTGCTCATCTTTGAGATCCACCAGTGGCGTTGTAGGCTTTTAAAGGCATCGCACTGCAGTTTTCCACTACTCGATGCGGAATGTCTGATAGGAGTACTCCCCTAGCGTGGCGGCTTTGGTAATTTCGCCATCCATGACTCCATGGAGATAACTACAAGACTGGTTAGCTATAGTGATACATGGGGGGAAAAGATGTGAGAAGCAGAACTTGAAATCAGCTTTTCCGTCTTTCTCAAAGCTTCTATACACTTACCCTTCTCCAACGTAAATCCACCGACCGTTTTCTGTTGCTCGAAGACCATAGATTACATCTCCTCCTTTCAAAGTGCAAACTGTATCTCCAGGCTGTAAAGATGGGTGCCCAAGCCCAAAGTAACCTTTACTGGTGATGAAGAATCTCCGATTCTGTTGTTCAAGGAGTCTTAGTTGTCGAGCGTCAGGCTTTTTCGGATCTTCCCATGTTAACAAAAGGTTTTCCATGCCCTCATGCGACTCCAATTCTGACAACAATTCCAAGTCCTGGGCCTTGAGACGTTGCGCCCCGAGTGCGCCCCCCTGTTGTAAGTCTGTCAACACTGTTCTCCAGAAAGCATCAACTTGAGGCTCTCCCGTCGAGTAGTTTTTATCCGACAATGGGATCATTTTTCGCCATTCCATAAGAACTTCTCGCATCTTCTCTTTCCATGGATTTCCAACAAAGCCATGAGCTGGGTCGAGTGGGTTCCATCCTGGAGCTGTCTTGCCTATTTCAAGAACAACATCAATTGATATTCCTTCAACAACGAGGATCGAGTCGTCTTCTTCCGTCGTAATTACCCTGTGATCTTCCCCTGTAATTAGGGAGTTTTTCATAATGAAGTTTCCTTTACTCCAGATGCTCTTCGATAGTGAAGCGAGATCGTTGCTACCTGATGTGGAATGTATCTCGAAGTCAGGAACCCAAGAAGGTAGCATTGGGTTTCTCTTGAAAGAAAACTCCGAGAGGAGCCCCAAGGGGCTTAGATTTTTTGTTTCCCGAAGCACGGCAGCAAACCCCTTGCGGTAGACCTTCTCAACTGCCCAGCCATACTCAAGTGCCAAGCCTGATGACTGGTCAACGAGACCAAGAAGACCAATGATCTTATCCCTAGGATCTGAAGCAGCTCGATTCCACGAGGCTTCTAGCGCCACTAGCAGGGGGATCTTGCCATCTTTGGCTACCATCCTCCCAAGTCTTCCCACCCATATTGCAGTTTTCCAGGGGATTGACGCATCAATGGGATGCCCGCTCCAGTGTCCGTAATTTAGTGATAGGTAAATGAACCATGCGAAATTCCAGAAGCAAGAAAGTGGTAATGACTTCTGTCCACACCAGCACGTAACGTAACGACACAAGACGCTTTCTTGCAGGGTCCACATTCTCCTCCACCAAGGTTTTTCCAGGAGCTGAAGGGCGTCGTGAAGATTGGGAGACAATACACCTTGTCGAAGGCCCTCGATGAAAGGTCCAAAAAGACTCCAGTAAGTCTCAACTTTCGCACTCTCTGAATCATGTACGCCCCATCCGTCGGTTGATATGTTCTCAAATGATTTAAGAAATTCAATACCGCGATCCGTCGCGGCAGAAGACCTTCCAAGCCAGACATTGACGCGCTTGGCGCCGGCGTAAATTTTGTTCATCTGCCGGACCTGGCAATTTCTTTCGTGAACGCTGCCTTGATTGATACAAATAGCATCTACCCAGAGCCTTTTGGGCTCAAAGTCGCTCCTCAGTGCTATTAAAGCATTGTACAGCCCTTCACGGATTATGAATGGCTTGTCATTTATCAAGATGGTTTTCTGGGTCTTTACGTCCCCCCACACATACGATAGAGCTTCATAAGAGCCAGCGCGGGACATTTCCTGAGCTTGTAGGTGACATATCAGAGGATTTGTTGGTTGATCTGATGGTTCTAGCGTGAGCAATCGATACCACGCTGTCGCTGGGAGATCGTCCCCGTAATGCGGGGCATTTTGTGCCGTGTATTCCATCTCACTTCTCACTTTAACAGCGCTGGTTTTGTTGTGCAGAGGGATATGTAGGTAGGGAGGCCACCAACGGCGATGGGGAATAGGCAGACCATTTCTTATGTAATTTTGATAGGTCTGTCGCCGGTGGCTTATCTTCGCTTCTCTTGGTGTCCAATCAACATCACCTGACGTGAGATGAATGGCCGGAGGATTTTCGGTACAAAAGAACCAGAGCATGTCCCTAAAATGCTGAAATCCCACAGGGCCTATTAACGATAGGCTGCATACATCACGACAAGGCCCCGGCGCTTAGGCTTGGAACTTACCTAGCCTTCTTGATACAGTTTAGGCAGTAGCGGGCTTTTTATACATTTCACGACAAGAAAGAAACACCAATGAAGCGTGCAGCAAGTGCATCTGCATGCGTTTGCCAAGTTAAAATTTGTCTTGGGCTTCTCTTTTGGCGAGGAAGATGGTTGGCAGGCTCGCTAATGACATTAAGTAGCAAGCATTGGGATTCTCATGGTTGGTTAGAGTTGACGTCTCTGTATTCTTAGGTGGTACTATTTTAGCTTCATTCACAGGGGTGGTTTTCTTGTATGAGCAGTCATAGCATTCAATGTGACACATGCTAGAGCTCCCGGAATAACAATCACGTTCGCTTCATTCTCTGTTTCTGTTCTATTTAGCTATCTAGCACAGCACTCAATTGCCTTGGTCGTGAAACTTCTTAAGAATTTTAGTATATCCGAAGAGAGGCTGTTTCAAATCCAACTATTCTTTTTCGATGTGGGATACTGCTTCCTTATCAGACGAAAGCCGGCTTGTGCCGCCATATTCCTCCTCGCCCTTAAGAGTGGGTGCTTGACGCATTCTGTACATAGGACGCTCAAAGATGGCGTCCATTTCATCAAGACTCAGCCCACTAGTCTCCGGGATGAAGAAGAGAGTGTAGATGAAAGCGAGAATGCACCAGCCAACGAAAAACAGAAAAGCGCCCCATATGTCCATGCTGCTGAGAATGCTGGGAGTTGCCTTTGTAATGGCGAAGTAGAACAGCCAGTGGAAGCCCTGTGATAGAGCACCGCCAAACGATCGAATACGGTTAGGCCACAGCTCAGCTCCAAAAAGGTACGGCAGGGTATATAGCCCAACAGCCCATCCCAGAGCATGAATGTAGATGATGCCGATTGCAGCATCCGAAGCCCCCTGGGGCACAGAGTCTGGATCTTTGGTAAAGTACCTGAGATATCCGCTCAGATACGCATGGCAGGCCGCCTGGATACTGATTCCTATCATGAGGGACTTTCGCCTCCCAAGTACATCCACAAAGACTAGAGAAGCTACCAGACAGCAGATCATCTTTGCAACAGCGTATAGGCCCGAGGAGTAAACTTTGACGCCTGCGCCTTGAACGCCAATATAACCGAATATTGTTGGTAAGTAATTTGTAACCGAGTTGGCGCCAGAGAACTGCGCGAGAATATAGGCGACAATTGTCAGCTGTATCCGGCGGAGGTTTGATGGAATAAGGAAAGTTTCCTTCATGATGGACCAATAACCCTGATCGGCGAATTGCTGGTTCTCGTCGTCTAGGTGAGCTTCGATGGAAGCATATTCATCTTCGAGGTATGGATGGTCGACTGATAACCCACGCAGAACGACAAGCGCTTTGAGAGCTTCTTCTCTGTTTCCCCGGATAGCAAGCCATCGGGGTGATTCGACCGCAAAGAAGGACAAGCCAATGGCAATTGCCGGTACAAAGGTTTGAAAAAACCATGGAATCTGGTACTGAAGACTGCGGCCAGGATAGATGTTGGTACTGCATCCAAAAACGGTGAATATTCCCAGGGCCTGGCCTCCCAGCATACACACGTTGAACCATAAAGTCATTAGGCCACGAATGCTCTTCGGAGCCATCTCAGCAATGGCCATAGGTCCGACTACCGTGCAAGCCCCGATTCCCAGCCCGGCAATAATGCGCCCAATGTATAGGACGCCATGGTTCCCGTAAGAGAAGCAGGATATCAAGGATCCAGCGGCGTATATGACCTGGTAAAGTCTCATGGACCAGATTCGGCCAATCTTGTCGTTCAGGAAAAAGGAAAGGAATGCTCCGACTCCAGCACCGATGTTTACAAACGAAACAAGGTTGGAGATTGTCGTTTTACTGTTTGGGCCGTCGAGATGGTACGCATGCCGAAACGATTCGAGTTCCGTTACGGAAGCTGCTGCTCCTTCATCCCACCCTAAGAGACTTTGAGTTAGTTATGATCGGTTGGTCAAGGGGCTTGCTAAGTATGTAACCTTTCGGGCATCCAGATAGAGCGAATGCGGTGACAGTGACAAACAGGTGCCAGTTGAAGATACCGGCTGGCATTGATCTCACGCCATTGACATATTTTGCGAGAGAAGACTTCTTCAAGGCTTCCATTATGACAGAGGAATAAAGAACAAGAATTTCCTGATAGCTGGTTACAGACAATCGAAACTGGCCAACCCGGAGGAGTCTGTTATAAACGACCAAGTCATCCACCTAATGGGGTCTCACTCTACCCCAATTTCCCCAGATTCACAGATCCATACTACCCCGCAAGACCATAATTCATTCTAGTTACCCCAGCTCCTTGTCTGTCGGGATTGTGCCGATGACAGGACGCCACGCCACCTACCATCGGTAAGAACCGATAGACATGGCTTGACAGGAACATGTCTATCCGTAGAACAGAAGAGCTCTCTCACATGATCTGATAAATCGTTCGACTGTGGGTTTCTGTTGTGAGCATTTCTATAGCTCTGCCTTGTTTTCACACACGGAAAAGCGGCAGAGCCCCCAGTACTACACCGGCATGACCTTGGTCACTCAGAACAAGTATCGTACTATCGGTCGTTGCCGATGAGGTAAGATGATAAGCATAATGACTGGGACATTTTTATCAGTTTTGATAAGTCAAAGAAATGTAGTGTATTACATGTATCTGCGCAATTCACACAGTCAAAGTTGGAACAATCAACGCCAACCCATGTCGGCATCCAATTTGCTTTTCTTGTTTGAATCCGAGGTGGCAGCAAGGATCTGTGGAAGTAAACACAACCACATAACTCTCATGAGGTATCTCAACGCAAAGTGCTGTGCTCTTTTCCATGATTTTTGAAGTGAATCAATCTTGTAACACAAGTAGATAGCCGCTGTCCCGGAAGAAACCTTTACGAACACATTTAATAGGCTCTTTAGCTGCTATTTGAGATGCCATATTTGACATCTAATTGTCAGGCTCCCACGCTGGTTGGATGGGTGAGGTACTGGACATTCCTCGTCAGAACTGTCGGACCTATCCGATGGAGATAATACCTCAGATAAGTATATACAAGACATCGAGAATGTTTACGCTTACTCTGAATACCATTGTAAAAGAATACAATCTGAAGCTTTTAATCATCAGATTACCTGATGGCGTGCAATGTTTTGAAGGCACCACTCATGCTCGAGTATTACCATGTCATCGAATTGCCAAACTAGCAACTAGAGAAGTCGGCGTAAAGCCCAAAGCTTTCGACCCCGACGATTCCAAACCCTTTCATCTTGATCCCTGAGAAGTGATTCATAAGTTTAGATGGTGGTGAATTCTGTCTTATTTATTCTAACTTGTCGCTATCTATGTCTACAATAAGTGTATTCCAATGATTACAGCCCGCAAATCCCTTCATCCATTTCTATATATCTTCAAAGATCTCACATGAAATTCAATGTAAGATAAACCACACTGCGGATGGTAGCATTTGCACCGCCTTAGAGGGCCGCCTTAACAGTAGCTTCCAGTGGCCGCATAATGGACTGCTGCGTCATGTTCGCAACCAGATTGCCGTCACGATCCCAGAACCGTGCCTCAGTGTAAGTTCGGCCGTCGCTTCCCGCAACCGTCTTCAGCTCTCTCAGATGCCACTTATCCAGGTCCAAATCCCCGGTGAAGAACCGCAAAGCGAAATCAAGGCTTGAACAGGCCGCGGTATCGGTGAGGAACATTTGGCTGTGGGTGAGGGGGATGAATGCCAGTGCCCCGTCCAAAAGGAAACCGAGACCGGCGAATCGGTCTTTCAGCCGAGGTAAGGGGTGCCGGCAGCGGACCCAGTCGGCGGACGTCTTGGATGTGAGAGGCAGACCGTCCTGGGGAGTTTTTGCTTTCCTGGCCATGCCGTGGAGGTTGTTTGTCGCAACGCCTTCGGGCGTCGCACGAGTCTCAAAGAAAATGCTGTTGAAGCCGAATGTCGCCAGGTAAGCCTTGCCCATCTCCTCCGTCGCAACTCCTCTCCGGACTAGTTCCGCGGTGCCCTGATGAATATCGAGACATTTCTCCGGCGGCGAGTATGTCATCGACGGCGGAGGCGAGTATACCAACATGGAAGCCGGCTCCTTTACTTGAAAGTCGGCCAGCATGATCATGCATGGGCGCGACTGTCCGTCATCCTGGTCTTGGCTTATCTCAACCAGCCTCGTGGCAAAGGTTCTGGTATCGCGGATTTTGCGGACCGAGAACTTCAACTTGCGGTCGGTCAAGGCCGGACCAAGATAGGTCCCGGTGACTGAATAGAGAAGGTATTTTGATGGCACTGAATCGTATGCTGCCGAAATGCCGCAGCCCATGGCGCACCCTCCGTAGGCAATGTTCCGCGCGTTCCCCATCCGGGCGGGCTTGACGCGACTGACGTACTGCTCGGGGCCCAGCTGGTCCACCGAGACTTGCTCTTCCAACGTGGTGGCCATGGTGGAGATGGCTTGCGGGATTGGTTGGTCGAAGCGCTTTCTCTGTCCAGAAACTTTCTTTTTTTCCCCGATATGATGCAACTTTAAAAAGTTATGTATCACTTGATGATCAGTAATCTGGCTGGTTCGGCTTGAGTCTTCTTCGGCAATTTCCTCCCTTAGTTGGCCTCTGTTGGAATCAGGTGCTAAGACAAGCGTGGACAGCCGAGGTAAAAAAACGCTGGAACATAAATGTGGGGTAAGGCTGTGTCGCAGTAGCGGTTAAGCGCGCTGTTAAGTGAGGGCGTTGGAACAGTGTAAGCTCAATGGCAGATGCATACGAAAGACAACCCGTTTAGTTACTCAATATTCATAGCATAAAGGCTTAGTCTACCTGACCAAAACGCAATAATCAAAATTGGATTGTCCGATTGTTGGGTCAGGATGAGACGAACCACTCAATACCAGCAGGCTGCAATCACATGTGACTTTAAAGGTCTATAAATAGGATTCTGCACGACTAGTACCAAAACGGCCGGGCCAAGATCGCCCAAAAATATTGGTGTCAGGAGCTTCAGTAACCACAGGGGTCTCCTCTTAAGGCTCTTAAGAGAGAAGTTTAGCCTATTTCTACTGACTGCTAACGCCTACAATTAAGTATATAAGTAGAAGTCTTAGTCTTAGATCATACTATATGTCACATAACCTATAGAACTACTATTCTCAATAGTAACTCTGCGTAACAAGTGGGAAGCAACATATAGCTCAGCTTTACATTTAAATGTAAGGGGTCATTACTATGATTAGGGTGTACAGGTGAACTTGTCCATACCTAGTTATACACCCTTGTATTGTTTCAAGCATTTCATATCAACTTTGCCACCAGCACAGCCACCCCGACCGAGAGGTAACCCCGACTTAGATAGTCCGAAGTAAAGACGACAAGGGTTTAGAAATGCTTCTAGTGAGCTTCTGTAAAGGGTCATAACCCGCCTACAGGCTTGCAGCAGCAGCCTCACACCAGCCTCCAGCAATTGTAAAAACAGAGGTGCTACACAACTTGAGCTAATCGCAAAAGAAAACGTACCAACAAGCTGCTCACTTGTTGTTTGGCTGCACTTATATAGGGAAAAGGCGTAGGCACAGCCTTATGCCACATCAACCGTGGCATAGCCCGTAACATATAAAGCCTCTATACTTATGTTGACTTTAAGAGGCTAGCTAAAATGATTGCCGGGAGGAGCTCAAGTTCGCTTAGACCAATATTTCGTTTCTGTGGAGACTTTGTTTTTTTTTTAAAAAAAAAAAAAAGTGTTGCACCATCCGGTAAAAGAAGCGGGAGGATTATAAAATAGTTTAATGGTACTCTAAATTCAAGATGAACAAAGTCACAGTGATTCTCCGAGACCATTCATGGTAATGGCATAAGCCGTGGGTATCTTGAGTCACATAAGACTGTTTACAAATAGCGATTATGTACAATAGTAAGTTTTACAGCCTATGTTCTGCAAGCAAACGGCTTGTGAGCAGAGCCACTCGATGTCTCGTGAATCTATACATCGTTAGTATGTCAATTATGTTGTGAAGAGGCATCGCTAGACTTACAATATCCACGATGGTAGCATAAGTGCCGGCACCGAGAGTAACGGCACCAATGATGAAGGCAAGAATACTCAGGGCGCTGGTGAGGATGTTCTCGCGGGAGTACCACTTGCCCTTGCAGAGCAGAGCGAACCACATGATCGCCGGGAGGTAGAAGGAGAAGCCGGAAACGAACAGAGCAGAAGCCAGCGAAAGAAGATCCGAGAAAATGGGGATAGCCTCGGCAATGACCCAAGCAATGATGGTAAAGATAACGACAAGAACGATCCAGCTAGCCCAGCCCATGGGGGTGTTGATGTAACGAAGCGGGGAGTTCTTGTACATACGGCCGTGGATGTATCGGAGGGCAACGGTCGAGTTAATTGAGCCGGAAATGAAGATGACGGGGAGTGCGACTCCGAAAGCGATCTTGGAAATAAGAGGTCCAGCGGAGAGCAAGGCTGGGGACTGCACCGTAGGACCAACAAAGGCATAGCACAGAGCGCCAGTCAGGGTGTAGATGGCGATCTGAATGAATCCAGACGCCCAGATGGACTTCATGTAGTCGTTGGGAGTGTGCATCTCATCCATGAAGGAGAATTGACCAATGGCGAAACTGAAGGCCAAAATGACGTTGCTAACCGCAACAAAAGCCTCAGAGAAGCTGAGATCCTCCTTGGGCCAAGCAGACCATTCGACGCCCGAGAGACCTCCGACGGACTTGCTAGCCTGGATTCCAGTGGCGATAACTGTAATACCAATAGCAGCGAGGATAGACACGAAGTCGATGTAACCAAGAATGGCAACCTCGGTGAAGGACGGGGGGATGGCGAGAATGAGGAGAATGATGGCCGAGACAACCGAGAAGACGATGGAGCAAACATGGCCTCCGTTGATGTCAACCAGAGCGATACTTCCAGTCAAGGCGTGGGAGCCGACGATCATGACAAGCTCGAGAACGAGGGCAGTTCCGAAAATTTCATATCCGACCTGGCCGAAACGACCGAAGCGGTCGAACAAGAGTCTTCCGGCATCGGCATAGTTGGCGACGTAAGGGTGGGCCAATTTGACCTGACCGATCAGGTAACTGGTGAAGATTGACATCAGACCGAGAGTGATAGTCAGGAAAACACCAGGGAACATTCCGAGGGTGTGGTAGGCAGACGGCAGACTGAGGGCACCAAGGGCGACGGCCTCGACGATGGTGACAATAGCCAGGCGCTTCCAGCCCAAACGGTGGAAGTGAGCGCTGCCCTGAGCGGCAATTTGCTTGAGGCGAGCATCGTTGAGCTCGTCGCTCGTCTCGCCGAGCATGGTCTGGTCATTCATCTCGGGCCAAGGGTTAGGCGGCTGAACCTGCTCGGCGTCGGGCTTCTGGGCCTTGGAGTCCTTGTTGCTGAGACCAGCGTTGGTCGTGTTGGTAATGGCGTCCGTCATGATTGGGAAGAGAAGAACTGTTTAGCCACTGCCGGAAAGCAAACCTGGCAAAAAATGGGTAAAACAGTTCAGACGGAAGGGTCTAGAAGATGTAGGAGGGAGAGAGGAGAGGACGGAGAGGGACAAGACCACTGCAGGAGCGAGCACCCGGAGAGGCAGACACGACGCGAAAGGGTCTGACGTTTGCTTTCTTTTAAACAGCCTCTCTCAAGGCGCGAGTCAGAGTGACTTTGGCTCCACACGAACAACGGTGGACTACTAATCCATGGCTAAAGAGGCTGTCATCTGTGACATGCCCGGTGGAAGCCGGGTTTTCCTCCACAAAACGATCTTTGCCCCATGGGCGCTCAGAGATAAGAAATAACCCCTACAATACGGGGAATGCATTTTTAAAGTTGATAAGATCTAATTGTTTTTTGTCATTGTGAAATTGAAATGCGGTAGAGGGAGAAACCCAGGTACGCTCAATGGTGCTTCTTCGGCCAGAATCTCACGGTCACCTGGGGGGGGGGTTTCCAGCGAAGGGCGCCATCAACAAGTTTTGATGTCGTAAAAGAAGCTTTCCATGGCATGTTGAGCCGCGCTAGAAGGCCCGCTTGGCGGTTCTCCTAGGGGGCCATACCGCTTAGGGGAAAATAGGCGAGGAGCTTTTAGGTAAATAATGGGGACATTTTATGGCTCCATTCTAGATCCAGGTGGATGCAAGAATTTTCTACTGGGTCTATAGTGTTATTGTAAGGCATAAAGCGTTCTAAAGCCGAGCAAATACCGCCGCCAGCCACTAGTATCCAGAGACGAAGCTCATCAAAACTTTTTGCATCCAGGCGGTCCAAGCGGGGGCGGATTACGTTCGCGAAATCTCTCCATTGGATGGAGGCACCGGCCGGCAAGTCATCTGTCCAGGCTGGACCTGTCTCAAGGTGGGTTTTGCTGAATTACAAGTCAGGACTTGATGGTTGCCTCTCCCCGGGAACGAGAGATTCGGCGAGGGATATACGTGTACGTGGCATGAAGGCGCGGTTCCAGTTCCTGTAACAGTTCGCGTCTTCAGATTCTTTCAGGCACTTGATCAGGGGTCCATGCCAACGTTGCAGGGGATGGCTAGCTACCATTGTAGCGTCAAATTTTTCTCCGATCAGTATACTAAGGTACCTAGTAGAATCCTACAGTTCGGTTCAGGCGGGGCGAAATCGGTGCGGGACCTCCGGCATTTGGCGGTATTACGGCTTCGTCGTCTTCGGCTTATGCGAACACCTACTAATTAGTAGGCTTACGACTGATTGTTAGTCTTCTTCAATTCGCTGTTTTTGTTATTCCGCGGTCAAGACAATCCGAGGCTGCTTATCTTCACCCCTGCCATGATTCCCACATCTCAACCCATGAGTCTCCGCCTGATGGCTAGTCTGAAAGGATCTATTTCGTGCTTTTTTTGTCCGGAGTAATACGATGGAAATCGATCAAAGAATAAAGTCTTGTTCGCCTAAAAAAAGTTAGACCAACTAAATTTTTCCGACTCACGGGAGCAATTTCTCCATGGCTTGGTTTGTCGACGTCTGTGCTTCAGTGGCTCGCCAGCCGTTGGAACCACAAATTTTACCAGCGCCAGTGCCAAAGCAAAGACTTTTTTCAGTCAACAACAACGTTTTTATTGCCTCGCAATCTGCATATGCAAACCGAAGTGGCAAGCTGGAGTACCATACAGTAAAGATTCTTTACATGTGTTGATTGATTGTCCATCAAGTATTCCCCTGAACTGGCCATCCATTTGGCCAAAGATTTTACAAAAGTCCTCGCCAATTCCCCTCTAGAAGCCGCCCGCCTTTGCGTGGGAAAACGGGCATGTAGCTATTCCCCTGGCCTTGATTACTTGAATATCCGGAATCATGTCATCTTGTCCTTTTCCTTTTTGAGGCTCCGGGCCAATGGTCATCAAGTCGTATCCCTGTGGATAGTATCTGTCGCCTCGCGATCCAGGGGCTTTACCTCCCACCGCTCTCAGGAGCAATGCGCTCGGGCCCCATGCAGACCAAAACGTAGGCTTCATATACCATGGCTGAAGAACTTTTCGTTGGAAATTGTACAGCTTTGTCTGGGGATTCGGCGCCTCGTCTACGAGCTTGACGGCGAAATAGGACGATCGAGGAAGTGCGAGATGTCGAAGATATAGCTTTCGCAAGTTGCGCAAAAGATCAAAGACGGCGGAAAGAATGAGCCCAGGAGACTCCAGACTAGTACGAAGAAGAACTTGTTAGCTGCATCATTTGAAGAGTTGCGTCTACGTAGACTGCCACATATTGGCTGCTTGCTTCCGATGGTCTTGCCACCTCTTCCTCGTATTGGAGGACCCAGTCTGTCAACTCGGAAGCGAAATGCAAACCATCTTTCCAGCCTTCCTTACTCGAAGGCAGTGCATCGTAAGGAATCTTCAAGTCTTCTCCCAAGATCTTGTGGAAAACGCCTGCGGCACACTTTTCGACATCCGTCAACTTCCGCCACTCGCCCTTGTCGACAATTTCGACGATAGAAACAAGGCCGTCCCCTAGTGTGTGGAGAAGATCGTTGTCGGTAATTTTATTGGCTTGACGGTAACGCGCGTGTCTAGAGGAGGTTGGAGAGCACTTAGCAGTTGAATCAACAATGTTGAGCCTCTTTGAAGGAACTGTAACTCACAAGTAATTCGTCCTCGCGACAGCGGTGGCGTAGCGATCCGAGTCTCTGGGTTTGGATTGTACTTCGCGCAGAAGGATTTCTGTATCAACGGCTCTTCTTCCCGCATTGCGTCTGTTATTCTGCCCCGTTGCCGCGAACAACCTGGACATGGTTGGAATTCCTCCAGCCTAGTTGAATTTTAATCAGCTAGTCTCACTTGTAAATTAAGCTACTTTTTGCCAACCAAATACCTTAAGAAGAGCTATTTGACGAGCTTTGGCCATGGCGAAAGGAAACTCGAGTTCTTGCAGTTGATTCATAATTTCCTGTGCTTCTTTTACCGTCATGCTTGACAGCGGTCTTCGCCCGGAGGTAAATGGAGCTTCGATCGAAGCTTTACGGCGAAATCGCATAGCTCGAACCAACAACATGTAGATGACCACTGAGACTGTCGCTATCAAAGGGGTATTTCCCCATGTAAGTTTGGGGCCAAACATGGCAAACATTGAACCAGACATGGTGAACTAGGCGCCTTCTTGGTGAAGATTCGACTCCTTAACAACTCCTTGTCATCTTTAGAGAAATGTTAGAACATTTATCTTGTCCTTCGGATTTCATCATCTTCAATTCCTACCGTGCTATCCAACTGCCATATGCAAAGAACGGACGAAAAGGGTATTCCAGCCGAGGTCCAAGCCTGGTTTCGGCTCTTTGTGGGTCGGGCTGAGGCTCTTGGAAGCCTAGGACAAGAAATTTGTTGAGCAAGTTGAGCCAAAGGGAGGATACAATAGGAGCCTGTAGCTCCACGTTTGATTTCGGATTGCTCCGTCTTCTGAATTTTTTAACGTTTTTTTTTTTTTTTTTCAATGACGTTCTGGTCTCATTTGACGACATGTGATTCTTCGTCCAAGTACCGCACGATGCAAATGAATTGGGGTGTGCAGTTCAAGCCTGCTAAATTCTCCGAAAAGATTGATTCTGGCTTTGTTCTTGAATCTGAAATGCAGAGGTTATTCGGATTGCGTAGCCAATGGTAAAGCTCAAGGAAGCGCAAACAGGTATGCCAAAAGCGCGTGAACTTATCGCAGAAGTGTAGCTGGCGCAGGCTCACATTAACACAGAGGTTTTGCTTCAATGCACTATATTTTCCTTATGTGATGCGTTTGTTGCTGGAAAGCAATTCTGAATTCCGCTATTCGTCCTGAACGATAAAGTCTGCTAATTGCAATTCTTCCGCGAGATCCATTAGCTCCGTCGGTGACAGCGCGAAACCCCCTTGATTGTCCAAAAGGCCCCATTGCAACATCTCGTCAACGGAATTAGTATCGCCATGGCTTTCTGGATTGTGTTCATTTGCCGTCTCAGCATCTTTACTACTAATCCCGCCTTCAGTCAACCCCATATTTTCTTGGCGGCCGTAGCTCATGAACGATGTCAAGATCTCCCCCAAGTGTTCAAACTCGCGCTTCCTCAGTCTTGCTGCCGGGCTTCCTCTCGATATCATGGTATCAAATATGCAAGATGCTGCTGCCAGCCAAGATCGGTCGCTTATGAAGTCAGGTGATAGTGCTTCAATGAGCTTGAGCAGAAAAGAGGACGACCAGGCACTTTCTAATTGAAATGGAAGAAAGCAATCTGAATGAACCTTGTATTAGCAATTTGACTTTGCAGATAATGGAATCTCAAATGCCTTGCCTAGCAGATTGTTGTCGCCTAGCGCTTTCAGCGCCTTGAGGGTGTTCAGGGCAGACGACACACATGTTTTTAGGAGACAGCTAATAGGTCCACTGGGTATGGATGTATCATTGTCGGTCGAGGCAAGTCGCTGTTGCAAGGCACACATGACCAACGGTCGAGTAGTCAGAACAACACACTGCCGTGCAAATCGTCAGTTTTGGCACAAAATGAAAGACACCTTCAGAGCCAAACCTACATGGTGATAGGAGAGAATCAGACTAGTTGCAATTTTAGAAGTCCGTATGTCAGCTCCTTGGAGACTTGTCTCCATGTAACTGTTCAAGTGCTTTGACACAGCGGCAAGCTTGTGTAGAACAGACTGAGTTTCTATTAGCAAACTTCCGTCGAAATTTCGATCAACGCCATAGACACCTAAGATGCGATTAGCATGATTCACAATCGACGGTTACTCAGCTTCAAGTGCTCACCGTTCAGAATTGTTGCCATCAGACGGGAAAGACGGATATGTAGCTCTAGTGCTGCAGCTTCGGGGGTATCACTTAGTTCCGAAGGGAGCTTTGTCGTAACATCTTCGTCTCGTATAGAAGTAGGGGCTCCAACCAATGTTGAAAATTCTCGGTCAATGATGTATGCAGACCAAAAAACGGTGTTGCATCGCTGGGCATACCGCGGCTCCACTTGCTCTGGAGGCATATGCCTGTGAAGTCCATCAAGGACGCAGATCCGCAATGCTTGGCCTACCTAATTATCAGTTCAAGTTAGCAAACCATTCAAAAAACCCCATCTTAACTTGGAATTTGTCGACATACAAGCTGAAACGACATCAATCTCAGGTCCAAGGCCTGAAGATATAACGCCCCTAGGCATAGAGCTTCGGCAGCTGCTAGTGGGTTCCTCTCCATTGGAACAATGGCTGGTAAGAGAGCCATGGCTCGAGACGCGTAACTAATGCCTGGAACAGACTTTGATCGTCCTGCTTGATTGAAAGCTTCTCCGAATGCTAGAACAAACAAGAACTGGCTAAACCAATAACGAGATCTTTTCGCTTCAGCAGCGGGGTTTTCATATAGCCTCTCCATTCGTTGTTGGAACTTGTCGTGGTCGATAATTTGGTAAAACAAGCCCAAGTTATACTTGACCGTGGCCAAAAGAAAGACGGCATAGTCGTAAGAGGGCAGATTATCGACATTAGGTTGTTCGTACAGCCCAACTGGACTCCATGTTAGGTTTAATGTTTCGAGGTCCCAGGGGTTGATGGGGGCTTTGGGGTCTGGCATCCGGCTGCCGATTATTGCAAGAACGCGTCTACAGAATGCCCAAGACGATGTCGGGCCCATAAACCCTGATGCTGATATCAGCATGGAACTCACTGGAATATTTCGTGTGATTTCACGCTGCCTTACAATATTTGCCATGTGGATCAAGCGCATAGCTCTCTCCATTGCTTACCAAGGGATTTGTTTTGAACTCAGTCGGGGAAGCTTGGTAAGAAGTCCCCGTTTGCTCTTCATTTTCGTCATGCGGATGACAAGAGCCGAGAAAGTCTGACTTCCCGAATAAAATATGAGTATGGATGTCTGTTTTGAGAGCTTAATCCATGCGGCTAGGTGGAGTTTCTCACCTACTCCCGTGTTATCACGGTTACCATAGTGTTCATCAATGTCATCGTTCACTCTTGAAAGATGTTCACTCGATTGACCGGATGGCTCAGTCGATTGTGGGGGAGAGATTATCAAATCATGTGTGGAGCTTCCGCGGCGCCGTGGCAGGGGCTGTCGTAACGAGCGCCTAGGATCTTCTCTATGGTGACTACTGCGAGTTTCCAAGGCTCTGAGATAACTGTTGACTCAAGTTAGCTTTCATTTACACATTGTAAGCAATCCCTAGTGCTGGGGTTATTTCCCTTTCTGAAACGGTAATCCGATTTTCTTCAGGTCTGAAATAGCACTTTTCTTTTTTCTTTTGGCACCTTGAACATGGAACTGTCCCAGAGCATCGAACTTTCATGTCACGACACCTGGCGCATCTGCTTGGTCCGTCAGTGGTGTTTAGATGAGCTAACGCTGTTAAGGCAGTCTCACGCTCGGTTACATCTTCGGTTTGCTCTATCTGAGTTGCTCAACGACGTAGACATTATGATGGAGATATAATGATGATGGTCGGCAATGCGTCTCCGCATCTGACTGCGCTTGGTGTTGTTATGAAGGACGTGAGACAGTGTTCATCGGCCCCACAGGCCGAGATCGGCTCCACTAGCCGATTTCTCCGCGCGCGGGGATGCGAGTCTAGAACGTCTTTCTCCTCCTTGGTCAGGACAAACAGAATTTAGGGAAATGGAGCTCTTGATGTATTTGGAATTCCTTTTGATTTTGGACTTCTGTTGACACATCTTATCCCCATAGGTGTGATAGGGGCTTGCTTTCTATCCTCGGGTAGGCTCAAGCCATTTTAGGGGCTCACCAGAGATCACATGTATGTCTGAAATAAATCCAACTTTCTCGCTTTGAACAATGTGGGAAATATCAGAAGGTTCCTGAGGCTTAATTATCTTAGAAGGAACCCAGGAAATACAGGGTCCGATGGATCTATGAAGAAGCTCATGCGACCGACCAGGTTGGCTGAACCTCTGACACAAGGAATGCAAGCAGGGAATTCTTTCACTGGGCTCTTTTCTCTGGACCTGATCTTCCCTTCAAAAATCGTCGATATTATGGATCCGTGAAGAAGCTTGGAGGTTTCGGATTCCAATCTGCCCTGGGCGAGGAGGACAGCAAGTCTTGCACTAGTACCTGAACCGCAGGGAGAGCGATCGATCTGCCCGTCGGCAAAAACGGTCACATTTCTCTGTCGTACCACGTCCGCTTCGTCTTTCCTGTCGCCTTCCTCGGTGTAGAAAATGACACCATAGAGGTCGTAAGATCCATGGTTGGCTCTTTGGCCGATCGAGCGCTTTATCTCACGTCCAAGCCTGATGAACTCATCGCATTGATTGGCTTCCACTTCGAGGCCGAATTGAGCTGCATCTAAAGTGGCATAAACAGCTCCAGCGAATGCAAGATCAATGTTGACAGTCATGTCCCGAGAGGATACATGAACAGATATGTTCTTTGCAAACTGGTAGCTTAACACGTTGACGAAATCGGCATGTATGGGCTTCCCAGACTTGACGGTGACACTGGCAACTACCCTCCCGGACGGAACATCGACCACGACGTCTACCACACCATCTCCATCAGGAGCCTTGACAATGCCTTTTGCTACGGCCCAAAAGCCTAGGGCAATAGTACCATGGCCGCAGGCAGTAGAGAAGCCGTCCTTGTGCCAGAACAACACACCAAAGTGAGCCCCGTTGTCATCAGGTGGAGTTATAAAGCCGCCGTACATATCCGCATGCCCACGGGGTTCATGGCAGAGAGACTGACGTAGAAGGTCTAGGGGATGTTTGGCATCATTGACAACGGCCAAGCGACGCTGAGCCACTGTTTTATTTTCTGGTGGATAATTTAGCGGGAGCTTTTCAATGATGCGGAAGGACTCTCCAGCTGTATGCCAGTCCTCGGAGTCTATCCAATAGGGTGCCGTTGTGATGCCAGTCATATTGGTTGCCTATTAATTGACTGTCGCGGGAGTTGAAGTTGGGGAAAGAATGTTTGCGACCTTCAGATGATGATCCCTAGTACTTAGAAGAGAGTTGGCCCCAATAAATAAACAAGCAACGCCTGCGCCCTCGGCCCCTCTGAGCCAACCAGATCGACAGAATCCCGACCCACCTCCCGATCCTAAACTTATTCCCGAAGGGCTTGCGCCGTTTCGTCGTGATTTCACATCATTTTCTACATGAGCAAGAGTTTCAAAATTGAAAAACGCTTCCCAGACGCAAAAGCCTAATATTTCTTTGATTCATAACCCTTGATCTATGAACCATGACAAACTCATATGCTCCTCTCCCCAAGATGGCGGAAACCTTTGGGTTGAAGATTCCAAATCCACTTCAGCTGATATGGGTGTTCACTACATGGGAACTGACCATAACCATCCACTCGGCCACTTCCATGAAAACATAATAAATCATGTATTGGCTATTCTTTATCTAGCCATATCATCGAACCAAATTTCTCGTATATCTTCGACATCTCAGATCCGGGCAATAGAAGGCCATTTAGTTGCACTTCAGCACTTTTTCCAGTACTTGGTCTATAAAGCTTTGATGTCTTTGTCTCATCCATTCTGACTACCGCCATAAACGCTTCATGTACGGTAGGGTGTAGTATTCTTTTAGAATCCCAGAACACATACCCGCACATACATAGTACGCGGTGCGCAGTACCATTGAATGAAATGCTACGGTAAAAGTCGTAAGGCGAGCTCTCAAAGTCGAGCCAACCCTTACTCGGCCGAGAGCTATCCTCTGTGAAATCTCCTTCAGGTAGAACTGTTTGGAACAGAATATCGGGCAGATATTGAATTGCCTCTGGTAAAAAGCCACGTCTGCGAGGCGAGTTGCGTCGAATAAGATCCCGGCGACGATCTTTACTCGATGACATTAAATCTTCAAGAAATTCGAGCCCCAAAGATGCCATGAACCCGGCATATTCTCGGAGGTTGTGTTCGTATTCGGTTGAAAAAAGAGCAAGTTCAGTTTGATCAAGTTCCCGAAAATTATACATGTCTTCTTCTGTTGCTTTGCCATATTCAAAGTTTTCTCGAATGTTAAATCGACCACTTTGTGGATCGTAGTTTGGGTGAACTCGTAATTGAGAGTTTCCTAGCACGGTTTGTACGAAGCTGTCTTGAAAGTCCGCGATGTATTGACCGATGTTTGTTGTGAAGTATTCATAGACGCAGCTTAGTTCTTTAACCTCCCATGGCTCTAATTTCGAGAGAAAGTGTTCAAATTGTAATTGGGGAGAAAAGAAGGGCTCCTGAGGAAAACCTTCGAAAGGAGGGCAAAGTTGGCAATAAACCTCGAATCGAAGAAAAGCTCTGTGAAGTCTAGCGTGCTCGGTGGCCGACAATGGCCATGAACCGCCATCGCCATGTTCGTGAGATATACCCAAAGTTTCCATGGCAGATGCAAAGAATTTATTGACGAATCGATGCACACGAGCGGTTAAACGAGTTAACGAAATGATTTGTGATAAATCTTTCGGGAATCTCCATGAATTAAGCTGCAGGTATTGGTCCAAAAAGGTCCCGACCTCTCCTACATCCAGATAATCTGCTCCAGAATGGGGTTCTGGAATGTATAACAGGGCAATGGCGTGGTGGATGATGTCTGGCGACAGTACGTTCTGAATGACCGAGGTCAAGACGATGTTTCGGGATGCCAGAAATGCCCGCAGGCTGTCAGGCGATGCTTTGATGAAAGAGTAGAGGTCTTGGGAAGAATCCAGCAGTGACATAATAGTACAGAGCAGTTCAGGTGCGAGACGATCCAGCGCCATGGCGGAAATGGTATGCGTAGTATCGGTCAGCTGGATCTTTGCTAGGTCTGAGGTTACGGAAAGAATTCCAGAAGTAGCTTGTCTGTTGCCGGGGTTGTGTAAGATGGTTTCGTTAATGATGCGATTAACGAGTTATAGAGGGTTTGCACCTAGGATGAGACTTCTTTGGGGAAGAGAAGAAGGCAATCTTGGACAGAGGCAATCAACCCATCTGGTCCACTAGTGGTGATGAACCCCCTGCGCCGTATCAACAGCCGAACCCCTCCCTCCACAATGTATGCACCCAAGTAATCTTATCCCTTCGCGCGCGCCAAAAATCGTTGCCCAGCCCGGCCCAGCCGTCATCAGGCAATTTGGATTGGCGTGGGTAGGGATCCCCACTGGCCAGTGACAGGAATAGCCTAGCTTCACGTGCGCAGAACCAACAGGATTGACCATTGTTCCGTCACCTATTTCAAACAACTGATGAGCAAAGCGGCCAACGCCAATTTGTGAATCATGATAAAGAGTCAAGCTCTGGTATCGGTGTTCGCAACTCCCCTCTTTAAGGCTTCATGGCAAGTTGGCATGTATCGAGTACGAAACTACCTTTGATGTTCACACATGACGGCTTCTCGCCACAGTTCTGTTATCACTCATGGCCATATTATTGTACCATCAGAATATTCGAGCCGAGCCGTCTTCCAACGAAGTAAACCGAGAAATGGATATCCTCAAGCTGGTTTGGCAACAATACAAACATTTTGTTGGATCATCTGCTCATCTGACAGCTAATACCCGCATGCAACTCACAGAGTTTTGATCATTTCTCCGAAATGAACACCCGGTTTCCGGGAATGACCATGTTTAGATGGTAAATTCACTTGTTTGACGACTTTTCGAGTTTATCGACGTCGAGTTGATTGTCCCAAAACAGAGCCTTACGGCTATAAAGGTTTCTGCGATACAGGGCTCATGAATTTTATGGAGACATTCCTGACATGGAGCTCGAACGAAGGTCAAGGAGCATTGTCGAGAACCCCATAGAGAGCTCTAGTACGAACCATGCAGGGATGCAGGATAAAATCATCATCGAGCATTACGTAATAACAGAGGACCGTAAGTTCGGTTCTTTGCTTTATTTCAATGGTCCGTTTTCATTGCGGAATAATGCATGAGTGTTTCTAAAAGAAACTTAAATCCTGGGGCTACCTGAGCTGTTGACATTAGTCCCAACCCGGAGGAATGGGAGTCCACAATCGCTTTACAACCACGCGGCACAGAGCTAAAACCCCATCAATCCCGTTTTCGTCAATTCTCCCAGAGCCTATCAACGTGGAGGTGGTAACGGAAGCCAATGCCGCAGTGCCCCCACACCCAATTTGAACGGCATGCTGTCAGTATCTGGCCATGTGGCTCAAAGGGCTTGGAACACGGCTGAATTTGGGTCACAGAATCAGCTTGTTTGCATCGAGGCTGAGAAGTCAGACTATGCATAGCATCTCGATGATGAAAGCAGGGTTGTTCACAGGTTTTCAAGAGAGTCGAGGAAGCGGGATATCTACCTATAAATGAATGAAGCAGTCCATGAATTTGCAACATCTTTTTTGCTTCATGCTCTCATTGACAATCAGATTCAATTCCCACGCTCATAGGTGCCCTTGCATCCCCCAACTTCTCCATGGCTCCCCCGTCGAAAGCTTGGAATCATTCCGTCGATGAACGGATCAAGCACATTGCACAAGGACTACATGACGCCCCAAAATTCAGCAAGAAAGAGGTCCCTGGCCTCCAGGGTCTCCTTGACGACTACAACAGCAAAGATGTAGACGTGGACTACGTTCAATTCCTCCGCAGACTTCTTAGAGTGTTCAAAGATTCGGAGACCGACAACGCATACTCTAAAATGCTGAAAAAGCACACAATTGACGAACAGACACGAATTGAGAGATTCCTCGCCGGCGATGATCCCGAGAAAGTCTGCCATGACTTTGAAATGGGCCCCAGCCTGGGGTGCCGCGAAGAGTTGGCAAGATTCCATGATGCCGACTGCGTGGTACACGTCAGTGCGCAAGGCCTCAAGAAGCTCAAGGCGCCCATTGAAGCGCTTGCTGCGAAGGAGAAAGCCCTTATCCACAAAGTTCTGACCGGCATGGAGAGTTTTATCATGGGGAATAAGGACGAGCTTCAGGGAGCCGGCATCACGGTAGGTCACCAGATAAGAATCCAGCTTCCTAGAATGACCTTACTTATCCATTCGTAGGTTTATTATAAAACCGAGTTCCAGAACTGGGGCCTTACTGTGAAGAATACTCCAGCTCTCACCTGTGTTCCCAGGACAACCAAGGAAGTTCAAGTCATCGTCAAGTATGCAAAGGCACACAACATGAGCGTTCGATGTTCAGGTTTCCGTAAGACTCAAATATCCTATATCCTCATCGCTTTCCTAGATCTGACATTCTCGCAGGGCACTCATGGTCTCCCGTCTTTGCGGAGAATGGCTATGTTCTCATTTCCTTGCTCGGTCTCCATGAAGCGACTAAGCTGCCAAACATCACGGCTCTTCCATTACCAGAGTCTCCCGCCACTGATCTCCAAAGCATCAAAATGATGTCGGAGAAGCCTAACGAGAATGGTAATTACATTGTCAGAGTCGGCGCTGCCTGCACGAATGAGAGACTTCGCCGCTGGTGCATTAAAAACAAGACAGTCACGCTACCACTGAACGTCATCATGGTAGAAATAACCCTTGGTGGTTCTAACGCTCCAATATGTCACGGTGCCGGCCGCCGTCACCAGACCCTCAGCGACCTGGTCCGCTGTATCGAATACATTGACTGCAATGGTGAGACAAGGCACGTGTCCAAGCCTGAGCATCTCCGAGCCGCGAGTGGATGCTTTGGGCTAATGGGCGTCGTCACACACATTCATCTTGAGATGTCTCCCATGGCCTACGCGCTTCTGAAGCCAGAAAAGGTCCCTGTGGCTTTCGCTGTACCTCCGCCGGCAGACTTGAATCTGGATTCGTTGCCTCCTCCCCTAACGAAGCCATGGACCGACCTTTCAAGCCAGGACAAGCAGAAATATCAAAAAAGCTTTGAGCAGCGTGCCACGAATGATTTCTATTCAGAGTGGTTCTGGTTCCCGTATAGCGACAGGGTCTGGGTCAACTGCTGGAACGACACGACTGACAGCACAGGCGTTGTGGACTTCCCCGACAATCTGCACATCTTCTTCTCCTTCATCCAGACGTTCACAATGAACGTGATGCAAAACAGTGAACTCCTCAATAGGCTTGTGGACCACTGTTTCGCCGAGGCGGCTGTCACAATCATTTCCCGCTTCGCCATGTGGGCACTACCCAGCAAGGCCGTCAAAACCTATCTCCCCGACGCACTCCACTTCCAGCGAGCTATCCAAAACGTCCGCGTCCGCGACATGGAGGTCGAGATCCCCCTTGTCGCCAAGGGCGGGAAGACACCCAAGCCCAACGAGGTCGTTGAGATCGACTATGCACCCATCCAGCGAGCCTGGTGGGATGCCATCCTCACCGCATACACCGAGGAGAACCGGCTTAAGTGCCCCATGCGCATGCCGTTGGAGATGCGCATCATGGGAGGCAGCAACGTCATCATGGCGCCTCAGCGTGGTAATGAGTTGGGAACCTGTTCAATTGAGGTACTCACTCTACACGCTGCATCGAATATCTGGATTCCATTTGCTCAGCAGGTTCTTGACAAGTGGATGGCGCTCAAGGACCCCAACACTCAACAGCCATTAAAGATCCGCCCTCATTGGGCAAAGGAATGGAAGGGACTTACGGTGAACGGCAAGCCGTGGATCGAGAAAATGAAGAACGAAGATTACAAGGACGAGATTCAAGAGTTCCTCACTGTCATGTCTGAGGTAGGCAAAGAGGCTGGCTGGACCCTGGACGATTTGCAGAATCGGTTCTCAAACAATTTGTTTAACGACGTTTTCTTTGATGGTATTTCACAGAGGAAGACAGTTGTCACCAATGTGCTGCAAAGTCAAAGCGTGAACAAGTTGCCACAGGTTCGTGCGACTACAAAAGAAGTTGGCTTGGATTCTAGAGAGGATTTAATCACCCTATAGTTTAGGTATCAGGAAGAATTCAATTACTTCTGCTGTTTAATGGTTAAACATCAAAGGCGTTGCCGAAAGGAGGGTGTTCATTTCTAAATGACCGTCATTTCTTGCTTGACGATATTCGAGCTGGAAGAAAACGTGAACTCCTTCAAATTATCAAGACTTAGTAGTTATGTACCATGAAGACTGAATCATTGCCTTAGGTTCTGCAACACTGCCTTGATCTGTTGACGGCCGTTCCATATAGGATAGAACCCGGCAGCGAGAAGTGTCCACCACAGCCATATGAGCGAAACTACAGTCCATGCTGTGAAAAACTGCCAACAATCGATTAATTAGTCATTAGACACACTAAAAGGCTTTTGAGCTTGGTTATCACCAGTTAAGTACTTACCTGCTTACTGAAGACGTATCTTGCTGCGTACATTGGTAGTGGCCACAGCACCCAATGCCCGAGGAAAGTTGCAATTGCCCACCACAAAGCATATTTAGCCCACCGTTGCTGGGTGCTGTCGTCCAATATGTGAACTTCAGCTGTGCTAGGGCTCTTTCTATCCTGTGATGGGGGTTCCTCTCGTCTGTCGTTCTCGGAATCGATGATGAGCTTCTCCTCTTGAAAATCGCTCCAGTCGTAGTTTTCGGGTCTAATCAGAGATATAGCAACGCTGTAAAGCATGGGACTGAAAAGTGATGCTACTGTCCCGTACATGCAAGGTAACGTCCCCCCAGTGGATGCGATGGAAACACTTCCAGAGAAGGCGTAGGCAGAACCAAGCCAAACTCCAAGGCCCGTTGCCATGCCAAGAAAAGCAGAACTAACAACTGCTATCTTGCTCTGCTTGCGCCAAATTAGGGTGAAGATTAGAGGGACGACCCCAGGGCATGTTAAAACACCTGCGAAGTTCAGCATTAGCGGCTATCAAACAATCGACGGAAAGCTTCGGACGCACCTAGCATGTACAATGTCCAACCCATGTCCACGCCGATATAATAAAACATCGCAGTGAATCCAGCAGACACCAACCCAAAGAAGACAACTCCCAGGTGTCCCCATCGAATGACTTCCTTATTACCAGCGGTCTTATTGAAATACACGCGGTAGATGTCAAACGTTAAGATAGAGGAAACGGCAAGGATTTGTGCAGAAAGAGTGGATGTAACAGCCATGAAAGTCATCAACAGCACAGCAACCGCACCTCCTTTGCCTGCAACGGCCACAGCCACATATGGAAGGGCCAATCCGTTAGTAACTTCAGCACTTGTCATTGTCTAGGAAACGCGTCAGTATCATGCCCTATCATGCCATATCAATGAATGATCAACTAACTCTTGGATATGTTGGGAAAATCGGTAACGCCTCAAGCCCTAGGGAGGCCATTCCCACGACAGTACCAAGACACCAAGGTATGCTGAAGTACGAGATACCCCCAAGAACGTAACCTGGTACAACGGCACTCGGAGATGCAGCAAAAGCTTTCAGGAAATAACCTGTATCCATCTAAACAGGACTCTGTCAGTGTTTGGCTTACTATAGAGCAATCTACACTCACAATGACGGCCCCCAGTTTGGAAACCAACAGTATGATAGCAAAGAATATTCCCTGTTGAGATGTCATCGTCAGAAGGGAGCCGTTGTAGTTGCCTTCGATCAAATGCCTCTCTTGAGCAGCAACAACCAGGTCATAAAGCCCCCCAATTGAACCAACAGCTTCAGATGTGATGACCTTCGCTGTCAACCAACAACACAGAATTAGGATGATGAATGTGTGAATGTAGTCTGTGAGAAAGCTGCACATAGTATCAGCATCAAACAACTTTCTGAAAGATCCGTTAGATACTGACGTCGCTTTGATACCACCCACAAGAGTATAAAGAATCACACCGAGAGGCAGCAAGAAGGTAAAAGCCATGATATGTATCCCGGTGCTGTAATTATATTATAAGGATTAGTCATTTGCATAGAAGTGAACTGCTTGACTGTGAACTTACAGAAAGGATATAGCTGCGGATGCGCCGAGAATCATGTTGATGGTGTTTAAAAGGTTGTTGACAACGGCCAAGAACGTAAAGCTGAGATGTGCAACAGTACCTTTGGAATTGTTAGCCACAAGAATGTTAAGTCTGATACATATTTCTTCATCTCACCATATCGAATGCGGATAACCTCGAGAACGGTATGTGCCTCTGGAACGCGACTTTTGCAAACCACGCCAAGGTATCCGAAGAAAACTATAACGGTTGAACACCCAGCACCGTACCAAAAGGCACCACTAATGCCATAGCTGTAAGTCACTAAGACACAGCTCAATAGAGCTGTACTCCATAGCCAAGACTGTCATTCCGTCAGCTTATTTCCATGTCGGCTAGTATCAGAAGGCAGGCAAAGGTAATACCGACCGAAACGACAGCAGACGCAACAAGACCGGCCTGCACACTTCGATTGGCGACCATGAACCTAGAAAATCCAGTAAGCCCACATTAGGTTTCTGTTAGATTGCTTTCCTTATTGCCATACGTCTCGGCTTTTGAGTTATCTTCGTGGAGGGTTCTTTTCAGAATGGCTGTGACACCCATCATGCCTACGTCCAATCAAGGATTATTAGTTCACCACCAGTAACCACTTCGCTTGGCTTCAACTAACCAAAGGCAAAGATTAGTCCGACAGCTACAACAACTCCATATCCAACTGACTGTGGGAGTGGAGAGGGAACCACAGAACTATCGTCCGCGCGTTGGAGGATGCCAGACATCCTTATTCTCACTTTAGGAGTTCAATTGACACTGTCACAAAAGATCGAAGAGCGTTCGTCAAATTGGATTATCTTAGATGATGAATTCTTCTTATATAGCACTATTAATTGGAAAGCCTGTTTGAATTTCTCTTCATTGCTCATAAGGAAGAATGATAGCGTGATTGCCAGAAACAGGGGTTTGCAAATTTCCAGAATTTGGATATGAGCACATCATGGCTGAGAATCTCGTCAGCGAAACCCGTTTTGCTCAAAACGCTCAAAGACCTCACAGAGGCACACGGCAACGAAACAATGTTCATTTTCGGCATTTCAAGGCCGATCCTGGCGGGTCGAGACAAGAGTCAAGATAAGGGTGGAATCTGGGGTTGATTGACAGGGATCGCGTCTTGGCTGCCTGAAGGGGCTTAGCGTCGATTACACAATTTGTCTCCGTCCCGATCTGCCGGTATTAAGAACAGCCCCGCCTGTTGCTTCACTTCCACAACTTGGCAACCCAACTTTCTGCCCAGAAAAGACACCTCGCGCAAAGCCACCGACGGAAAAGCAGTCAAGCATGTCTCACGCGCCATGCAAAATGCATTCTTCGCTTCCAAATCGTGCCTAACTTGCCGTCAGAAGCGGGTCAAGTGTGACAAGCGGCTTCCAGCCTGCCTGCGCTGCTCCTCTCTGAAGCTCAGATGTCAGGGGTACGACCGGCCAAACAAACTGGTGTGGACTAATAGTATTGCCAGCAGGGGCAAAATGATGGGCAAGACTACCTTCAATGCGCTTGAGCAATCAAAGAACGTGGCTTTATCACACAAACCCTGGCATCCCCCTAAACAGGAACAGTCCACTGGGGCAGTTGTGGAGGCTTGCACATCTTCAGCCGCGGTGACATGGTCACTCATGGAGCCTAGCTTGCAGGACTTGCCCTTTGATTGCAGAAAGTATATCCGTTATTGTGAGTTTTACGCAATGGCTCTACCACCATTTGAATCGCTAACCGGAAGTGTCGTGCCAGTCGACTTAGATCTCTCAAGGGAATGCGTGGTTTACAATCAGCCATCAACCAATCCATTCCTGGCTCTGATGCCCCTCATGCCAAAGAGCCAAGCTTTATCGCATGCTATGATATCAATATCTGCGTTTCATTATACTCACCGTATGGTCATCAGTCAAACACAGTCTTTCTCGGAAGATGGCGGCTTAGTTGTCGCCGAACGGCCTCAGCGATGGCACATATCAAATGGCCGCGACTGGCAACTGGACCAACCCGTTTTTCGTGATTCATTGCACACAGCGCTATCACATAAGCAGAAAGCTCTGCAATTTCTTAAACAAGAGGTTCAGTGTGATCCTATGAGGAACAGCGACGCTGTCGTTGCGGCAATAGTTCTCTTCATCTGCATGGACGTGGTGGAGTTTGGAAGCCATGGATGGAATCATCATTTGCGTGGCGCAGAAGAGATGGTTCGAAGCAGAAGAATGCTCTCGAATAATGATGCCAAGGATTACGCGCCGTGGTTGAAATACTTCGATGCTGCGTGTATAACGTATGGCCCTTTGCCGCTCGGTGCAGTGTTCCTCGTTGCTAATTGACGGAGCAGCTTTGGAATATTGGGAGCGACCCTTGCACCAACATTAACCCGATCCGCGCATCGGTATCCTGTCTTAGACTCTGCTTTCCTAGAATCTCTGCGACACTCAGAAAACCAAACTTGGGTGGGTTGTCCCGCTGAACTCTTATACTTACTGTCAGCTATCAATTCAATGCGTCTACAGTCTCCAATGGACCCTGAGCAATTGGAGACAACCACCAAGATATGCAAAACACTGTTTGAGTTTTCACCATTAGCTTGGGCTGAGGACTTCCCTGCCCAGGAACACCATGAGTCTAGATACCATCTTGCGCATGCCTACAAGGCTGCAGTGGAAGTCTATGCTTCTCATGTGATAGGGGCACTCCCTGGCCAGCACTACTTATCAGGTTCTTTTGTTCTTGAGACTATTCAACTAGCGATACTTCACATGCTCAAGATAGCACCCACAGATTTCCATATCAAAAGCCTGGTATGGCCGGCATTTGTCCTTGGGGCAGAAGCGCAAAATCCAGAGCTTAGAGAAATGGTGCGCACAATCTTTCAGAGGATATGGGTGTCTTCTTGTTGCTACAATGCAAGAAATGCCGTTGAAATTCTGGAGTCGATCTGGGCAAGAGATCTCGGTGAAAGAATTGGAAAGTCGTGGTTGGAGTATGTATGGCAGTTTGAAGAGACTTGGCTGTTCGTATGAAGTCATGGTGATAAGACGACTGAAAGACATAAAGAACAAACACATAGACTTCATCATGAGTATTTCTCTCCTTTGCCACCTTCAGTATCAAGATTGCAACGTCAGGATCATTAAGCAGCAACATGCACCAAAGTAGCATCTCCATTTCTGACTACATGTTGTGACAATGCGCGACCTGACATTCTGCAGCGCGCTTGTCCATGTATGGCAGCTGCGGGTCGAAACATTGGAGGCTGGGATGAAGGGTTCTCGCCAAGCTCACGCCACCGCCGAAATGTGGATAACCTGCATGATACCGGCTTTGATCCAAACTGGGCCCGAGCCCGTAAGTTTTCCAGATTGGATTTGAGGCCTGCGACAAACTCCGAATACTATGGGACGGTTAAATACCGTATCACTGCCCTCCAAACTCCGCGTTGGTCCTACACCGGGCCTACACCCTGTTTTTGTCACTCTTCCCCCAACATGGCCATGGCTTCAATCCCTCACCCACTCTGCCCTCTAACTGGTGCTGAGATTCAGTATGCGGCCAAATTGATCCAAGGCGCTTGGCCGTCATCAGTACCCCTCCAGTTCAAGGCAATCACCTTGAATGAGCCTGCCAAGCAGGAATTAATTCCTTACTTGGAGGCCAAAGAGAAGGGATTACATCCCTCATCGCCCGATCGCCGAGTATTCGCTGCATACTACATCCGAAAAACGGTGAGACAGCAAAATAATTTGAAGTGTTTCGAGAAGGACTGAAACTGATAGAAATAGGAACTCTTTCATGAAGCCATTGTCAACCTTACTACCGGAAAGGTTGAAAGCAATGTCAAGCTTGGTGAGCACATTCACGGCAACGTTGATTACGACGAGGCCCAAAAGGTGGAGAAGATTGCGCTTGAGGACCCTAAGGTCCTCGCTGAGATCAAGAAGCTTGAGCTGCCAGAAGGCACTGTCGTCTGCGCGGACCCTTGGATCTATGGTGAGTAGAACCAAATAAGATTGATTCATTCAAGCTAACAGCTGCCAGGAACTGATGGAATCGGCGATGACCAGCGCTTGTACCAGGTGTTTCTCTACATGAGAGACCCAAACAACTCTTCCGAGGCTGACTCCAATCACTATGCCTTCCCTCTTCCGATCTCGCCTGTGATTGAATGTACCGAATACAGGGTGATTCGTATCGATGTCATGCCAACCGGTGCAGACAACACCATCAAACCTATCAGCCCGTATCAGCCCAAGCCTCCAAATGAGTACATTCCTGAAAGCCAGAACCTCCGAAAAGACCTCAAGCCGCTGCATGTCAGCCAGCCTGAGGGGCCCAGCTTCACCGTCACGCCGGTAGGCGAGACTGGAAACACCCTCGAATGGCAGAAGTGGAGTTTCTTTATTGGTAAGTTCTGGTGGCGAATCGTATCATGCAAGTCACACATTGACACAGCATCTCAGGATTCAACCAGCGCGAAGGCATGGTTCTGTACAACGTCAAGTACGACGGCCGCCCGCTCTTCTACAGATTGTCCCTCTCGGACATGAACGTTCCCTACTCTGACCCGCGCCACCCTTTCTTCAAGAAAACAGCTTTCGATTTGGGCGACGCAGGAGCCGGTGCCACGGCTAACAATCTTCAGCTTGGATGTGATTGCTTGGGAAGTATTCAATATCTTAGCGGAGTCATCTCCGACGACCGTGGTCAGCCGGAGGCGAAGGACAACTGCATCTGCATCCACGAGCAAGATGCCGGAATCGGCTGGAAGCACACCAACTACAGAACTGGTCGTGCCGCGGTCGTCAGATCTCGTGAGCTGGTGCTGCAGTCCATCATCACAGTATCCAACTACGAGTACATCCTAATGTTCCTTTTCAACCAAGCTGGCGAAGTTACATACGAGGTCCGCGCCACTGGTATCCTGTCTACACAGCCTATCGATCATGAGTTGGACAAGGTGGGAGTTTCTTTCGGCACAGTCGTTCATCCTGGCGTCCTTGCTGGTCACCACCAACACATCTTTTCCTTGCGAGTCGACCCCATGATTGATGGCCACACCAATCAACTGGTTTACCAGGAGGCTCATAGAATGCCGAGAGATCCTAACTGGAACCCCCACGGCATCGGTTACGAAGTAATTGAGAAGCCCGTAGAAAGAACGTCGGGGCTGGACCTTGACGCTGATCTTAACAGAACCTTTAAGATCACCAACCCCAATTCACTCAACCCAGTCAACGGCAAGCCGGTAGCCTACAAAATCATGGCTCCTCCATTCCAAAAGCTCATGGGTGATGAGCATAGTTACAACCACAAGCGCGCGGAGTTTGCAGACCACAACATTTACGTCACCACGCATCGCGACCATGAGCTTTACGCAGGCGGCTGGTATACGAATCAGTCTCGCGGAGGGACCGGTGTCAGAACTTGGTCGGAACGCAACGAGACCCTCACACCCAACTCCGATATCGTTGTTTGGGTGCAGTTTGGTATCAACCATGTGCCGAGAATCGAAGACTTCCCGGTGATGCCTGTTGAGATTCTGAAAGTGCATCTCAAGCCTGTCAACTTCTTTGATAAGAACCCTGCCTTGGACGTGCCTCCAAGTGAACAAAAGTTCAACCAGAGCACCTTGGTAGAGTCAAAAGACGTTACGAGCAAGGCGGCTGACGGATGTGGCTGCAACTCTCCAGTTTCTTCCAAACTGTAAGTTAAGGCGTGCATATGTACATATCATACATTCAATTAAAATACCATATTTCAATATCTCTTCAAGGTTTCGGTGAGAAATAACTCCCGCGAATGTTTTCCCCTCAGGTGTTGACTGCTACATGCAGTATTGCAAGTGGTCATCAGCAGAAGCGCTACGACCACATTCTCTCCAAGTTCAAAAGCCTGCCGAGCAGTAAACGTCACAATATTTCCAATAAAGTAAACGATTCGTGAAAAGATATCATTGCACCTACTTGTAAGCCTAGTTAACTATCTATTGGAAACGGTTGAGAATGAATTTCAGGGAGCGGTAATGCTCGAGCATTGACACTTCAAGTATAAGGGGACCTGAAAATTTCGCTCTAATGAAAGGTTCGCAGTCAAGATTGGCAAACAAGTAACTTACTCGATGAAATGTCCAGTTTTTTTTGGGAAGGCACAGACCGATGTCCATAATTGTCGGGATCCCTGTGTGAGCCACATGGAAAAGCCAGTCGTTATTGGCTTCAATTTTGGATCTTTCACTGCAATTTTAACCCCCCCAAAGGCAACAGGCGCATTGACGCACAGGACCTCACAGGCCAACGACAGCAGAATATTCGGACCTCGTAGATTCTTTTCCCTGCAACAACATGATCCGCAAATATGGAACCTCTTAATTTCTATCACAGACTTCTGGAAATTCTTGCGGAAACTTTCAATACGGGAATATCGACCAAGTTGATTGATAAAATCATCTTATCGGCAGACGTCCAACGCAAGATGCCACACATATTTTCCGGAGACATGCATGTTTAGTAGGTGCCACAACATACATGTCAGCTGGGAAGAAGGCAGAGGAGCTCAAAGGATGTGCTTTATAACACAAACCCCTATGGGTCAAAGGTCAGAAACACGCTCAGGCTACCAGCAAGCCCCAGTTAAACCGGTCAACTGTCCGACTGTATGTGCAACGCTTTCACCTAAACCACAAGTCTTGGGACTTTGTGTGAGTTTAACAGGACGATATCCAAATAACCCGCCGCTGTTGCCTCAAGCAGAAAATCAGCTGCTCCTGTCAGCCTGGCTGCTGCAAATACGAGATGTCAAACGTGTGAAGACGCCGTGTAGAAGGGGGAGAAAAAGATGATAAATCGATCTAGGCATAACATATAACTATCGCATCTATAAGCCTATGAAAAAATATCTCCTATGTATCTTGTGGGACGGTTGATGAAGAGTAACGGCAAGCGAGTGATGTACTAGCCAGCTCGCAATATAGTGTTCAAGGGAGATTCAACGGTCTTCTCGTGGAAAAAACCATGAAGATTGGGCATATAATCAAGTCAAGGCAACCTACCAGTCATCACACCTGAAACCACGCGCTAGCTTCCTTCAGCCTGTCGCTGGCATTCGTGCTGAAGTTTCCGTATGATCCCAGACGTTTTATGGTCTTTATATTCCCCTCGGAGACATCTCGAATAATACACATGAGCCTTGGTGAACAAGGAAACCGCGCTTCCTGGGAGCACAACAGACAAACCTGACTAACTGCGTTGAAGGTAAGAAATAGAGAGCATGGGAATAGATGAGCAACGATTGAGAAGTAAATACATGTCTTACTTCCCCTTTTCTAATGCTAAATACTGGTCATGATGTTACTCTACCTCCGACAAGGAGATTGTAGGTTTCACAGGGGGTGAAACAGGGGGTGAAACGGAATTCCGTTCGTCAATAACAAATAACAGTAAATTGGTTCTAATCGATGGTTCATGATGATAGTTGAAAGTGGTGTTGTTGACTAGAAGGTGGGGATATTCCCCCTTGGCCTGTCACGTGGGTCTGGGAGGCTTGGGCCTCTCAGCCTGGCGGGCGTGTGGCTGGAAGTGCCACACGGCTCCGTATTCCAACTATCGCAACACTGGAAACTCTCTTTTTATGGTGTTGAAGCGGTTGGAATACGTTGTCCCTATACAGTTCCGTCTCCTCGTCAATTCGGCCTCCTATCCCTACTTTCTCCCGTAGTTACGGTCTTGTTACCCATCCCTCCATACGTATCGTTATCGTGTTGCTATCAACGAATCTCTCGAGGGCTCGATTTGGTTTGCTCTTCGTGAGGGCATCAGCAGGGTTGTCTTCGCCGTTAATCCAACGAATTTCTTGTAGTTCTCGTCTTTCGTACGATTGTCTCAACGCCATGATATCGATCATGAGTCGCTTTTCTTTGGTAGTGCCCAGCTTCACGAGACACTCGTACAGCGAATAAGAATCGGTACAGACAACTGTCTGAATCGTTGGTAGGTTGAGGTGGTCAGTGATTGTCGCCAGGGTTGTGGCGAGGGCGTAGGCCATATCGACGCTAGCGACCATCCCGTAGATCTCTGACGCTAATACGCTGCGGGTGACTCGTTTACTCTTCGTAGAGCTGTAATGAACGAGGTTACCGTGAATCGTGAATTCTCCGTTGTTGCTGTCAGAGGAAGTGTCGTTGGCTAGGATGATCAGAAACCCTAATTGGGAGGAGAGGTCGTGGTTATTAGCGAACGACCCGTCAACGAAAACGAATAGCTTGGCTGTTGTAAGGTCGAGTGGGATAAACGTTATTCCTCGGTTAGGCGATTCTATTTGCCATCGAATCCGTTGATTCAGTGCTTTTATCGCTTCTGGCGAGGGGTCTTGGTGTTGGGCAGCAGTGGATAAATCGAAACAGGCCTCGGGTTGGCAAATTGACGCGATGTACGCCCCTCTGGCGCGTTGTTCGACATATTGCTGTTTTGGGTTGGGTTTAGTAGTCTCAATACATCGTAACTTCTTGGCTTGTCCCTTTTGCCTCAAATTGATCGAATTGTCGGTTGACAGCGCGATTATCCCTCCGTTGAATTGGAGGGGTTCGTCAATTGTGAGGATATTCTTCGCTTTTGCCGTAAAAGCCGCTTTTTCTAACTGTTCGTCTTCTAATTGTGAGAACGCCTTGTCTGACAAACCGAGGGTATCGTCGGTTTGCATGCCGATACAGCCAAAGTGTGGATTTTCGGTAGATCAGATCAATAGGCATGGATCGTACGAAGAAGTAACCATCTGGAGATTCTCTCTGTGATGCTTGTGATACGTTGCCCACCAGTGGGTTCCAGCTTCTGCGATTCCGTACAGAGGCTTCACAACCTCCATAATGGTCCCTTTTGGGTACTGGTCTTGAATTTGCTTCGGTGGGTAGGCGAGAATAGTACGATTGAGCCTTGTGGAGGATTGAACGTAGGCTTGTGTGATATCTCGAAGCCATAGTTGTTTCCCTTCTCGTAGGAGTGACGGGGTAATTGACAGAATTAGCCGTTGACTCGCCCGCTGAATCGTTGGCGATTGGGTCAATATAGCCTTCTTGCCATCGTCGGCGTAACCCTGTATTACAAGTCTCGATTTCTCGTAGGGTTCGGTTGTTTTACCCTTGACTTCGTTGACGATACGAGATCGGAAGATTCGTACGTTCTGGTGCCTTCTCTTATTGAACTGGGTGAATTTGAACACTCCTCTAGCGATGAGGCTGTTGATCTCTTGTTTAGTTGACTGTTCGAACGGTTCGCCTGGTGTAGTAATAACACCTTCTCGTCGTAGTTTGATTGCCAATTCTTCGTCTGCTTGCTCCTTAATCGATAGGAATATTTGTTGATAATCCGGGTCATCGTTGAATTCCTCTGTGAAGTGGGCGATTGGCAGTGGTCTCTTCCGGGGTCTGCCCGGGCGTCTTCTCGGTGGCTCCGGTGCCTCTTGCGGTTCGTCCGGTTCACTGCCTCCGCCGGCGACGATAATTTCGTCGCGTACTACTTCCTGCTGCGGTATCTTAGCTTCGGGTTCTTCTTCTTCTGGCGCGGCGATGGAATTAGGTGGTTGATCGGGATCTTCGTAGTATGGTTTGACTACGGTAGACCGGAAGGTCTTCGGACCACGTGGCGTATCGACAGTACAGGTTTCGCCGTTTATGGCTGCTAAAGTAAACGGTCCGGTCCAGCCCTTCTTTTCGCGTACATCGTACATATCGCCGCTGTATTTCATATCGTCGGGGTATAGTTTCGCGAATTCTGTTAATTGCTTTCCGATACGGTCTGTTGACTCGTATGGTTGGAAGTCTGTTAACGGAGAGACCGTGGGATGTGGCGGTCGGTACGGTAGTTGCCACTGTTGTTGTTCTTGTGGAGGAGGTGGCTGTAGGGTTGGTTCGACTCTTCCTCCTGTGCTGTTGGCTACTGTTGCCGGTCTCGTGATCTCTTCGTGGAATTCGGGGTCTTTTATCAGAGCCTTCAGGTTGCGATATCTCTTGACGCCTTGTTCGAGTTCTTGGGGTGACCAGTAGTGGAATTCTTCCTTTTTGAGGGCTAATGCCACGTTTTTCGAGATTTTCTTGCCATCCATTTCGACGTAGACGCCGTTACCGATTAAATGGTCTCTGAAGAATCGTAGGATTGGGGGAGGTACGTTCTGGAAGTCTTCTTCTGACCAGTCGGCGAAATCGGGAGAAACTTCGTTCCATAGCTCGAGGCCCGTGAGATTCCTCTTCTCATAGGTCTCAAGTAGGAAACCCATATAGGAACCCAGTTGCTGTGGGCTAGCGTTTGTAAGGTCGATTGCCCAGTTGCCCCATACTGCTGGATCGATCATACTTTCGATTCTCTGTGGGATGGGGACTGTTGATTGGCTTTTGGCAGTGACGCCGCTCGCGGGCGATCCTTCTCGTGAATTTCGCTCCATTCTGACAGTATAAAAGGATTACTTCTGTTTAGAATCTTGAATTCTAATCCTCAACAGCGTCAGCTGCGATTGGTGCAAGATGCAGGCCTGGAAGTGGGAGTCAAAAGACGATTCGGGATATTACGATTCTAAGGGGAAAGAATCGTGAAATCGGGGATTTTCGTCGGTTCGTCGTTTGTTTCCGTCGGCGCCGTTCTCGCTGATGTTCTCGAGGGGTGTGAGGGTATACACAGGTCTCGAATTGGTAGGGAGAGAGTTCTACCGTAGATTCTCTCGTGAATCTCTCTTTCTCGCTTCGGGCTTCGCTCCTCACTGTTGGGAAGTTTAGAATCTAGCGGACAGTTGGCCTTATGACGCCCACAACCACGTGCGTTTCTCCTAAGCCGCAGCCTCGGAGGCGTATACGTATAGCTGTATAGGCGGATTACCGCCGGTAGTCTCCGCTCGCCTTTCGGCGTGTTCTTCTTCTGGTAGGGAGGTCTCTTGTGGCAGGCGCCTCGCGGTTGGCACCTCGTCTGGGGATTTATTGAGAAACTAGCGGGCGCCTCGTGATTGGCACCGCGCGTGGGGGATAGTTGTAGTTGGGGAAGTTGTTGTCCCTTGTGGGATTCGTGAATCTTCGCCCTTGTGGCGTGAAGAGGTTGGAGGACCGTCGATTCGGTAGGTCTCTTCTTCTGGTGATTGAAAACGCGTGATGGAACGCTCTTGCCAGCGATAATTGGCTGCGATTAACCTTATCCCGCCTAGGGTGAGCGTAGCAGTCCCTAGGTTACTCGAATAATCGGATTGCTGGTAGATTCGAGGAAAAGAAGCTTTCTTCTGCTGGTTTCCGTAGATCCCAGTTACTCTCGCTTCTTCTCTCGTTAGCACGAAATCCCTACTTTTACCTGGGCTTGGGTATCCAGTTCAAGAAGTCGTCTCTTCTGGTGTTGACCTTGCTGATCTGCGGTTTGTCCGTAGCAGAGTGGTAATTGTGAAGTTAACCAAATTAATGGCAACTGTGAGGTTTACCACTGATCAGTGTAGGTTTCACAGGGGGTGAAACAGGGGGTGAAACGGAATTCCGTTCGTCAATAACAAATAACAGTAAATTGGTTCTAATCGATGGTTCATGATGATAGTTGAAAGTGGTGTTGTTGACTAGAAGGTGGGGATATTCCCCCTTGGCCTGTCACGTGGGTCTGGGAGGCTTGGGCCTCTCAGCCTGGCGGGCGTGTGGCTGGAAGTGCCACACGGCTCCGTATTCCAACTATCGCAACAGAGATACTGTCCTCAGCGTAAAGTGGTTGTCACTAAACCGTTCCAAAGCTACCTAGGTAAGGCCGTCAAATCCAATGCAAGTGCCATTCAATCGCATATACAAACCCGTCCGTTTCCTTAACCTCTTCGAAGATTCTAAGAATGGTTTCTAAATACGCATAAGCATCCAGAACACCAAGTTATTAATGGCTCTACCATTAGGTATCAGATAGAACAATCGAATTACCATCATGATTCTTAGGGCATAGAAAGGTCGCCAGGGAACCGGTGCCGCCTATGTTATTAGCAATATCACTGGTAAGCGCTGGGATTATGATCTCTTTGGGGTTCATCAGGCAGTCTGAACTGACTGCATAATAGCTTTGGTGTTATGTACTTTTTCAGTAAAATTAGGCTGCTTCCTCGAGTGAAGGGGGATGTTAGGGAGTTACCGACGCTTGCAGGTGGCATGTTGAGGTTTCTTGAGTTGTCACAACAGTTGGGAGTCTGCTTTGATGAGCATTTATTGACCATTTGGCTGACGGCGTCTTATGTAACCGGCGCTCAGAAGCCGTACGGTATCGCGGGGCGGCGTCGTTAGCTATCCAGTCCTTGCAGCCCTGCGTGATCAAACACTTGACTACCTCGTAACTTGAACTGTCGCACTTCTCGAGTATCATCTCTCACCCTCTGAGGTATTGGCCAGCAGACCACGACAACATCTTGCTCAAGTCGCCGACAATCTTGGGAGGCGAGAATGGTGACACAAGCGGCGCAAGGTGGCGGAACTTTGCATCTGTAGGCTTTTCCAGTTCAGTATAATGCCTCGTTTCCGCCTGTAGCCGCCACGGCCCGCCGTTCAGATTAGTTGTCGTCATTGATGGGATGGAGGAAATGTCTATTGAGGACTCTGCGATGGAGGAGGCAGTGTGGATGATGGGAGAAGTGGGAGCTATCGATGAACTTGCGGGACTTGACCCGGGCTAACCTGTTGAGAAGTGCGACCGCCACTGTTTGTATGGATCCTCGGAATCTTGGTGATGAACAATTCGTTTTGGTTCCTGCTGTGTCTCGAAGGGTGGTGATGGAGGAAGAAAATCAACACTTTACAAAGATGGTGTTTGCTGGGCTAAGCCGGCTGAAACAAGGTACTTCATAGATCGTCATGGCACGATGTAGAAAGCTCGGGTTGCGCTAGAACGAATGGCGATGCTGCATTACCCATGATTGACGTACAACTACGGCATTTCCGACGTCTCGCGTGGATATGATGACTTAGGTAGTAAGAAGTGGTAGCCAAGTGCTTGGGGTGGTGATTGTCGGCGGCGCTGACGAATGCCACGATGCCTTGAAGCTAATAGGAAGGAACTGCCGTTGTTTCGAAAGCCCCGGTTGAAGACTTTGTTTTGAGAGTGAAACTGCTAGTCTTCTGGCGGGTATCATCCCTTAACAGCGGCCGTTACACCAGGCATGAGACGGGGCTGACGATTTCGAAGAGAGGGAATCTCAGCGTCAGGATTGGAGATGTCTGTAGCAGCCGTGTTGATGTCCAGTATCGAACTTTGGAAACCTTTTGCGATGGATAGACTTGTAAAAGCAGCTAGTTTCGTCCCCCTCAAAGGCAGAGAAGACGCTCGGGGGAAGTCTTCGCAAGAGTGCACTTTCGGGGGAGATCCCCGTTCACTTGATTCTACGGTAGTCTAGGACACAACAATGCGGACAGCGTAGCAGTAATCTTTCATTACATGCACAAATTAGACATCCAATCGACTTGTAGAAGCAACACTAATATGAAATGCGTCGAAAGAGTGGCTGGCGTTCTAGTAGGTCGTTTGTTGGGACAAAATTCAATACCATCATTGCGCTACGAACAATGTTACAGATGGCCAACAACACAACAACCTGTTTGCTGCCTTCACATAGCGACTTGTTGATGTAGCAATGGAGCATGAACAACGCTGGAAATGGTAGCATTCCCAAAATATCTGAGCTGGCAGGAACAGTATGTGGTTCAAACAGTCCCATACTGGACTGTCAGGCACAACAGCTTGGATTTGGCTGGGCCGCGCTACCACAGTTTTTGTCCGGAAGGTCAAGAGGTCTTTAATGGATGTTACCAGACGACGCAGGTATATGGAGGTTGGATTTGTCAAAGCCAGCTTCGGGTTGAGGATATCATCTGAGTACACTGGAAAAAGGCATTCCGTCATAACATCGCGCCGGGTCTCACAATGTTCAGGATTGGACACCATCCAGTCTTGTGACTAAAGCGTCGAAGAGTATAGACTTCAAGTGTAACTGTCCATCGCCCAAGTTCATATGATCGATCCTGGATTTGGTCACTCGTTCACTAATCATCCGGTACACTGGAACCGGTTGATGAAGAAGAAATAAACTCAATAAAGACAAAGGGCTCAGTCGCATACACACGAGACCAAAGTAATCTCTTCATAGAACCCAATCGAATAGGCCATATGATGAGGGATATAGCCAAGGATGGAACAGTTATTACGCAAGGTACGTGTGCACCCTTTGCTCGAGCCCATCCATCATTCGAGGTCGTTGTCCTCCAAACCTCGAACTGGCGCTGAACGACTACCAGCAACATACCAAAAGACAAAGCAAGACACGGAGGTTGTGCCTGGGTACGAAAATCTTTGTCACCGAATAGAGAGATGCCGTCCGCAGCTGACCAGATTGTCTACTCCGAGGGCTACCGGGACTGGACAGGTCCCAAAAGACCTTGCTAACTAACATAGGAAGGCACATCCCCTAAGTCTAAACTCCTGCCGAGTAGTTGAGTTGCACTCTTTCTCAGCACGACTCATCGAAAGCAAATCGCCATTTACCGAGTCAATCCACTCTGTCTCATGACAAAACCGACTCGCAATCCCGGGCTGCGATAGAGGGGCCGTCACTTTCATCGTTCTCGTTAACACGACATGTCCCCGGCAGCACACATAATGATTATTCGGGAGCTTAGTCATGCCGGTATGTTGTCGATTGCATGATTCCGTTGATAATAAATGGAACTGCCGGGAGTGGATTAGGAGACGGTAATGCTTTTTTAACCTTTGAAACTTGGCTGATTCTTGAGTCATGGCCCAAAATGAGTCCCCGTTGTGAGGCGCTCGTATAGCGGATACATGCAACGTTCTCTGCTCGCATTTTGTTCGCATTCCTCCTCACAGTCGGGTCTCGTCAAAGGGCTTTAGGGTCAATTGCGGAGCCACTTGGATGCGAAAAGCCTCGGTAATCAAAAGTCAGTCACATCATTATTAGTATAGAGCCTCTTGGGGGAGTTCCACTCGGGTCTCATCCGGCTTTTTCGGATTCAACGAGACCGGGGGCTAGCCGTCAACTTGAGTCTCGACTACTAGTACTTGACAAGACTAGAAAGCGCTAGGTCAAAGCCGCAGAACTAAGTCAACATGCCAGATCCATGATAATAGGGCTCCTTGTGTTGCTCTCGCAAACTCCCCTTTGGTCAGTTGACTTGCCTTGTTCAGAAACTGCCAAGTCTAGATGATTTTGGTCACGATGTATTCAAGCACGCTTAGAGTTGACTCGGGCCCCACTGGGGATTGCGCGCTGCGCCCAGATCGCACGCGCAGCTGTTCGGCACTCATCTGTTGGCTTGGTTAGCTCGGAAACATCGGATTGAGGCGGTAGTTCTTGAAGAACTGATATGGAATCGGGCACGTGGCGTCCTACGAGAACGGCATTGCCCAATTCGAATCGTTCAGGGAAATCATACCGGTATGCCTATCACCTAGGCGCTGCACTAGGCGAATAGGTAACAAAATACGTAAGTTCGTATACTAGTAGAAACGGAATACTAAGCGGCGTGGGGTTGCACAACATACTTCCGGCAGGCGAGAATTGCCAGAAGACTGAGTTTCAGGCAAAGGCAAAAGCTCGAAGGGGTCATAACACTGCCTTGACCGGGTGGCCCGTGTCGTGGGTCTGGGTGCTGGTACATAAGCATAGTAGGCTGTAAGGTAAGGAACCAATTTCCTTACTTGGGCAATACTCGCCCAGGACATACACCCAGACAGTAGACTGAGTCATGGCTAGTCTACTGAAACTTGGTATAATCTAGGGGCTGTCTCTTCGATGATGCCGTAAACAACCCTGGGAGAGTATGGGATGCCGAGACCGAGTCTATCGCGTTAAGCCCACACTCAACTTGACACCCATCCTCATCCATTATCCGGGCTGGCTAAGCCTTGTGCGGCAAATATAGTGCCTTGTTATCGGAAATAGTACTCCCACGCCTACATCCAGGGCGGTGGGCCGCGGATGGCCGAGTTTGAAACATGGACAAGTCGGGTAGGTAGAAGCTGTAAAACTTAGTCCTAATGCCAAAGAGCCCCGGACGCACCACTACGTCCTGTATAGGTAAAGGGTAATATAACGGAACTCAGCGATGGAAAGCAAGTTATGAATAGAAGAGTCAGGATTGGCCTCCTAGTCGACAGACTATAATGTCAATTGTCAAGTGGATGAGTCGTGCGTCGCGTAATTGAACAAATGACCAGAGCCCACTGGGGATAAAGTTCTTTGGCCAGGCCGAGGCCACAAGAATAAACCACTTCATTTTCAGAGACGCCTCATGTCGACTAAGAGATCTAAAGTTCGGTAAGCGGGGTCGCATTTCCTGTCAAAGAAGTTTGACTGATTGACGCTTTGCTGTAGAGAACCGCGGCCGGATTATGCTGTAATGGGCTGTCGGGGAAGGAGCGCCCGCGCTCAGCTGGTGTTTTGAAAGACAGAAGAAAGTCAAGTGCTCCACTCAATGACGAGACCTCAACGGATATCCGTCTCTTATTCGGTCCCGACACCTCCTCCCTCCATGGCTCGAGTAATTTGCGCGGCGGAGCTTCAAAGGAGAGTAAAGTTGGAATAGTCGAGGTCCCACCCATGCAGCAATACTGATACCTGAAGATGATGACGATGCAAAGACGGCGTCTTATTTTATCGCGGTGGCATCCTGGTGCAGTGTGACAGCTTACACGGAATCTAAAATCAGAAAGATGCATAACAAGGCTGATGAATAAGCATAGGCGACATGGTAGAGTAAAGGTAGTACTGCCACCGGTCTCGATGCGCCAGTAACACACCGGTACAGCCACGAACTAAGATGAGGACCGTGTGCACTCATACAAAGTGCCTTAGCTGAAGTATAACCCTTAAGCTTTGGCGACAGATAAAGTGTGTACGGCACACCAGGGGCCTGTCATCTAGTGGCTGAGGGCGCCAGGCGTCCCCAATTACCTTAGTAGAAGTGTAATAACAGAGCAACGTTGGAGGGGTATCCAATCAAGACGAACGATCCCAACATCAGTACGCTCCAATCGTCATTAAACTCGCCATATTCGAAATGTCATATTGGCAAAGCATGCAGTCTTCCACAGTCACAGTTCTGCGCCTTAAGGTGTGACGCAGTTCTGCGCCTTATGTGTGACGGATTCAAGACCTAAAGTAAGAACAAGTAGGGGAAACATACATTGACTCCACAGCACGCCAGACGTAAAAAAAAAAAAAAAAAAAAAAAAAAACCCTCCTAAGCCGATCAAATAGACACGTTGAGCCGGCGATTAGTGAACCATCTTGGTTACTCATTAAAGACGACCGTCCACCAGTGAGGCGCATCTCTCTACCTTGACAAGGACCATGCCAACAGTTCAGGATAAAATAAGGACACACATCTTGTACTCGTACGTATGCACATATCTACATACGTATCAGTAATTTATTTATTTTTTTCATTTTTTTTTCCCTAATCCCCATGGAGCCGAAACAAAGGTAAAGAAACCCTGTAGCCCACCCTCATAATACTTTGTAAATTACCGTCCGAGTCACCTAAAGGTCGTAATAACCAGCCAAGGAGAAGAGAGAACGCATCCGTCCTATCCGTCCCGTACTCGAAACCCAACCAATCAGCTAGGCGTGTAAAATCGGAAATTTCCCAAACGTTAATAAAGTCAATTCGATTCGGGAAACTATTTGCGCCGGACGAGCCAAAAAGCCGCGAATGGCCCGGCTCCGCGATGCGACACAGGCGGAGGAACCTTGGCGGGAATAAGTGGAGGGGGCGTTTGTGCGTGCCCTGCAGTACCTCCCTCCTCCTCCTCCTCCTCCTCCACCTCCGGAACCGAGCACAGTCCCTGGATACTGTTATTCTTCTTCGACGCCAAGAAAAGAGGCTTTACAGGGTGCCAAACGTTAATAAGCGGTTAGGTGTCAAGTTTAGGTTTTACTTCTAACATGCATACGACCGCGGAAATTGTTGCCAACTACAGTTGAGGAAGCGCGCTCATTTTTTACCTGCTTTGGCACCAGATTTCTAGCACACTTGGGGAAGTCCACCCGATAGGGCCAGCAATCTTATTCCCCCAGATTATACTGGCCACTACTGTTCCGAGTACCTCAGAGACCCCGAGTCGTGGCTAATCAGACACGCCCAAGGTCGCTGCGCTTGCTGCTCCTGTGTTTCTGCTATTGAGACTGTGATTAGAAGAGGAAAAAAAAAAAAAAATTAGAGAAGAGAAAAAAAGATGGAAAAACCACTCTATTTGGCAACGTCTTCATCACGCGAGACCAGATAGTCCTCAGCAACTTGAGAGGATCGCCTTATCTTACTGTGCCTACTTCCAACCAATAACTCCAGTGTGATCGAGCTTTCTATGCCCGAAACCGTGACCAGTGCAACCCAAAACTCAGAAACTAGAACCAGAAACCAGGGTATCTCCACCACGCTCAACGCAAAATGACAAACGTCTACCGTCCACCGGCAGTCACAAAGGCCATCAAGCAATCTCCGACTCTGCCATGGCCGGAACGTCAGGCGATTCATACTCATCCCAAGCCTTCTCAATGAGATTCCTGCCCGTTGTCAGTTTTCATTCCACATGTTTTAGCCTTTGGTAATACTCACGCCTCCGTCTTGACCACTTCGATGCCCTTCTTGCGGCAGAAAACCAAAAACCGCCGTTTGGTCCTTGACCGCTTGAATTCCGCAAGAATGTCTCCTCTCGGCTTACCGTCTGGTGACGGTACAACGCCTGGTTTACAGACCACAATAATCTTTTCCGTGTCGGCGGCCCACCTCATCTCTTCGATATGATCCAATTCCAGATGAAAGTTAATCGGCTTAGCGTAGATGCCCCAGGTGAAATTATCACCCTCTGCAAGAACCTGATGCTCAAACACCTGTTCACCGTCGTCTGGAATCCAATGCCAGTACTGAGTCACGCCCGTGCCCACTGTGTTCAGTCGCGACTTGATCCGATGTAGGGCCCAGTCATGTTTACCGATTGAGTCTCTGCTGTAGTCGTCGACGTCGGTGTATCCATCGTAGCTGAGATCCGTATCCATAGACTTGCTGTGAGATCGTTCTTTGAGCCTCTTCGCAGCCTTCGCAAGGTCAGGTGTTGATGGGGCACTAGCATCCGTGTCTTCTTGCTGAAGATGGGTCTGAATTTGGGGCGAAGGCGTCGGTGCGAGGGGCCGTTGCTGCTGCTGCATACCAGGAAATTCCTCGCTGACGAAAAGCTTTCGTTTTTTCGCGTTCGGCGTCATCTTGGACGAGTTTGGCGAGTCCTTGGGCGTCATCTTGATGCCTGATGGCCTACCGATGCTCTTCTTACCATTGGCATGTCGTAGGTCGACATATTTGCGGTCATGGTAGAAGTCGTGAATAATCTTGGCCAAATTGAATTCGGGTCCGCTTTCAATAATGAGCTCGTGCAGGCGCTGGCGAAGCCACTCGAGTGGGGTGATGTCGAGCGTTTTGAAACCCTCCAAGTTCTTCAACGTGTCTGCTAGGCGGAAGACAGTATCGTAGGATACCAACCTCTGTGTAATATACTTCTTAGATATCAGCTGATAAGGGTTGAAGTTTCCTTCCTTCAAAAACTTCATTATGAGTTCACCCCGGTTAACCTGCCGGCCGAGCTGGAACTTCATGCCCGTTTGTCCGTTTCGGAGCGCAGTGTCCAGCTTCGCTCGCCAGCTCTCCAAAGTAAGCTCAACCATTGGCGCTATCTCTGGCCAAGAAGGGTCCCAGTAAGGGTGGTTGGGATCAATCTTCTCAACAGGGACGCCTTGCATGCACTCTGGGTGGGTGTAGACGTTGCCGTCATGCTTGAGAAGTAGATTGGCCTGAGTAATCGGTGTGTGGTCCTCTTCCGCTGTCTCATCGGTGACCGTCGATCCCACCGTGCTTTTGTCCCGAGAAACTGGTCGACTAAATGACATGGGAGTAGCCGTGCCGTTTGTGTAACCATCATCTTGGCTCAACAATTTGGCATGGTGAGGCATGGGCGGTGGCCGCTCTTCGAGTGATATGCCCACGCACCTTTTCTTCTCCCAATAGCAATTTCCGCAAGTCCCAAACCCTTCGGCGACAACGCAGTTCGCAAAGGGGCCGTCTCCTTGGGCACACAGGCTGCAATGTCGTGGCGGCGGATGAAATTCACCAGTAGCTTGTATCATAGCTGCAATCCATAGGTCTTTGTCCTCGTGGAGTCTTATCAACTCATGCTGGCCAAAGTGTACGCCCCGGCGCAACTGTACGACCCTCTTAGGGGCTCTATCGAGAAGTAAGGCGGCGTTGCCTCCCACTGCGATGCGGTGAACAGGTCCCAGAGCTTGGCCCGCGGCATCGGTAATAATGGTCACTGGCGCCTTTTCTGGAATGCTGGGAATTGGTGGCGGCGTAGGTATCTTGCCGTTTTGCTCTCCGTTCGTGCTTACACCATTGGGCTCAGCTCCATTGGCGATGTCACTAGTCTGCGACCGGTCGGTGCTTTCAGGATCGCACCGCGAGGCACCGAGGGCAGCAGTCGCTATCCTAGCGCGCTCGTCATTTTCTCTGCGTCGATGAGCGCTGAAGTAAGCCTGCATCTGTTGAATCCTTGCTTCGCGTACCATGCGGACATTCTGTCTCTCTTCATGGATGCTGTAAGTAAGATCCTCTAGGAGAGCATGCTCCCTGGCAATGGCTTTGTGGTTTTCAAGGGCACGCATCTCGAGCTCCCGCTTTTCCTGGTTCAGGATATCCAGGCGATGGCGAGCTTCGCCGGCTTTTGCCATGAACATCCGATCAAGCTGCTCATCTTCGAGCTCCTGGGACAGACGTAAAGTCTGCCAGTAGTTCTCCTCGTCTTGGAGGGTTGGCCCCTTGCCGTCACCCTTGTCGAAATGCATGGCGAAGGTGGCCAGATAAGAGCGAAGAGATGTAAAAGGTCAATTCAGAAGAATATAAAGCAGGCGAAGGGTGGGAACACGGCGACGTGGTTCATTCAAAGCTGATTTACCTCGTTACCGAGGAGCTGTTGGGGAGGAGTGTCGAATTTACTCTAGCACACATGCATAGGCGGTCTAGTAGTAGGCAAGGGCTGCGGTTTCGCATCAAAGAGAGCTTAGTAAAAAGAAATGGCAGTAGCTTCGAGTATTTAAGAATCCCAGACGTCGCTTGTGTCGATCAATCCGCGACGGGTCGGGTGCGGTTCCCGTGCGTAGTGACAGCGAAATGCGGGCGGACTCTGAATCAAGGTTTGGTCGGGTAAAGGATGGTGAGATGAAAAGAAGTGTGTATTGATGGTACAAAGGTGATATTCGCCGGGTAAGATGGAATCGATAGGCCCCGGGCGGAATGTGGGCGCGATATCAGGCGGCGTCAGAATAGGACTGGACTGCCAACTGCTAGTGAGTGTGTGTCCTGGGTAGGAAAGATTCAGCGCTAGTGGGTGCAGGGGACAACCACGAAAAGGTGCTGTATATATCGGTTGTATCGTTCAGGAGACGTTAATAAGGATTGCATAGGCCAGGTTGCTATGCTTCGCTATGCCTTGCTATGCTTTGCTATGCTTTACTAAGGTTGAGCACGGGCAAAATGGCGGCAATGCCGGGGAGGCAGGCGACCGCAAGACCGACCTTTAGTGTAGTGCGATTTATTTGGGGGGGAGGACAAAAACGCAATCCACTATGCTATGAAACGTGCAAGTCGTTTGTGGGCACTCCTCTGGTCTAATGCTTGAAGATACTGGCGCAATCGTCGCAATCAGAGTATCGCGTGTTTGCACGTGATTTTGCGCAAGAGGTGACCCTGTCCGGCTGAGCGTCCCTTTGGGGGGGTGGCGGCACAGCAAAGGGAGAAATGAGAGATAGGCAGGTCGCACTATTGGATGTGGGACGGGGATCAGTTCGCTGTTGATGTCTCCGTACAGATAGTGCAGTAGTTTGATTGCGGAGATGTCGGGGAGGAGGAGAAGTAAAACGGGCGAGAGATGAGATGCAAGGGAAAAGAAAAGAGTGTTAAGTGACGAGAGAGAAAGGGAAAGGGCAAATAAGGGTTGAAAGGAAAAACTGAAAATTCAGAAAAATCAAACAAAGGGAAGAAGGCAGGACCAACTGGCCAAATGCATGAGATTTGATTTCTTGGCCTTACCCTACCTCCCTGGATTTTTTTATTATTTTTTTAAGCAAATGTCGTTATCGGCCGTTCATAGGCACCCCCCTCAAAAAGCAACATAGTTCCTAAGTCCTAGTGCATTGCCTTGACTGTGCATGTAGCTTTGCCATACTAAAAAGTATCTGGGACATGCATACGCTGGCACTTTTGAATTAGGAAATCCGCTTACTCCTAGTCCCTTGACTTTAGTTATGGGGGGAGGAAAGGGTTGAAGGGGGAGCGGGGGCAATACATATTGCTAGGGCGATATACAACAGTAAATTAATGTACTACAGCAATGACACGTGACTTACGTAACGTGCGAGAAAAGCCCCTTAGCTTCGAACTAGCGCATCCCGATAACAGATTTGATGGGCCCGATAAGAATTCCTCCACTTCTTCCCTCCTCCCTCTTCCTCTGTCCTTCCCTCCCTCCAGTTTGTGGTCCCTGAGGCACTTAGTGTACTGTCTACTATTTGCCTCCACTCACCTCCACCCTCCGTGACCAACCTAATGTGACTACACATAGTACCCTCAACCATCTCGCATTCGGAGCGAGGTGACCTGACTAGCCCATGTTTCGAGTTTCTCGTTCTGTTGTACACACTAAGTTGCTTGATTAATCATATTGTGACGTAGACACCTTAATTCAACAAGGTTTGTCCAGGAATTTGTCAAGAGTTAATCATGTCTCCGAAGTGGCTGGCCAGGCCCGCATTGTCAAACGCCCTAAGAACATGCCCTACTAGATACGGTAGGTAGATAGTGTTGAGCTTTCCCTTCACTGGCACCAAACCTACCTACCTACCCGAGGGGTAGAGTTGCTGCTACCCCATAGTTCCGAATGCACTGCTGCTAGCCATCCATGTCTGCCCACCTTGGCGTACGACTTTGGAACAGTTTTCTTGTATCATGATGGAATTAGACTATGTACTATGAATACCCGCTGGCATCAGTACCTATACGTTTTAATGTTATTACCCTCCTCTTTGTCATTTTACAACCGATCCCGCGTCGGGTGCTCACGGAGCCTAGAAACTCAAAGAAAACCCGTGAGTTGCCGTGGCTTAGTTACCGCATCCCGAACTGGAAAGACAGTTTTTCCCAAACGCCGCTCCGACCCAATGCTCCTGTCGTCATCATCCAAGACGCAGCACGACGTAAACAGATGAATAAGTGCCAATTCCTTACGAACCGGCAACTTCCAGAAACCCTGTCAAGAAAACTCGCTATGAAAAACTCCTACTTGTCTAAAGTCAACCAACCATTGCCCAACCAAACCACTTTGTTTGCTCAGTATCTAACTGAGTTTCGCGCCGGGGACGGAGCGTATGTGTGATCATAGCCGCTGGCTTGGCCGTACGGATCATCCGCATAAACCGTCGCACGTCGGTCTTCCTCAGGCAACAACTCTTTAACTTCCCAGTTGTTCATCCTAGTGCCAACCGAGAACTCAAGGTCCTCGCGAGTAATAGAATCCCAGTACTGCAAAGGAAACAAAGTTAACAGTTGTAGATTAGTTTTTAAAACGCAAGTACATACCTTGTACACCATCATGACACCCAGGAGGTTGCAGATAGTGGCGAAGAAGAGCCCATCAAGATAATGGCTGACACCGGTACAAATCTGCGTGCTTACGGCGTACAAAATGACCTGACCAACGACGAAGAAAAAGACGCCGAACGCGATATCACCCAATGGCCATCGGTCTTGCAGAGTCCTAACAACAAGAAGAATTTGGAGGGTGACATAGACGAAGAGCTCAATGGCGTTCAAGAGGTAGAGGACGACGAATAGACCGACGGTGTTGGTGGGACCGAGGCCTGCCCAACCCTTGAACGTGGCGAGCGAAACCAGGAAGCAGATAGCGAATGCTACCAAGGAGCAAACTCGGAGCAGCCACACCGACAGCGGGGTGCCATCCTCGTAGAGCTGGAACCCAACGAAGCCGTTAATCAATAGAGTCGTAACCAAAGCTGACGTTAAGCCATTCTGTACTGATACAAAATACGGATACGGAGCTGAGCCTGGGGGCACAACGCCGGCGTCGAGGCAGAGAGAGATGAAACTGAGGAGCATGTACAGGTAGAAGAACATGAGGATTTCCTTGCGACCTGAGAGCATATGTCAGTTTGGTTTGCTATTGCGCTGGTATCTAGGAGCTGACATACCGACGGCAGTAAACTTGCCGCGAATGTGCAGAATCATAACCACGGTCATGAGGAGAGCGACGATGTGCATAGCGCTGGCAGCACCCTCGAAAATAATGGTGTTCGCGAGTTCAATGTTACGCGCGTAGCAGTCCGGCTCAATGCCGACGCCGCTTGTCACCTCCGTAATGGGACCGATGGATGCGCACAATGGCAGTGGCGCCATGTGGCAGATGTTGGTGAAGTCGCCGAAGCCAGACATGTTGGATAATCTGGCCGTCCTACGACGACGACGCTGGTAGTGCAATCGAGGTCAAAGGGCCCTGGTCGAGGTTTGCAGAGGGGCGGTTATGGATGTCGTCAAAAATCTGCGAGGGTTTGGTGATGATAGCGATGTCGAGTGATGGACAGACGAGTTGGAGGCCAAGCGATGGAAGTATATGAACTACGAATGTAGGGCGTCGTGAGAAGACTGGCGAGGTGCAGCCGGGCCGTCACAAACGATGGTGAAGATAGCGCGGACAGGTGAGAGATGTGTATTGGGTCGGCGGCCAACGAGACCTTGACGGGGTATCGTATCGTGAGATCGGAAGGCCGAGCGAGACGTCGCAAGGGAACAAGAATGCGGGACGGTCGTCAGGGTTAGTTAGAAGCGATCGGGAGACGATGACGATTACGGAGACTGTCTGAATTTGAGAGCCGGCGAGAATGGATCGGAGCGAGAGTGCGGGAACGAACGACTGGACAGTAACCTGTTTGACGTGAGGTTGAAAGTCCAGGGGGGGATGCAGTGAACGAGCGGTTGCTGGCCGACGAGCAGACGCTGACGGGGAGGTTGGAAAGGCGTTGCTGTGGAAAAGGAGAGGGAGAGTCCACTCGTGGCAGGGCAGGTGCTGGCAAAGATCAGGTTCCCAGCGGAGGGCGGACGGTGCCTTCCCTGTCTTAGCCTATTTTGGCGGAGGAGGCAGGGGCGGCAGCTGAGGAGAGAAGGGACCACAACATCGAATTCCTGCTGGTTCGCAGCCAGGAAGGGCCTATGACCAGGCAAGAACCTTGGGGGGAGGAGCGGGAGGGAGTGGGGCCACTTGCAGTGTTTTTACAGTTGGAAAGAGCCACGCATCAACACCAAAGGGGGCTTTGATGGACTAAAGGCGCCCCCAACGTCCAATAAAAGCCATGAGATACCTTTGTTTGAGGCTTCTGAGTGGCTGCTTCGTGACTTTTCCTATTTTTTGCTCGTCGCTTACTGGGCGACTTAACCTAAATGGGACACAACCCCCTGTTTACTCTCTTTAAGCGAGAGCAAATCTTCCCGGCTAGCTCGAACACGAGGCCCCGCCGCCCCTTCCAACACGATCCATCACTATTGCGCTGCCACTGCTAAGGACTCTGGCATCCAGCTGTCGCCAGTTGACGTCTATAAAGAAGCTGGTATGGGCAGTCTCGATGATGATATCTCCTCGGCTTCAATCTGGTCATTGATTGCGAGCTCCATCACCAACCCGACACTGCTGTGTTCTGAATGTCCTAGTCTACCGCGCGAGAACTTCTTGAAACAGGATACCCTTGGAGACACCAACAAACTCCCGCTGTCAGTTTTCGAAGCACGTTCTTCCCGCGTCGTCCAGTCAAACATCGCATGGTTTCGTCCCAACTCATCAAACTCTCATGCTGCTCTGATGCCTGCAGCAAACGGGATGTGGCGGTTCGTGAAGCATTTTCTCATCAAACGGCTGGCTTGATCAATCACTTTTCCCCGACTGCTGCCAGCCAAGAGCACCATTGCGTCGCCCTTTGCCTAGTTGAACAATCGAAACCATCGTCTCAGCCCTCCATTCTGTTGAAACAGCCCCCCCCCCCCCCCCCCCAACGCAGCACTCCTCTGCATTGTGACGCTACTCGGCAGATGGCTTGGCCCACTGCCACCCATCCCATCTTCTCAACGGCTTTCTTGCCGTCTGTCATTGCTGTCCGACAGCAAGAGAAGCCAAATTTGCATGTTAATGGGATCTGTGGCTCGCATCGGATATTCCACCCAGGTGCCAAGCACCTTGTCGTATCACGAACCACTACTCTTGGTCGGCCATCTTTCCTTCCAACGATGGATGGCAGACTACTGAATACACGGTGCTATTCTTCATTTCAGGGCAAGGCTTTTCATTGTTTTCTGCCTGATCTTGCTTCAACAGTGGGTCTATATTCATTCAAATGAAATCGTTGGCTACCTATAAAAGGAATGACCGAGACTTCGCCATAGGCCAGAGTTGGCCGGTTACAGCAGCCTCTCTGCGGATTAACATCTTCCACAGAAGCCCCATAAAATTGTCGCGTCGTAGTTTGGGATATCAGATTTGTCCCAACTTCAGACTCGTCCTTATATCAGTTGACGGAAGTGCTCGGACGTATGCACTAACAACGGCGCAATTTCCCTGGACAGCTAAGTGGAAATGAACCATTGCACAACTGGAACACCGATGTGAGCCATGCAGTAATAATGAAGTACCTAGTCCAAGAAAACATAACAGTTATGATTGACTAACTTATACAGTCATGGCAGCTGGAGTTTCTAGTCGTGCAGAGCAGCATCGTTGTCGATTGATTACAAGGTCACCTCTGCAGTCGATCAACAACGCTCTGTCGTCACCCTATCGCCATCGGTTTCCATTTGGAGAAGGGCATATCCTCAACTTCACGTGCTCCCTCCCAGTAAAAGACTCAACCCAAGGCAATATTTTCATCATCTCCAAGTGCGCCGGGTGAATACTCACCTCAAGACGACTAGACGTGGGCCACCTAACCTCATCCAAGCAATCGCACTCCAAACGTCGATGAGTCAGGATCCGCACCAACTTACTAATGTCCAACAATAAAAGTCCCTATCCTTGACTATGAAGACCCTTGTAGTCTTTGAGCCCATCTTTTCTCTGACCTCCTCCAGGTCGAAGCTCCGCCAGTCCTCGGTGCTCAGAATCTGCAGCAAGCAAAGTGCCTCTGGCAATGCCCCCTTTTGTTCGCCTATAAACGCAGGCGCAAGGTTCTAGCCCAGCATACCGAGCATGTTGAGGCTGATGAAGTTCTAGGCAGCCATGCTTGCTGCCGAGTTGAGACTCGTAACATTTTGAAAAGCCTTGCCAAGACACTGGACCGCATTGATGGCCCGGTGGACTTGATACCTTTCCACCAGCCTCAACAACCTGAGCATTGCCGTGAACGTTGCGGGCGTGTACCACTCTCGCCGCTTCGTCGTCTCAAGGAACCGTCCAGCAGTACTCGCAAAGTCTAGGAGCGCTCTCGCCGTCAGTGCCAGGCTGGCTGCGTTATCACCCGGTAACCGCCTCCGCAGCCCCCCGCAGTCCTGGACACGATACCACAGTAAACCCCCCATGCTCATCGCGAGCCTTTTACACGCTGTTTGGCTGTCGGTCTTTATTCTGTGTATTATGTTCTCTTCGGCGGAGGCACCATGCACGATAAGGTATCTCAGAGGTGGCAAGTGGAACTAAAAGTTCACAATTATAGAGCCGCAGATAAATATGACACCCTTGCCACCCGTCTTGACCTTGGAATTGAGATCTTTGTCTGCTAAATGGACGCCGTGATAGTCTATCAGGCCGCGGGTACTGTTGGCAAGGGGCAGCCGAAAGGCGTCTTCTGATAAGGACCTTCTGGGAGGTAGAACTTTGAGTTTTCTAGAGTGAACGTTGATCGCGGGGCATCTACGGCCTTCCATATCCCCTCTATATCGTTTTGGTTCATTTTCAGACTAGCCTTGGTCATTTGCATCTTCTCGATATTCTCACTCAGTTGTTTACGGGGGTTTGATAGTATGGGAATGGTGAGAGTATCGCGGCTGCCCCTTTAGTTTAACAGGGCTGATTCCATAGTCTGTGAAGTTAAACTATGTGCTCCTTTGGTGACTTGGCTAATAGACAAGTTTTTTTGTTTCCATTCGCAAGTGGTGGAACTGCTCACAAAACATTTTCATGGAGATTTGTATTTGTGACTGTGATGCCATCTCCGAAAGCAAAAGCGAGCTCCGTAAGCCTTGGCCTTGAAGGGCTCATCGCCCGTTCCAGAGCTACGCAGATTCCTTTCTACCTCCGAAAGGACAGTACGTTTCTCTCTCTGGATCAATACGAAGCATTACACCGTCAGGTCAGCTCGTCTCGTTCATTACGGGCTTCGACGAGAGGTTTAAACCAGGAGAGGAATATTGCCGAGCCCTCTTTCAGAAACTGATGACTTGGACTCAACCTGTTTGTTGTTGTGACTACCTGAGGGTTTACTTATGATCGATGGTCTCAGCAAACTTTCTCCGTCAAGGTCTCACCACGGATAGTCGCAACATTACAGCAACATGTAGTCTGGCCCGAACATCAGCAACCTATGTGTCCTAGTCAAGTCAGACTCTATCAATTTGTTTAGACAAGATAGTCGATGTAAAAGTCAAAGAGTGTACAGGCGAGACAGTTATTTGACATCACAGTGTAGATTCTTTCATTTTCTTTCCACAAACGTATGCGGAAGGTTTCTCCTCGTCCGAGTCAACTACAAAACATCACAAAGTCAAGATGCACTCTTGTTTTGAAATGAACTTGGAGTTCAATAATTTGCGGTTGAACATGGGCATGGTGCAGTGATGGCCGATGCCTATAAGTACATGGAAGAGATTACCATAATAGAAACTCAACATAAACGCCTTTCCAACTTGAACCTTCAAAGAAGATGCTGAGCCAGCCAAGGAACCCCGGTGTAGTACCATTGAGCATTCCAAGGCAGCAGCTAGAGCTCTACAGATCCTTGAAGCCTCGCATCATCATCAGAGAATCCTGAACATCTGCTATTGCCTCGTCAGTCTCGAACCGCTTGTCTTGGTCAGTTCATAAGGAGTGTGTATTCAACCCCATCAACGTGTTCCCATCGTGCTTCATCATCCTCTCTTCTGGTAAGTATTCAGAAGTTGGCACATGGGCTCGGGGCTTCAATAGTACAGCATCATCATCTGGCCGGCTGATAAACCACTAGAGGAAGAGCCTTGACGGGTAAAGAGTACCAAAGCCGGAAGCACTATCAACGGTCACAATCGATGTATGTCGTTGCCGCACTGAAAGTATCATGTGTATTGGCTTCTCAGCGTATTCCCGAATACTACTTCACTCAGGACTAGTCTGGCAACGACGAAAGGATGTCGAAGACCGAAATCTGCTCAAGAATGCAACAAATCAGACGATCCCATCAAGTCATGACATTTCCTATGCTTCGACCAAGGGTAAGTGGCCACAACTATCCATAATTAATGGTGAACGGTGAGAAGTCTGATATCGTTGAAGCCTCATCAAGATATCCTCCGTACGGTCCCGAGTGATCCTACTTCCAGTGTACCCGACAGCTCCTTCTGAGCGTGGGCTCCTTTTGAAGCTGGCAGCGTCCTGTCTACTAGCTCGGCAGCGAGGCTCGTAGTCCCGTGCTGTTGTCTTCGTTTTTGCCCCCTATTGTCCACTTTGACGATTATCAGCCACCTACTGCTAAAGTTGAGAAAACCCAAGTCGTAGACTTCAGTCTACAGCTACGGCTCGAGTGGAAATGCGAGCAAACGCCCAATATAACAAGTCAAGTAAGCCATATTTGATGCGAATTTCGCGGAACCGCAGCCTACCCAGCAACTCCCGACAAGCATTAGCGAGCGAGGTGAGCAGCAATCATATTTGATCAAAATCATGACTGCTGTTCGCAAAACTCACATTTCTGTTTAGAAAACATGAAAGTTATGCCACTGCTGCGTGGCCGACTCAAGGTCTTCTGTTCGGGCATCTCGGAGACACAAAAGTCAACCTCAAGCTCTTCGACCAGGCCCAGGCGACTTGTACGAGCAGCAAAGGACCGAGAGGGCGCAAGACGCGGCCGAGAGTACAGGACCAGGCTCACTAGCCGGACATCGTGGCAGAGACATAACGGGGCGGCGCCCGCAGCCTCTACGTTTCCAGGTTCTCGGTAGATGTTGGGGGACTAGATGCACACTTTGCTGCATCGACCAGTAGGCAGATGAATTGCCACGGCGAACGACAGGAACAAGACAGCAGCTCGTATTCACCTGATATGACTGTGTCTTCCTCTTCTGCTGACACCGCCAGCCGAGCCTCGACCTTGAACCCCACGGCGACAACACATAGAAACACGGCGGTCTAAGCTACAGTCTGAAACTTTAGGATAATACGTCGGGACATTGGCCGATTTGTCTGTCTCTTTACCACTAGCGACGTCTCGGTTGTCGTAGGCACAACCAGAAAGACTCCATGTAAATTGATGGGAAAAAAAAAAAGAAGGACAGGGGCCAGGCCAGAAGGAGAGCTTCCAATCAAAAGAGGCGACTCGAGCAGTAAACTAAAGGATTAGGAGAATCATCATGTGTGTTGCGAAGGGCAACTCAATGAGACTTGCATGCGAAGGAGTCTTTCTGAGAGCGCACAAATGCCAAAAAGCAACGTGTAAGGCACGACACCGCCCCGTCGTCACCAAAGACAGTCTCAGCTCCGCTCAGCTCAATGCCAACCAAACCCAACGTCATCCGCTACCTTGGACTCGTTAAAAAAAAAAAAAAAAACCTGCCCCAGGTCTTACAAGCATGGTAGATCTTATCGTGAAGCATCGACCCAGGCCTTGATCTCACCCCCGATGGTCCTGTTGACATTGAATAGATCGGGGCTCAAGGGGTGGGTGGGATGATACTGCATTACCATCACAAAAAAAATACAGCTCGGACCGTGGGCTCCGGACCGCCGGCCGGAGGTGGGGTGGAGTCACTGGAGGTCGGCGGCGGGCGGATTCCATCTAGACGGGGGTTGTCAGGTGTGCGGATAGTCGGATCAGCGCGGGGCAGGGCTCCGAACGAGTCACAGCAGTTAGTACACGCCATTGTATCAGGAGCAGCAGCACCACCTGCGCCCCCTCCCTCCTTCACTGGCCTGCTTCTCAGCGGGGAAACTTCGTCACTACCACCGTGTTGGGGCGCGATTCTGCCGGTATGCCTGCGGTCGTTCGTCACTCAACACTCGCTAGCCAAGAGATAGGTGACAAAGTATCCGTAAGGACGCGCCAGTTTTCTCCATGTTGCCTCGGCGGGCGGTGTTGAGCGATCAGTGGGTAGGAAAGTGATCCAATCGTGCCAAGGTAAGCGTGCGAATGAATGTGTTCCAAACCGTAAAATCCCTTCGTCACCAGCCACCATCACCTTCTTCACTCTGTGCCTTCCTTGCACGAAGAGATTGCAGGTTAGATACTAGGATGAGCAATCCTCGTATGCCACATGAGGGCTAAACCGCTCGAGGCAAGAGTTTGAGGGTGGTTACTGTTGCTGAGGCTTTGCTCCGCAGCTCGTACTATGAGCGACTGCTCCACTGTGAGGTGGCCGACAATTGGTGTCTAATTCTAGGAACCTAAACCTGGAAGTAAAAGGATAGTCGCTTTGCCCCCTTCAGAGCGGTCGCCCGGAATGATAGGGGGCGCATGGTGAGTAATGGCCAATGTCTCCCTTACGAGGGCTGCATCATGTCAGTCCACGGTTAGAGCGAACAGCTGAATAGGGATGGTGTTTCCGGGGTGGACAAAGATGCGAGTCATCCGAAGGGGGGAGGAGCTCTGAAAAACGATGCGCGCCATTCTACTTAGTACGTAGGCGCCAACAGGCCATGGGAGTATAGGAAGCAGCAGGGAGGCATGGTACTCAAGTACTCTAAGGAATACGTCCACAGTGGGGCTTGCCTTTATCAGCTTGGTACGAAATTTGCCATGTCCATATCCGTAATGGATACCGTCTTCAGCTGCCTCCACTACTTGAGGCCATGATTAGCTTCTCTGACACCGGTATGTCCGGCTTGTCAAATCTATCAAACCAAAGTGACTGGCCAGCTGAGACAAACCCGGCTGGGTTAAATCAAAACCAGAACGAAAAGCGTCCATGGCGGAGGTACTGGCCTCTTGAAATCGAGATTACCGCCGATAAATGTCGAGGATGCACAAACCTGCCAAAACCCGCCCGGACGAGGTACGATTCGACGAAGGGAAGGCTGTGGCTATTGAAATGGCCACAACCATAGCAAGGACCAGAATTTGCACATCATCGGTGATACAGCTGTAGTGCCAGAAAGACCGAACGGTGCCTCGGTGTATCAAACGCAAGGAGTCAAGTGTTTAGTGCTGCCGCCACCTGTCGCTCCAGGCGAGACATGCCGTACCTCGAATTCCCCTTGCTTTCCTTGCCCTATTTTACGATTGCCGTCTGTCCGCCGTGCCCCTGTGCGCGAAAGTAGGCACAAGAGTCCAGCATAATCAGGCGAAAAGAGCAGTTACGTACAGTCCCAGTCCGACTGCTCCGCTATGATCTTCTATGAGTTTTGTCGGAGGCGTAAACAAAGCCAGTCTCGCAATCATCAGGTAGAGTCTTTGGCAGAGTCGTCGAAAGTTTGGAAATGCCTTTTGTCTCTATCAGTTATTCAAAAGGTGAAATTGGTCCGCTGCAATGAGTCAGATCATGATTACGATTCGTTGGTTTGGATCGGCTTTCAACGTCCGTTCTAAATCATGGGTCGAGAATAAATGAAGGCTCTAAAGCGCCCCGAGTGCTGAACGCTAAGGATATGTAATGTTAACAGCCCAAAGATGCTTTTAGCGTGATGGTTTCTTCCAGTGTTGTGAAGGGCGTGAACTGGCTTGGTCAGCGGCGCAAAACAATATGCTATGATCCGAAATCTTGAGCAAAATGGTCTGGTTTGACGATGCCGCTGACAGCAATTGTGCTTAGTGTTAGGGTATCGGTTGACCGGCCATGTACGACATGTGAGCCAGGCTCTGAGTGAGGCAAAAATAGATACAACGAACGGGTTGCTGAGCAAGCGCAACTATGCGGACATGAGCATCGCACAGTAGCACAGAAATCAATCAGTGATAGCATGTGCGGCAGCTTGGTGGATCCGTCATGCAATCGGAAGACAGGAGTCTCGCATTTGAAAAATGACCAAAAAAAAAAAAAACATATAAAAAAACAAGATGTCGTGTCGAAGCTAAATTACGTCGATATGATTTAGAGCAGATTGGAAACCAGTTGGTCTTGCCGGAAGCTGGTCGCAGCTGTGCGGAGGGTTAGTGATCGGCGGATGTCGAATAAGCAGCAGGCGGATTCAGGCGGAGGTGATGATGACTGATGGTAAGAAAAGCAAGCAAGTGACTGATTCCGTAAGATGCAGCTGAGCCCCAGCGTCGTTGGTTGGGCGAATCCAGACTGCGTCCAAGCCCCTAACAAAGGAGGGGGTGAGAGATAGCACATTCAGGAGTGAACAACATGACCAGCTAATGTCATGACAAGGTCGTAAAGCGACCGCAGTTCGACGAGCTGCAGCGGGGGAATTAGTACAAGACCTGAGGAGCTAAACGGCGAACGAGCAGCCAAGCCAACCCTGGTCCTGTTCCTTGAGGCTTTAGGACCACCAACAACTCTATAATTGATACAGGTGAGTCTTGGACACGAGACACAACACCCCTGGGGTTAGGACCGATGGCAGTCGGGTAGGTACCTTGGTGCGGCTGGAAGTGGACGTTGATACTGTTACTGCATGACGGAGACCCCATTCCTTAGATTGATGATCGCCTCGGACCAGCGTGGTGAGGGTTGAGCCCGTAGCGAATTGGGCCGTGTATATCGTGAGCACAGCTATAGCCACAAGGGATGATGTTTTCATGGATCTTGTGCCTTTTCAGGTTGCGGTGTGGTGCTGCGATGCACGGCGTTATGGAGAGGACCGAGATAACCAATGAAGCACCAGGAAAGGGCAAATTGAGGTTTAATTCGGGTCAGAATACGAAACCGGAATGGACTCCAGAGCCTAGATGCATGGCGATGGCCTTGTAATGTCGAGGGGTTGAGGTTCGATGGTGCATAAAATGGGCATGGATAAACGGTGTGGTGATGATTGAACATTGAATCTAAAATGTACACGGTCACAGAGTAATACTGCAAGCAGCTTTGCTGGTTGGCGTGGTTAATTGACCACATGACTTATATAATACACAATCGGAGATGATGCATGTGGGTACACCACAAAAGGCTCCGTCAGTTACGGAAACCTACTAGTAGTGGCAGAATGGTCGAAGGCAGGTGCGCCTGGTTCGTAGCTTTGAAGGGGCACCTGCTCCGTATCAACTACCAGCAAACCATAGGCAACTACAGAGCATCGAGGCACTATGTAGAGGTACTATGTACAGCCGCGCCTGCCAAATCCAGATTCCTATCATGTGCCGCTGCAAAGCAACAAATCTTTCAATCATCCAACACACGATGTTTCGATCCGACGTCTACCTTTTCTAGCTTGCTCTCCCATCATGCCGATTCCAAGGCCCATGTCAGCGATCCGCGGACTTGGCCAGAATGTTTTACGAACCTGACCCGCTGCACGGAAGAAGGCAATTGGAACTCAAACCGCCCGCCTTTTCCACCTTCAATCATCGCTGTCACCACCATCATCAACCACGCCCCATGCTTATCCTCTGTTAGGCCCATCAGTCAGCAGGCTCATCCGGTCAGCAGGGTTCCGAGAATGTTGGAATCCCTGATGGGGCCGTCAGACAAGATTACGGATTACATTCAACAGCCTGCAGTTCAAAGTAGACACGCTACCAATTCGTCCAGTCACCATCGTTTGCCCGTTTACAAGGCAGGTGTTATTGCCCGAGGAACTACGAGCAACCTTGAGTAACGGAGACTCTCCTCATACTATGCACCATGCCAGCTTTCCAGTCCTATTTGTCTTGTATACAACCGCACCAGCCAGCACCAGCCAACGACACCCGAGCCTGTCCAGGCCAGGGCAGGCTAACCAGGTGCTCACCAAACCATTCAATCTCCACGGGGCAATAGACATTGGACATCACTTGTCGCTTCGACCCTGTCCCTTTCACCTCCCCAATCTCCACCGTCTAAATGGAGGTGCCGCAGCACCGTGTAACACTTTATAGGATCAGCCTGGTTTTGGGGCATCCGCTCCAGTGCCCAATGTCATTCAGGAGGAATAGAGCTAGATGAGGCGCTGGCGATTATCATTCAGGGTCGGTTTCAATCCGTTGGCCTGAATGGAAGCAACTCCAGTCGCCCTAGACCGCCATGACCATGACACCTGCTGAATTACTGGTCTACCACCCTTGCAGGCAGCACTGGCAGTCTAGCCAGGCTCAGGCCTGCCTGTCTGTCTTGCCTTCTCTCGTTGGCTGCGTGCCTGCTAATATCCAAGAAAAGCCACAACTCAACCCTTAACATGAGGAGGCACACTTGTACGGAGTAGTGGTCAGCATTTTGGGTACTCAACCCCCCCAGCTCGCCTGGAGCCATGGCCTGCAAACAGCGCCAGCTATTGCAACCTAAACTCGCACCATTGGGGCATTCCTCGACGCCAGCCGACCTATCAATCCACTCCGAGGTGCAACACCAAACTAACCGAAGGCAGGGAATGGCCACACAATTGGCCTACAATGTAACGGAGGTTGCAACTGTTGGAACAGTCTGACACCTTCAGGCGGCCCTTTACACTGCGTGCCTCGCGTCCGACCACATACCGTCTGAACGGAAATCCTCAACGCCGACGCCGGTTTCCTGCATATCCCGTCAGGATCGTGTCCCAGCTGACATCTAGTCTTGACTCGATAGAAAGTTGGAAATGCAATGCTTGATCTTGTGGCGAGACGCACGGCGCACACCATGCTTCTCGACGAATCCCGCGCTCGCCCGCGTAGAGTATCCTGACTCTAGCCATATGCACAGTTGAGCACTACAAGCCGACATCTTTGGCTATTCATGAAATATCAAAGTACACGAGTTGCAGCACACTTATACTCACATTCACACGCACACACACACACACACACACACACACACACACACACACACCCTGGACAAGGCGCCACAAGCGTCTTACCTTGGCACAGGGCTTCTGCTACGGCAAACCATGCTCTTGTCCCTCTATCAGCAGGAGCCCGCAGTGGTAAGATACGAGAGCTAGGCACACCCCCGTTGTTCCTACCCATGGCTGTTCACTATTCCACCTCTTCACACACTGTCTCTGTCCAAGCCGGCCTTAGCCTCCAAAAGTATTTGCGGACCTCTCCAGGTCACTACAGTGGCTTTAGGACCTCCCTAGCGGACGAAGGTCAATGGCAAGATCGTGGTCTTCTTGATGCATCTCATCCAGCCTCAACTGGCCCATCCCCGCCCGCTGGTCCGGTCACTTCTATAGCCAAGATCCCCGACATTCATAGCAAACCAAGACCTTCCGTTACCCTCAACACAATAAGAGGTGGCACCCTAGTCTTGTGATGAGATTTCTGGACTCCAGAAAGACCCTGTCGAATCACAGATGAGATTTGATCTTGTGGAACTGATTTCCAACTTACTCGGAAGTGCCCTGATTCTAGGTTAGAATGGCGATGCCAAGTCGGCCATTTCAGCGTTTACAAATAATGGACCTTCGGCCTTTCGACGGAATACACGGGGGCCCGAGGCCAGCCCCTGGTCCTGGCCGACCCTCCTCTCCGGCGACCGTTTGCAGTTCTTCTCGTACACTCTCACCGTTGTAGCTCCCAACTGTTTGCTCGGGCTGCAAAATTCAAAACTATGTATAGTTGGCTGTGACTCGATGATTCAGACACAGTCTGGGCATGAGATTTCGGTATTCCTGGGCAGTGAAAGCTAACCACGAGCTCCCTCGACCCGTCAAACACGCCCCTCCATTTTCTGAAGGAACTCTCCCGAGGGCCCGCTCGTCGTTAAATTTCTGGCCAATCACTGGCCATCTGTGTGCCACTTCTTACAGTCTAGTGTATGCTTCATGCTTTGTGCAGCTGTGCGGTTCTTTGCCACAACGCCTATCCTCAGAGCTTGCCCGCACCATCTCGCAAAAAGTGCCCTCAAATCTCCAGATTGCGGACGGAGGCAATAACATGCTTGTCATAATTCCAGAAATCAACAATCCTACTTCACGGCTGAGATAACTTTGGCTGCATGACGCGCAACAAAGACTCGTGCAGCACCGCCTTGAGCGAAGTGGATGTGACAAAAGTGTCCCAATCGGACACGCCATCACCCAGTCTTGCTCGGATGATTCTGGCACGGCAGCGATATTTCCGGCATGCCGCCATATCCAGCTATGCATGGCTGTTTGCCCCCTGGCTCCCCCATATTGGAGCTTCGGACCAGTTGAGTTGTATCTCTAAAACGCCACTCATACACCGCTGTGGGAAGGGAAGGGCTTATGGTTATGAGCAAATCTACTTGTCGCGATACAAACTAGGCTCTTCAAAGGAGCTTAATCCCAACGCAGCTTTGGATCTCCTTTTTAGCATGGTGACCTGGCAAGCCCACGATCACTAGGCAGTCCCCAAGCCGTGAGCCTTTGCATTCGTCTTGCGAAGTAAAACCATCAGTTGCACTTCACTATGAGGAGTTCTCGACAGTCCCATCCCACGAAAAGTACCATCGTCCGCGATAAAGTTCAGTGACCCTTATCATCTTTTTTACACAGTATGAAACGGGCCAAACTCTCGTATCAGTCCCACGCCACTAAGTGGTGTTGGTACCTAATAAGCCTGGTATGTAAATTGGACCGCAGACGCTGACGTCCCCCAAGCCAGGCGATGGTGCACCCACAATGGAGGTTTGGGGGCTAGACTGGGGAATTTGGATCAGTGTTGTGACCCAGCTGGAACAGTGGGTGCCCATCACAGACAGACGAAGTGCTACCACACTGCACCTAGCAAGCAGATATTATCAACACACTCACGGTGTAACCATACCAGTGGTCTTCACGTTCTTCTCGATTGATTGGCCAAGGACTACACTAATAAACATACACTTGGCCGGGCTCAGAGTAACAAGCCACAAGGAAGGACGCCGCATATAGTACTGCCATCCTGAGAGTTCTCAATAACTTTAGACGCCCCCCAAAAGTTTTAACCCGCTCAATGAAGCCTGAGCCCAGCATTTATACATATCTCACTTGATTGATGCAGGGTAACAGCGTCGGGTGCTCGCATGATCAGAAAGCTATCAAGCAAAATTCTTGCATTGGAGGCTTGTGAAGCTGTTTAGCCCGTCAAGAAAGTCGCCCGTCGACGATGTTGTCCATGAACTTCAATGGATGGATGTATGTGGCTTGGGCCACTGTCTGTCCCATTCCATGGGGAATCTTTCTTCTCACAGGACCCTTGTGCAGAAGGGAAGGGAACTTGGTATTCTAGCCACACCCCTCCCATTCCCTTCAGAAGGGAGAAACAGTCTGCAGTTGTCCTGGTCAAACTTCTCAAAGAACTGTGGGCCAGGACACAGGCCTCGCTTTCGTGAGAAAGCCGCCAAGCAGACTGGTCCAGCAACTTCCGGTATGATGCCCGATCCCCACACTTGATTTGCGTACTGGTACCCTGAATGATGGTGCAAATGAGTTTGGCAGGTCAACTTCTGGAAACTCCTGGTCCCAGGCTTTGCGTCTATCTGCTTCTTGTACCCCATCGTGATGGCTGCATTCCAGGAGGTGAGGTATTATTGTTCCATTTTTGTTCCCGGCCATCCGTCGTTCCTGGTGCCCCAATCAGTAAATCTTGGTTGACACTGACTAACTTGAATTTGATTAAGGCGGCAGACAATCTTGTCACAGACCCTCCTCCTTCATGCACATATCAAACCCATGGGGGTTCCCAACGATGCCAGAAGATTTACCAAGCATCTCAAGACTGATCGCTAAAAAGGACCCATCCTCGTGATGCCTACTGTTGTGTACCCGACATGTAAATTATACGCTAGGCTGACCACTGTGAGAAGCGACCAAATGACGAATCATACAAGGTGTCACAACCCCTATTGGGTCTCACATCAGGTGCAGGTGACGCCCCAAGCACCACTGATGCACTTTCACAATGGGCACGGCAAACGAGGAATTCCTTCCGCGCCTTGCTGATACATAGCCCATAGCCAAAGGTTGGCCCTTTTGCCCATGACCGGCACCGACGCCAGTAACGAGCGGGGCGCGGCTGGATGAATGTGAGTCTCGAAAGCCTACCAGTATCCTCTATCCTCCCCCTTGTTGCGACAGCTTGAACGCTAAGCCGCACTCAACATGGAGTGGGAAGGACTTCTGACAGAAGGCAGACCCTTGAACGAGCGCCAATCCGATAGGTTCTCAGTTTGGATGTCTATCAACTCCAGCTCCTTTCGACAATAGAAAGAAAATAGTGAGCACACTTATTTGGTGGAGGGGCGCAAGCGTTTCAGTGAGCTTCGCTTCAATATTTGCCGCTTTTGTGAAGCGTATGGAAGCTCAAGGTACGATGCGCGTGTTTGGCTACCATCCTCATCGCCCCATCTCGCCCCATTACGATCATCTCTTTGACCCCCCTCCGACCCCGACTGACTTGAAATATTTGCACAAGTGTCTTGGTCTGCTGGGCCCCAGTCAGCCATGATGCTTGACTCTTGTGATTTTTCCGACGCCCGATGACTGGATGACTGACGACAACGACTACGAGATGGAGAAAAAAAAAAAAAGGTTTGCAAGCTTCGGCTGTGGGAGTTTCCCCGTCGCTCTGAACGGCTCCGTTTCCAACCTGACATGGCTGGGGGCTTGGAACCTCAAATTCTGCTGAAATGCAACCACATGTTCCGCTACCCTACATTTCTCTGCGGTTGCTCTTTGGCAGGGGAGACGCAGGCAAGACAAGTCCCATTCGCGTGTCGCTGGCGTCGTTTTGCGCGATGCAGGGTTGCTTGTAGTTGCAGGGATTTTAATGACCTGGCTGGGTTCTTGGGGGCGCAACATGCTTACCTACTACGCAGTGATAGTAATCCCATCCCTCTCCACTCTCCTTCGTCAAGGCAGTTGTTGCGCCAGGAAAAAACAGAATCCACCCAACCAGTTCGGCCGGCACGGTCGGCGTGGTCAATGGCCGATCTTTTTGGGGGTGGCCTCCGTTGCTGCCACGGCCGGAGACCCTGTCGAAACGGGCATGCCACTCACCCACCCTCATCGTCAGTCACAGATGCTGCCATTCCTTCAAGCGCGGCGGAACCCCCCAGCCGAGCCAGGCTCATGACTGGCTGTTTATCAACAGAATTGAATTAGAGCAGTGGACTCGCTCGAGGGGAAGGGATGATGGATAACCAGCCAATTCTTGATTAAATCGATGGGACAAAGACAGGTCTGTGCATGACGCGCCTTGAACGGAACGATTTACCAGCCAGCCTCAAGCAGCCGCTCACCCTTTTTTTTTTTTTTTTATTTGTTGGTTCGCACCGCGCATCATATCCGCAAAAGGGTACCTCAGCGAAATTCGACATAGCAATCCCCCCCTCTCTCCAAGCCACGGTTTCATTGGGGAAGGCAGAAAAGAAGGGCAGACGCAATTGGCATGGGCTGGCGGGACGGGGGCACGGAAACTTTGAACTTTCCATCTCAAAAAAAGATCGGCCGCGGGCTATTCGGGACAGTCAGCGCGCGCACACTGCGTATGTGTCGTGGCGCCATGCTCCAGCGACCGGTTCAGTGTACCAGGTTAACTCAACTAGGTCACAGAGTCTAGTACGGAAACATACGAATGCCAGTATGAATGAGAGGGGGGGGCCAAGAGAAGATAGTCTTTTCGCATTTTACAGCCTTGCCAGCCAGCATGGCCCCCCCGAATGGATCGGCTTTTTTGGTGAGGCAAGGCAAGACAGTCTATGCCCCCTCTCTCTCTCTTTCTCTTCTTGCTCACTTCAAACCCCGGTACTCTTCTTCTGTCTCGACCCTCGGATGCGCTGAGTCGAATTCTTTATAGATTGACCCCCATACTTTTTCTTGAGAAAGGGGGGGGAGGGACCAAGTTTCTTTGCTTTTCGCACTTGGTTTGGGCTTTTGGGATTTTCGGTTGGAGAAGGGGGAAAGGAAGCAAGGCGGTCGTGAATTGTGTTGCGTTGCGTTGCGTTGCGATGAAGTGGGCTAATTTACAAAGTGATGAAAAGCGGCGGCGGAGCAAGGCGAGAATAGCAAATACCTAACCCCCCCCCCAGCACCCAGCACCCAGCACCCAGCACCCAGCAGGGCCAACCGCCTCCGAGCCCAGTTGACACTTTGATCCAGAAAGTGTGGGCGAGAGATAGAGACAGAGTCGCTTGACATGTCACCCGCATCTTTTTCCCCCTTTCTATTTTGGGCGAGGGTGAACCGAACAGAGCCAGCCTGTCGTTACGCCGGGGACGAGACTCCCTGGTCTTTGATCGTCTTCACTTTACACATGATTATTATTGTTTTTTTTTATTAAAAAATCACTTATTTTTCTTGCATTTGCACAGGGGGGGGTAAATAGAAGAGATTGAGCATGGTGTCCTGGACAACCAGTTGCTGGCCCCGTCACAAGAGCGAACAACGAAATATCCGTTCCGCACGCTCAAAACCATTCGCGGTATTAAAAAAAAAAAAAAAAAAACATCAACTTGGCGCCCGGGGTGTGATGACTTTTGAATTTCAGAAGGGGTCCTGTCCTGGTTGGGGCAGGGCGCGGGGACTCCCAATCACTGCCTTGCTGTGCTAAACTACGTAGCGATGTTTAGTGTAGTCTCATTCCATGGGTGACTAGCCGTAGTACCTGGGTACAACGGGCTCGCACGCACACACACACACATACACACCTCAGCAAACAAGACTGGATTTAGTGTCAGCAAGGGTTTCGAGATTGAGAGAGGGGGGGTTTTAGTGGGTGCGCCAGCCTCGAACAGCACTGAGCATGGCAGATGGATGATGACGATGACGATGGCATGGGGCTCACATCACCCGGCCGGAGCTGGACACCTCCCCCCTCTCTCCCTGCCATTTTCAAGGCGTACGGATGCGCACCACGCACTTACTGGTGCAGCGAGTGGCACTTGGGTGGAAGGTATTGGATACGCAGGGGCACAGGGTGTAATGATGGTTCAGTTAACGTCTGCACTCGTCCCCCCCACTTCACCACCACCACCACCACCACAGCGGCAGCGGCAGCGGCAGTGGCATTAACAGGCCAGACGCAGGTAGGCAGGAGGGCGAAGATGGCCGAGTGTAGGTGCCGTAAGCAGCCGTGTTTCTGATACGGGCTGCGATGGTGGCACGGGTGCACTGTGCCTTCTCTGGTCTTTTTTGGCTTTGCTTTGCTCTGGGCTTTGCTTTACTTTGCTTCGCTTCACTATTCTGGACCGACCGGCTTGGCTGAAATTGAGTTGGCCTTCGCTCGTTGGTTGGTTGGTTGGTTGGATGGATGGATGGGATGGGGTTGGTTCAAGTGGGATGGAACCGGCCGGACTGAGACTTGGGACAGGATTGGTCCGTCATCTCGACCACGAATCCAATGCGATAATGCCTGTCCTCGTTTTTGCACTTTGTGCTATGGGCAGTGGGGGTACGATTACGGATATATCTCGTTTCTGGCAACCACGGAGGGCTTGGGAGCTTTGTCGCCGGGCTGTAAATGGCGGAAAGTAAGGGGACCAACGTGGCGAGGCAAACCGTGCCGAAACTTACGGATACCGAGAGGCACAGATTGGATTGAGTATTTGATTTGGGTTGCCTTTTCAGAGTGAATTAGCCTGGATAGTCTTCCCTGTCGGCCGCCTGATGTAAGGTGCGGTGCGATACACTGCACATCCGTCTGACCTGCTTGGACCTTGACACCTATTTGAGACGTATTATAAGGTAAATTATCGTGGAGACATTTGTGTCCCTTTTTTTAATTCCTTGACTTGACTTTATGAGCCAGGTATCTAGTCAGCCGTCGTCTCGAAGGGTGTCTTGAGTAGTTGAGACAAGATGAGATTGTCGAGGTGTCGAAATATCATGCCAACATGTCGCGGCGCTATTCCCGAACGAGCTTGAGCAAGCGCTTGGGCAAAGTACCCTGTGGCCGCCGGCCTTTGATATAATCACATAATCTTTCAAGTGAAGGTCTTGAATATTGGAGGGTAAGGTGTGCTCCCAGCCGAACCCCCCTTCGACGGCGATTGCCGCCTGCATCATGTCGGGAGCCTTGTTGGTTTGTGGGTGACAGTTAGGCGGTACAGAGCAGACGACTTCACGTCCACAGGAGACGTTGTGGATGCACACGAATTCAATATTAATCCGGGATACTTCGGTAGATGTGATGACACAATGATACGGCCCTACCTGTTATGGTCATGTCGTGTTGAGTACGAGGTGGAAGGCATCCACTCAGAACAGGGCCATTATCGGAGGTTGACTTTCATTTGGGTCTTGCAGCGAGGAGGAGAAGCACCGTTGCTCCATCATATCCTTGGTTCGGTACGACAGATGATTGACTCTGATGTTGCTGCTGCGGCAATGCTGGAAAGGGTGGGAAGGGATTAAAAAAATAATCAACAAGATAAAAAATAAAATAAAACAAAATGCCACGGTACGCCTACCCACTATACGGTCCTGAATCGGAAAGCGGCGGCGGACCAGATTACGAGGAGGACCCATCTGCAAAGCGAAGGAAAGAAATAAAACATCAAAAGAGTAAGACTGACTAGAACAGACCAATTAGAGGGCACCTAGGGTGAGGGGGTCACGAGTGGTGCAAGGTCCATAATCTAAGAGAGAGGCAAAGGCAATGGCGCGATACGTACCTCTATTTTTTTTTTTTTTTTGCCCTCTTGTCGCTTCATCAATGATGTGGTATAGTGTACGGATCCCCCGAGTCAAGTCACGGTGAGCGATGTATTACGGATTATGGCGCACTAGCCATGTCGTGACTTGTACTGGGCAAATCTGTATTGGTGAGAGATGGGCGTTCGTAATGTTAGTTTGGCAAGGTCCTGCGAGTACACTATGTAAAGTAAAGGCAGCCCACTGCGCACTATGTAGGCATGGCCTCAAAAAGGAAAGGCCGAGAGAGTTTTTGTGTGGGGATGCGACGACGACGGATTGGCGTGGACAGGGCGGGATAGGATATGATGGAGACACACTACACAATGGGACGGTATGGGGGACTTGGAAGGGTAGTTGTAAGGATGTTGGCCTGGCGAAGACGACGGCGGCGGCGGTGGTTGTGTTGATGAACATGATGATGAATTACGGCAAAAGCGGTGATGGTGGATAGCGCGAGTGGATAAGGCCGCAGAAGGGATGGACGGACGGGGCTAATGCTACACTTTGACTACTGTGTACAGTACGTCTCCTTTTCGGTCTGCTTTGCAGCCCCCTGCCATCCTTGTCGACTCTGGTTCACTCGTAGCCAATGCGAAGTTGCGAAGCAACCAGAAATCATTATCATTTTATTGCCTCTGTCGTGTCTTTTTTTGACGCCCTTGTGCCTGTACCTGTGTGCCTGCAAGCAGGCGCTAGCACCGCCAGTCGGGGCGGAAAAGAAACTGCATCAGCCGAGGAGTCCTGGCAATACAATGACGGATCAAAACCAAAAATCGACAAAACTAGTCAGGTGCGTACCAGATACCGCTTGATGAGTGTGAGGTTGAGTCAGGGTAGCCGTGGCTTCATGTATAAGATACTTTACATTCTAGTCTCCATCATCTCCGCCACGGGCACCGCACATGTTGCGTAGCATCCTGCTTTTGCCCCTGCCCGTCTGTCCGTCTGCCTGCCTGCCTGCCTGCCTGCCTGCCTGCCTGCAGTTTGTTCCTGCTCTGCAATGCCACCAGAGACACCAAATAAGAACCAAAAAGAGAACAAAACCAAAAAAGCCGACCGAGGGACCAGAGGCTTCGAAACCCCACTCAGTCCTGCCCAGGTACCCTGGAACTCTCAATCAGCGCCACAGATGGGAAAGAGGGAGAAAGGGACGTGGGGAAATGAAAAAGAAAAAGATAAAAGAGGCAGGGAGGGGTGTGTGTGTGTGACGCAGAAGGGGTGCGTCAAGGGGTGAGGCCAACATTCAAAATCAATGGCGCACCCGACGGACAGGCACGGTGGACGTACTATCCCTCTCCCATCAGCCTCTCAGTGCCAGCGTTCGTTCTGAACCCTGGTTGGACCAAGTTCCCCTGCCCCCTTCCCTTTTTTTTTTTTTTTCTTTCCCTCTCCCTATGGTGGCCCCTTCCTTGCGTGCCTGCCTAGCCCGGCGGTGATGGTCATAGCAGGCTCTGGCGGTGGTCACTGGACAATGGCCTGTACCGCATCTGCATCTCCTCCGCGACTGCACTGGTGTAAAAAGGAAAATGACCTAGCCCAAACTAGGTTGGTAAGAAAGGGTGGGTAAAGGGAAGGGAAACAACCACACACGCAGACACACCCTTACTTGCCTGTACATCGCATTCGCACACTCTCACACACTTGCTTCCCTGCCCCTTCCACATTCCCGTTCACACGCCCACTCACATCCTGCCTCACATATGGGACTGGGTCTAGGGATCAAAGTAGGCAAGTGTGATGCTGATGCGGTGCAATACGTACCTCCTCTTAACTTTTGCTGTATCTGTTTGCTCCCTCTGTAGGTACTGGTGTTTTCTCTTCTTTCGAGCATAAGAAGATGTACTTTGCTGCATTTTTTGCTTATTCCCCTATTATTCGTGAGCGACACCCTATGCGGCAAGGTTGGGTAACAGCGTACTGGAGACCCAAACTCTACAGCAGCACAATCAAACCGACTGACCGACTGGCAAAGACTGGGACTGGGAAACTGGGTCTCTAGGACTGTGACTTGGACGGGGGACTGGGGGGGGATTTCGGTACCTTGGGCTGACTAGGGGGGCTAGGACCACTACGGCGTGGGAACCTTTGACGGGGACTGGCTGGCCTGGTTCTGTCTGGGCTTGCCCCGGGAGCGAACTGGAAAGTTGCGCCGGCTTGTGCTGTACTGCTTTGCGGCGCTGTTGGGTTGCTTGCGTTGCTTGCTTTACTCTACTTGTTCCGTATGGGATACTAGTGCTGGTGGCCCAGCTTGAGTGTGCTCCAAAATACCACATCCACAAGTACCGCCTCACTGTGATTCCGCGGCAGAGGTACCCGCTTGACCCCTCTCAGTCCCCTCCTTCCTCCGCCCACGCTAAGCTGCACCCTATGCGTTCCTAATTGGCGCAGGGTACCTGACCTGACCTGACCTGACTGAACCGGCCCTGCCTCCGTCCCGCTACCTTTTTGCTTGCTGCAAATCTGCGGCAGTTTCGTGGTACCTACTCCTCCTTCCTCGCTGCGACATCCCATCCTCACACGCCTGCCCGTCGCCTGCTGTTGCCGCCTCCTTCCTTCCTTCCTGCTTTCCTCGGCCGCCGCCTACCTGGCTCCTCCCTCCTGGGCTGCGCCTGCGTATACTCCTCCGCTGCTGATATGGCTGGGCTGGGCTGGGCTGGGCTTGGGGTCTTTCTCCATCCGCAACAATCCAAGCCAGGCCAGGCAGGCATGTACGTACCTCAGGCGCATGGGACAAGGTACTGCCTACCTTGAGCCGTCCCATTCCTCCCCCAATCCCATGCTGTCCCATGCCACAGCGACCATGCCCTCCTGTACCTTACCACGACGACCCATACGCCGCGGATACATGCTACTCCAAAAATGAGAGTCCAGACAACCAACGACGCAACCATATCACTAGACTATACCTCCGTTTTTGCTTCAATCTGCCAGCTCCGTACTTGCCTGCCCTTGATTCCTTTTGACCCCATTCATTCGTCCTTGTTTGACCTGCTTCGTTTACGTTGTCAGCCTGCCCTGATTCGCAATCTTCACCAATACACTTCCGATAGCCTGCCTTTCTTCTTGCATCTGCTGCAGTCTACCGAATCACGGCCCTCCATTGACGACGCCCGGCAACCCTCCACCTACTTCATTTACACGGACGATCTGAAGTCGACCTTTCTTCACCTCTTCCACTTTATACCTACCGCCGAATTCCCTTGTCCTCTCGCCTTCACACACACTCTCTCTCAAACTCCAACCACTTCGAGAGTAGGGCGGATCGAACCCATCCCCGATTCACCTTCAACCTTCTTGAAGCTTTTCTGCCTCCAACTGGCTCTAGGTTCTCCACCCCACATCAGCGACTGACCAAAGTGACGAGTTCCTTGGTTCAACAACGCCGACGAACGAGTTTCCGAATTACCCTGATATGGCCAGCGAGTAGACGGGGATTGTCTATAGTCACGGCAGCAAATTCGTTCATTTGAAGAACCACACCCTCAAACAGCGGAGATTGGACCTGTCAGACAAACACAACAGGTCAACTTTGTCTCCTGATCCGATCTTCTAGATTTCTTGGTGCCCAGAAGTCGTTGTTGCTACTGCAAATGTAGTAACTGCCAGCTTTGGATTCCTCTTCACTTGAGTCCCTCGACCCGCCCTCCTCACAATTCTGTCCGAACACTCTTCCGACATAATCCTCGAACAACAACTGGCCCCTTGGAAACGACCGGCTTGAGGTCTCCGACGAATTATCTCGATTTCCCGCTCCGATGTGTTCGACTGCCGCACCTTTGCCCTTCTACAGCCTCCCCCTCTCTCCTGCACATCCTGCATCGTGCAGACAGAGCTTCTCTCAGCAAACTTACCAGCCTGCCTCCTCACAAAAGAACCCTAGGTTTGATCTTGGGGCCGGAACTGCTCTCCGCCGAGGCGGGCTTCGCACGCCGCCAACTGAAGCCATGAGTGCTACTTACCACGCCCCTCACCTCGTTGCCTACGACAGCCATGTCCTGCCCTCATATCCCTCGGCTGTTGCCCAGGCAAGGGGTCCTAAGGCTGTCGTGGCCGAGGCCGCGAGAGCTCCTCAATATCCTAGATACCCCCAATCAACGAATACCTACCCGCAGGCACCACCGGTAGCGAACCCCGCTTCCGCCACGAGCCAGTATTCCACGACCTCGAAACACTCTACTCGTCCATCAACACCGTCATCTGGCGCCGTTAACAGGACAGATGGCACTTCGTCAAGGAGAGGCTCCTCGGCTCTGGTCCTGCACAGTTTGCACATTCCTAGCTGCATCAATCCCAAGGGCGGCAACTTGGCAGACTTTGCAGCTCAGGTGGGAAAATCGATATCAAAAAGACGAAACGATGGGCTAACAACTTACAGATCACTTGCCTCTTCTGGTTCGAGTCCATGGATACACTGAGAGCTGCCGAGAAGATCCGATCTCGTCCGTCGAATGCCCCAGTGGCCCGCCTGACCGAATACGCGACTCCGTTCCCTCAGTTTAAGAAATGGGCCTACAGCGTACTGTCGACGACTCAAGTAACACAAAATGTCATTCTCCTTGCGCTTCTCTTCGTATACCGACTCAAGACGACCAATCCCGTGGTCAAGGGTCGATCTGGCAGTGAGTACCGTCTCCTGACGGTGGCACTGATGCTAGGCAACAAGTGTAAGTACAGGTTATTCATGGGCTAAGGGACTTGAGCTGACGAGTTTAGTTTTGGATGACAACACGTACACAAATAAGACTTGGGCTGAGGTGTCTGGCATCTCTGTACAGGAGATTCACGTCATGGAGGTCGAGTTCCTTAGCAACATGCGTTACAGCTTGCTGGCGACCAAGGAGGAGTGGGAGGAGTGGCTCGTCAAACTGGCATGTTTCTCGGAGTACTACGAGCGGGCCCAGAAGCAACCAACCTCGCCGTTGAGCAAGGCCTTCACCTCGCCAGTTACCTCGCCCACAGCAGTCGTACAGCCTGCGGCTACCTTCCCTCCCCTTACACCTTCTGCCACCGCCATTTACTCGCCGAACACGACCATGCAACCCAACACTCAGGCATGGCCTTCTGCCTACCACAATGTCCCAGTCTCGCCCCTTACTGGTAAGCACGTGGGCATGAACGGAAGGAAGAGAAGCTCGGAGGAGGATGTCACCGACCCCCCAGCGAAGCGATTGTCGAGACAGCCCACCGCTATGGCCCCCGTCGTCCGACCCCCGGTCGTCAACGAGCAGCCGATGCGTCTTCCAGTCCCTAACCTGACGCTGAACACCAACCCCAATTCCTCACAGATGGCATACCCTCAGACGACTGCCTACTCCACTCAGCCTCACGTGTCGCTGCCTCCCCTAGGCACCGGTGTTCGTGCCATGGCAACTGTCTTCCCGCCTACAACCGTGACGACTTCGATGCCACAGCTGCCTATGCCGGCGACGGTCCCCATGCCGCAGGCATCTCTCACCCCGGCGACTGTCTCGATGCACCCTGCAATCGGTTACGGTACACCTACCAAGAGACACAGCCCTGGCAGTCTCTCGGTTTATGCCTCGTCGCCTCTCGGCGAGCAGTTCCCAGGATCGGTCATTCACACTCCTATCGCCCACACGCCTATCTCACACTCGCCTAGTGTGTACCTGCAGCAACGACCGAGCCCGTATAAGCCGATCCGTCATGTCAACACTCTTCTCTATCCCCCGCCATCGGCATCTCTTAACGAGTATCATCTGCCTACAACGCAGATGCACTATCAACCCCTCGGAAGACGCAACGACCTGCGAACCGGAGTTGTTCCCGAGTTTATGAATGCTCCCTTCAGAATGAGCCAGGTGCCCCAGATGCTCCATGGTCTTCCTCAGGGACCTTACCCGAACTAGGAGTTTGGGCTTCCACCGTTACCACCTTTGTGGACACATCACTAGCATGGATATGCATACGTGGTTTTTATAAGTTTCGTGATCATATTTCTAGCATTGCATTATTTGCGGCGTCGGCTGGGCCATTTATTTTTACGACAAGTCTGGGCAATGGCCGGAATTGGCACTTGGGGATACACTTGGAATTTGGGATTTGGTTGATGGAAGGATGGAATGAAGCTACGGATCACACATTAGTGAAAAACTTGCATCAGGTGGAGTTGCGTCTTTTTGGGAATCGGTGGGCGGACTAGGAAGAACCGGGCCGCCCAGGTTCGTGTAATATCTACCCGAAGTGCGAGGTGGCTCCTCAGCACAAGTATGCCCCTACCAGCGTTCAGTATGGGCAGGAAGATTCAGGATTTTTGGTTCTTCCGACGGCTTCGACCGTCTGACAGAGTAGATAGATGCAAATGTCAGCAATGACGGCACTAGATCATGAAAGATCGAGACAATCAAATAAGTAAAACATGTACCTTTGAAAGTTGTTTTTTGGTATAAATGCGAGAAGTGAAAAATCAGTATCGAATTGTGTTGAGCAGCTGACCAATAGGAGAGCGACAGTGACATTGCAATGTTGAAGATGATGTGCACCGTGCATGAAGTGTGAATTCGCACTTCGCACAGTCTTAGTAAGGGTCATGTGGACTGAGTGGTGGTGTTCATAGATGATGTAGACTCTGGTTGGCAAGATGCTTGCAGGCTGATTGGCCGTTTATAAGGAGAATACGAAATGAGTTTCTACTATTTGTATGTATTCTTTATAAGATCCCTTCCGTTCTTTTGTCAGATGACATTGTAACTTGACTGGGTTTGGGTGATTTGTATGAAGGCGTGTGTAGGAGCAAGCGGTTGAGGCTATGATATGTCCTACTTCGATGCTGGCATGGCTGTCTTCAATATGTCAAAATCATATTAAGCAGGTCCTATTCAATTCCCCCTTCTCCAGCGGTTTCGGGACGTAGTTTCTTGGTTGAAATTAGTTGGTACAATACATTATCTCATTCGAATAAAGGTCGCTTTAGTCTCAGAGTGACCAATATTTCTTTTTGCAATCAAAGGGATATGGACACTGAGGATTCCAAAGTAACCAGAGACAGAAGCGAGTTGTGAGAAGAAGCTTGTGTTTTTGTTTTATCTTTGTACGCCCTCATTGTCTCGGAACAGTGTTGTCGTCTGCAGATGACAACGTGAAATTCTTCACAATGAGGGTTGCTAACCACTGACTTCCTACAGCATCTGGGGTCGGCAAGAAACGACTCGGTCCACAGAGCAACAATAGGAAAGTCACAAAGGAACTGCCGACAAGGGACATGTATCAATGCTTTGCATCCAACATCAAAACATAAATATGCATCTCTGAGGCATCGCCAACTCGACCCTGGCTCTAAATCCCCTGGGCAGCTCGCGATGGCAGACCAAAATATCCAGTACCAATTCGGCACCAGCAGAAAATTATACATCCTCAAGGGCTGCACCGGAGGAAAGAGTTGTCTATACGAGCTTCACAAGGGCTACCACTTCCGCGGTAGGGACAGAACGGATGAGGAGGAGCATAACCTTACATTCATCAAGTTTGTGTGTCTAGACGCCAAGAGGAAGAAGAGACTCGAGGAGTTGGCGTCTTCGGAAGTGGGTTTATCAGACGCTTCTGCCTTTGTGAGTATCTCATCCTTTCAAACGCAGTGGGCTTTGCTGACAGGCATAGGAACATGTAGTTCGCTACGAAGATTATGTCCCGCTCATCAACGCCCTCGTCACAGACCACCTGGATTGGCAGGGTATCGATCCCCGCAAGGCCGCCATGTCTGACGATGTCGTGCTCTACGTTGCCTGGGACATGTTGCAGGCGCTTGCGTATCTTCATGGACGCGGGGTCGTCCATGGAGACATCAGACCACAGAATTTCCTTTCGTATCCTCGCTTCCCATCGTCCTCTAGGAACCATTCATATAGTTACAAGCTCATGGGCCACGGCCTTGTGCCCAAGGTCATCCGAGACTGGTCTTTCCCAGGATCCGCGTACACCGCCCCAGAACTCCGGGGCCGAAAATACAAACCGACTTTCGCGTCCGATGTGTGGATGCTTGGGCTGGCGCTGTGGGAGCTTCACGCCTACGGCCTTTCTCACAAGGTCCCTCGCTCATCGAAACCAGTTGCGGAGATGTCTGCGGCGGAGTTTGTAGGGCTGGAGAAAAGGGTCAAGGGGTGCCACGGCTATAACCACGGGATCCTCTGCAAATTGCTTCGGGAGATGTTGGTGAGAAATCCGAGGGGGCGGGCCACGGCAATGGGTGCCCTAACGAGCCTTGCTGAGTTCAGATTTAGGAGCAATGAGGGTGGTACGTTGGAGGTCGACCTGCAGAGAGTTGAGGAGGCCATTGGACACGCGAGGAAGGAGATGTGGCAGCGGAGTGTCCTGGGACGGGCAGCTGAGAGGGTGAAGAGGCTTGTTGGGCGGCTTTTGGTCTTTATGATTGCGCTTTGGGTACGGGTTTTGTAAGTACTTCACATCAACATCTGTGGGTTTTTGACTTACTGTTGGATTAAAAGAGGGTGTCGTTGATGAGTGGTCAAGGATATAAGGTATAGTCGCCCCCAGTTTCTGATATAGGAGCCGCCGTCAAACTGTTGACTTGAGACCATGTCCATTGCTTGCAGCCAAGTCTGCTGACTTTCTCCTCGCATACTCTTAACTTTGAACCGCCATCCTCTGGCGCCGATCTGTTGTCACTACACATCGGTGCCCCCAAGGTCTCGGGCTCACTACGCATTGACCAATCACCACCCGTCACCTACGACAAGTAGCTAGTTTCGACCAGTCTCGGCGATCGTCCTCCCTTTCCACCTCCAAACTGACAGCTTACCATTGAATCCGTAGATCCCAGCTCACGATGCAACCTCCGAACGGGACGGCCCTCCCCCAGGATCGCCGTAAGTTGCGCTCATCTTACACTCCAGCTCACTCACAAGAGCCAATCATTTAATCAGAACAAGCGACAAATCAGAGAACAAAACGAGCAGGTGGAAAACGGAAACACATCAGAACACGGTGCCTCGTGCATTAAAGTGCCGGGGAACAAATCCGCGCCAAAAGGGAAGCTTGTCTCGCCCTGTTTCCCCTGTCTGTTCTTGCGCGGTCCGTCCATGTGGCATCGCATCGTGGCCGCGGGGTTTGCCGTCACACAAGAAACCCGACTTCAGTCCCTCACAAGCGCCCGAGGGAGGTTCTGCCTAGACTAGACTAAACTAGACTGGGCCGTTTGTCGTCATACACAAGGCAGATATGTTGAGTAGCGTTGGAATGGGTTATGATTCCATTCGTGTTTATCCATTTGGCTTCTCATGTGAGTTTCTAACCTCCGTATGCATCTGCGCGCTTCCGCCTCCTTTTGGAATCCAAAGTAAACACTCAGACCGTCCGATTATACAACGCCTCTATACCGGTTCAGTCCCTCTCGCCCCCTTATCCCAACTATCTCATCACACTTGTGCTCACTTTCACCTCAACAGTTTCGGCGTAGCTGCCCAATATTCGCCTCACACCACGCCACTGCAAGTGAATTCTCCATGTGAACAACATCATCGCCTTTTCCCACTTTGACAGCCGCCTGCCTGCCTGCCTGTTTGCTTCCCTGTCTCGGCTCACCCATCAGAAATCCTCCACGACCGCCGACATACCGGGTTGACCCCCGCTCGGACCGAACACCAGACTCGAGGAGTGCAGGCTCTGATACCGGGGAACTCGAAGCTCAACCCGCCAGTCGCAAGGTTTCCGTGACCGCACTGCCCTTTTTGTGTTTGGTTTTCTGGGACGTTCCTTGATAAAAAGTCACTCACCGTCTTTGTTATCCGGACCTCCTTGTTCCTTCTTTCATCCTTTCTCTCCTCGGTCGACGAGGGAAGCAAACAGCTCATATAACCTCGGCCGCCTCAGACATAGAGCAGCCGGTGGTCCGCCAAAGACACCCTCGCGGCAGCCAAAACTCACTCTCACAGCCGCAATCTCAGGAGGCGCATGTCTTAATATCATCAACACAACTAAACGCTCCATCACCAAATAACCACCAAAAATGCCTCTTCGCCGCCGCGAATACTCCCTCTCATCCGATGATGAGAGCTCCCGATCCAGCTCAAGATCCCGTTCTCAATCTCGCTCTCGCTCACGCTCACGTTCACGCTCACAATCCCGTCCGCGTGCCCGCTCCATCTCCCGCTCCTCCACCGCCGGTCCCCATCCTCGCAGCAACACCCACCGCAAACATCGCAACCGCAACCACCCGCGCTTCCGCCGCCCCAGCGTGAAAACCGCAGCAATCTTCGTCGCCGCTCTAGCAGTCGCTACAGTGTGCGTCCATCGCATATGGCAGAAACGCACCGCCCGTTCGGAGAAGGACCACTGGGAGAACTCACCCGGCCGCCACTCCCGCCGGCGGAATGTAGTCCGTGACAGGCACAACGGGTACCTCGATGGCGGCGGTTATAACCACAGCAACAGACGGCAGTTGCACGACAGGGACTACCGCAGCCGTGGCGGATCGAGGTTCTACGACGACGAGAGCGACGGGGACCCGTATTACTCCGACTACTGCCCCTCTCCGAGCGAGAGGACGAGGTTTCCGCGGAGGGAGAGAATAGGTGATCGGAGGGGGCGCGGGTTGGAGGCAGAAGACGGTGCTGGTTCTGCGTTTGGCGGGGGCAGAGATGAGCTTGTGAGATACGAGAAAGCGTCAACTGCGCGCTCGGAGGCGGAAAGTAATCGGCTTTTTGACGAAGACACGCGGTCTCGCAGACGGTTCGAGGATACCATAGACGACTGGAATCGAAGGGATGCAAGGCGGGAGCCCTCCCCATCAGACGAGCGGAGGCCTGAGCCTATACCTGCTGATCGGAGATCTCGACGGAGGTCAGACTACTATTAGGAAGACAGACATTACTGGGTCAGCACTCAAGATGCAAGGATGTATAAATAGTCGTTGTTTAATTGTCATCTAGTCGGGCTATCTATCGACAGATGCAGTCAGTTCTAGTTCCATTTCCTGATATCAAGTAACGACGCCACCCAACCCTCCAAATGCATCGTATTCATTATATTCGTCTATTCCACGTTCACTACCAGAGCTTCAGTGATGGGCGCTGAAGCAGGCATCTCGCCAGCACCATCGCTAGGGGCCGCACTCAAAGCCCGCTCCATCAACCTCATCTCTGCGTCTACGGCCGCCTGCCAATTCTCTCCTCCAGTCCGCATCACCAGCGGCGTGCTCAACTCGGCTGTGAAGTAACTCTCTCTGCGAGTACTACCGCGCGCCACGCCCTCTTGAGCCGAAAGCGCGCTCCGAGTGCTGCGCATACGCTTCCCTGGTCGGCCACCCTCGCTGAGTAGTGTACCCCTTTGTATCCGTTCGTGCAACAAGCGGTCGTCAAATCCAATGATACCGCGCACGTAAGGGGCAACTTCCAGGGTGATCATCCGCATAGTTCTGTCGAATACTGAAGGCTCCAGGCTGTTGGATAAGCTGGTCGCCGCCTTCTCAGAGGCCGCGATGGGGTCAAAAGCCAGACTCATGTCATAGCGTGATACGACTGTGTCCCTGGTTGGCTTGATAAAGGACTGCCGCATCTGCCGGATAGCCTTGCCCTCTCCGACGCAGCCCATATCCACTCCAGACCCAACCGTTACTGGAGCGGATTGGAGGATCTGGCGGGCGGTAGATTTAAGGGTGGTTGCAATGGCAGTAGCTGTATAGGTGTAAGTTGTGAGCAGAGGCGCTTCGATAAGCCGCCTTCCTATTATAAAGTCATCCCGCGTCTTGCCCGAGATGTCTGGTTGAGTAGGGTCGAGAGGCTCCTGTAATTAATTATTAGTCTTGCCTAGTCAAAATTACTAGTGACAGCTGAGTAACTTACCTGGAATTTAAGCCCAAAGTCACCGCTGGAGCAAAGATCAGCCGCACTCATGGCATCTGTAAAGTCGGAAAACGCATCTAATGCGGCAGCTCTGTCTCCGGCGGCGGATGTTTGAAGGCGGTTTGCCCAGGACATCATGTCCAGAGAATCATGCCAGTTGCCCAAGTCCAGTCCCAAGCCCTGCCAACCCTGCATCATTAACTCATCTTCCGCGGCCTGTGGGTTTGAGGTTACTGCAGGGTCACGGCTGACCCATCCCATGCCCTCCAGATATGTTCCTTCACTGACAACACGGACGACGTCCCCGTTCTCGTCTTTGTCGCACCCCTTGGGCCACCGGGGGTAAAACCAGTCAAAGCCACCTCGTCGATCGCCAACACCAAGCTGGCACCAGTAGTTAAGCTCCATCAAAGAGGCCCGTAGGTCGTAGCCCTTTGATTCGTATAGCGCACTTACTGCAGCCCGTCGAAGAGCATGGCCCTCGTTGGCAGCGATAAGGAGAAGCACATCAACCGCCAGGTCCTCCGGGGGCGGCGTGAAGCGGAATATGCCGTACAAAATGAAGTTGTGAAATGGAACCAGATTTTCGTCGTTGCAAGTCATGACGAACGGTCTCCTGGACTGGGCAATCAGGTTCATGATGGTTGCCCAGAACTGCTTGTCCTCTTCATAAAGAACATCCACTTCCTCAAGAAGAATCAACGATTGCTTTTGGTTTTGAGTCTTTGCCTTGGTGGCCTTTGGCGTTTCGGTCGGCTGCTCAATTTCTGGCTCGGGGTTCGGTTCAACATTCGGCTCAGCCTTCAATTCGGGCTTACTGGTTGCTTTGGGCTTGAAAAACGACATCATGGTACCTTGCTTGCCGGACTTGATGTCCTTTGATGTCTCGTCATCTCCTTTGCTGTTGTCATCTTTTCCGCCTTGGCGATTCTGCTGAACGAGATGGTTCTGTGTCATGTCGCCCACCTTTTCCATGACGTCCTTGCCATTACGGCGGCTGCTGGCGTTTATCTCGAATATCTCAAACCCCAGTTCCTTTGCGACAGCATAGACAGCGGCAGTCTTCCCAGAGCCATGAGGACCACTGAGAACGACTGCATTGGTCAATCGGCTCATGTCTTTGCCCACATCTTTGCGAACTACAGTTTTCTTTGGGCTGCCCTGGCTGTGTGTAGGAAACCAGTCATCTTCATCGTCATCTGAGACAGTCGGCAGAAACTCTGCCTCATCGCCATCCGGTACGATAAATCCGTCAAGCTTGTTGCGCTTCCGCTTCTTCTTGGTAGCAGAACCAGGCTTGACGCCGGACAGTTTCTGGTCGGCATTGGCAGCGCCAGTGTCCACAGATTGAATTCTGAGGGTTTGCAACCAGTCCTTGAGTAGTACACCCTCCTTACCGATTTGAAGAACCTCCTCAGCACAGATCGGTGCATATTTTTGTGCCCAGGTAAGCTCCTCGCACTGGGATCTGTCATATGCTGAGAGATTGGTTTCCAGTGAATTGTAAAGCCGAGCAACTGCCGGATGAGGTTTTCGCGTAGATGCAGTAAGGACTTCTTCGTCACTTTCTTCAGCCTGCGCACCGAGCGGCAGACATGTTCTCAGCTCAGATTTAATCCTTGACCGCAATTTGCGACCGCTTTCGAAGTGCTTTCCAGGAAGGCGAAGCTCCGATGGCGGTGGCTTGTAATCGTCGGTAGCCTCCTGGATCGACTTCGTTATGCTAAGAGTATCCAAAGACTTGGCGAGTCGATCAATGATAGACTCTCCAGGCAAAATATTTGTTGTTTGGCCTTTGGATTTTCGAGATGACACATCTAAAATATGCTGAGGCGTGGGTATATTCTCTTCTTCAGCCGACAACCCTCTGACATGAGCTAAGCTTTGGGCTGGCCAAGCGGGATGACAAGAGCCCGGTACTTTCAGTCCCATGGATTTCATTCCAAACTGCGGAATTTTCCCAGACATAGGAACTGACCGGTGCTTCTTGGGAGAGCATGGCGTCGAGCTGAAAACGGTTGCCCTATGTGGTTTTGGGGCTGGTGCAGTGGGTGTATCCGACGGCTTGGCAGCGTTTTTTGACTTTCCAAGGAACATGGGGTGAGTAATACCTGACTTTGACTTATCTTGGTCTGCCTTCGGGACTTTGGCGCGAGATTTTCGAGGGGTTGATTTCGACTGCGGACTAGGCTTTTTCGATGGGCTAGCTAGTATCTGTTGAATTTTGGGACCAATACGTGCGCGTGAGTCCGCATCATGACCGTACTTAATAGTAACAATGCGAGATGGCTTGGCGGGTGACGATAAAGACTTAGCACCCTTTGAAGCCTCTGCAGCATTTGTTTTTGGCTTGGGAGGCGAGCCAATTGTGCCAGTCTTAGGGTTGAACTTGAGTACTTTCGTGGTCTTGGGGGCGTCATCTTTCGCAACGCTCGATTCCAAACCAGGCATTGGTGCCGGCGGACCTGGGATCAAGGCCGGGGTAAAGGGCTCAGGCAACAGGACAGGGCCCTCTTGAGCAGCGACGGGCTCCGGAGGCGGTGTTCGTGGGACCTCATTTGCAAGTGGCGTTGAGGGCACCCCATTGTTCTGGGAGAAATGTTTCGCTATGTCTGTCGTTGGCACATTGGGCTTCTTCCTTGGGCGTCCTCTCTTCTTCCCAGAGCCAGGTTCAGTATTGATGGTCTTCTGTCTCTTGTACCCACGCCCGTCCTCGCCCAAGTCAGACGAGTGTCCTTCAATATCACTGGATGCCTGCTGGGGAGTTTGTGTATGCTTTGGCGGTCTATCCGAGTACTGGCTCGGCGTCTGCTCGTTCACATTCGGGGTTTGTCCGTTCGTGCTCGATTCGGCTGTTGGAAGGTCGGTAGTCGTTCCTAGGATGAAGAATGGATGAAGTTTTGCATGGGAGCTTTCTAATCCTTCGGGAGCCATGTTGGCTACTAAGAGAGTTCCCATGAGACCAGGCGAAGCTACAATTGAATTGATGGTTAGCTTCAAGGAAGTTCAAGATCTGGGGGAGTCGAGCCGTACGCTACGGCCGTCGCGCCCTCAAACTACGTCAGAGGGCATGCGACTCGATTCTTATTACACAAAACAGTATAATGGGCGACAGGAGACTCAGCGAAAATGAAACGTCAGGTTACGAACTTGTCTCCTCAGCAGAAGGTAGAGACAAGGCACAGGGTTGAAGTTGTCGAGGGGGGGTGTGGGTTGTCAATGTAGAGCATCACCAGTCGCGTGAGTCGCGTAGAAGAATCGCCGGGGTAGGCAGCGTGTAGCGCGACTGCCATTAACATCCTGGATCCACACCGTATTCATGGCTTATCGCTTATCAATTATCAAGCTTATCGATACCGGAGATCGGGTTGTGGATAATCCGACAGCTGCAGCTCAGAAAGTTTTCACGCACTGTCAGGCCATTAATAAATTAGAAAGACCAGACAGTGTGAGTTTAGCAAAGTCAGCATATCGCACCCCACTACCGAAAGTCCTCCAACTTTTTTTTTCCTCGAGTTTGAAGCCATCACTTACACGGCAGGCACCTTTGGTTGAGAAGAGCCATTGCAGTAGCAGCCCGACCTAGGCACTGCCAACAACCCATTCGAATCGACGACATAGTGCCCAACTTTGCGACGATTCAAAATGGCTCCCACATTTCGCATCCACCGGCCAGATGTCCTCGCATCTCTGCCGCGTCCGCTCGACCATACGAAGGGCCAGTACCACATCGGTGAAGTCTATACCCAGAAGGCTGGCTCAAAGAAGAGGAAGAGACTTGAAGTTGTCGTTGGAGTCGATGGCGAGGCTGCCAACATCTACCATGTCAGTCTCTGGGTTTCTGCGCTGTTACGATGCCTTGCTAACCTCATCAGGTTCCATCCTCTGGTTTGCGAACCTCGTATCCCATTCCTCCCCAAGAATCATTCACTTGCGCGCCGCACTCGATCCGATACCAAGATGCAACTGCAAACGGTCGCAACAACTACACGTATCTTTCTACTCAAGACTCCACGGGCGCCAAGGTTACCCTTTGCCGCGATGCCATCGATGCGACCGGCAAGACCATCTCTACGAGCACCTCCCAGCGGTTGCGCAACAAGTCGCCGGTCACGTATCTCTTCACTTCATCCTCCGTCGATGCCACCGAGGCCGAATTGAACAAGTCAGAGAAGGGTGAGTTGATTGGACTTTGCAAAGATGGCCAGGTTCTCTGCCTTGACGCGGAGTCCTTGGAGCAGAAGTGGAGTGCATCTTCGTACAACCTGTGCAGAGACTTGCTCCCGTCCACCGTTGCAAAGTTCGAGGTGGAGTTTGGTCTCCATGCTACCGCTTATGAGGTCTTGAACGGGGTGTTCAAAGGCAGGCAAGATGCTTTTGGCTCTTTTGGGCGTCAGATTGAACCCAAAACCTTCAACCCGGACGTGCTTACCATCGTCGTCCGTGCCAGCAGTGAGAACACCATTTCAAGGTTTCTCATCGTTCTTGGCGTCCTGCCCACTGTCTCTTCTCAGCCATTGGTTCAGGTTCACGTCACTCCCCTGCCATCTCAAGACGAGTTCTTGGCAGAGACGGCTAGCTACCAGCTCCACGTCCAGTCCGGCAAGCTTCTCCAGCTCACTGGCCCTCTACTCCGAACTTACGATCTCACGAGTGCTGTCCCTAAGTTGCAGGGTCGTCTGCCGCTGGCTGACAACACCTCGTTCCTCCAACTCTCAGAGCACTCGGTTCTCTGCCTGTCGTCGAACACCGCCAGCATCCTGAACCCCACGTTCCACTCAGTCCAAGCATCGACATCAGTTCAGTTGCCCGAGGGCCACGAGCAGCAGGCGCCAAACCTGGTGACATTCCTTTCCAAGCTGGATATGGCAGTCGCTGTTGTCGGCAACACTCTCATCTCTATCCAGATTGAGCGCCCCAAGTCACACGGCAAGGAAGGCCTCCTCATCGACTCCATCGGTCGTGGCCTGCCCAGGTCAGACCGCGTGCCAGCCAGTCTGCCCAAGCGGACCGGAAACCCCACCTTTGAGGAATACCTTCCCGGCACGCTCTCTGATGAATATGTAAAGGAGTCACTGGCGGATGTGGAAAAGGCAGACGGTTTCCTGCAAGCGCAGGATTGGAAGGCGTTTGAGGCCTTACTGGCTCAGAGGTTCGGGGTTGCCATTGACCAAGACGCGGATCTGAATGGAGTGCAGACGCCGGACTGGAAGTGGCTGGAGCGCTCAGAGAAGTATCCTGCTGTAGATCGCCGATGGGTTCTCTACGCCATTAGCAGAGTATTCACGATGGACACGCAAGGATCGGAGGCTTCGGTCCTTCGCTGCACACTCCCTGCCAGCAACGTCCTCATCTACCTCATTTCGGCCGGGCACCTTACCAACGCCAACATGTCTGCGGCATTCAAGGCCGAAATGGCCGAGGTCACTGGCCAGGAGACGGTAATTGATAAGCTCATCCAGTGTCTCGTCGACATGGATCCTACGATGGAGCTACTCCTGAATTACGTTTCTTCCACTAAGCTCGCCGAGAAGGAGCTGCTTCTCGTCATCCGAATCATCATGCGCAGCCTCGACCAGCAGTCCAGACTGCTTCTCCCTGCGCCTAAGGAGACGAAAGAGGAGGACTACGTTGAGATGGAGATTGATCACTTGGAGAAGGAGCTGGAGCTGGCCGAGTACCACCTTGGGGACGATTCCAACCTCCGCGCACGAGCCCTCACAACAGCGTTTGAGAAGCTCGCCAGTTATGCCTCAGTCGCCACGGTCCGGGCTCTGCGAGAGACGTTCAACCCAACCGAAGTCCTGTCGCTCATCCACCTTCTGCGAGTCCAGCTTATTGGCAGCGCGTGGACGGCGAGATACGTGGACCCTACAAACTTCGACGGCGACAGTTCCGCAAGGGCGCCGCCGGATGGCGCTATTTCCCTTATTGCAGAGCTCTTGTCTCGCTGCATTGACTCCGTTGGACCCAGTGGCTGGCTTACAAATGGAACATCATCAGACGACCGTGCAGATGCGGCTGACTTTATTACGGCGCTGAAGCTCGAGGTCAGCGCAGCGCTGGAAGGACTCAACGAGGCAGTCTACCTGGACGGCATTGTCGGCGAGGCAGTCCAGTACGGCAGGGCTGCCACAGCTGGGAAGGCTGCGATGGCAGGACGCGGACAGGTCGCCAAGCCGGTGTCACTCGACGTCGAGGGCTCGCCCCGTCTGCCTTTGGGACTGGTTTCCAAGCAGAGTGTGCCTCATCTGAAGATTGTCTCGGGCGGCGAGGTTCTTGAGAGGAGCTCCCGTGAGAGGGGACACCTGCTGAGTCAAAAGGTCAAGGCATACTCGCTTGAGCGGATTGCCATTTGAGCCGCATGTCAGACGAGGACGATACTATCATGTGAGATTACGGGCTTCGGAGTTGGGGCTGATGACAAAAGAAAATAAGGAGGGGGAGCGAGGCTTTGCACGGAGCTGTAGGTCTGGGGCAACGGAGCGCGCCCTGAAGGAGGTGGCTAGTCTACCAAGTCCTATGAGCCGCAGAAGTCAGAGAGAGGAAGGAAGAGGAGGGAGACGAAACAGAGTATGCGTACATAGAGAAAGAGTCAACGCCCCCATTGGAAAAAAAAGATACCATGAACGGATACCGAAGCGTACATTTTTTTGAGGCGCGACGACCCGGGTACAATCGGTGAAGCCAACCTTTAGTAGCAGGTGACGGAAGGTATAGAGATAGAGATAGAGAGAGAGAGAGAGAGAGAAAGCCAAGAACAACCCCCTCCATGGCTGGACATAATAAAGTTTGCATTGATTAAAGAACAGTTTAACGAGGAGTTCTAGCGGCCAGGTGACCACGTTTGGGTGAAGGCGGGAATCGGATCGAGTGACTTGTGAGAATACCGGACGAATCGGAACCAGCAGAACCTTTTTCTTACTTCTGTCTGACATCAAAGGGTAGGTATCTACTAGTTAGTATCCAAAGGGGGGGCAAACGGCAAACCGGAGTTTGTTCGTCGATCTTGGGAGGGGGGAATGTGCACTTTTGCAGATGTGTGTGTGTGTGTGTACATGGAAAGTGTTGATCCAGTTTGCAAGGTTTCTTGTGGTCATTTTGCTCAGAAACAATGTATTTCGACATACATGATGCTCAGGTGTGACAAACTAGACCATTGCACAACTCTACCATTTATTGCAGAATATCAGGAATCTCGAAAAGCATAATTGACTCATTCACACAAAAGTTGGATTACCAATACATCCGAAATGGTGCAAAAAAAAAAAAAAAAAAAAAAGGTCGAAAGACTTAAAAATAAGACAAATCAAACCTTCATATTGTGAATTCCTCGGTGTAGCCAAACGGACATCATGTGCAAGAAGGGGAAGGGTGAAGAAAGGTTATCAAAGAGCGGGACGATCCCCCGTCAGAGCATCTGCAGAGGAGGCCCGGTCCCCCCGGTCAGACGACTTGACCTGACTCTTTTCGACTTTTCAGTAAAGTTGATTCGCGGCAGGGCTGTGGTTTACCATCCATCCGAAGCATGATTGGATTCCGCGTCCCAAGTCCATAGGCAGAAATTAGGAGGGTACAAGTAAGAGGGGAGGGTTTCTGCCTGGTAGATAGGACGCCGAGGAAATCTGACAGCCTCATTGTCTCACAAGTTGGACTAACTAAGTTTCAATGGTCTTCCAGGAAAGAGCAGCACAAAACGGGTTGGGTGCGTGGTGGCTCAGCTTTTTCTCACAAGCAGGGGGCTGGGCTGGCCAATCACAAGAAAATATCGACCATGAGCCGGGCAATAGTTCTCTGGCTGAAAAGCTCTAGCTTTTCAGACACTCAAAGCTGCTGCGGACAGACGCTTCGGCAGCTTATTCTGGGGCAATTCTGAATGTGGCTTATCGGGCAGTTTGCTACGACACTATTGCTGCAGACTTGGGTCCAGCTGGTAAAGGCCGCGTTTTAGTGGTTCAGCTTATCCGCATGAGGCAAACGATGGTTCAAGACGTTTCTTTACGGGGAGTAACGTCGGAGGCCAGAGCATCTCGGACGAGGCAGACGGAAGTACTGTACAAGGCGGGTTTGTGATGTTGAACGGCAAGTCGCATGGATGGATGGAAGGGTCTGGAGGAAACAAGGTTGCGCAAAAGCTCGTCATGCGCTTTTCGTTATGCTACCCTGCAACATCAACATGAGACGAAAGGGTAATAACTTAGGGACCAGAGCGAAAGAGTCATAGGCCTCGAGAGTTTGTCGGAGAAGTGGCATTTACACGGGAATAGCGGCATGACATGTGCAAACTGCAAGCCTCCTGCGACTCGGGCGTTCGTCAGCAAACTGCAAATAAGAAAGACTCCGTTTCAGGGCTTTCTCTTTTGCCTCTGTACACATTTGGACTGTGTAGTCTTTGAAGTTGCAGTTGAGAAACAACTCGAAACGGAACGCCACGACAGTCTACTAGGGCAGCCAGGCTTTGTCGTATGGCCGTTTTGTCTGGTCAGCGGTCCAACGGATGGAAACGAAGGGGACAGAGCTTCTAGAAGGGTCCCAACTTACTCTAGCGTTTGTTTTTTTTCTTTTATGCCTTCGTGTTGCAGGCATATTACGACGGTGGATGAGTGAGTTCCCAAGGGCCAAGACGAACTCATATGCATGACCCAACCCAAAGAGCTGTTTCGCCCCCCGTATTCTCCAAGGTGGGCGTTCGCGGGTTCCGTAGTAGCATTTTCTCTGCTGCAGCTGCACCAAATCTCCACTTGGACCGAAACCCCTTTTCCATAATGTAGGTACGAACGAGATGGACACGAAAGATGTGGTGGTTCTTCCAACGTCCAGATCTCGGGGACCGCCGGACGAAACCTTCCCCTTCCTCCATTGTGGATGGAGTCTTTGATGCAGCTTGGCTAGGATAGCGGGGTGGTCCAGGGACGAAGCAGGGTTCTATTCCTCTCTGACAGTGAGAATTCAGTCGGTCGGAATTTTGCTCGTCGGTTCGAGTTCTGCCTTGACACCTGGTCACCCACTCACAAACGCCCCCAGGGCTTTCTTGGCCCAGTAATTCCTCTTTCTCATCGAGGCTTTGCGAGGGGCATATTTGGTCTCCTTCGCACCCCTCCAGTTGGTGGCGCAGGGTCGAAACAGGGCCCATCCCAGCTGGCTGGGGTGGCGGTCGAAGAGCAGGCACCCCCAGAGCCACCATGCAGTCATGACGATGCAAGAAATTGAGCCCGGACCACATGGCTCATGTGGTGCCTACTGGTACTACGTAGTTAGTAACTCATCCCCCCCTGACCGTTAGCATGACGGTGGTGATTGAAGAGTCCAACGTTGGCAGATGGATACAGCCCAGCCCTATGGAGAAACAAAATCTGTCCAAAACACGACGGTGCTATTTCAGGGTGAATGTTTATGGAGAGGAGTTGTCAAGTAACAAGAAAATATAAAGAAGATCTGGAAATAGCCGTCAAATTGATTAAATACTCCCCTCTCGATGTTGTGCCCGTTAGGAGATGGATCCCTGAATAGCCCATCGTCATCGCCGTGGAATACTTCAAGGTTGATGATGAGTGTGCCCAGAGAGGAAGGCGGCAGAACAGAGAGGCACACTCACAGAGAGAGAGAATGAGATGGAGAGAAGGTGCAAAGCAGACACAGGCTGGGAGGGTGCTTGCTCAGGGTCTTTTTGTCCGTTCGGGCGCTAAGCTCCGATGGGCAGGAAACGGTGCAGATCCAGCAGTCACTGGCCACCCAACCCTTGTACCTCTGTTTGGAAAGAAGCCCTTTTCAGTGACCCCCGGACGGGTTATGATTTCATGCATCTGGGACCAATACGTCACCGACAGGACCTCCGTCTCGCATCCCACCTTCCCCCTACCTCACAGTACTGTGCATACATCACCACATTACACTACTACAGCCAGCCTTCTGAGCTCTGCCACTGTTCTGTACTAAGACTGAGTGTACAACAAGTACTGAACGAATCATTTGCCTTAACGGTACCTGATGCCTGGCCTCGCTTGGATTGACTCAACCTCTCCTCTCTCCGTGGCAGAGCTCAAGCCTCTCTTATGACCACACACCATCGTTTGTAATGGAAGAAACGGATTGGGCTTGTCGTGCAGATCGGGCTTCTGCTGCGCTGATGCTACAGCTTTCTTGCTGCTGTACCTTCCGTACCTTCTGTACCTTCTGGACCGGCTGTACCTGAACCAAACGACGGATGCTCAAAGAGATATCCCCTTTGAGCTTGAATTCCTTCCAGGCCAGCCATGCCCCGGCACTCACTTTCAAGACCATGTATATCCGTACCTGTGGCCCTCTAAGCGACGCGGGGCCCAAGTTTGGAGTCGCCTGCGCCATTTCGTCCACATGATTTGCTGCCGTGTCCCCAAAACGACGTATCTGTACTCGGGTAGAGTACTCTTGCAAGGTACACGTCGACCACACCCATGCATGCCCATGACCCCAAGTTTCCCAAAGGAAAGGGTGACTTATTCTGGGGGTGTTGATGACAATATCACAATGAAGCCTCCACGTTTCGGAGGTCACCACCTCTACCTTCTCACCTGGCCTTGTCTTTCCGGCCATAATAACAAGGCCCTTGGAGTTTGTGATTGACGACCACTTTTGCCTTTTTGATCTCGATTTTTTATTTTTATTTTTGTTTTTTCTCATTGCCCTCACCGAGTATCACTGTACACAATCAACTACTATCCCATCCCATCTACCTTGGCCGCCCCGTCCTTGACTACTTCCCAATCTTGGTGTTATTCTTGGACCTCACGTAGCCCATCGCACATTACAATCCCCTCATTTCACCCTTCATCTTCGTCTCTCGACTCCCCCTGCCCAACCATCATCCAGCCTTTCCCATTTCAACCATCGCACCTTCGTCACCCACGTTCCCCCCCTGGTCTTTTACTCAAGACAAGACCTCGCGCCTCTCCTCTGATGCCACACCTTTATTGCTGTTCCTGACCTGCACCATTTTCCCTGATCTTAACGCGCCCTCCATATTGCGTATACCCGTCGATCTGCCACCTCGACTCGACCTCTTGTCTCGTTTCCCATCGACCCGGCAATTGCACAACTTGAGTAGAAGATCCTCTGGTCTCCCAGCTTTTCCACCTCACTTTCTTCCGAGACAACCAAGAACAACCTCTCATACGGGAATCGCTCGTCACCGAGCAAGCAAACCACCAATACTGACTACAACCACAATCTCCCCCCATCACTGCCGCCGTGATGAGTAACGGCACCCCAGTCCCTAATCTCAGCGCCGTTGACGCCTTTGCGCGCGCCCTCTTCCGCCGCGCAAAGACGGCCGGCCCAGAATTTGCAGACATCGCAACCGTCGTCCGCCGCTTGCATACAGTCCTTAAGCACCTAAAAGTCGAAGCAGAGGACCCGGACTCGCTCCTCAACTCTGGCACTGGCGCTGCCGTATACACCCGCCAGCTGACTCCTCTTGTTGAGGACTGTGACTTCACCCTCAAGCAGCTCGACACCATCATCGAAAAGTATGGCGGTGTCGACAGGCTCGAGGGCCGTGAGCGTGATATGGTCGCCATGATCCGCACTAAGCTTGCTGATCAAAAGACAAACATCGACATGTTCCTCGACACCATCCAGCTGCACAACCCCACAAAGGCCCAACGTGTTGTCGACGAGCAGGGTGGTAACCTTGACGCCATCAAGGACAAGGTGGACGCCATTGCTGCGAGACTGTTCGCCCGGAGAGACAGCGGCATCGGCGACGACGATGAGGACCTATGGCAGCAGTTCAGGACTGAACTGGAGAAGGAGGGCTTTTCCAAGGAAGTTTTGAGGAAAAACAAGGTACGCAGTTCTTAACTCCACATCGTCTACGCATGGGTGACAAGCTGGTTGACTGACATATCTTTGCCCCCACAGGAGGTTCTACGCGCTTACATCCGCGAGTTGGAGGAATCAACTGGAAACGACGCAACGGCACCCCCGTCTGTCCGCGGCCTGCTCGCTCAAGAACGCGCCCACCCGCACCCAGCCATGGCCTTCACCCCGGCGTCCTACCCTGACGGCGGCGAGACCTATGGCTCCCTCGACGCCCGGGGCAACCGCCGCATGGCCGACCCGCGCTCCTCCGTCCCGAACATGCCAAACCAGTACAGCACCCTGTCGACTTATGAGCATGACACGGACGACGAGCACAACGACTCGCTCGCCCTCATCTCCACCCGCGACCTCATGGCCATGGACAACCTCAATACCGGCATGGATAACCTTCGCCTATCCACTGCACCCCTCCAAAACTATAGCATTTCCCCCTCGTCCGCCTCCCCGTCATCCCGCTATCTGCCCCCGGATGTAGCCGCAGTTCGCGCGGCCGCAGAATTCTCCTCCTCTCCAACAAGCAACACCGGCGTCTCCCCTCGCTTCGTCCCACCTATCCCGTTCCCTAACGGCGGGCCTCCCCCCACCTCCTATGGCGCCTCCCCACGGACCTCAGCCAGCCGTCTAGCTCCGGACCGCTACGGCATGGACATCCCGCTCGAGGCAAAATGGACACGCATTCGCCGCGCCCTCGTCTCCCCCGAGGTCCTGGAGCGCGCAGGCGTCCGCTATGAGGCACGGCCAGATTACGTCGCAATCCTAGGTGTGCTCTCACGCGAAGAAATCACAAATTATGCCCGTCTCTCTGCCGAAGCCCGCGCAGCTCGCTCCCGTGGCAGGCCAAACGGCAACGGGACCAACACAAGCCCGACTTCACATCCCCGTCGACGCGGCGACTCCCGTGGTGCCTCCTCCTCGTCAGACGACATCCTCTGGGATTCATCTGATGCATCTTCAGAAGCAAGCAACGATGACAGAAAGGGCAACAAGACATATTACATCGTTCCGCCGCCGTCAGACAAGGAAAAGGGCACTTCCCCCGCGGCGACGGTACAGCCAAAGCCGATTCTCAAGAATAAGAATGAGAACCATGTGCGCTTCGACCCGGAGCCGCACGAGGTCGAGCCTCAGTCTTCCTCGCCGCGTTCATACCGTGATGAGAAGGACAGGAGACGACGGCCATCGCGTAGGGATCACGACCGAGAGCGGGAGCGAGACCGTGATCGTGATCACCGCGATCGTGACCGTGATCGAGATCGAGAACGAGACCGCGATCGCGACCACCGTGACCACCGCGACAGGGACAGAGACAGAGACCACTACCCGCGCCGCCACCACCGTGAGCGTTCTGACCGCGAAAGGCGGGACAAGAAGAAGGCATGGGGCGAGACGCTAGGTGCGGTAGGTATTGGTGGCGCAGCAGCAAGTCTGCTCAGCGTCCTTACGGAAGCCGCTTCTGTTTTGTAGTAGACTCGCCATGTCACATATTATCATTTGCCTGTTTTGTACGATTCTGTTGGAGAAGGAAAATTCTGTATCAAATCTGTCACTGTCTGCTATAAAGTCAAGCCTATTTGTTTTTTCGTCATATATCACGCTTCTTTTACTTGTTTTTTGTCATGTATCGGGCTGCGCCCATATACACAGCGTTTTCCAACAGTATTGCGGAACACAGGACATTTTTATGAAGCTGAAGAAAAGGAGAAGGAGTGCAAAATGGGCTAAAAAAAAAGAGAAAGAAAGCTCAGAAAAAAAAAAAAATCACCACACGACGTCATTTCATTTTCTTTTTCATTTGTTTGGAATCAAGAAGAAAGACATGAGAACGAATTACGAATATGATACCTGCCTGTACTTGGAGGGGGGGGGGGGGGATGGAAAGGTGGATGAAGCTGTATTGCCCTTTTCTTCCCCCCTGGATGTGGATGTAGATGTATGTGTATATATATAGTATACGAGTCAAAGATACCCAGATTGATGGAGGTTCCCGCTTGAATATTAAACCAAAAAAAGATGTTAAAAAAAACTACAAAAATACATTTATACTCCAATTTATTTAACCCGAACCCCATTCGCGTCATCATCCATGTCCTGTCATATCAGCTATGCAATGCTATAACGAGTCGATCGTGCAAAAAAAAAAGGTTCCCGAAATGGGGGAAGACGCCGAGTTTTATCCTAGAACATGTGTTCCAAAATACCATGCTCCGCATAATTAAACCATCTGAGCCAAACCTCGTTAGAAATTCCTTCGCGTCTGTCGACGAGGTAACCTGCTCGCCTCGCCGTCAAACTCGAAGCCGCCGATTTTGGTCTTGGGTCCCTGGCTCATGGCGGGCGCCTTGACATCCTCGCCGAGCATCCTGCTCATGATCTTGGCGCGGTGCTGCTGGGCCCCGGGGTCCTGGTATTGGATCTGCGTCGACGCTGGTTCTTGTTCCTGCTGCTCCTGGTCCTCCGCTGGTCTGCCCAGGGCATCCATGCGCGACTCGGCGCTGCCACTAGATGCTGCTGAGGCGTTGCTGATCGCCCTACCAAAGATACGTTTCCTGGGACGACGTTGCTGCTGTTGCTGCTGGTGCTGCTGTTGTTGTTGCTCATCGTCATGTAAAGTCTCCGCACCTGTCCCCGACCCCTTTGACTCGATGAGATTGGTGAGTCTCGAGGATAGGTCTTCCCTCTCTGCCTTCTTTTGTGCCTCCCGTTGAGCTTTGAGTCGAGCGTCTTGATCGTCCTCTGCTGCCATCTCTTGATTGGCTTTCCTGCTTTGAGGGCGGTCTTCTGTAGATGTCTCTTGCCACCCAAGGCTTTCTCCCTGCTGAGTTTCATTGTCGTCCCTCGACTCCTGCGGATGCTCCTTTGTCTCCTCTGCAGGGCGACCAAGTTCTTCATTCTCCTCATGGGCTCCACTTTCAAGCGCTGTTGGAGCATCGGGTTCGGTTCTCGTTGATACTTCATCGGCGACTTCGGCAGCCTGAGATTCTTCTTCAGTAGCATATCGTGCTTCTACCCCCGAAATAGGAGTCGCGTCCATGCTGTCAGCCACGCTCGTTGTCCTGGCTAACAGGGGCTTCGCTGTTAGCTCTGTAATATGCGACTTGTTCAGCGCATCGGAGGCCTTTTCGGAAGGTTGCGCAGCGACTGTGCCGCCACCAAAACTGTCCATCTGATGAGTTTTGGCCGTCTGGAATTGAAAAGAAGCTGCCGAGTCTTCCTTCGTGTTTGTGTACTTGACAGCTGTTGACTTTGGCCGGTTGCCGTCTTGGAAAGCCGTCGGATCAATTGCTGTAACCGAGGGATGCCTGGATGCCGGCTTCTTCGGCATGTGAGGAATAGGCTCGGAGCGCGTTCGCTGGATTGCTTGTTTTGTTTCCTCCTTATGCTGCCCTCTTGCTCTTGGCTTTGGCTCGAGACGATGGTCTTGCTGCAGTTCGGGAAACATGAAGGCCTTTACAGGTGCGTTGTAGCCAGTTGTTATACTATCCCAGAGCCAATCTGAGCTGACGATGGGGATGTCGTTGTCATAAGCAAACTTGAGTTTTTCTTTGCGTGTCCCCGCGAGAGACTTGCACACCAAGACTGAGGTGACCTCGTTGAGCCTGGCCGCATACTTGGCACCAATTTGCCTGATGGCCTTCTCTACGTGAAGAAGATCGACGCCGGTGAAGCCCGCTGTGCATATGTACAGGTTCTCAAAGCCTCTTATAGGGAACATGGGGAACGGACGGCCCAGAACGTGACTGTTCGGGTCGCAGAGGGCCTTGTTGTGTAGGCACCGCTCAACGAAGAACTCGGTCACGATCTGGATCTGATCAAGGTGGGCCGGGGGCACCTGGAAATGAGTTGAGGGTTGTGATTCCTGAGGAACGATTAGGAACCTGTGAGCCGACCTTGCTACAGCCGCCTCTGTGACCACCTCCCCAAAAGTGTCGAATGTCCTTCCTCCCAGTGAACCTATCGTCTCGGCCAAAATCTTGGACTTCCATGATTCGAACCCAGCCATGAAGAAGTAGCAGCCTGAAAATATGCCTGCTTCGGGGGCAGGCTGGACCATTGCATCGTGGATCCCAGAATCTCGCACCTCGATTCTCTCGCTCCTATCAGGCACAGAGGATTCTGCAGTTGGCTTGCTGCCCAGGATATCTCCCCATAGTGTATCTCGCTGACTGCTGAGTTTCATGCTTGCAGTCTTCCTCAACTTCCTTTGGCCACCCTCGCCGGCGCCGGACCTCGACCGCTTGCCAAGGGACACTCGCCTCGAGCTGGCTCTGTTCCATGCACCCTGGCCCTGTTCTTCGGGGGGAAGAACTGGATCGAAGCACTGCTCGTCAAGGACCATGCCGCGCTCGATTGTTTGGTCAAGCCACGCCAGAGATACAGTGCGGATACCCCAGTTACGGGCGGCTTTGTACTTCTTTCCCTCCGGCTTGTGAACAATCAAATGTGATACTCGTTTCGTCAGGTCGCCCGTGTAAGTGCCACCGTTGGCCTGTATTCGGCTAATGATCAAGTTGCGCTGATCGGCTGCACAAGGTCAGACATGTACTCTTCCCATCTACTTATGTTGAGAACCTACGATCGTCGAACCCGGTCATGCATAGCAGCAAGCTTCCTCTTTTCGTTTGTGCTGGGTTGGTTGCATCGGGGACCTCGCCACAGGTCTCGAGCGGCTTCAGCTGGTGCTCTCGTTCAAGAGCCGGAAAGTCGATATCGGCATCTGCCATCCATAGCTGTCCCAGCGCATCAATCCAAGTGGCATCCATTGCCTTGATATCGGTCCGTTCTTTAGCGACATGGCGGTACTTTGGGGTGTCATAGTCTCCAACAATAAGATGGGTCACGTCGGGTGTGAGGTCGTACTTGTGAACGCCGCCGAGTTCTTCAGTCTTTTTGGCTATCTCTGTCTGGAGGAGGTTTTAGCCCATGCCGACCCAAGGTCTTGTGGTTAAAGTGTCGATGGTGGGAGGGGCAAATGTGCATCACCACTTACTCGCTGATCTGGGGGAATACTCGTGCAGCATACGACGACGCCCTTGAAAGGGTGAGCAGGATCGACGAGTGGCTCGCTCGACTCCCGACTGTTTGAATGCTCCATTCTAAAGCATGTCTTCTGCGGAATCTATGCGGAAGCTGCAGGTGTGACTTTTGAGGTCGGCTTTGTATTGGACTGGCACCTTCGGTTTCCAAGGGCAAACAGGCGCGTCGAGGAAAAAAGTCGCGTCTGCTGCCTGCTCCAATCAATTAAGTGAAGATGCTCAGCAGCGCTATTGGTAGACGTCATGCTTGTGGGGTTCAGGGCACTGAGGCTGCCTAAGAGACGCTCGCACTGCTATGCTTGGGGCTGGGAGCTAGCGAGTCAGCACGCTACAGTGGATAAAAGTGCAAGTTTAGCCACCCAAGACACTGAAAACGGGCGGGAATACAGTGAGCAAGGTCTCGTACGCCTGACGCTGATCGTCACCAGGTCTGAACCAGCTGCAGCCTATTTTCCCCCTAACGTTTAACGCATCCATATCTGTAATCATGTACAAACCTTGAAATGATATGTATGTAGAGAGGGAGTTGGCCTGCAACTGGAAGATGGAAAATATTACAATATCTTCAAAGTACTCAGTAAACCGCTGAACTCGACGCAAATACTTACTGAAATAGAAAGAAGAGTGCAATACAAAGTCGTTGCCCTGCTTCTGCTGTTGAACATTCAACATCTATCTCTCTTCTATCCAAAGGCTATTCAACTTCAAGCATAACATATGGTATGGATGGTAGTGCAATGCATCACAAGCCAACAGTCACCACTGCAACAAAGGGCGGTGATTACTTGGAGGCAAAACATCCAGCATAAATCGAGATCCTGGTGCATCATCTTTGTTGTTCGCTTAAGGTGAGCTTGACCAAACACTCGTCCGATGTATATCTACTGTGCATGGCTTTGGATCAAGTTTCTTGATGTTGCATGAAAGGTAGTTGGGATCAAATGAGTTAAGATGAAGCTGAAGAACGGAAGTAAAGTACTGGATGCAAACCACAACAAGTAGGAAGAGGTGATGATAATATAGACGAAGTTTAAACAATGTGCGAGGAATATGTAGGCTCTTTACTTTATATTTGTTCTAAATCAGGAAGGCGGGGGTAGCCAAGGCATCGCGTCCCGCTTCGTTAGGTAGAGTTGCGGCAGGGACCGGCGCCCTACTTTAGAAGCTACTGCTTCCAGTTGCCGCTGGAGCCTCCCGCCCAACGCGTAGAAAGGCCCTATGCTTCTGTGTAGCCCGGAAGCCTTGTACCCCATCTGAACAAAAAAGAAGACGAAGAGGGGGAAAAAAAAAAGAGAGTAAGCCCCGCCACGGATCGGCCTGTCGCTCTTACCCCACCATCCTGAGATTCAGCCTCGCTCTTCCTGCAGCTCTTCCATCCTGTCCCTCTGCCTTCCTCTCGAATCATCATCACCAACGCCTCGTTTCCCACGACAATCAACCTGTCGTCCGACCTCGCGCCTTAACTGCGCGATTTGGATGTCATTTCCCACCCTCTACGACGAACAATATTCCGATATACCTTCGGCAACCCTCGACATTACCATTCTGTCGCACTGTCACCGACTATCCGAAGACAACGGTTGCGTCACGCGATATTCGACCTTTGCCTACCGACGCCGTAATCCCAATCCTACCGATACGAAGAGTCAAGCGTAACAAATTCAGCCAGAATGCCACCTTCATCAACCTCACAGAAGGCGTTGACGACGCAGTTCGTCCAGTTGACGGGTGCAAGCGACAGAACTGCACAACGGGTACGTTCGAGAGAGGGAGGCATATCCCACCTCCATTATGTTCACCTTTGCCGTCACCCACCACTCTGGCTGCTCTCCCAACGCTACCATCATCGATTCATCGCCTTACCTGACCTCGAGATACGTGGATCATGTCGTTTAATGGCGGAGAAACATCGGTAACCATCGTGCCTTGCAATGTTGTGTTGTGTTGCGTTGTCTGGACGTAGCGATTGACTGGGCACCAATGCGAATGCATCCTTGGCGAGGGAGGGGCAGCCGGGAGAGGACGACGAATAAATGGGCACCTAGATGTTGATCGGAATGCTGACTATGAGCCTTCCAACAGTATCTGAAAAACGCAGGATTCAAAATCGACGAGGCCGTGGATGCGTAAGTACACCTATCCATGCTTGACATGGGCTTTCTTTTTGTCTTGTCCTGCCAATTCGGTTTCGTTTTGGTCTCTCCTCAATCAGCTTGATGCCTCTGCCCGGCCCCGCAGCCTTGCCGCGGACGTTTACCGCCCTTTTAAATGTTTTCCGAAGCATCCATCAATCGGACTGAAAGGTGCGCCGGCCCTTCTCGGGCAATTTGGCTGCAGCCCAGCAAGCATGGGTACGGATGGCATTGGTACCTCACTTGTCGTTCGCTCGGTGTGCGTGAGATGCGCTCAGTGGGGTATTCTGCGGTTACTATCCCCCTCCCTGAACCACTGCTGCTCTAGGTTTGCTGCCGCTACCATGCGCTGCACACGCTGCGCTGCACAATAGCCCGCCGCACCTACGAGGTCACAGTACAATTCCCTTTTGGGACCATATGTTGTCCACACACATCAAGAGAAAGGCCGAATCGACGCCGATGGCCAGTTGCTTCTGAAACATTCAATCTGCACTTGAAATGTCCCTTAAAGCGACGAACTGCCGTGGCAGCCGCCACCCGAGCTTGTTTCGATCAGCCTGCTTTTGTCCTTCCGCCGACCTAATTGGCACCGGCGCGTCACCTCACGGACTAGACCGGCTGCCACCCAGGTGCCACTCATTCACGGCGATCTCGACAACTCGTTGAAAGGGGGTCCCAGTCAAACATACTTGCCCGCCTCTTCCGAACCTCCCACTACGTTTGCATGTTGTCAGACAGCAACCCTGCTCCGTTCTCCAGTTTTGTCGTCCTTCTTAGCCTGACTTCTTTGGGCGACTTGCTTTAACTTATACTGCGTCTGTGAACCACGCAGTTTGTTGAATCACAACTGTCGCTGAAATATTGGTGGCTGCACGAAGATGGGTTGGAAGGGGGTGAAAAGCGCATTGCCCTCCAAGGGCATGAGCCTGTTTTCATCAAAACGAAAGGCATCTAAGAATGATTTCGTTTTGCAGGAGAAGAACCAGTCTGGGTATTCCACTCACCCGCCATACCTGTCCTGTGCAAAGTTGCCAGTTGATCCTTCTTATGGCTCTGGCGAGTCAAATGCTATTTTACTCTGCCCATTGCAGGCAGCGTCTATACTTCATTGTCTAACGGAGCATTGGGCTGATTTATTGTCACCAGTTACTTTTCCGGCGGCAACAGCGGTGCCACCACTCCCACAACGTCAGCACTTGAGGGCACGCTGAGCCAAATGTTTGACAAACTTCGGGGTATGTTTCATGTGGCTGTTTGCACATCGAAAAAAACTGACCAGGCCTAGATGATTCGAGGGATGAGAAGGACGCACTTGGCGTCGAGTCGACAATGGCATACCTCCAAGATCTCGGCGTTGACATCGAGAATGCCGAGATGCTTGTAGTGGCGGAGCTTCTTCAGTCGCCGTCTATCGGAGCGATCACGAGAAAAGGTTATGTCGATGGTTGGAAGTCCACTGGGTATGAGCACCCTTACGAAACGTGCAAGACCGACTTTTATCTGACAACAATACAGTACTCCTGCAGCCAGCCAAGCGCACGCCTCGCATATCAAATCGCTGGTTAGCAACCTCGCATCTGATCCTGCCTACTTCAAAAAGGTATATCGGTACACTTTTGTTGCCAGCAAGGAAGAAAACCAGAAAGCGGTCGCCCTCGACGTGGCAAAGGTGTACTGGAGCGTCTTGTTTTCACCCCCGGGTTGGCAATGGAAGACCAAGTCCCAGGACTGGCTCCAGCTGTGGACGTCATTCTTGGATGAGAAGTGGACTCGCTCCGTCAACCGCGATATGTGGAACATGACTCTTGAGTTTGCTACCAAGACGATGTCCGACGAGACGTTGTCATTCTGGAACGAAGATGGAGCGTGGCCCAGCGTAATTGATGATTTTGTGGCATGGTGCAAAGAAAAAGGAGTCGGTAAGGCCGAGTCGATGGACCCTGACGCCTAGAAGCCACAAAGGGTCCTGAGACCGAGAAGAGCCAAACGAAAGAGGGGACATAATGATTATTAGAGGGCTCCTACGATTGGTACGCTCTCGCTGACAGGTCGGAGAGTGCATCACCGCATATTCATACCCGATACATAAGACTGGCTGTCCGTTGGCGTTGGAAGCTGCTCAACTTGGGAGCGGGCTGCATCGGATTGGAGCCAGGCATCATAACCAGTGTATGAACTTCCAGCATTAGCCTGCATGCAGATATGAGCCATGAATTTCAGATTGTTAACCACCGTGGCCGGACCTGCGCGAGGATGAAGAGAGTGTTTTTTTTTAATCAGTGACAGGACGTCTTGGTGCTTGGAGAACCTCTCGGTCTATTGTATCAGTGGCGTACCACGTAGTTGTACACTCCGAGCTGTCGTCGGCTTTATACATGTGCAGTCAAACAACCCCGGCGCCGGCCCCGGGACCTTAATATCATACATCCTCCGTTTTGGTTTGTTTCCCGTGTCCCTATCCGCCACGGCGCGGAAACCACCCGCTGCGTATCCGTCGAGTCTTTTTTTCTTTTGGCTTCTTTCCAATGAAAAGAAACCGTACACTATTTGCCTCTTTTGTCGCATCAATCGTCTACCGGTCCCACTTGACATCGCCAAAGCGCGCCGCAGTCTCGAGCTTGCCGTCGCCGAGCTTGACGTGGGCGGAACGGATGACACGGGGGTCGAGGTTGATGGTGCTGCGCATGTCGGCGTGTGTGGCCGAGGAGGCGTCGTAGCGCATGACGAAGTAGTGGCCGCTCTTGTGCTTCATCTGAGCCTTGGAGATGGGGCGGGGGAGCGCGAAGACGCCCCAGTTGGAGATGCCGCGGATGACGCCGCCATTACGGAGGATGATTTGGCCGGCGGTGAGGGCGATTCTGCGATGCGAGGTTAGGAAACGTGCGTCTCACGGGCTGTGTTGAGGGTTGATAGGATGGTTTCGAAATCATCGTGGTTTTCGGGGGAGAGGGGGGGGGGGAGAGGGAGCGCGTACTCTTTCACCTCGGCGAGGTTGCCCGGTCGCACCTGATTCAATTGTTAGCTATTATGTGGTTGTATAATGCGACGGTAAGCAGGTAAGGAGACTCACAATTCCTATGAGTTCGTACAACATCTTGTTACCGACATTGACGCTCTACTACGTATGATTCGAGGTTCTGTAGCTGGATGGAGCTTGCGATCGCCAAATTATTTCGGCATGGGCCTGCGCCACAGCAATGGATTTTTCCGAGCTATGGCTGTGCAGAGATATGGGTCCTCTAAAAAGCTTCAGCCACGACTGTGTGGCGCGTGATAGGGGGCGGTCATTCGCACTGTCCCCGCGATCAGTTGCACCAATCCAGGTGATGATATTGTCATCCAGACGTTTGTGTAATGTCACTGGTCCTTGGGTCACTTTTGATCAAGAGGAAGGTTATTATTTTTTTACACGGCCATTGTTTTCGGGCCACTATAATGTTACATGTTTATTTTACATATGCAGCCAATTGATATTGCAATGTCTTTCAAAAAAAGACATAAATCAAAAACGTGACCTTTAAATTTGCTGCTTGCTTGTTGCCCGCCATAGTCGCCACGGCAGCTTCCAGCTCGACTTGACGGTAAAGGGGTTGAAGTTTGTCTCCTCCAGACTTTTGAGGTACTCTTGCGCAGGTACCGCTTCCAGTAGCACTCCAAAGCCGCGCCTAATGTCCCGCTGCACATCGTCCTCTTCCTCGTAGACGTGCTCTGCCTCGCCCTCGTGCTCGAACTCGTGACCGGCACTCTGGCCTGCTTGAAGGTTCTTGAGCATCTCGCGCGCCGTGATGAGATGGTCGTTCGCTCTTGTTGCCACCTTGAACACAGCATCCTGAAAACCCTCCGCTTCAGGGCCATATCTGAAGACATCCTCCTCGCGCAGGTTGACCTCTGTCATAACGTCAAGAGGGAGCAGCAAAACCGGGTCGCGGGGGCGCGCAGGCTCAGTTCCGGCAGGTGTGGTTATCTGCTGCTGCTGCGGAGCCGCTAGCACCGGGATACCACGTATTGTCGCTACAATGCCGCACGCTTTGCCAATATGGCTTGCCAGGTGATCAACCTGCATTGAGCGCAACGGCATCGCTGCCAGTGTGGCATACATCAAAGTCGAATATGTGTTTTCCGCATATTCCTCCAGTGCGGCCAGCGACGTGAACGGGCGGTTGTCCATGTACTTCTCCCTCGTCTTAATCAAACGTTGCGCCCAGAACCGCATGGAGCTCGCAGTGCTGCTGCCGGAAGACCGGGCGCGCAAGTCCTGCAGGGCCTGGTGGAGAAGAACGCAGATGGGTTCCGCAGGCGGGTTCCCAGAAAATGTTTTGTCGATGGACTCGCGCCAGAATTGCATGCGCAGCTGGCCAATGGCCGGGTTCGAGACGACTTCGGGTAGGCGGGAGAGTTCGAGATTGAGGTTTCGGAGGGCGAGGTATGCGTCTTGAGCGCGCGGAGAGAGGAGACGACTAATCAGGTGGGCATCGTAATGGCTATGTCTACGGATTTTGTTAACAACTAACCAGCTTATATATTGCAGAATATGAGTTGCGTATACTTACTGGAGCTGCGACTGGCAGTACGTCCTCGCCTTGGACACGTCTGCATCCGTGACAATACCCCTACTTCCCCTCGGGGGAGTCTGTACTAGCCTTCTCAGGCCATGGCCGACGATGCGTGGTCGATTCATTCAGGATAATGCGCTGGTGTAATGCGCCATGTCGGGGCTGTTTCCAGTCGTTCTGAAAATCGCAGCTTGAAGCCTGTGGATCTTCTCTTTTTAGCTCCGTGACGGACAAAATCCCCGAGTCGAACTTTTTTTATCCAATTATGACGTCTTATGGCTTTAATGAGTTTACATAAGTAACACGCAGTCACATGACAGCCCGACGCGGCAAGTCGCGCTGACTTATCGCCTCGCGTCTCCAGTTCTCTCTAGCATGGGTTACTTTTTTGTCGCCTACTCAGTGCAAGTGGCACCTTCCACGACGTCCGGGATTGTGCATCGTCCCATGGCAGTATACTGACCTCGCCATGGATTATACAGGGTCCCCAGAGCCTCCTGCTAAGAGGAGACGCTTCTTCGCCTCAGATGACGATGCACAGAGTCACCTCTCCAGCCCAGCATTACCGACCCCGCCAACACACACGAAGCAGCGGTTCTTTCAGGATGTTGACGACGAGACGACACATATCAAAAGCGAAGATGCAGAGGCACCTTCGTCTCCCACAAAGTCCCGCGGCCCACTGGTTGAACAACCCCTCGAAGAAGCCTCGAACCGCTCTGCCCCTCTATCAGAGCTGCAAAGCGACGAAGCCGCCATGACTTTCGACCAGGAGACTTTTGAAAGCTTCATTGGTGATAAAGTTGCGGCGGATGTGCTGGAAGTGATTCGTGAGAATTGCGGTGATAATTTGGAGCGTGCCGTGAATATGTATTTCGACGGAACATGGAAGAACTTCAAGAAGAAGAAGCCGTCAGCGCTTGGCGCCTTCGCTCGCCCTCCTCCAGCTTCTACGACCACTCCATCAACGCGGGACGTTCCAATGGAAGATCCACCGAAACCTCGACGCACGATGCCCGAATCCCGATACATTGGCGCTCTTGGTGTTGAGGGCTGGGCTACCCGTAGCGGTCCAAATCTCCTCAAGCACGGCGACGTCGTCAAGATTGACAGACAGAAGATTCAACCACCGAAATCTACTAGGCTCACGAAGTTTGGTGTGACGAACGTGACTCCTCGCGGAGGATCTGCTGCTGCAAGGCGGGTAGATGTGCTTGTACGATTTACGAACAGTAGCGGGACTGAGATCGGAAGACTGGCAAAGGATACGGCTGACTGGGTGTCGACCCTGATGGACCAAAATATCTGCAGGTTTGAGGGTACATGTGTGTACGCCCCTGAACGATTAAGGACGAATGATACAGTTTTCATCCAGCTCAAATGCTATTTACTGGCATCGGCGTTCCACAGTCCCGGGTTCAAGATCGCGGACAACAGAGCGGCTGGGTTTTTCGAGGAGAAAGAGTCTACAGAGGAAAAAGAACTTCGCCTTCGACAGGTCGCTTTGGTGAAGCTCCTGCGGGAAATTAACCTTGATCCGACACGAGCCAACTCCGCTGCATCGAAGAATCATAGGCAGGGCCTGCTACAAGTGGCGGAGATGGATGAAAAGAAGGAGAAGGACTCCTCCAAAGTAAACGCCAGGGAGCGGGGTTCGTCTCCCCCTTCCGACGAGCAGGAAGATGGCGAAGAACTGGAACAAGACCAACTCGACGCGCTGTATCGAAAAGCTCAGTCGTTTGACTTCAACACGCCTGAGGCGGAGCCTGCTGATTCCTTTGCCATGAACCTCCGGCCATACCAGAAGCAAGCTCTGCATTGGATGGTGACGAAGGAGAAAGATCTGAAAAGCAATAGAGAACCTAGTATGCATCCCTTGTGGGAAGAGTATGCATGGCCACTCAAAGATACAGATGATAAGGAGCTTCCGCAGGTTAAGGATCAAGAACACTTTTATGTGAATCCTTACTCGGGTGATTTGTCACTTGAGTTTCCGGTTCAGGAGCAAAACTGCCTGGGTGGTATCCTAGCAGACGAAATGGGTCTCGGCAAGACGATTCAAATGCTCAGTCTGGTTCATACCCACCGTTCCGAGGTCGCACAACGCGCCAAGGCGACAGCTGGGCTGCCCATGTCTGTTAACGAGCTTCCGCGCCTCGCCTCAAACTCATCAAACGTGCTCTCGGCGCCGTGTACCACGCTTGTTGTGGCACCCATGTCGCTGCTGGCACAGTGGCAAAGTGAAGCGGAGAAGGCCTCGAAAGAGGGCACTCTCAAGGCGATGGTCTACTATGGTAACGAGAAAGCCAGCAACCTTCAGGCTATGTGCTGCGAGGCGAGTGCTGCGTCTGCACCTGATGTGCTCATCACCAGTTACGGTGTAGTCTTGTCTGAGTTCAACCAAGTCGCCGCCAAAAAGGGAGACAAGTCCAATCATCATGGGCTATTCTCGCTGAACTTCTTCCGTGTCATTCTAGATGAGGCTCACCATATCAAAAACCGACAATCAAAGACTGCCAAGGCCTGCTACGAGATATCCGCCGAGCACCGTTGGGCATTGACGGGAACGCCGATTGTGAACAAGCTGGAGGACCTCTTTAGCCTTGTTCGTTTCCTCAGAGTCGAGCCCTGGAATAACTTTTCCTTCTGGAAAACCTTCATCACTGTACCGTTTGAGTCCAAGGACTTCATGCGTGCACTGGATGTTGTGCAAACAGTGCTCGAGCCGCTGGTACTCAGGCGTACGAAGGACATGAAGACGCCTGACGGTGAACCACTTGTGCCGCTCCCCCCGAAACAGATCGAAATTGTCGATGTTGAACTGAGCGAGACGGAAAGAGAGATCTACGACTATATTTTTACACGCGCAAAGCAATCATTCAGGGAAAATGTTGAAGCAGGAACCGTTATGAAGGCCTTCACTAGCATCTTTGCCAACATTTTGCGCCTTCGGCAGTCATGTTGCCACCCCGTTCTGGTGAAAAACAAAGAGCTAGTCGCGGATGAGGCTGAGGCTGGTGCGGCAGCGGACATGGCAGCCGGTCTTGCAGATGACATGGATCTCGGCTCCCTCATCGAGCAGTTTTCGGTCACAGTTTCTGAATCAGAATCCAACCCTAACGCATTCGGCGCACACATCCTCGGTCAGATCCGTGATGAGGCTGCCAATGAATGCCCCATCTGCTCAGAAGAGCCCATGATCGACCAGACGGTTACCGGGTGTTGGCACTCTGCATGCAAGAAGTGCCTCTTGGATTACATGAAGCACCAAACAGATCGTCATAAGGTACCAACATGTCCTAACTGCCGCGCAGAGATAAACTACCGCGATCTGTTTGAAGTTGTCCGTCACGACGACGACCCAGATATGTTTCAAAAGTCAAAAATCAGCCTGCAGCGCCTTGGCGTCAACAACTCGTCTTCCAAGGTCGTCGCCCTGATTAAGGCGCTGCGTGAGTTAAGGAAGGAGCAGCCACGTGTAAAATCTGTTGTGTTTAGCCAGTTCACGTCGTTCCTGACGCTAATTGAGCCGGCGTTGGAGCGGGCTAACATCAAATTCCTGCGACTTGACGGTAGCATGGCGCAAAAGGCACGCGCCGCAGTGCTGACTGAGTTTCAGGACTCCAAGACGTTTACTGTCTTGCTCATCAGCCTTCGTGCTGGTGGTGTGGGTTTGAATTTGACATCGGCGAAGAGGGTGTACATGATGGACCCGTGGTGGAGTTTTGCTGTTGAGGCGCAGGCTATCGATCGTGTGCACCGCATGGGGCAGGATGAGGAAGTGAAGGTTTATCGATTTATCGTGAAGGAGAGTGTGGAGGAGAGGATGCTCCGGGTGCAGGAGCGAAAGAAGTTCATGTGAGTTCCGCCATGCCTTGGTGGCTGTGCCGATGCTAACTTTTCTAGTGCGACTTCTTTGGGCATGATGAGTGATGAAGAGAAGAAGCTTCAACGTATCGAGGATATCAAGGAGCTCCTCAGCTAAACGAGCAGTTATGGCTAATGCTCATGGCTGGTATGTACATGTAAAATATCCTGGGAAAGATGACCCAGGGCGACATGAAAAGTATTTGAAGAAGACATAGCCTATGTATCCCGTCAGTATTAATAAAGACGGTAAGATACGGCATCAAAGATGAAAAGAACCAGACTCTATTCTCAGCTGCAAAGTTCATTGTGTAGAGCAATTAGGAAGTCCTGGCACTTGAGTAAACCAGCAACAACAAAGACTCAGATCCAAGGTCTTGAAAGACTGCTGCTAAAACTGTGAGTCCTCCGCTTCAAACAAACAAACAAGAATAAGAAGAAAAGAGCCTTGTTGTTTGCCTTCATCGCCTTGCCGCAAACGTGGTCGGCGCCAAATTGGAACAAGACTCAACTCACCTTCCCAACCAACATTGACCCTACCACATCACCGTTTCCCGCCTCAAACCGGGATGCACTCACCAGCCATTTCTTAAATACGACTAATTCGCACGCGACACTCCGGCACGATCCAAAGCACTGGTATCCAACCCGCTTTCCCCCGGTCGGGTTCAACTTGTAGCTCACCCGTCGTCGACACAGTGACCCAAAAACGGCATCACGCAGTAAAAAAAGCAGTACCACGCCGAAATAGCAGCAGACGCAGGTCATTTAAACACAAGAAACCAACCCAGGACTGCGCCTGATTTCTGCCTATTTAATACCAGAAACTCAAAGAGGAAAGACAAGGGGGATCGAGTGACTCCTCGCGACTCGGCTGTCTCACCCGCGCTACTCACGCACCCAGTGAATCACATGAGAGGCACCACCGCAAGTAGAGGCCGCCATCACCGCATGACCTAAACCCGACGACGGACACGGCGCCACTGAAAGGAGCTAAATACTACCGCGAGTCTCGCTCAAGTCGCGAAAATCGCGGCAAGAAAAATAATTGAAGAGAAGAAAAAAAGAAAAAAAAAATATCGAAGGCCTCAAATCGAAATTTTCTTCAAGCAACCCCAGACTAAATCCATCAAAAGTCGCAAACACACCACTCGTATACTCCCGATGCGTCAACGGCCATGGACGTATTATTACGAACATTAGCACGCCGCAAGACGTCCTCACCGACCCGCGGCGGCGGCGGCGGGGACCACAATCAATCTCGGCGGGACGAGAATAACGGCGGGGGACACAACCGGCAGTTTGAGCTTGTTCTCGAAGTGCTCGCGCGAGGACTGGTGGAGTATGCCGTACGGAAGTACATGCCCAACCATAACAACGACAGGGATGGGCACAAGGGACATCACGACAATCGGCTAGGAACAAGAAGTCATCCGGACGAAGACCAGAGACCCAGGGGCGGCGTTCCTAACTCGGACATGGAGATGTGGGAGCACCTGGGAAAGAGCATTCTGGCGAAAGCGATTGAGAAGTTCGGGAAAGGGGGCGAAGATAAGGAGGAAGTACGCGGGGATGTGAGAGCCAAGGGTCTTGAGGGGACAAGAGAGATGGAGGGGAGAAGCGGCAGTCGTGATCGGTACACGAACTCGCGTGGGCGCTCTCATAATCGAGCCGAAGACCATGGCGAAGAGCACGGGAGACGGAGACGGAGTCGTGACGGTTATAGACGCAGGTCAAGGGAGGATTATCGCCGCGATGGCTCGAGGGAGCACTCGCGGCATCATCGGGATGAGCGTCAGGGACGACGAAGACATACGGACTACGCCCCTCTCAAAGCTGAGCTGGAGGCGCTCTCGAATGCCATCATTTCTCTAAACGCAAGACAGCCTGGACATCCCAACTGCGAGTTCTACGACGCGTTTGTGGAGAGGTCTGGGAAGGTGCAAGACTCCATCGGGGCTGTCCTTGTACAGGTTCGGAGAAGAGAGGACAGGAGGGAGGAGCGTAGAGGTCGTCGGAGAGGTTGAGTGTTTGACTACGACGTTTTTACTTTTTTCATTTTTTCCTTGAGAATTTCACCGTTGGGGAGAGATACGATACCCATTCTTACGGCGGTTTCTTTGCGGTTTTTCGGCAGTTTAGGAGTTTGGCGACGTAGTGGGCTGAGATTCACCCTTTTTTTTTTTTCTTTTTTTTTCTTTGTCTCCCCCCCCCCCCCCCGGGGTTGTCAGAGGCACGCAAGTTTGTAGGATAGAATAGATAGTCCTTCCCGTCGTGTTCTGCTGCGGCACGCACGTCACGGATTAGGGGATAGAGTCAGCAATGACGATGTTGTATCATATGAGCAGATTTGACTGGGTACCGAGTGTATGGAATATGTGCGACGTGATGCTGCAGATTCCGGCGGTTTGGAGACGGATGCCATCTGAGGCGTTTGCCGGTACGGTGAAACAAACTCAGGGTCAGAAAGCTTCATGATGGGTGATTGCGAGTTTCGGTGCAGAAACCTTACGTGAGAGAACGTATTTGCTTGTTGGTTTGCCATTGACCTGCGGCAAACAAGAATGCAGATGTAGATGAATTGACTTTAGACTTAAGGCAGGCCATTAACATCCACTTCCAAAATCTTCAAATCAGAATCTCTGAAAACAGCCCAAAGAGCAAAAGAAATATGCCTGTAAAAGTTCGACTGCTCAGTTGATCAACGACATATGATCACGACATGGCGCCGATTCCCCCCATGCACGTCGATGCCCCAGGAACTCGGCTGCACCGTCTTTACCATCGCGATGCAGAACAGGGTCGGATAGCGGGTATGCTTGTCGGATGTCTCCTGGCAGCTATTTTGGCCCTCGGCATCATGTACTTTTGCTTCAACTGCGCCTTCTCACCCAAGAAACAGCTCAAAAAGACAGGCCAACATGAGCACGCGCATAAGTCACATACGCACCACCATGCACATCCCCAGAAAAGTTGTCATGGTGTCCATGCCCTCCCTGCCCAGGTTCCTCATACACACAAATGGATACATCACCATCACAGACGTTCTCATCAACACCACCAACAAAAACACCAAAAGCCTCGTTCGAAACACCCAGCGAAAAAGAAACGGAAGTCCACGCACCGTAAAACTCGCTCGACCAAACCCCGTGGGACGACTGTAAGATTCTTGCCGATGCCACTGATGGAGGTTCCCATGGCCCCAGCGGCAGCTGCCGGCGTTGGCATGGGCATAGGTATGGGCATGGGTATTCCCGATGACGACTTCATCGACTACGGGCCGGCACCTGAGAACCAAGACCTAGGCTTGGAGATGGGCTGGGGCGTGGACCCCGGATTCCGGCTGGAGCAATTTGCGGATGCCGATGATCCCGACGGCGAAGAGGAAATAACTTGCAATCAGTGCTGCTATTCGTTTTGGGATGCTTTGTGCGGTATTGAGCCCGCGAGTCGGGATTTGAGGAGGGAGGTTACGAATGACGGATATCCACCCCTGGATGATGAAGAGATGGCGGCCGACTGATGGTGTCAATGTCGGGTCTGTGGTACGTTGCCCATCTTTTGATATTGGAAGCAGCCGAGTTCGTATCGGGTGCTTGGGAAAAAGTGTCCTTTCTCATTATCTATATTCAAGGGCTGGATATGATGTTTGGATGTAAAGAAATCAAATGCAAAAGACATTCAATTAGCGCAATGAGAAGTAATGTAAAATTCGACCGTACATGGCTGTTTTCATCTGGCGCCTGGGGTCGCCGTTACTCTCCGTCCATAACTCCCGCTCAAAGCAAATTCCGGGGCCCAAATTAATAACCTAACCTACATCACGTCAGTGTACAAAGAGAATGGGCACCTGAGCAATGTCAGTGTAAGTAACCCTGTGTCGGCCGGGTTGACAAACATGAGCAGACTTTTATGACTGCGTGCGCCAAACTTCAACCGTAGGAATCAAAAACGATTTGTGCTATTCCTTATCCGCTGGTGCAGCAGCAGGAGGAGGCGGAGTCGGAGGATTCGCCGGAGGGTCGGCGGGAGGTGGGGGCCCGGACGGAGGTGGCCCCGGCGGGCCGTCCGTGGCTGAGCTTTTGGAACTTCGCGAACTAACAGACTTATGGTATATGTGACGGCGACTTCGACGGCGGCGGCGGCTGATCCTGTTGAGGGGTGCCCGATAGAAGTAGAGAAAGGCGCACGCGCCGAGGATGAAGATGAGAATGGCGACTCCGACAGTTACGCCGACCGTGACGTTCGTAGTGTTCCCTCCTGAGATGCCGACCTGTCTCTTCGTAAGAGGGGTCGAGGGGTCCAATTCCATAAATTTTGTCCAACCTACAACCGAAATTGCCCGCCGCTCAGCCTCAGACCCGGAGGCTCGGGCTCGGGGAAGTGGGATATACATCCAAGATGAGGGGGTGGGGTGATGGGTGTTGGGCAGGGATGAATGCTGAAAGACGAAAAAGGATTATAATACACCAGGGTAATTACCAAGTTACAAAGTATGGACACCAAAAGTGTAGAAAAAGAACATGATGGAACATGACGAGTGCAGAAAAGCAAACAAAAGGCGTTCTGCATGATGCTCGTCGAGGACTCGTGAGGCATATTTAACTTTTGAGTCTTGCCTCCAGGGGGCGAGCCCAGGAGCATGGATGGGTGACAGGCGAGCCCATTGGCATCTCGCCTGAGTTGATGAGCATTCCGTGATGGACCTGAGAGGATGGAAATGGGGAGGGCGTATGCAAGAGTGGCACCGCGCAGCGAATGCGGAGGTTGGAGGAGTGTAAGAGTATGTATCCGCGTCCAAACAAGAGCGAGGTGCAGCTGGGCACAAGCAGGCTGGACACGATTATGCGTGCCGTCTGCGGCAGGCAGACCAATGGGCTGGCCTCAGGCGTGGCAATGGTCCCCTCATGCAGCAGTTCCCGCACTCGTCGGGCCGCCCACAGCCCAAGCTTGGGGTCGTGTTAGTGGTGTAGTGAGGGGAAAAGGTCGGCCAGTCACGTCAGGTGAGGCTATCGAGCTGCAATAGACTGATGCCTTGGGGTTGACTGCAGATAATTGATTTAGCAAAGTCCCGTAAGATCGCCTCGCGAACAACTAGTTGCCGCCTAAGAATCATTTGTGTGGTAATGAGGATGATAACTGAGGAATCGCAGAGTTGTTAGCAACCAAGGCTTGAACCGTCATACTTCGTTGGGCATCAAGACGACCAAGGGTTTAGTGGGCAACCCATGGCTATGGTGAGCTTGGGATCTGACACGTCGGAGACGCCCAGATCGGTTCGAAGCTTCTATTATGGATCGGTGGAGAATTCTCATCCATGGACTTGGAAGCGGTGACGGGTAAAGCTGACATGGGGTAGAGAAAAAGTAAGGTTGAGGGGCACGAGAAAGCTCAGAATGAAGTTGAAGTTGAAGCCAACACCCCCACTGTAGTAAGGTGACTAAGCGATGAACTGCCTGAGTTCAGCAGCCATCGCCCCTCCCTGGAAAGGAAGCACCGGCACCCTTTCGTTATGCATAGACCATTTTTTCGACTGTGTCCTCATCATTTAAAAAGCTGATGGGGCTACCATTCAGGGTACCCTCTCGGATTTCCGTTCTTGAAGGGCTCTTTTGCCGAACAGGCAGGGCGAGGCCGCTGCTGCCTCCCTAGCCAGTCGGCCTACACCATAAGGTATCGATCGCATGCAGTTGTAATCTGCAGGCCTTGCCTCCCAGCCTATTGGGCACCAATGTCACGACAGTGCTTCTTCTTCTTACAGTATCGCCAAATCGAGAGGGCCAAAGCAAGTGCCATGTGTCTTCCGTTCATACATGTATAATGACTTGCAGCTTAGGGCTTTATCGGGTTGCTGATTGCTTTCTGAGCTGTACCGCGACAATGGAACACTACTTTTTCATTTCCATGCAAGGCGTGATTTTGCGTGCGGCTTTGATGTTCTGTCGATGCTCACATTTATTTTTGTCTTCGTAATTACTGACGTATTATCCTCAGAGTCGAGTCAAAGAAACATAATTACTAATCATGAAAGATAGATGATGTCTTCTGAATGCTAACAGGGCACTCCCAATGCTCTCGCAAGTTTCCTCGTTTCCTCAACAATTTGAATATGTGTTATCTGAGGATTCCATATCTTCCCCTACAATATTCATTCTCTTGAGCCAAGATTTTTCATCCGTGGGCGACAGGTATCAAATCATAATACGCCCCGTACTCCTCACAGGTGGTTGAGCTACCTGTTGCGAGATTTCTGCCATCAAAATAGAACGATGGCATTGATGAGTGCGCTACGGTGGTGAGTCTGGGCGATGCTTAAGATGCATCAGGCCGCCAGCACGTAATAATTGAGACGATGATGATGGCTTCATGTCTCTGAACGTTTTGAGCCTGTCATATAATGAAATACACACACGATAGTTTGTATTAAAACGGTGCAAGTTCACAATCTGTCGTGAACTGAGCCGCCGCAAAATTTGCCCAAGAAGCCGCCAGCCAAACGCGAGCAAACATGATTGAGAATTCAACAAATGGGGTGGCTCCTCTCGTAAGAGGATGGAGGAGGCACCCAAGCATTGCTCTGCCGGTCCCTCTCCGGTCCAGGGAGACGAAATAGGGTATAAGCATGATAGTAATCAACACATAGCTATGTGCTATAGCAGTGGGATAGTTGGGGACAGTGTCTGCTCGAGGGAACATGCGGAAACTCGTCGACGTAGGAAGTCCAAGCATCCAGAAGAGGATGCTTTCGGTCCAGAAAAGAGGCATAGCAATGATGCCAAGAATGATGTGGAGGACTCGTAAAACATATTCGATGTTTTCATCCGCTTCATAGGCTGCGGCAAGGTGTGGGGGAGAACATGCAAGAGTCAAGTTGAGGGAAGGAAGCATGAAAGCCATCTTGAAAGAAAAAAAAAAGGGAAAAAAAGCCTGGTTGGGAAGAATATGCGAGATTCGAGCTGATGGAAGGAAGTAATAAAGCCATATATTGAAAGAAAAAAAAAAGAAGAGAAGAAGAACCAAATCATTTTAACTTGTATTTTCTGTCTTTTTCCAACTTGCATGGTAGCCCCACAATCACACATTCGGCCAGCCGCGGACACAATAAACCTAGTTAGGAGTAAGTTGATGTAATTTACTGCCGCTTTGGTACTTGAGTACCTGTCTGGGCATTTGCCCGGATAGCAAATCCGCTTTAGAAAAACCCGGATGAGTACTTGGCCGGAAGCTTTCTAGCTTACAAGCCGCTATGCTATGCTGGTTGATTTTTTGAGCCTCAACAGTAATAGAAAGTAAAACACCAGGCGTCTGCATCAACCTGCTTGATTTTCAAAAGACCCAGTTCCTCTCACCTGGATGACTAGTGAATACTCCTCTTTCTGGTTTCCACCAGCAACCATTGTTACCTTGTTTTGAGTGAATTCTTGAGATATTCCAGGCAGATACCCTTCCGTTGAAAGGATGGCCCCTTGACCTGCCATTTCAGTTCTGTCGTGCCCTTATCGATCAACAAAAATGCTCTGCATACCAGATAAGTTCCAAAGAATGTCCGAAACATGGCTCACAATCAGTGAAAAGTTCTACCAGAAACCATCTCATCCAGGGAGACCAACGCCCCTTTTTCATTACTAGACAATAAACTTTTAAAAACGATTGGCAACCTATTGATGAAATGGCTGTTGGACGAAGGAAGTTGTCCCTTAGGTCATACAGACAGAGGTATATCAGACCGAGACACGAATTGAAAACCGTTGCGGGGGATAATGAAAAGAAAGATGCTCACCGAGTGAGTGAGGCTATGCTAAATCACAGGATCAATTCTTTTAATTGAGAAGGAGGCTAGTTGAACCATTTGCTGCTTTGCCTGTCGGTTGTTGTTGCTCTGGTGGTCGTGATGGTCTCTCAAGCCGTGGAGGAATAGGAGTTCAAAAAGATCAGGATGATTTATTTGTCTGTCTGACTTACGCAAAGACAAGATATCTACGTTATTAGAGTTCAATTACAAGCAGGAGACAGTTGGTTGATGTGCTAGCCTTTAGTCGAATAATTGTTTCTTGTGAGTTCGAGATATCGATATTAATGAGTCTTGTTTCTGTGAGTCACCAAACAGGTTCCTGTTGCACATGCGTATACTTACATTTTGTAATCATATATCCACCTTATATGTTATGTTATGCTCTATAATCTAAAAGCAAAATAGAAAATACATGTTTCTACATGCCTGTAATGCTTCTAACCGGTTGGATTTGTTTAGGACCAGTCGCCATCATCGACAATTCTTTCACCACGCTCGGCGTACGCCAACAGCTCACTGACCGTCCAAGGCTTGAAAGTATGACCAGGCGGCGTGTTTGTGTTCTGAAATACCTTGCCGTCAAGAATGTGCGCGGCACACTCGTCATACATGTCGTAGGCATATTGCTCAGGATTATGCTCAGAAACCCATCTATCGACCTGCTTTAGGATGGACGAGGGTTTTTTGGCTGCAGCATCCCAGTCAGTATTATGGAAATTCTCCCTGTTCTTGAATCCCATCTTCTGAGTACAAGTCACACGCTCAAATCTGCGTAGGAGATTAGCATACAGGATAGACGTAGACGCCACACTTGATGAGTAGAACTTTGAGCTCACCTGAGTTTGTTCTGGATTCTTAAAGCAAGGGGTGCATTTTCCTTTCCACTTTTGTGAAGCAGAGCTGCGAGGGAGAGCGAGTCTTCAATTGCCATAGTCGCACCGCTCGCTGAGGTGGGAAGAAAGGTGTGGGCTGAATCACCGATTTGCACAACCCTGGCCTTTGGAGAAACCCATCTCTCCCTGGGGTTGCGCCACATGAGCTTAAAGTCGACCACACCGTCTTTGGGGGTCATCTTAATGACCTCTTGCAACCACGGTGCCCACCCCTCAACATAAGGAAGGGCGTCTAGAGGGTTTGCAGGCTTGGCCCAATCCTCCTCGGCAGTTCCATCATCCTAACGAAAATTTCAAGGTTAGCTAAAACTAACAATCGTGGACATGTCTATGCAAAGGCCACTAGCGTACCTTGTGCGTCAGCATCCAAATCATGTCCTTCGATGTTATGCCCAGAACGATGTGAGATCCGGGACCAAAGTACAAGCGGCTGACGCAATCAATACCGCCAATTGCCTCCGCAATCAATGGGTTCTCCAGTGCCAACTTCACCGGGTACGTGCTCCGAAACAAGGCGAATCCGGAACTAATGGGCTGCTCCTTGGTGCCAGCTATCAGCCGCCAGGATCTCGAGCCGATGCCATCTGCGGCGACAGCAATATCTGCCGTGATCCGTTCTCCGCTTTCAAGTTCAACGCCGGCCTCTGTTTCAGTCTCGAAATAATCTACAGCTCTGGCGCCATAACGGATGGGAATGCCGATATGCTGAACGTACTGGTGCAGCAACCGGTGGAACTCGGATCGGCTCATGCCCAGGCCCTCGCCCAACTTGCCAATGAGGGTGTCGTCGAACTTGTACGCACTATATTCCCTGGGAAATGGTGTCTTGTAGCAAGCTTCGAGGAACCCAGGCCATTGTTTCATAGAGTGCAGAACAGAGTCCCCGATACCAATGATATCACCTGTAGAATGTTAAAACTCATATAAACTTTAAGCCGATGGATGGATACTTGTAACTGACCATAGTCATCAAAATGAGGTCGTCGATCGATGATGCGAACATCATGACCCTTCCGGTGTCCCTCAATAGCAAAGCTAAGCCCGGCAATACCACCGCCCACTATCAGAATAGACAATCCTGATGAAGGTTGTCTTTTAATAGACTCTGTGTTTGAGAAAACATTTGGGACTGATCCCATATTGACTCTGTGATTGATAGATGTTAAAAGAAAGAAGACCGATTGTCATGAGTGTAGCGGCCAGAAGATAGAGTAGTTGTTTTGAGCCTTTCGTAGGAGAAAGCGAACTTATATTGGGTAAAAAAGCAGCTGCTTCGTGAACATGTCTCTTGGGTACGGTGAACTCGGGCATGTTACGATGCCGAACTTGCCTGGATAGATGGGACGGCGCGTAAGGGCGGCCGCATATCATGGTCACCATCGGGGTCCGCAGACAGGCTCCCCGCCCGGGCAACAAAACGGATGGCACAGTGGACCTGCGGCCAACACCAAGAAAATCCAACCAATCTTGTTACTCGGGTGGTTCCTAAGCCCCGGAAGATCAGCGGAGCCACTTTGACTCGAACAGTCAGGTTCGTGGCGATGCGAAACAATCATATAACAGCTAAGTGAGTCAAGGATTGGAGGTATTGAACCTACCACGCACGTGCCAGGCTCTTACCTCGATTCTCGAGACCACCTAAACAGTCAAAGAGAGGTTTGTTCTCCTATCGCTGTGTAATGAAAGAGCCCTTGCTTCTCAATGTTAATCAGGTGGTAGGCACGAACGCATTAGGCCAATATTGTTACTCTAGGAATTGTTCCACTCCTGTCTGCCGTTTTACTCATGCAGGAACCTGTTACATCGCGTAGATAAATCTCCAAACGTCGTGGTATGATGGAAAAGTTGATCGGCCCCCTAGTTGCGGGCTTTGATCCCTTAGGTTGAACTTGGCATTTGACTGGCTCCTAAAGAGCATGGGGACAAGCAATATACTCGCCTCACCATATAAGTATGGAGCTAGGTGTCGGATATTACTTAGTAAGCGGCAAACATCAAAACGTTCCCCCCGAGTTTGCATAGGAGAAAACCTGCCAAGTCGACTATCCACTAATATGTGCAATGACAACATTAATATTATCAAAATCTACTGTGGAACCTTAGTTGACCAAGGTTGCAACAATATGTACAGGTCTTTGCTGTGCTTTAGGTACTAAGTGCAGTAGTAGTAGCAGCTGTGAGATGAATCTCTGGTGTCTTTTGCCGACATGAGTGTCCAACAAAGTTTTTTTTTTTTTTCCCAAATGAGAAATAGTCCTGGCTCAGCCGAGACATCGCCATCCAAGCTAATCATTGAGATTTGTCCTTCTTCGAGAGCGTCTTCTTTCTCTGCTTGATCATGTAGGTGTACATTGTGTAAGATCCTAAACGTATCATTAGCTGTAAGCTGCTAAGGGTCCAATGCCAATGGAGACCTACCGGGGATATACAAGCACAAGCAGAAATAGAAGATTGACGGGATTATGGTACTGATTTGGCTGCCCGGCTCGATGGCTCTGTACAGAAGCCACCATTCAGACGCAATGCCAATTGGATAAAGGGGGTAAAAGAGTGTGTATCTGCTCGACATCATTGATGAGTCTCTGTCGTTTTCCCAAACATTCAATTCGGTCCACTAACCTTAGCCAAACGAGGGCGCTGGAGGCCTTTCCATGTAGGTTCAACGTGAGATAGGCATAGCGGACGGTATCAGCCGTAGACCATGCCAAAACTAGCGCCAGATACGCATTTGACGACGCTGTGCTCTCTGGGAAGCTGAACCACACCATCCAGACGATGATGGTGCGCGCAACAACTTGGAGTGCGGTTGTGCCCACGGGGGACTTCACAAGGCCTGCGTTTTTTCCATTCTTGTTAGAAAATGTCTCATTCAACTTTGTTGCGACCAGCTATGCCATGATCCAGCTTCAGTAAGCACTCACCAACCGCCGCATGCACGACTTCAATCAATGTAAGCGTCTGGACCCATCGCGCCCGTGGCTCTGTCGCTTGGAAGACCTCGAATTTGCCCTTGGACGCGTTTGTCACAGCGGTGATGAAAATGGATGCCCACAAGCCAGCGAAGAGGGTGTTGTACAGTGTAAGGTATATGACTCGCAAGCCCTGTGGGCGAGGCGCCAACGCACCATCCACTGTTGATTTATCTGCAGCCATCTTTGCTTGTCTGGCAGTTGTAAAACCCTGAATTAATCAGAATCCAAGATGAATCAAAATTAATTCTGTCAAGAGCCAAGAGGCACCACCGCTGACTAAAGCTAGCTCCACTGCGGATGTGCCTCGGCACATAGCAATTGCGGGAACAGCTAACGTCCCACACCCACTTCTGGGCACCCCCCACATTTGGGCACCCCATTTACACCAAAAACGCCGTTTTTCGAAATTCTATATTAAACTAACTACTATACTTACTAAGAAAAGAAAATATATATAAACTATGTTAAGTATAATTATAGCCATCTAATTTTTTATAAAGGTTTAAATATAATAATAGTTATAATATAGAAGTTTAAAACTAAAAGCTTTAAAATGTTAGTAGATACTAGTAACTTACTAGTATTCCTTAACATTAGAAAAATATATTTTCGCTTATATATACTTATTTAAAAAATCTAGGAAATTAATATTTATACTTATTAAAAGTATATAATTATATCTAAAAGAGATTTAAAAGTATTACTTTAGTAAATATAGTATAATTAAGGGTTAAAATTCTATAATAGAAACTTTTCTTAAGGGAAATTTTAAAATATTATTCTAAGCTTAAAGAATTTTTTACTAAGTATAAGAATATATAAATCTACTATATCTTACTTAAAAATTCTAATCATATTAGTTAAATATCTCTACCTATTTTATATATTAAGATATAGGCTAGGTAAATTAGTATTATAAATGTTAAAACTTGAATTTATAATACTTATTATCAATAATACTAGTATATAGCTACTTAAGTATTATAATTAAGTCTTAATCTATTTAACATATATTTATTCTCTTTAATAAGTAAAGTATTTAGTTTAATATAGAATTTCGAAAAACGGCGTTTTTGGTGTAAATGGGGTGCCCAAATGTGGGGGGTGCCCAGAAGTGGGTGTGGGACGTTAGCCCAGTCCGGACACGGAGCCGATTCCTACAATGGTCTCGCCGAGATCGACAACATTTTGGCAAATGCGACTTGCTTGAAGTAGCTCTTCTTTCTAGAGCATTGCCTATTTACAAATCAGATCTGATTGCTGATACACACAGGAATTTTCACAACTCGTAACTTAGCAATCTATGAATAGGTACATGTACAGGAGTAATCTCACCCTTATCAAACTGTTCAATCACATGCTGATTGCTTGCTTCTCTACCACTTTCTAGCACGCTCCGTTCTCGTTATTCAGAGATATGACTTTTTGATTATGTATAAGACGTTTTCTCTGTGCATCAACCCACCATGACTGAGGCAGGTCTTGATGATACTTCATCAAAGCTGGTTATGACTATGATCTTGTAATCGCCGAACTAACAGGTGGCTGTCACCCTTTTTTCGGGCCAGAAACCTTCTTTCTATCAAGAATGGTGGCATTGATGTTCTGACGGCTGCAGAAGGTGCAACTGCGGCGGAGACTCCTGCCACAACCAGATCTTTAATGACAAGGAAAGAATAAGATATGTTCTCTCCGAAATCAGACAGACAGGCGCCATGTCTCGATGAATGCCGTCCAACAAGTCTTGAAAATGGACATCCCCTCGAACATCATCCGCCTCAGTAATCCCTCTCCGCCAGCATTGTTCAAATTTCACTTCGCCATGACTGATCCTCACGCTTTGCAATATTCTCACATCGGAGGTACGACTCTCGAGCTCCTTGATCGCTTTGCCGTATCGGAGCTGTGCAAAGGTTGGCCAGTATACCGCGATGCCAGCGAATGGGCAAACTACCGTTCCCTCTTCACCGACGACGCCTACGTCTGGACAAGTCCGTAGCCCCCATCACACCCTCACTGTCCCCGGTTCCTTTATCGTTTCTAACCTGAACATTCCCACAATGTAGCCTGGAGCGGCCCGCAGCCCATAGACGACTTCATCCGCCTCTCCATCACTGGCAAGGAGGCCGGTGTCTTCATCATGCACCGCGAGTGCGGAACTCTAGTTGAGGTCAACCCGCAAACGAACCGCGCCATCGGAAAAATGAAGGCCACAATCACGCAGCGCTTCAAGCACCCAGAAGGTTTCGAGTACGACGTCGACTGCGATTGTCGCTTCATTTTCTTCTGCGAGAAAGTTACAAATGACGACGGACGCCACGACTGGAAAGCCGTATTCGTGAAGCTGGTGTACGAGAAAGACAAGGTGGTCCTCGTGGATGGTCAATCTACACCGCTCTTCGCCGAAGAGGTTCTGGCTAGGTTCCCCCTAGGATACAAGTACCTCGGGGCGGCTCAAGCCTCGCTGGGTTACGATATCGATGTCGGATTGGTCACGGGGCAGAACGCCGCTTCTTGCAAAGAAATGTATCGAAACATGGAGAGATGGTTAGCGGAGCCTGCCTTGTGCCGAACTTTTCGAATTGGGTAGATTACGACACTGATGCTGTTTTGTGTATTATGTACTTTGAGGCCCTACGAACCTGTAGTTGAGTAGTCTAAATTGCATATTAATATGATTATACCTCTAGTCGAATCCACAAGCAACCAAGAGAAACTGTGCTCTTATTCAACAACCACGGCTTGGTGGCCCTTTTTATTAACTCTCCAATGCGGATATTTTTCAATGCTCGCTGCGTTTCATGCGCCGAGGAAAACAGATTTCTTCCGGCATGCACAATTGAAAAGGTACGAGGACCCGCCATTCCAGAACGCCTGATACTGCTAAGTCCTTAAAGCCCGCTCATAATGCTCCCACAAAATTGTCAACATATACTCCCATCATCCGTCCCAACATGCACACTTTTGCTGTCCAACACTCATTCCCTACATGATAATCGCTGCCAAAATGAGAGACGATAATATTGCGACGGTACTTGGCGTCGATATCGAAGCTGATGACATCGAGTCTGATGCCGGCAGGCCAGACATTCCCGGAGAGGGGCCAGTCGGGAGGGTTGAGCCAGACCCTGAGCCCGACCCTGAGCCCGGGGCTGTTCCGGAGCCGGTGCCGGTACCGGTCCCGAACCCGGGACTAGGGACTGGGGTGTTGGTGCCGTTGCTGGCCGGGGGCGCGGTGATGGAACCTTGGGCACCCTTGCACAAGCCCTGCATGGCGGGAATGTCCTCGGGCCGGTTGATTGGCATAGTCTGGGTGCCACAGTTGACATACTGGGCGAGGTAAGCGACGTTGGAGTCGAGGTCAAACACGGCTAAAATTTCATTAGCATAGTCAGTATATAAGTGGAGTGCTATACGAACTGTAAGCTGAGCGCAAGAAGGTATCGCCCAGCAGCGTGAAGTCCGAGTTTGGAACAATGCCCAGGTAGCACGCCGGTGGGGTCGTGCGCACCTCGCGAATCATTTCCTTGTAAGGCACCTTAATCTTCATCCCATCAAAGTCGAAATCCATCGTTCCGTTGAGGTTAACCAGTGTACAGGAGATGGGATAAAAACCGTTGGCGTCGAGCCCAGGTGACCCAAAGTCGGTAGCAATCATGTTGGCAAGATCGGCCGGCAACAAGGTAAGAGTGGCACCGCTGTCAAGAAAAACTGGCATGTTGCTATTCGGGTAGTATCGTGTGCGTCCGCTCGGCGGTGTGATGCTGAGTTGATTCATGTTGACCCAGTACCGCGCAACGCCGTCAGGGGACTGGTCCGCGGGAATGATGGGCAGGCGAGCAAGGGGACCAGAGAATTTTGAGGTGTCGATTCCGCCGAATATGATGGCTCCTTCCTGGTCGTCCTTCGATCCTAGAGCCAAACTGAAAGCCTTGGTTTTCGTTACTCCCTGGGACGCGAGTTCGTCGATAAGGTTCTTGTAGCGCGTGTTGACCCCCTCCCCGGCACCGATGCCAAGAATGCCGGCGAATTGGTCCTCAGAGCTAAGGGCGACGCCGAACTGAACTTGCTGCATCGTGGACTGGGAACCGGCAAGAGCGAGATTGTCGCGAACGTAGGTGATGTTGGCAGCACCAATGCCATAGCGGAGCGTTTTCGTCGTTCGGAGGGCTACGGCGGTAGAAGATCGAGCGGTGTCGTAGAAACCAACGGCTTCACAGAAGCGTTGGTCGGATGTGCTGAGGAGAGAACAGTCCGGGTTAACCCAGAGCTCGAAGGAGCCGGTGTCGAGCTGAGCATAGACGGCCTGCGGCGGTGTGCCGATGTTAACTGGGGGATGTTAGTTCAAGTTCGAGAGACTTTCATGACGTTTCGTAAGTTAAGGTCTTAGAGGCTCACGTTGTGCATAATAGGCCACATCAGAACGGTTGGCAAGCTTCGCTTCGACTTGTCGACTAAAGACACCACGCTTGGTGGAGTGGATGACGGGCAATGTAACGAAGGAGGTCGTAATCTCCACTCGGTCGTCAACGGGCAGACCTCGACCCGCAACCGGAGGCTTGGGTTTTGGGGCGACAGGCAAGACATCCAGATCCAGATCCTCACCGAGGAGGTTGTCGAGCAAAACCTTCCGTGGGCGGCGTTGGTTGACACGTCTCCTCCTCAATCTTGACGTCACGGGCAGGGTCATGACCATCGTTTCGGAATCCTCATCGGCTGGAAGGGAAAGGCCTCGCGGGGCAACATTGGCATCGGCTTGGGTCTGGTGTTGGGTGGTGTAAGGAATAACAGGAAGGGTCGTGAGAAAACCAATGTCGCCGTCGTCGGTCGGTAGCTGAGGCCATGCTTGTATACGGGCAACAAGCGAAAGTGCCAATAAGGCGGAGGAGAGTAGCGCCATTTCTGGCGCCGGGAAGGGAGAGGTGGGATGCGTGCTATCGCGGTCGTCGCCACATGGGAACTGTCTTTAAGAGGCGCTCGAGGCGGGGTTTTCTTGGTATTGGGTTAGAGACTGGATTTCGAGGACTTGATATTCGAATTCGAAGTATGCTTCCGTGCAGCCGACGTCGATCAACGAGCGTATTATGGTGGTAGCGAATGAAAGGGTCTTCTGAGCAAAAGAAATGAAGAATGGAAGACTATCGGAAAAGAAAGCAACAGGCAAGATGGTTACAGCGAATGGAACGACGATCCGGTCGGAAGTAGGCGAGAAGATGCCGTTCAAACAGCAAACGCAACGCAATGCAAAACAGGCCTGTGCTAGAAGAAGAGAACAAGAAGTGGGAAAAATAGAAGCAGGGACTCCACCGTCGACGCAGACAACGATTGAGGAAGAAGGAAAGGTTGAAGGAAAAGAGAGGAGAAACAGACGGAGAGCTGCCGCGACGGGAATAGGAACAGGAATACTACTTTGTAGATCGACAAGGGTGGGAGAGAAAGCCACCACGCACACACCCAAAAAAGACAAGAGAGGGAGAGAGACGAACAGGCAGGTGCTCTGTGTCCCACCTGTCAACGCCAAGTGAAGGTAGTGTTCGGGTCGAAGAAGGGGAACCACTCTTGTCTCAAAAGTTGCATGGGCTACACGTTTTTTTTTTTTTTCTCTCCCTTTTACCTTTCTTAGCTCGAGAATACCAGTCGCCCTATGGACTAAATGCCGCCATACAAAAAAAGAGTAACGAGCCAAAATCCAAATTTGGCATACAAGCCAAGCCAAGTGTAGCCGTAGTGGCTAATGCGGCAAATGTCGTTATTGGGGTGAAGGGAAGCTCGCAGTAATTTCTCAGTGCGCAACGGCGATGTTCCCTCTAGTGAGTTCTTAGGACTCCTTCCACTGTCGTCTCAAGCGTTCCTAATACTATATGTAAGAAGAGAAGGAGGTCAAGGATGCTAGAATTCAAGACTTGGCAGGTCGGCCTTGGCTACTTGAAATGACGCTAGCGACCGCTGTGAGTGGTCCGGTACGGGCATCTCAAACAACGGCTAGTGGCCTTGCGTCGCAGATTTCACTGGGGGTTGCAGGTAAGCCAGGGGGGCTCAAATCGTAGATCAGACAAACCCCTGAGACGAAAACGGAAGCACATGGTGTGATGCCCCCATGCCACTAAGCCGAATTGGGTCACCTTTACCCTGTCAAGGCCCTCTTTCTGGCTGCTCACCGAGTACTGTGTAGTTTGTAGGGAGTTGAATCTCTGTGACCTGCAACCTGAAGGGGGGCGGGAGTGACGAGAGCCGAAGAAACCGGTGCCTTGTCGACCAATTGGGAGATGGATAATGACCCGAAAACGATGGTATCGAGGATCTTGCGAATCCCACAAGTGCTTGTTCAGAAGCCTTATTATCATCTCCCAGCCAATCTTAGTAAGGGATCCCCAACGGTGGAGACAGCCCTGAAGCAGACACGGCATTGAAGTTGCCCAGGTGTCCCTAATAATCAGACCATACTTGTGCAGTTATCGGCCCATAGACCAAACAATTTACACCAGAAAATAGGAAAGAATTATAGAAGGCAGTACTATGAATGCCGAAAAAGGATCAAGTTTCGCAAACAGAGTTGGTAGACAGATGACAGAGTTAACCGTTAAGGTTAGATAGAGTAGTCTACCTTTTCTTCCTTGCGGGAAGCCAGTGGAGATGGAAAATGGGACTGCTGTCGGTCCGTGCCTTGTTAATTTTTGCGGGGCTTTCCTCCTCTGCCAGCGTCAACTGACTCCATTTCGAATGTCCCCCGAATCCGGCCAAGCGTCCTCAAAGTTTAGAGGTGCAGGTTTCATGGGAAGAGATCAGCATGCTGAACTAATTATATATTCACCCGCCTCCATCTGCCGCTCGCCCTTTTCTTCGCATATAAAGAGCCACGGCTCAAGTTGCCTTCATCGCGAGCGGTTGTCTCTTTGAGTGGTCTCTATGGATGCCAAGGTCGGACGCCCGGAGGTTCGAGTTCAGACAGCCCAGAGAGGTGCGTTAGCCAAGTGAATCACTATCGTCTCACTAGAATCGTCTAGGGCGCAGAACAGGTGTCAACTTTTCGTCTGTTGACTGCAGTTTCGAAATGCCAGTCACGCATGAGCCTGACAGCCGACACTCGAACTGGGACGTGCGGGCTGAGGCCGTTGATGCCACGCAAACTTTATAGCGATCAGAAAGCACGGGCCTATGAATAGCAGATGGGAGTATCCTCGACTTTGGGACAGTTTCTTCATATGCGAATGAAGAATAAACCGGTTCTCACTATTTTAGATGAATTGCACTTACTTGCGTCTGTTAATTCCCAGCATCAAAAGAGCACTGCTTCACATACCTTATCTTACTTGGGAGCCGAGAAACTTGGCATAATAAATGTGCCTCTTGATAAATAACTAGATCACCTCGCAAACTATGGCGATCTATCTTTGTCAAAGTTCACTTGTAAGTTCTAGCAAGACCTTGTGCAAGTCGAAGTCGAAGCGCTTGGTGAGGCTTAGAATCATTTTGTCCCAAGGAGTACTCTAAGTGACTTTAACGGCCGCCGGAGTCAGGGACATGAGACAAATGATAGGCGTCACGGGCGGAAAGGGACGATCAGCTCTGTATCTTTTTGCATATTCGTTACTGCAGCGGAAGTTTACGGAAAATGTTTGATTTCCGAGCATGCAACGATTTCAGTCAGATCGTTGTCTGGTTTTCACACTCTCCATCTGGAAAGACTCTAAGTTGCATCACAACCTGAGGGTCATAACTGAGGGCTCTCTATCGGTGTTATTTTGCTACACTTCATTGCTTTACTTTTTGAAATCTAACGAGCCTGATCGCCTAACATATAAAAACCTGGCTAGTTACAATTGATTAGCGTTTCCTGCTATGGCCCACCAGCCCTTCATAGAAGTGAAAGGCTTTTGGGTAGGCCCCTATATAAAGGCAGGATTAAAGAGCAAAAGTATGAGTAACTTATACGAAGGTTAGCAGACAGTAATGCTGAGGCACGTAAGGATTACCGCTGGCCTTCTTCAAGCTGGACATTACCTTTCGGGGAAACCAGCTGTCCATTGCATCTGGCCATTGCTTGCTGCATCAAGTTATTACGTAAAATGCACTTGATGTATCTCATATGTAATTCCCATAATCGTATACGAAGCTGCAAGACTGAGCGAACCGAGCATACATCTTCTGACCTAACCCACATAGTTCCCGCCATATGGACTGCATATTGTTGTCACCACCCAGGCTTCTGCAATCCATAAACTAATCGCCGTTTTGCTATGCGCCAAGTGCAATATGCCAAGTGCTCTCCAACAAGCTAAAAGGCCAAGAGCTTCGCGTTCGGAATCTCAAACTCGGACCCAAGCACTAGCTAGCTAGGTAGTAGCTAGCCCTAAATTCCCAAATTGGTGATGCCCGTGCTCCAGGCCAGGAAAAGCAACTCTTGGCCGCCACCAAGCCTTCATCGGCTTGGCATCTGTGACTGGCACACCCCCGTCTCTGCGGGGTCCTTTCGTAAGGCGGCGGACTCCGGCAATATCTGACTCTTGGTTCTTCTCGATGAAGTCGCCCGGTCACCTTTGGATGAAGGTGGCGGTTTGCTACATTTGGGACGATGGATATTTTGGTACTGCCAAGGACGTCAGGTTTGGACTTGGCCAAGACTTGGACGCCGAAGTTTCTTCAGGAGAATGCTAGGAGATCTGAGTATTTCTTTGGATTGCTTGGTGGATTGGTGGACGGGCAGCATAAGTTGGCACAACTGTTTCGGCGAGTGATATCCCAGGTTTCCAGATGCTGTAATGGAACGGAATCGCCGTGTCGCATCACAATTCATTGTGCCGTGGCATTTCGTGAGTTTTTTGTTTTTTTTTTTTTTTTTTCCCAATAAGAATGTTCGTTGCTTCCAAGTTTACAAAATGAGGCGTTGAACTTTGAGAAACTTGGCATCACCAACGGTTTTAAGAGGGAGAGTCATTGAGCGGCATGTAAGATACAAGGCAAGGTCTGCTGGAAGACCGAATGGAAGTGCTACAAGACCGGCTAAATCCCGGTTTACCGTTGAACACCATAGCTTCAAAATAGTATACTTGGAAAAATGTTGAAGATGATCAAGCTCTTTCAGGGACAAATCTCCTATGGCTTGAATACAAATCCATGGATACAGCTTCGGACTTCCACAGAGAACGTGTGTTGTCGTCCAGACCAATTACCGCTCTGGGACCCGCTGTGGCTCCTTCTTAGCACCCCACCCAACGCCGTTGGTACCTTTTCCCAGCACAACCCAGGTACATCGTACAGCTAATAGATTGAAGACAACGTCGATATGGCATCGCACAACCGTCGAGCTGGGCATGTTTAGTAAGTAGGATGCGATCAACGAAACAAATCTAACCGATTCCAAATCCAAGTGGCGAAAGGGAAATTTCTGCCTCATGGCATGAGTAACGAATCTCGTAGTTGGACGGCAAAAAATGCCGGAGGAATGCATCCATTTTCAAGCCAGGACTATTTCACGGTTAGCAGCACGCAGCACGTGGAAAAATGCTTGTCTTATCTTGGCGGCTTGAAGCTCTTGATCGGAACTCGGCTTCAACTGCAGACCCACGTCCAAGTTAACTCCCTTCAGATGTTGCGCGTCGTTGCGGACCCTGGATAGAACCGTCGAATGAGAACAACGAAGACACTCCACGTGTCTCGCTGCGAGCATTTACCATCTAGACAGGGCTGGTCGGGAATTTGTTGTCGTCAACGACAGAAGCTTGTGGACAAACATTGGACCAATCACACAACAAGAACCGCAAGATAGGTGATATGCGAACTACTGTATGTGTGCCGAATGAGTATCGTGTCGTGCTCGTTTGTAATGTTGGTAGCTCTTGGTCGCGTGCTCTCTTTGAGATTCACTTTACATATAATAGACTTTAATCACCCTCATGATGTGCATCAATCCCTACAACTCAACAACTCAATGAATATGACTTCCAACAAAGAGCCTTCCGAAGCGATTATGCCGAGCTCATCGGCAACAGCCAGTGACTCTGACGATCAGCCGCCTGTTGAAATTGTCTCCTCCAAGAAGCAGTCATGGAGCGACATTTTCACCATTGCTTGCTCCGGCTTCGCTCTCATCAGCGATGGCTACCAGAATAACCTCATGTGAGTGTTTCGCATGACACAAAGTCACACCATCTCGCTAATCACTTTTCCAGGACCATGACGAACGTCATCCTTAAGGCTGAATATCCCAAACAATACACCTCATCTGTCAGCACAAGAGTCTCCAATGCTCTTCTTATAGGCGAAATTTTCGGTCAAGTCATCATCGGTCTCACCTGCGACTACCTCGGTCGTAAGTTTGCCATCATTCTCACCACATCTTTGATAGTCCTCGGTTCCATCCTTGCAACTGCTGCTAGTGGAGTTACTGTCGACGGCATGTTCTGGATGATGACTGTGGCCCGTGGCATTATCGGCTTCGGTGCTGGCGGCGAATATCCCGCCTCATCGACGTCCGCTTCCGAAGCAGCCAACGAACACTCGTTGAAGAACCGTGGACCCATCTTTATTCTCGTCACCAACTTGCCTCTGTCTTTCGGCGGCCCGTTGGCTGTCAGTATCTTCCTCATCGTCTTTACCGCTGCGGCAGGGCCTCAGCATCTTTCTACCACCTGGCGTGTCTGCTTCGGAATTGGCTGCGCTTTGCCCTTGACCGTCTTCTACTTCAGGCTAAAGATGCTGAACTCGAAGCTCTACCGCCGCGGTGCGATCAAACGTCATGTTCCCTACACCTTGGTTCTCCGATACTACTGGAAGCGTCTCATCGGTACTGCTGGAGCCTGGTTCCTGTACGACTTCGTTACCTTCCCCAACGGCGTATTCTCTGGTGTCATCATCTCATCCGTCGTGAAGGATTCGAGCATTAAATCTACTGCAGAGTATCAGCTTCTACTCGGCGCCATTGCGTTACCAGGTGTCCTGCTGGGTGCCTTCCTGTGCGATCGTATCGGTCGTAAAAACGTCATGATACTAGGATTTTCTGGGTACCTTGTCTTCGGACTGATCATCGGCGCAGCCTACGACCAGATTACCAAGATCCTGCCCCTTTTCGTAGTCTTTTATGGTCTCATGCAGAGCTCTGGTAACATGGGCCCCGGCGACATGCTCGGACTGGTGTCTTCGGAGTCGTACGCCACTGCAGTTCGCGGGACCTGCTACGGCTTCTCCGCCGCTGTTGGAAAGGCTGGAGCCGCCATTGGCACTCAGGCTTTCACGCCGATCCAGGCCAACCTCGGCAAGAGGTGGACCTTCATCATTGCTGCCATCTGCGGTGTCGTTGGTGTTCTCGTCACCTACTTTTTCGTCCCAGATCTCAAGGGCGACGATCTTTCGAAAGAGGACGAGAACTTCCGTGCCTACTTGCTCACCCAAGGCTGGAATGGTGAGATGGGAGAGGATGACTCGGTAGCTTCAGCCCAGGAAGTGACACCGGCGGGAAAGGCTCGGGAGGCAAGTGAGAAGTGAGATTTTTTGTTCACTTTTGATTTTTATCACTGAAATGTAGCATCTTGCCGAAAATGGTACAGCATTGCACTGCCTTACATGAAAGAAGGCTGGCATTAAAGAAGAAGGGAAAACGTCCGGGCTTGGATACCACTCAACAAAGTCATAGCGACTGCGTAGTGTTTAAATAAATATGTGAGCTTATGGTGATTGAGTTTAAGAAAATATAGGGCGCCGTAGAGGAATTTTGCATGAATAGCGAGACGGGAAGTGGAAGGCCTAATGTGAGACTGTTTTGTAACATTAGAATAGTTTATACATCAATGGATGGCACATGCATGATGGACTCTAAGGGCTATCATAACGACTTGTGATGTGTGCCTGCGGAAATAAATCCAGGCACTCAGGTGTACCCTTTATCTGTTTCCATAGGGGACTTTGGCCAGTTTTTCTTACTTGATAGGATTATTCTTCTTCAAAGAAGTACATCTGTGGTTGTTTGGATTATTGGCAGCATCACGCCATAAACAACGTTATGCTTACGAATCAGTACAAGTCATTACTTGGATGTCTCTGATAGTTGCTTACAAACAAAACCATACCAGAATGTTATAACAAGTTTACCCATATCATGGAATAGCATTTCGGATTGTTTTAGAAGTATGAATCGAAAAGCCTTTGCTGCGCAACACTCAGACAGTCAATAGCTTCTCGAGAGCACGACGTTCAAAATGGCCCAGCCTATACCAAAAACAGTCAAGCAATGGAACGTTACTGGACAAGACGGACTTGACTCTCTTCATTTTACAGAACAGATGGTCCCCGAAATCGGAGATAATGACGTCCTTGTGAAGCGTAAGACTCCTCACTACCTTGAAATAATGCGAATCTAACATACAAGTGTCAGTGCAGGGCGCTACCCTCAATGTAAGTCCTGACAACGAAGTAAACCTATTGTCAACTAAAGTTTTGTTTCTAGTTCCGTGACGTTGCGATCAGCCAAGGTAAATATCCTTGGCACGTCAAACCCAATGTCATCCCAGGGTCAGACGGAGCCGGGACAGTCCTATCTGTCGGGCGGCACGTCACCCGATTCAAGGCAGGTGATAAGGTTGTCACCGTCCTTCTTCAGAAACATACAGGGGGAGCTATTGACAGACAAGCACCGGATTTTGGGCTGGGCGGCGGAGTTGATGGAACCTTCCGCACCGCAGGCGTCTTCAATGAGCAAGGACTTGTGATGATGCCCGAGGGCTTAAGCTTTATTGAAGCTGCTTCGCTGAGCTGTGCTGGGTTAACTGCTTGGAATGCTCTCTTCGGGATTCCTGGGAAGAGACTCTCGGCAGGAGAATGGGTTCTCACCCAAGGCACTGGCGGAGTCAGCGTCTTTGCCATTCAGTTTGCCAAAGCTGTCGGCGCCAGAGTCATTGCGACCACTAGCTCGAGCGAAAAGGCCAAGATTCTCGACAAACTTGGTGTCGACCAGGTGATCAACTATGCCGAAACCCCCGATTGGGGCTTGCTTGCAAAGAATCTAACAGGCGGCGTTGGCGTTGACTGGGTTGTTGATGTTGCTGGCTCCAGTACATTGAGGCAAAGCGTTGCTAGCATCAGACTTGATGGCGTCATCAGCACTGTGGGGATTGCTGGCGGCGACGCCCAACAGACAATCCCAAATCTGCTAGATACATGGCTCAATCTTTTCACTGCTCGTGGCGTTTGGGTCGGTAGCCGGCTGCAGATGGAGGACATGTGCAAAGCGGTTGAAGGGAACCCGCAAAAGTTGCGCCCCATAATTGACTCGAAGGTTTTCAAATTGGAGGAGATGAAAGAGGCGTATGAGTATCTAGCTTCTGGGAAGCATCAGGGCAAAGTTGGCATTACGATCACATGAGGTAAGTGGTCCAACTGGAGCCCCGAAGAAGTAAGAAAAACTATATTAAAGAGGTTGCTGAGTTTAATATGTTGTTTTCTCCAGATACTCGTTAAAAGTTTTTCATCAGCGACTGTCAGTAGCGAGGCTTCCATCGCTTCCATACTGTTTGGAAAGCCACGGCCTCAAGTATACTCTTTCATGTTTTAAAGCGAACAACAACATTGGTGGCATTCGCGGGTACGGAAAGTCTCTAGAGATTTACAACCAATGGCTATGGACAATCTGGGTTGGCGGCTGTTAGAGATTGCTGTTCTAAAGGAAATAAGTGGGCTGGCGATGGGAGTGTACAGGCAATCGTAGACTCGTAGATTTTGGTGAGTTAATGAAGCTCAATATCGAACTTCGAGTCATAAACAAACAATTCTGACTAAGACGACTTGACAGCAAAAAAGTCGTAAAGGGGGTTTTCCTTTGGGCGGCCAAAGCTCCTGAATAAGGTCCCCCACAGCAAGGAAAGTCTATTAAATGGCGTCATTATAGGTAAAGGACCTGACTTATGCTCATGGTTTTCAATAAAAGTAGAGTTCATGCGTGTTCTGTGCCACATTCTTTAATCGCAATCTACGGCCCAATTCTTTTTGACCCTTGTTCTGCGTCAATCTGAGGCGAACCTGCCTCACTTCTCAGAGGTTCCTTTATCTGCCGAGAGTTTTACAAGATTGAAACGAATGTTGCCCATCACTGGTCCTGGGTGTTGTGTGAACATTCCCACTTCGTTGTAGATCTGATGATCCTTTTCGTTTGTCAGGTCGACTCCTGAAATCATCATCGCACAGTTAGTAATTGACTGCAAGTATCTGCCTCACTTGTTTCATCGCTTGTTTGGTCAGCTGACTTGTAGCAAGCCAATGATGACCGAAACTGCATGAGGTGCACTCGGCAGGGAGAGAAAGACGATCAGATCGCCAATCTCGTTCAAACGAAACAATCAAGCTTGAGTTTGGAAAGCTCAGCTCATTACCGGACGAAACTGAAGTAGTGCATGTGCCTGGTTTTAGAATGGGGTGAATGGCTTCTCGACCAATCATTGTACAAAGATTTCGGGCTTTGAGCTTTCCGATACATCCCAAGCACCATGTGCTAAAAAGTCCCAAGGTTCAGCTAAATCTTTTTAGACGACGACTTCCCTCCTTCAAGAATTAAAAATGAACCCTAATGGAAGGAACAAAGATGAATTTTATTCCTCACGGTTTATCAAGAATTGAATTCGGCACGGCGGCTCATAGCCAGTATCATGTTGATTGTGGATTCGTGTAATCGTATGGGGGGATCCCTGACAATCCCACGCCGTTGCACACTCTGTGTCCTGAATCGAAGAGATTAGTCGGTGGAGACCTTGGTAGATGCAGGGGGGTGGCAATGATCAAAACACATAATTCATCCGCAAATCAACTTGGACTTCGATGATGGCTTCCCGCCTAGGGGCACATTCTCGATTGACATGAAACACCGCGACTGGCAGGATTTAGCCCCGCAAACCCACAAATCTTTCATTTTCAGTTATGAATGGCAGCGGGACTGGAGTAAAGCCCAAATCGCTTCATGGCAAACGCACTAAATGAACCTTCATAGATGGGATTAGATACTTCACACACGTGGATTCTTTCCATCGACTCCGTATGGCTCGGAGCTTCATGAGCAGTTCCACATGCCCTTGTTGTTAGCCCATGTCCGTCATTCCCAAAGCGTGCTAACTACCCGTTCGGATGGTCAAGGGCATACAGAGTCCTCTCCCAATCAAGGAGATTAAACAATTCTTCTGTTACCTGCAATGTTGCATGTTGGATCTGGGGATATATAACATTTCCTTGGCAGCTCACTTGGCAATCGTTCTCTAGCCAGTCTCATTACAACACACCCACCATTCCTTTCAATTTCACCACATTCTTTTCCCCACGCCAAGATGGCCAAGTTTTTCGCCCCTGTTGCGGCTCTGCTGCCTACCGTTCTTGCAGCGGCTCATCCTCATGTTCACCACAACTCCGCAAGCCACAACTCCGCAAGCCACAACTCCGTAAGCCAAACCCCCGATATTTCGTCTGATGATTTACCCCATGGAGGCATTCGGACTGACCCAGTTTTTTTTCATATTCCTAGACCGGATCTGGTTGTACCGTCACCAAATTCGAAGACATTGCGAACGCCGTCAAGACTTGCACCGATATCACGCTCTCTAACATTGCTGCTCCCGCCAACAGCCCCATTGATCTTCAGAGTCTCCAAAAGGGCGCCAAGGTCACTTTCGACGGCACAACTGTACGCTCTGCCAGTTACTAGGGGTTTAGTTATGATGCTGATTATTTAAAGACCTTTGCCACGACTGTCGACAAGAACTTCGACCCCATCATCATTTCCGGAATCGACATCACAATCACTGGTGCTCCCGGCCATGTTATCGAGGGCAATGGCGCCGTTTACTGGGATGGCCTGGGCTCCAACGGTGGTGGTGACAAGTGAGTACTCTAAAGGGATCTTCGGAATGGTATAAACTCACACACGAATTAGGCCCAATCACTTCGTTGTTGTCAAGAAGACGACCAACGCCAAAATCACTGACCTCAACATCAAGAACTGGCCTGTCCACTGCTTCTCTATGACTGGCAACACAAACCTTCTCGTGTCGGGCTTGGTTCTCGACAACTCCGCTGGTGACGCTCCCAACTCCAAGAGCGGTGGCAAGGCTGCAGCCCACAACAGTGACGGATTTGATATTTCTTCAAGCGATCGCGTCACTCTCGAAAACATCAAGGTTCGCAACCAGGATGACTGCGTTGCCGTCACCAGCGGCAACGACATCACCGTCAACAACCTCTACTGCGACGGCGGCCACGGCCTCAGCATCGGCTCCATTGGCGGCAAGAGCAACAACACCGTAAACAACGTCGTCTTCTCCAACTCCGCCGTCGTCAACAGCTCCAACGGCTGCCGCATCAAGTCCAACTCCAACACCACCGGTTCCGTGACCAACGTCACCTACAAGAACATTACCCTTACCGACATCGACACCTACGGTATCGACGTTCAGCAGGACTACCTCAACGGTGGCCCGACTGGTCAGCCCACCAACGGTGTCAAGATCGCAGGCATTCACTTCATCGATGTCCAGGGTACCACCAAGGGCAGCAAGGCTTACAACTACTACATCCTTTGCGGTGAGGGCAGCTGCTCTGACTTCACCTTCGAGAACACCAAGATTACCGGAGGCGCCAAGGGCGGCTCATGCAACTTCCCCGCCAGCGGATGCCCTTCATAAACGAATTTCAACATTTTATTTTTTCTTGTCAATATTCAAAAAGAAAAGTGTATACGCATTCATGAGACTATTCCATCAGAGGCCAGGATCTCTTACTTAGGAAAAAATGTTGTATATATTCACATCAAACACATATAAAAGGCATTGGCACCAGCGATTTCGCCGGATAGAATAGTAGCACATGGTGTATCGCCGGCATACCACTTGAGACTTTTTTTTTCCCCATCCTTTGGTGTACTGTAGAGCATTTTGTTTCTGCTGCCTTTGTGAGCGAAGTCTTGGTCATTTACGACCTTGCTCTTAAATTCGTACTACCTTACTATAGTTGTTCACAGGCCTGTCTGTGATGAGCCCATGCCTCAAAAAAAGTCAGTCGAATAAGAGCATTTACTAGCCTAGATAGACGTATTCAATCCATTCAAAACTTGAATTCTAAGACTCACCTAAAGGTATTGTGTCTGCCAGCGACGAGTTGTTGCGGCCCAGGACTTCGCCAGCCCGCTGCGATGGCTATCGCTCACATCTTTGCAGATCCTAAAGTCTAAATGACTCAGTTCAACAACCCATGACGGCATCAATAGGAAGCCCATAAAGTACAGTCCGTTGCACTGACAGCGTCCAAAAATCGAGTTTTTACCCCCCTAGGGTGGGGTTAATGCAAACCCATGCTAAACTCCGTTTTTTTCGCTGGGAAAATTACAACGGTCGCATTCAGCTGCATTTAGCCACCGTATCGTCAAATCTACTCATTTCAACGCGTCAGTATGGCGCCACGTCTCTCAAAACTCCAGCTGAGGAAAGTTAACCTACTTCTTCCCTCTGTTATTCAAACCGACGAAGAAATCGCAGAGGCGGTTGGCTGTAGCCAACGAACGATTCGACGATGGCGTCGTCGATTCGACATAACTGGCGAGGTAGAACAATACCCTCGAAGGCGTGAAAGCCAGCAGAAGATGGAAATACAGCATCGGAACGAACTTCTCGAATTATTAAAGTATCGTAACGACCTCCTATTCGAAGAGATGCAAGAATTCCTATACGAACAGTTCAACCTCGAAGTCAGCAAATCAACGTTGAGCCGCCACCTCCACGCAGCTGGCTGGACGAGAAAGAAAGCCCACATAATTGCTTCACAACGAAACCCAGAATTACGGTACGATTGGTTATATCGTATACGTCGATACCACCCAGAACAATTAATATTCGTAGACGAATCAGGCGTTGATAAAAACACTGGAAGAAGAAGGACGGGTTGGGCGCCTAAGGGTCTGACGCCAACGCGGTCAGTTCCCCTCGAGCGAGGTCAACGGATACAACTGCTGCCAGCACTCGCAATTGACGGTATCGTAGACTTGCTGGTATATACTGGATCGACGAATGGCGAGGGCTTCTCTGCGTGGATACAGCAACTTCTACTGCCAAAGTGTGGAATATTCCCTGGGCCTAAGTCAGTGATTATAATGGATAATGCTTCTTTTCACCGGCAAGGGGATATACGGCAAGCGTGTGAGGCCGCTGGCGTACGCCTCGAATTCCTCCCGCCGTACTCACCTGACTTTAACCCCATCGAGGAGTATTTTGGCGACCTCAAAAAGCATGTAAAAAAGACATTCCGTACGTGGAATACTAACGAACTAGACGAGCGTGATTTTGCTGAGTTTCTCCGCGACTGCGCGCTTGAGGTTGGGCAACGTCTCCCACAGATAGCTGGGCACTTCCGTAACTCATATATCAACTTCGACGGCACACAGGATATCTTCTGTGACGCTATGACGAGTAGCGATATGTATATTGAGGCAGGAGGAGAGTTGAATCCACCTCTTGTAGTAAATAGTTGTTGAACTTGTAGTAGGAGAAGTAGGAGAAGAAAAACATGAATAATGCCTGTATTTACAACCTCAAGTCAGGCCTATAGTGAAATAAATCGTATCCGTGGCGTATCAAAGTGCTCTGCTACCTACCTAACGGTCTTTGGGTTGATCCTCCCGGGTGTTGCAGGGCAGCTCACATCCACAAGCAAAGCTTTCCGCTAGCAGTAGTCGCTGCTATTTATCCTAGTTTAACCTCCTCTTCCTCTTGGGTATAAGGCGACGATATATAGTCTGAGACTTCGATCGGATTTTGTTCGGTATTAGGAGGAAGGATTGGTGGCGGCGGCGAGGAGACGAAGAGGTCTAATTCTAGTTTCTGGTTAGTTGACGCCGTCACTTCCGTCAATATTACTCACCACCTCGACCAAACTCAATATCGCCAGTTGGCAGCGGTGAGGAGATCCTACCCGCTGGAACGCTTATTTCGCCTACTTTACTAGCGCTTCGTTCGATATTGCCTGTTTCTCCGAATCGCTCGTCAAAAAGTCGGTTATACACTTCGTCTTCAACCTCACGGTCAACTGCTGGCTTTTTCGTTGCCTGTACGAGTGATTGTACAGCGGCGAGAGGTTCGCTCTGTTGGAGGTAAAATTGCTGTGTTGTAGTGAAAAGTTTGATCGATTTTCTCACTGCTGCGGTAAGTTGTGGTGAAAACCCTACCTCTTTGAACCAGCTGTCTGGGTAATCACGAATAACGCGGAGACTGACTATTGAAGCCTTTAACGGAGTAAATTTCACTTCGTCAATACCCAACTTCTTGCCGTTCACAGCTAGAAACCACGAAACGAACTCATCAACTTGGCGTGTTGCTTTTGAGGGCGAATCAGGAACAACTGGCGACGAAGAACGAATCGGAGCCTCTACTTGCCGACGGGCAGAGTAATCACCTGACTGCGGTTGAAATTGAGGCTCAAGATCCCAATATTGGGGCGGCATCGTTGGCGGCGGCAACTTTGGCCAATATTGCGTTGGGCCGCCTGGCGGAGGTAGGCCATAGAAGTTGACTACTGCGCTATTATTATTGGCAGTATTTGCTGGGTCTTGTGTGTCTGAAAGCCCTCTATTAGCAGACTTTTCACCTAGGCTATTTTGGCCTCCTCGATTTGCTGATTTATCGGGCTTTTTCATATCGCGTTGTTCACGCTGAACAAGATCAACAATTAGGCGGGCAGGCGGGTTTGATATTGATACGCCTTCCTCGCCCTTCTGAATAGCTTCTTGCCACTTCTCGAAATCAAATACGGTCAGTTTATAGTGTTTTCTTGCGTTGACCCAGCACCAGTTAACTGTTGGATCAGCTGACGAGGTATTCTGACAGGTTGCTGAATCGTTACACTGATTATGGCGAAGAAGGTCTCGAAATAACTTCCTCTTTCGATCGCCTTCTGTTTCAATCGCTTGAAGCATCGTATTTGTTACAGTCTGACGTTGACTAAGTCGAGACGGTCGCCCTCGTGGTGATCCTACGCCTTCTAGCTCTCCTACTGCGGCTACAGTAGGAGTGACAGAGTAGGCCAGTTCAACATCGAGAAGAACCTCACCAAGGCGACTATTCTCGATAATTTGCTTCGAAATATCATACCATGGAACAACCGGCCAGTTGCCACTGTCAACAGCGAATTCTTCGCGGTATACAATAGTTACTGCTTTTAATCCTATTCTTCTCCAGGCGATTTTCGTGGTAATCCAGCTCTTCTCGATATTATATTGTGCCCTTAAACGGGCGTCGATTCGCTTCGCCAAATCCCTCTCGATTTTCGACCACTGGATAATCAACTTATGACCAACTTCGCTCTCCTCGTCAAATATCCACTTGTATATAGTCTCAGGAAGCTTTGGCGGCGAGCGACCGCCTGAGAAGAGAGGAGTATACGTAACAGTTAAATTGATTGACTGTGGTTGCGTTCGTCGAGGAGTTGGGGTATCAGGTAAAGGCCGTCGACCAGGCCTTGCCGGCGTAACAGCAAAAGGATCCTCATCGAGGTTGAGGTTATATTGAAGTCGCTGGCCCGGCGTTGACTGCCCAATAGCTTGGTGTTCATAGTGGCCTGCCGGTTGGGTTTCCTCGACTTCGTCAACTTCGAGGTTTTGTTGAGTTATTCCTGTCTCTGTTTCTGCTAACTGAGCAACCCTCTGGGCTGGGGAAGGGATCACCACTACCCGACGGCGTCGAGGTGGCTTAACTGGGGTCTTCGCTGGCTCTGACGCCTGCGCCCTCGCCCTCGCCCTCGTACGTACGATAACTACCCTCGACGGCGAGCCGGTTGTTGTATTCGTCTCTAGGGCTTTTGCTGTTTTCAATCGCTTTCGCTTCGCCGGCCCAGTGGTATTATCAATTGAGGGGGCCCGAGCCCGCCGAGGAGGCATCACGAAAAGCTTTTCACGAGATATTGTAATTTACAGAGATTTCACTACGTGGGCCCCACGAAAGTGGCCCAATTGGGCTACAGTGGCCAGTTTACACCAGTTGGGCCAGTTGGGCCAGTTTGACCCCTGTTGTGATAGTTTACTGATTTTCGGGGTTAATAGGCTAAAATCCGATTTTTGGACGCTGCCAGCGAAACGGACTGTACCAGTGATACCAGTTGTCGGAAACGGTGTTGGCTGGGCTGCTTTTCTGGATCGTCTTATTCAGTTCACCTCTTGGGCTAAGCGTGTGTTGAGGTTGGGATGCCATGTTCCAACGTCTATATGTCTATCAAGAAGACTGCAAAATGTGTACCATCGTAATGGGAAGAGATCCATGTAGTTTCGACATTATTTAGGCTTGTTATCGATTGATATAGCAGCAAAAAACCCATGTCACCCGCGCGTCCCGTAACTTTATAAGCACGAACCATCATATCTGGCCACTTATGAACGTGGAATCGCATCTGATTTCAATGACAATATTATACCAGCGACTTCCAAGCACCTGAGTTTTACAAGAAACCTTTAGCCGCTGCAGTGGTGTCATTTATGGCTTTCTAAAAATCCACTCACATATTCACTACAATCGTAGCAGTCTTGCTATCCGTCGTCCACAACGTAAGTGGGCAATGGAACCCTCTCCTTCCAACGACAGGATCACACCGAGCGGTATTGAGAGTATCCAAGCATTCCTTCCACAACTCTCTCCAAGCTACCAGCCGCAGTGTTCTATCAGTTCTCGTCGACGAGCGGTCAACTTAAATCAGTATGTCTGCCGAACATCTGGTTGACATTTTCAGGTCATTAGGCCTCTAAAAGAGACCTACCATGGCATCGCTCATTATCCCATATTGAAGCCAGTTCTCCCGCGGTCATTGACCCTCCAAGTGCCTAGGCGATTAACTTGTCCCCCCCGCTACCAACCGCTATTTACGTGCTCTTCGCGATTCCGTCACCTGGACAGGCGGTTACTCCAACAGCACTCACGCCAGTGTTAGCTACCACGCTGATGTCGCCCTGAACGGGCTCCGTCACAATGTCGCTCGACCCATGCACTAGACTCTAAGCCAACGTATTTCCCACTACAATAACGTCATACAGGACATCAGTGATGGAGCCTTGGTCCCGAAGTAGCGAGATATCACGAGCATCCCTTCCGTGAAAGATAGGGGCAGGTCGGCCCGCCCCAGCAAGACCTTCGGCATCATCATGCCGAAGCTCTTGCCGAATGCGCCAACCAAAGTGGCCGCAATCTTCTGTTACTTCGAAGCCGGCTGTTTTTGGTAACACCGTACTGCAATAATCTCTCGTCCCTAGGTTTGTTTTCCAAGCAAGCTCCCCGTCGCTGTACTCCTCTCTTCGACTCGCGCCCGTACCGGCTTTATTTATCCTTGTACTCACTACTCTTTCACAAGCTTGTTGGGCACGCTAGAGAGCACGTTGGTCAAGTCGATCGTGAATGCCATAACGGCCAAGGCTCTTCATTCAGGGCTAGCATTCCGCTCGCAGGACATGGATTATGTGAACAACTGCTGTAACGTGCTGCAGGTGCGCAAAGAGACATTCAGGGCAGTCCCCAATCTTGCGGGCGTCGTCCCTTGCCGCGCCAGCCAGATGAGACCACCCTTTCGATGCCATAGCCAAGACTTCAATGGCTTGAATGGCGTCGGGTTCTGGGTTTTCGAGGACAAGGCTGCCGAAACCGACATATAGTGGAGACTTTCCAGCGGAAAGAAAACACGTAAGCTTGCTGGGTGGGATCATTATGATGCTTTCCACATTTGAAGCTGACAACATTCCAAAGGGGGCGTGATGCGTGAAGTCGATATATATTCGGTTGTCGTCTGTATGGCCGTGGTAGCATATCTACTTGAAATGACAGACAAAAACGGCATCTATCAGCGATTGTTAGACGGTTGGTCCAACTTTGATGTATGCAAAGCGGAAAACAATTGAACATGGAAAAATTCTATTTACTCCTGTAGCTATTGCAGTGTATTCGACGGCTGCGGGCTGATGGCTGCTTTAAAGTTGTACCAATTTCTGCTAATCTACGATTGAACTTATGAAGAGTCAATCGTTATCTAGGATACCTTTCAACAACCATCCAAGCCGTGTTAAGGGGAAAGTCGTTTATGTTTTGGTATGAACCACCTTTATCTTACTGGTTCTAGACAGTTCTCTTCTAATTTATTCCCCTCCCCCCCCCCCCCCCCCAAAAAAAAAAAATCTAGTTCCGAGGGGGTCTTTTGACGCTGTTGCGATAGTTGGAATACGGAGTCGTGTGGCACTTCCAGCCACACGCCCGCCAGGCTGAGAGGCCCAAGCCTCCCAGACCCACGTAACAGGCCAAGGGGGAATATCCCTACCTTCTAGTCAATAACACCACTTTTAACTATCATGAACCATCGATTAAGAACCAATTTACTGTTATTTGTTATTGACGAACGGAATTCCGTTTTACCCCCTGTGAAACCTACATCCGCCTTGTGCTAGTTCATGGCGAACCAGTCTATGTTTGAAAACTGACCCGTTGGATCTTGGAGCTGATCTAGTATCTTACCTCCATCACCCATAGGCATTGTTATGTTAACTGTGGTGGCGTCATAGTCTCGCTGCACCGGGCGTGGCGGGGGCATAGTGTCAGAGGCATCAAAGCCCTGTGAGGGGTCTACCAGGTCTACCCGTGAATTAAATCCCTGCGAACTGAACCCCAGAGACCCTAGGAACGCCTCCATTTGCTGATTCAGAATTTGCCTCTATTGCCAAGATGCCACAGTGCCGTTTCTTCGCTCTACATAATGTCTGGCAAGAGTATAGAAGGCCCCGAAGAGGCGATGGTGATTCGCGAGACCCGAGTCATCCGATGCCACCCCAAGTGATTGAACAAACATGTTCAAACACTCTAAATCCTCCTTATTGCCATACTCGACCGCGTTACAAAACAAGACAAAGAACGGAAGGAAAGGTAGGAGCAGTACTGTCCTGAAGTATCCCGTTTCGTAAGCTGCTTGCTTCAATGTCCGGAATGAAGAGGTACATTAACTGACCAGTTGATGTATGATAATATAGTGGGGGTTTTGATCTTGTCAAAGCTGTTGAACCGGTTTAGTGTCGCTCTCGCATATTCAAGACACTGGTTCATAAATGGCTGCGAAGACTCGACAGGGGATGCGCGATGTATCAACGTCATCATGGAGAGGCTAAGCACGTCGTCAGACGCGAAAATGAGGCTAAACAAAGGCTTTAATTCCTCATAGGCACTTAACAATCGCAGTCGTTCCTGTTTATAAGAGAAGAACACGAGTCAGACTTCCTATCTTGACTTGAAGCAAAGTCCGAAACACTCTCTTGTGTGAGTGCGGGTGAAATAACTTGCTTGATTGAATGCAGAAGCCTTTTGGAGAGCTTGAATCTCTCTCTCGAGTACCTTGACCTTCGCTCTCCTGTATGATGGAGACATGGTCAAAGAGTATGCGGAATAGAGGTCGGAGTAGATTTTGCCAGCCGCTCGAGCCACCCGAATTTGGATCTGGCAGTAGAACATGATGGGGCCTGATTGATGGTTACCACCTGGAGGAGGAATTGTGATATCCTCTTCAGGAATGGTGGATGTACGTCCTAGGCGCAGGCTGAGGGTCTTCTCGTTGAAGTAAATCAACCAAAAGAGGAGGCCTGACGAGTTGGGTTCGTCGGACCCAATGTCAGACCCCAGGCCCTGCTTATGATAGCCCAGTGATTGTGAGGTCTCGCTGGCGGCAACGACCGAAGTCCAGGCCAGATGAGGCTCTGAATTTTCCATCCAATATATGCACTGCTCAAGTTTTCAGCCCAATACAACAGCTTCGTTGTTGTTTGATCGTTCGGCCAGACAACTTACTCCGAGAACGAGTGCCAAAGCCACGGAATGGGTACGTGGCAAGAAGAGAGGCAATGCCGCCAAACCACTTTCGATGTTTTGGGCACATATTTTGCGATGATAAGCTTGGTCTTGAGTGATGTCGCTCTTCTCGCACTTCGTCATACCTGCGTGGTCGGGCCACGTTTGCCCATTTGTTAGCAATCTGTCCAGGTTGCTGTCAGGCGAACGGCCAGGGACGGAGAGACAAACCGTATAGGATGAAGTTGGCGATAATGAAGAGGTATTGGTCGAGACTGGGGTCAGAATACACATCCAGAAACAGATCTGCTAGACGTTTTGACGGCATCAACGTGCTCAAGCATTTGAGCAGGAACGCATTCTCCGCTGTGTTAAACAATCAGAGTGTCAGAAAGGGAGCTCCGAAATGATGTGCGACCATGCTTGGTGGGGGAAGTGCATCTCAAGGATCGAGCTCACCGCAAGGGTTCCAGATCATTCGGAGCACTACGCCAAGAGGCATCATGTTTCTTTTGTGTTGACTAGAGTCTGAGCCGGGGTTTTGCCAGTGAGTAGAGTTTCTCGAGGCCAGAGACTTGTGGCTTTTGTGTACCGCTTCGACAGTGTTTTTCAGATCGTTGAGTAGATCACGAGTGTCGCTACTAAGTGAATCGCCCTCGTTTTTGTCGATTAGTTTTTGGATAAACTTGGTTGCAAAACTTGTATGAGCACTCAGGGCTGACAATCCTTCAAGTTCAAGGTGACCGACCCCAACCGCAACTTCTTTGTTGTCATCGGGTGCTTGATGACCAAGTTCGTGGCGAAGTAGACCTTTGTGAACACGAAATCCCCGGAGGCTTGCACTTGATCGATCGATTGGACTGTTAGGGATAGGTAATGGGGTGTTGATAATCGACGAAACACAGCCCTTAACCGCGGGTCGCAAGGGAGAGTCGCCGGCCAGCTCTAAGACGAGGCGGTCAATCTGCCTTATGCGCTCGTCAAGAAGGGAAATCTTGCCTGCTCTAGTGTTTGAGACGTGAGCAAGGGAAATGCCAAGACGCATGAGCACCAACCATGGCCTCAAAATACAAGCCAGCTTTTATCACTTACACCTGCTCAGCTATAGACTCCCTTTGCCGTTTCGACCTTGCCACCCGAGGGGTAACGGTGCAAGGGAACTCGAAACGTAGGCAATTGGAACATGGCGCAACTTTGTCGCATCGGATCTGTTGAAGGCATTGCCAATCGGTCATTTTCCTTGTCATCGCCTGCTGCAGTGATAGGCAGTTGCGAGGGAAATTGGTATCGGCCAGAACTTACCTTACGCCGTGAGCAGTTATCGCACTAGTTTTGCCAAGAAATCAGCGTTGCACTTTCAGATGGCATAGATAGCAGGCGAAATCAACTTACGGCTTTGGACAAGTTGGTCCCAGGAGCGGGATTGGATGAATTCTTCGTGGAGGTGGTCAGAGGATGTGCAGAAAAAGACATAGTGACTGAGGTGGAGGTATGATTGGGGTCGAAATACGTATGCGAATATGGCAAGGCCAGGCAGGCTATTAAGTATGTGCTACCGAGATCCGGCGCTATTACGGAGGCCAAGTCAAAAGAACCGGACCAACTCGGAGTTTCGGTACACGAGTCCGCCTCCGAAAGCCCGCTAATAGCCTGTATCAATGTAACAAGCGATCGGGACGACGCATTAGCGAGATATAAATCAAAAGTTTAATCCAGGCATATCGCACGGACAGATTCCAGAAAACACACAAGTAACCTGCTACGTATGATTTTATTGGCTACCATGAGACATAAGACGTTTACTTCAAAACGGAGGAGACGTCTGATAACAGTACTCGGTATTTCTCCCAGGTACTTAATAAGGGGACACACATGAGTCTTACTCGGGTATGAGACTGCTGAGTTTTGATTACTCCTTAATTATGATGTGATTTCTAAAGAGTACTTAACTTTCTCCTACATATCTCCAAAATATCTACCTTTGTAAATCAAAAAAAGACTTTAACTACCTATGTAATTAATGTAGAAGTTAGAGAAACAATAGCTCGGCAGCTAGGAGCACATTGGTGCACATCGGGGCACGTTAGAGTTGGCCAGGAGTGAGCAGTAATGGCTTAGGGTATTAGCATCAGTGGCGGTGGCGCTGCCAAAATCGAGAAGCTTGTTCAAGGAGAAATGACATCGATCCATAAAGGCATATGCTTCCGGCTTGCCAAAGACAACCTATCGTCACTAACGTGCACAAAGTCGACAATGAATTTGCCACAACGACACTTGTGATATCTGGCCTACCGGATACAAGCCATCACCACTTCCTCACGGCTCTTGTAATCTAAGAAATCATACGAAGCGAGCTACTTGTTGTGTACTAGTAAAGTAAGCTAGAATTAGTATAATTGTTGGAACAGTTGTTGAAACAACGGCATTTCATAACCGTATGATACACATGCTTCAGTAACATACAAGGGAAGAGGGCACAGTCTGGATACTCGGCCCTCGGTTACCCAAATGAGGGGATTAAATTACGTTGGATTCGACTGACTCAAGGAACACACGAGACCTACTGCTACCCGTACAAAGGCCAAGTCTTGTAGGTAGAATGACATTCACAGAATTAGACATCTTTAGTCAAACCTACATTGTGATTACGATCAAAATAGAACACATTCAACAATATTTAAAGTTCTAAATTATGTCTGTTTCTCTATCCCAATATCTATAGCAAGAAAGAATTATTCCATGTGTTTTAAATACTTCTAATATGAAATTCTTCAAGATTGTACATGTTGCCAATGTTAGGTTAATGTTGCGATAGTTGGAATACGGAGCCGTGTGGCACTTCCAGCCACACGCCCGCCAGGCTGAGAGGCCCAAGCCTCCCAGACCCACGTGACAGGCCAAGGGGGAATATCCCCACCTTCTAGTCAACAACACCACTTTCAACAATCATGAACCATCGATTAGAACCAATTTACTGTTATTTGTTATTGACGAACGGAATTCCGTTTCACCCCCTGTTTCACCCCCTGTGAAACCTACACTGATCAGTGGTAAACCTCACAGTTGCCATTAATTTGGTTAACTTCACAATTACCACTCTGCTACGGACAAACCGCAGATCAGCAAGGTCAACACCAGAAGAGACGACTTCTTGAACTGGATACCCAAGCCCAGGTAAAAGTAGGGATTTCGTGCTAACGAGAGAAGAAGCGAGAGTAACTGGGATCTACGGAAACCAGCAGAAGAAAGCTTCTTTTCCTCGAATCTACCAGCAATCCGATTATTCGAGTAACCTAGGGACTGCTACGCTCACCCTAGGCGGGATAAGGTTAATCGCAGCCAATTATCGCTGGCAAGAGCGTTCCATCACGCGTTTTCAATCACCAGAAGAAGAGACCTACCGAATCGACGGTCTTCCAACCTCTTCACGCCACAAGGGCGAAGATTCACGAATCCCACAAGGGACAACAACTTCCCCAACTACAACTATCCCCCACGCGCGGTGCCAATCACGAGGCGCCCGCTAGTTTCTCAATAAATCCCCAGACGAGGTGCCAACCGCGAGGCGCCTGCCACAAGAGACCTCCCCACTAGAAGAAGAACACGCCGAAAGATTCTAAACTTCTTAATAGTAAGGAGCGAAGCCCGAAGCGAGAAAGAGAGATTCACGAGAGAATCTACGAAGTAATCCTTTTATACTGTCAGAATGGAGCGAAATTCACGAGAAGGATCGCCCGCGAGCGGCGTCACTGCCAAAAGCCAATCAACAGTCCCCATCCCACAGAGAATCGAAAGTATGATCGATCCAGCAGTATGGGGCAACTGGGCAATCGACCTTACAAACGCTAGCCCACAGCAACTGGGTTCCTATATGGGTTTCCTACTTGAGACCTATGAGAAGAGGAATCTCACGGGCCTCGAGCTATGGAACGAAGTTTCTCCCGATTTCGCCGACTGGTCAGAAGAAGACTTCCAGAACGTACCTCCCCCAATCCTACGATTCTTCAGAGACTATTTAATCGGTAACGGCGTCTACGTCGAAATGGATGGCAAGAAAATCTCGAAAAACGTGGCATTAGCCCTCAAAAAGGAAGAATTCCACTACTGGTCACCCCAAGAACTCGAACAAGGCGTCAAGAGATATCGCAACCTGAAGGCTCTGATAAAAGACCCCGAATTCCACGAAGAGATCACGAGACCGGCAACAGTAGCCAACAGCACAGGAGGAAGAGTCGAACCAACCCTACAGCCACCTCCTCCACAAGAACAACAACAGTGGCAACTACCGTACCGACCGCCACATCCCACGGTCTCTCCGTTAACAGACTTCCAACCATACGAGTCAACAGACCGTATCGGAAAGCAATTAACAGAATTCGCGAAACTATACCCCGACGATATGAAATACAGCGGCGATATGTACGATGTACGCGAAAAGAAGGGCTGGACCGGACCGTTTACTTTAGCAGCCATAAACGGCGAAACCTGTACTGTCGATACGCCACGTGGTCCGAAGACCTTCCGGTCTACCGTAGTCAAACCATACTACGAAGATCCCGATCAACCACCTAATTCCATCGCCGCGCCAGAAGAAGAAGAACCCGAAGCTGAGATACCGCAGCAGGAAGTAGTACGCGACGAAATTATCGTCGCCGGCGGAGGCAGTGAACCGGACGAACCGCAAGAGGCACCGGAGCCACCGAGAAGACGCCCGGGCAGACCCCGGAAGAGACCACTGCCAATCGCCCACTTCACAGAGGAATTCAACGATGACCCGGATTATCAACAAATATTCCTATCGATTAAGGAGCAAGCAGACGAAGAATTAGCAATCAAACTACGACGAGAAGGTGTTATTACTACACCAGGCGAACCGTTCGAACAGTCAACTAAACAAGAGATCAACAGCCTCATCGCTAGAGGAGTGTTCAAATTCACCCAGTTCAATAAGAGAAGGCACCAGAACGTACGAATCTTCCGATCTCGTATCGTCAACGAAGTCAAGGGTAAAACAACCGAACCCTACGAGAAATCGAGACTTGTAATACAGGGTTACGCCGACGATGGCAAGAAGGCTATATTGACCCAATCGCCAACGATTCAGCGGGCGAGTCAACGGCTAATTCTGTCAATTACCCCGTCACTCCTACGAGAAGGGAAACAACTATGGCTTCGAGATATCACACAAGCCTACGTTCAATCCTCCACAAGGCTCAATCGTACTATTCTCGCCTACCCACCGAAGCAAATTCAAGACCAGTACCCAAAAGGGACCATTATGGAGGTTGTGAAGCCTCTGTACGGAATCGCAGAAGCTGGAACCCACTGGTGGGCAACGTATCACAAGCATCACAGAGAGAATCTCCAGATGGTTACTTCTTCGTACGATCCATGCCTATTGATCTCATCTACCGAAAATCCACACTTTGGCTGTATCGGCATGCAAACCGACGATACCCTCGGTTTGTCAGACAAGGCGTTCTCACAATTAGAAGACGAACAGTTAGAAAAAGCGGCTTTTACGGCAAAAGCGAAGAATATCCTCACAATTGACGAACCCCTCCAATTCAACGGAGGGATAATCGCGCTGTCAACCGACAATTCGATCAATTTGAGGCAAAAGGGACAAGCCAAGAAGTTACGATGTATTGAGACTACTAAACCCAACCCAAAACAGCAATATGTCGAACAACGCGCCAGAGGGGCGTACATCGCGTCAATTTGCCAACCCGAGGCCTGTTTCGATTTATCCACTGCTGCCCAACACCAAGACCCCTCGCCAGAAGCGATAAAAGCACTGAATCAACGGATTCGATGGCAAATAGAATCGCCTAACCGAGGAATAACGTTTATCCCACTCGACCTTACAACAGCCAAGCTATTCGTTTTCGTTGACGGGTCGTTCGCTAATAACCACGACCTCTCCTCCCAATTAGGGTTTCTGATCATCCTAGCCAACGACACTTCCTCTGACAGCAACAACGGAGAATTCACGATTCACGGTAACCTCGTTCATTACAGCTCTACGAAGAGTAAACGAGTCACCCGCAGCGTATTAGCGTCAGAGATCTACGGGATGGTCGCTAGCGTCGATATGGCCTACGCCCTCGCCACAACCCTGGCGACAATCACTGACCACCTCAACCTACCAACGATTCAGACAGTTGTCTGTACCGATTCTTATTCGCTGTACGAGTGTCTCGTGAAGCTGGGCACTACCAAAGAAAAGCGACTCATGATCGATATCATGGCGTTGAGACAATCGTACGAAAGACGAGAACTACAAGAAATTCGTTGGATTAACGGCGAAGACAACCCTGCTGATGCCCTCACGAAGAGCAAACCAAATCGAGCCCTCGAGAGATTCGTTGATAGCAACACGATAACGATACGTATGGAGGGACGGGTAACAAGACCGTAACTACGGGAGAAAGTAGGGATAGGAGGCCGAATTGACGAGGAGACGGAACTGTATAGGGACAACGTATTCCAACCGCTTCAACACCATAAAAAGAGAGTTTCCAGTGTTGCGATAGTTGGAATACGGAGCCGTGTGGCACTTCCAGCCACACGCCCGCCAGGCTGAGAGGCCCAAGCCTCCCAGACCCACGTGACAGGCCAAGGGGGAATATCCCCACCTTCTAGTCAACAACACCACTTTCAACATTCATGAACCATCGATTAGAACCAATTTACTGTTATTTGTTATTGACGAACGGAATTCCGTTTCACCCCCTGTTTCACCCCCTGTGAAACCTACAGTTAAAGTTGAACTAAGTACCTAGGCTCTGTGCCTCGCACATCTTCTTGTAAAGTTCTCCCTTCACAAGAAGCTGCTCATGCGTGCCCTGCTCGACAATTCTACCTCCATGGAAAACACAAATGATGTCAGCATGTCTGATAGTTGATAGACGATGAGCAACCGCGATGGTAATTCGCTCTCCGGACGAAGCTGCCTTATTGAGAGCCTCCTGAACAACCCTCTCAGACTGTGTGTCAAGAGCGCTTGTGGCTTCGTCGAGAAGAAGGACTCTGGGGTTACGGATCAGGGCCCGTGCAATGGCGATGCGCTGGCGCTGTCCGCCGGAAAGTTGAGTGCCGTTGGCACCACATGGAGTGTCAAGTCCCTCCGGCAGGGAACTGATGAAATCCCAGGCGTTGGCCGCGCGGCACGCCTCAATGATATCGGCCTCCGTAACGGTCGCTAGATTATCCGACGGGATACCCAAAGAGATATTCATGCGAATTGTGCCAGGGTACAGTACTGGCTCTTGTTGCACAAGAGCAATATCTTTACGGAAAAGCCATGGATTCATCTGATCGACCGCTTTGCCGTCGACCTTTAGATGGCCCGAGACAGGGTCATAGAAACGTTGGAGGATGGCAATCATGGTACTTTTGCCGCAGCCGGATGCGCCTACAAAGGCGACGAATTGACCTTGCCGTATCTACAGCGGGTCAGTTAACCTCCAGCTTCTATTAGAACCGCAAATTTTTGAATGCCACTCACCGAAAGGTTAACTCCACGGAGTACTCTGGTCTGTGGTCTCATGGGATACGAAAACCGAACCTGGTCAAACTCCATTGCAGCATATTTTTCTGGGCCGAAGTCCCGGTTTTCTGGTGTTTCGCGAATTACGGGCTGCAGTTGATCGAGCCAGAACATGTAGTTGGCTGCATTGACTGCCTTCGTCATGCCTATTGCTTATTAGCTGTACTCCGCAGGCAGATACATCAATGTACTAGATGCAGAGGTTACGTACTGGACGAAAATCCGAAAAGAATGGAAGCTTGCTGGCCGGAAAAGAAAACTGAAAGAAAAGATATAAAGAAATTGACCATTCCGAGGTTTCCAAAAGAGACCAGTCGGCAACCGTACCTAGAACTGTGTCAGTCTGCTTTACGGCGGAATGCCAGCCACGGGCCGAGATGATGCGAGACTCACCAGAAACCCAAGGCCAAGAACCAGTATTCTACGCTCTGGGTGAACGCAAAAGGAAGCATAATGAGCAGAATAGCCTTGCGAGAGTCGTTGTTGGCTTGGTCCAGTTCGTTTGTATATCTTTCTAACACATACTTTTCAATAGACAAGGACGAAACAGTACGGATAGCTGTGATAGCCTCAGATGCGATTGATGCGCTATGGGAAAAGCGTTTTGAGATCTTCACATCCATAGCAGAGTCCATTCTAATGCGTCCGTAGCCCGCAAGGAGCATGGGTGGAAGGCCGGCAAGAACGATCACGAGGCCGAGTCTCCAACTGTACACAATAGCCAGAATACTACAAGCCAGGACGCTGATGATGGCCGTAAGAATTAGGGCGATGGTGAATCCCATGAGCTCAAATACGGCCTGGGGGTATGAGTCTGCCCTACTGGTAAGGGCGCCTGTTGTGTTCTCGGGGCGATCGAAAAACTTGAGATCTTGTCTCAAGATATTGTCAACAATTCGCCTACGAAGCTTGCGACTGAGTTCCTGGTAGTGATGGCGAGGTTAGTCGAGCCCAGCAGCCAACAAAGAAAGAAATGCTCACCGTCGCCACAACATTGGAGCACCAGCCCAAGGTGAAGTATACAAAGAACGCCCCAATTCCCGCAACAAAAAACATAAGAGCTAGGAAGTTGCCCCTTCGACGCATATCCGATCCTGAGGCCTCAAAGACTTGAATGAAGCTGGCCATTAAGACAGCCTGACCAGGATACAGCCCAGCTGAAGCAGTGAACTTTTGTTAGATCTAGACACAGTTGTTGCAAGAGATGAACTTACCTCCAAGGCAGCAGGCCGTAACGACGGCCAAGAAATACAACTTAAGCTCGGGCGATCCCTGTAGAATACGACGAACTGTGGTGAGGAAGCCTACTCGCTGCCACTTGTCGTAATCGTCCCTCTCGACAAGTCGTTCCATAGCATTATGCCCTACCGACGAGTGACTGGTCAGAGTGGGGGCCAGGGCCAGAGTTTCGGCTTTGTGTTCCTCAACATCGGAGCTTGCTGCTCCGTCCGAGTCATCCTCCTTGACAGCCAAATCTTGAGCGCGAACTAGGCGAGAATACGCGCCGCCCTGATCCAAGAGAGACTTATGTGTGCCCTGCTCAACGATTTTGCCTTTCTCCATAACCACAATATTGTCCGCGTCGCGAATCGTCGCTAGCTTGTGCGCAATAGTGATAGTCGTCCGCCCCTTTGAGACATTATCGAGGGCCTGTTGAACAACTTTTTCGGCATTGGGGTCGAGAGCGGAAGTAGCTTCGTCAAGAAGGAGGATGCGAGGCTCGGAGATAATGCTGCGGGCGATCGCTACACGTTGCTTCTGACCTCCGGACAAAAGACCACCGCGTTCTCCGATAACAGTGTCGTAACCGTTGGGGAGGTTAGTAATGAACTGGTGCGCGAAAGCAACCTTGGCAGCCTCTTGCACGCGTCGAAGCTTGTCAGGTCGGGACTCGTTTTCCCAGGGGGTACCAATAAGGCCAGTGACAATATTGTCGTAGACCGAGCCGCTAAAGAGGATGGGCTCCTGCTGGACGAGACGAATTTGTTTCCTTAGCCACTGGACGTTGAGGGTGTTGATAGTACGCCCATCAAGCTTGATCGTGCCGGATGCCGGGTCATACCATCGCTCCAGTAGACCGACGATTGTGCTCTTGCCACTACCGCTGGCACCCACTAGGGCGGTGGTCTTGCCAGCCGGGAAGTGTAGCGAGTAATTGTCGAGAACCTTAACATCAGGTCGCATAGGATAACTAAAGGTGACGTTACTGAACTCGACATCTCCTGTGACCCAGGTGGGCCGGTCACCCGATTCGTCCAGTGGATTGATGGCGGACTTGCGGTCTATCAACTTGAATAGTTCGCTCGCCGCAGAAGCTGCCCTGGTAAAGTCGATGAGATGCGGAGCCATGGCCGTAAGACTGGCGGCAGCAACAGTGACAGACATAAAGACACTGTGGCAAGATTTTCAATGAACAAGAGTGGCCAAAAGACACTGAGCCAAAGCCCAGAAAAGATAACTTACATGAATACATCCCCAACATTGTCGACCTCACCCTTGGCGATCATGGAGATGGCTTGCCAGAAACACAGGCCAATTCCGGCGAACATGACGAAGTACTCACTGGAGAAGAGCAGCCCTAAAACTGGACTCTTTTTGTGGCCGACCTTCGCGGATTCCGACAAGTACCCATCGAACTTTTGGATGAGGCGCGAGCGGAGCTCAAAGGCCTGGATTGTTCGGGCGCTGGCCAAGATGCTCTCGGTGAATGAACCAGCCTCTGCGTTCCAGCCGAGGATCTTAACTTCGTATCTCGTTTCAAAGTATGAGGCAACAAGTGTGCACAAAATAATAGCCGGTGCAATACAGCCGGTAATCAAAGTCAACTTCCAGTTTGTGACAAAGGCCAGTATGAAGGCTGATATGAACGCAGACAGGCCCTGAACGACGAGACCGAGCTTGTCCGAGATGCCCGCTTGTATGAGCTTGCCGTTGGAGGTCGCTTGCATGGAAATGGAACCACCGACACCAGAATCAAAATAGGCGATCTCCTGGCTCAGCCCAGCTTGGAGATATTCGCGGCGTATATTTCTCGTGATCCGATACCCAGCGAGGGTGAAAAGGGTGCTGTATCCGTACGAGACGATGAAGCGTCCGATTCCAATCAAGAAGAAATAGAGACTAGGTTTCTGTTAGCCTGGTTACAGCTCGTTTGAAGACTAGCAGGATGAATGTAGCATACGCAAGCCGTGCAGCGTCACTCCGAAAGTCGGCGGGCGAAGAGGACCCTGAGCTGTATTTGGTGATGATCGTGACAAATTGCCCAAAAACCAAGTTGACCATGGCCATCCCCACACCAGAGCCGATTGCGCACAGGAGGGCCACAGCTTGCATCATGAAGTCGACTTTATCGCCATAGCGGAAGATCCTCATGTATCCGCCAGCAGCATTTGAATTCTCACCCGCACCAGCCACCACGTCTGAGACGCTGTTCCTGGGCTTCTGCTTTTCCATTGAGGCGCTCATGTCTAGTAAGACGGGCCAACCTGCCGAGCGGTATGCGTGCAATTTCGTGCGTTGCAGGTCGGAGAAAAGAAACGTCAAAAGTAAGAACCTAGTGAGTGTGAAGGAATTCAATGGATGACAGTGAGTAGGATATTGACCCTGACGTCTGATGTAGGAGGGCTTTTATCAGGTGGCATGCTCGCGAGAGGGAGCTTCGGGCTGCGCATCGCGGACTCTCCGAGTCTGGATAGACCAGCCAAGCCTGCCCCTACCCACAGATCGGCAGGACCAGGCTACACCTAAAGAACTTCATTCTGTATTCCATAAGATGAACGTCTCTTGGCGAACCTAATTGTGTCGAGGTTGGATGGAACTCGCGGGGTTTCGGATGCTGGCGCAGGTGCTTAAACCCCGACTCTTCAAACCTTTCTCCCGAACAGGAAGTGCACCAAACCTTCAGAGTAACCAGACACGTCATGAATCCAAGCCAGACATCATCCAGCATTGAAGCATTCCGAACCACTGGGGGCGGGACGTAATAGATGTCAACATCGCTGACAAGGAAGTTCCCCTTACTTCAGATACGTGGGGCCATTCCATTTGCAATGAACAATGGAGTCTCGCACCTACGAGGCTCTTTCAACCCTACCTAGGGTAATCAAGCCGAAGACACAATATTGGCCACGGGTGACGGTTGAAAGGCTTGCCACGATGCTTGGCGCTAAAAGCTTCGACGTTAAGACAACTCTACGTGTCCACAAAGTGTAATGGCGGAGCGAGCGCATATCCCTCGTTGCCTATCATTAAGTTTCTAGAGGGTAACTCGTTCACAAACTGTCAAGACAGATAGTAGGGTGATTACAAGGGCTCCTACGACAATCCTCAATACTGCTGTTTCGATGTTTATAGGACGACGTAGTCCAGCCCGACTGCTACTCGGGCTAGAGTTCAGTCTAGTCAATAGAAGACAGCTATGTGTAGACTGGTAGTTCACTTTTTTTTGCCATCCCTCGCAGCCGTCGGTGGCTTCGTCAATTCGCTGTACCTTCGATCCCTGACACAAATCATCGCAAGGAGTTCATGTACTATTATTCATGGAAAAATAACGAAAAAGTCTCGGGCAGAATAATCCTGTATTACAATATAGCACACAACAAGGGGTACACAATTGGGTTGCAAGTAGCTTGTTTTAATGGAAGTAAAAGTAACGGAATTCAGTGTTCATAAACTTGATGTTGAGGAAGGGCACCTGAGGCAGCACGTGCCGGACTAATCCCCAATAGCTATGTGCATGGCTGTTTCGTTACATCTTGTTGTTCGTTTTCCCTTCTTGAGGTATGATAATTACTCAATAAATACAATACAAGAGAAAACGCAACATTATATGTATACCATACGATTTCAAGCACCAGTCGGAGGGCCGGTATATTGATGACGACCCCGTGCCAGGTACCAACCAACTGACAACATAATGGCCGCAACAAATACCACAGGCGCATAGTTGACTGACGCTGCTGTAACCGGCAGAGGAGACGGCATGCAAAAAAGCGGGATCGCCAGAAGTGACCAACCTGAATGTAATCAAGGTCAAAGGTTAGCTACGATTTTCGAGTTTGGTTGAGCTAGACAAAGAAGTAAAACTTCAAGACGCATACCTATAGTAATAGCGTTGAGGAGGTATCCCAGGCGACCGAGACGAAAACTGGCCTTTGCCACAGGCTTGCGGCCCTGGGAGAGGCTGATGACGACGGGCGAAGCATATGCTCCTGTGAGGCAAATTACACCAACACCGGAAAAGGCACTAAAAGCGACCGGCGATCCGAAGTAGATGAGCCCCAGCAAAAGTTCTATGACCATGCAGAGCATCATGGCGTTGAGGGGAACACCGAGGGCATTGTTGACCTTCTTGCACCACCGCGATCCTGGCACGGCCCCATCCCTAGCAATAGCCCATGTGGCCCTCGAGGACGCTGTCGTGCAGCCTATGCCGCAGATGATGCCAAGAATCACGAGCGGCATCAGCAGCGCAAAGGATGCCCCAGAAGAACCAATGGCGCTCTTAATAATCATTGGGACGGGCTGCCCCCCTGACACGGCAAGGAGCGTTTGAATGTCAGGGAGGACAAAAACAAGAGGTATGAGGAAGAGAAGACCGGCCACAGTATTGATGCATGCCGTAGCCACCATAGCCCGAGGCACCTGAATGGATGGGTATCGAACCTCTTCACACATCCTGTGAGAGATAGATTCGTTAGCTATGCCATAGGGACGCCCTCAAATGCGATACGAGTCTTACGAGATAATCATGCCGGTAGACGACGTGGCATAGCCAGCATGCATCAACCCAATGCAAAACGACCACCCGTAGGGCCAGCCAGACTGTGTCTCAAAATGACCAAAGACGTAACCAGCTGAACGCCTCCCATTACGGGCGACGACAAGGACAGATATGATGATTGCGATGACTCCGGCAAAGGTCCAAAAGATAGCGAAGGTCTTCAGGCTGCATGTCAACGAGGAACAAAATCTTTCAAGGGGGGGCGGCCTGGGGTGGTCCAGCAACTCACGTCTATCCACGGAAGCCAGCGATTGCCCAACGAGGCAACAAGGTTGCATAGCAGGGTAATGGCAACGAAGATGAGAAAAATCTGATATGTCTGTCCAGGAAAGATGCCTACACCGGGCTCTGACTCGAACACGTTGAGACAGGCCGCGAAAAAGGTCGCCGTGCCAAAGTTGACAGACAGAGTGATAGAGATATTGCCTACGACAAAAAGCCATCCACAAATCCAGCTCGTCAGAGGTCGGTGTTTCTCTGGAGTAAGCATTGCGGTTTGGTAGTACACGCCTGGTCAAACCATCGTCAGTTGGCAGCCATGGATCAACCGGACCGTAGATGGACGGAGCCCGAACAAACCCACCTCCTGCTGTGGGATAGATGCTGGTGATTTCTCCAAGAGACGCGGCCACACAGATGACGATAAGTGCAACAAGTAGCCACCCCCATATGATGTTAACAGGTCCTCCGCCAATCAGGGGGTAATTCAGGGTAGTCGCCAGGCCGTAGGGGTTTGCCGCCAAGACGAACGCCATGAAGGCGACGTGGGAGGTCGAGCGATTGCGGCTCAGCTGCGCGTCATAGCCAAGATGGCCGAGCATATCATCGGCCGACGTTTGTTCAACTATGCCGTCGGCGCTTGTGCGGCCGTCTCTGGCATTTTTTTCTGCCAGTTTAAGACCATCCGGTGGCCCATAACTGTCATGGGCACCACGGTCTTGCGAGATGATACGGGACATTCTGAGAAACTCAAGCTTGGGGATGGTCAGGTGGCGGGTAAATATTCAAAGGGGTGAAAAATGTCGAAGGTGAGTGACAAGAAGGCAGAGAGAGTGGTGACTACGTGAAGAATTGAAAGGGGCGGCAACCCCTGTTCGCCGTCCACACCTCCACAAAGAGCTAATAGATGTAACCACTCAACATTAACTCCCAGCAGTACAACGCTGAGCTGCAAATAGAACCTTGTACGGACCTGAAAGGCCTGCAGTCAGAAGACTGTGGAACTCTCAGGGTCCGAAGATTGCTGTAGACACTCGAGGCCGTGGCTACTGGTTAGTCCCAGCTGAGCTATGCAGTAATCACTGAGACAGTCGGACCAAGCGGACCAGCCACCATCCGAAAGTCCGACCCTTTCATAACTTATAAGACACTGCCTCCGTCTCCGCGTCCGAAATACCGCTGTGGCTGTCGCCAACCTCCACAACACAACGTAGGCCTCTTTTTTGGATGCAATCTAACCAACCACCATGGAGGACATTGAGAAAACTGGTAAGGCCGCAAGCACATCGACGACCCCGGCTACCGTGGAGGCTGCTTCCGCTTCGCGTCACAAGCTCTCAGTAAGCACGTACCGAACAACTTACAGCATGCACCACAGTTTCCTGGCCCCCATACTTACCAGGGCTACATAATGTAGTGCGATGCATGCCGACTGCGAAAGGTGAGCATTCAGAGCCCAGTCTGCCTAAGTTTTTAGACGGTAGGACTCACAAGCTTGCGGCTTCAGGTCGGGTGCGACAGGCAGAACCCGTGTGCGCGGTGCACACGCCTGGGCGTAGTCTGTACGTACGCCCTCGGTTACAAGGCGAGGCCGAAAAGAGCCGTCAAACCGGGCCCCTCGGCCACCGCGGAGCGGGGACACTTGTGAGTGGGTTCCGGACCCAGTTGTGATCTGTGGGTATGGCTAACACAGCACCTAATTATATGCAGGGAAGCAAAGATCGATGATCTCTCTGAACGGCTTGGCAAGCTCTTCGTCCTCCTTGAGGATTCGAGTCGCGGCGCATACAGCTCATCAAGTCTATCTGGCGGCCGCGAATCCAACAGCAAAAGCCCTTGGCAGATATGCCAACCTGACGGAGGAGACGATTTGTCTCCCGCTGACGAGGAGTCGCAGTACACGGGAGACTCGTCTCTCGCGGCCCATGCCAACTTCACCACCGATGTGTTGGAGTCAGCTTTGCAAAGTAATGCCTCCCATTCTGGCACTGATGAGGTTCAGTCGTTTATACAAACCGTTCGAGATACCATCAGACGGTCGGGCACATCAGCCATCCCATCTCCGGGGAGCAGCGGCTCGAAACTTGTCCCCGAGACCCACGGGCACTATCTCCCCCCGGTGCAGTTAACATTAGAATGCCTTCGTATTCTTAAGGAAAGTCCATTGATCAGCAAATTCTGGATCATGTGCTTTGATAGCGTTGGACAGGTCACGAACCAGCTGCTCGGTCTCTATACTCTTCAAACCATATCAACTCCACCCGAGCTGGTCATCACTTACATCGGCTTGCACTCATTGTTTTTGGCGTGTGCTAGAACCCTAACGTGTCCAGAACGCCGAGCCAGATACCTGGAGGAAGCCAACTCGTGTCAGGAAATTGCCGATGTCGTACTCGCCCGGCTCCCTCTCCATCTGCCGACGACAGTCGAGTGCGTACTCGCTATGACCATGGCGGTGAGTTGTCATGTCCATCTACTTCCCTCAAACAGGCACATATTTACAGATGATTTTCAGGCAGAATACTGCATCTCCCAGTGCAAGACCGTGACGGCGTGGACTTACGTCAGCGTGGCCTCACGAATGAGCCAAGCTCTAGGACTGCATCGAGTGGCATGCGAAAAGACTGAGAGCTTCAGTACCGAGGCCCGGCAAAATTCGAAGCTTTTCTGGTCGCTTTACATCATCGAGAAGAATCTCTCGCTTCAGCTTGGCCGGTCATCAACTATCAATGATCACGACCTCACCCTCCCGCTGCGAGATGTCCGACTCGGCTACGAATGGGGAAGCACGCTTGGTATCCTATCTTCCACGTGGCTACAACTAGCACAGATCGAGGGGCGAGTGTACGAGGAACTTTACAGCCCACTTGCATTGACGTTGGATCAAGAGGAGAGGGTTGCTCGAGCAGCGACCCTCTTGGCAGATGTACAGAGGATTACGGACGAGGGGGATCAGCCGAACGTGAGTTTTTATGCGGATTCTGTGACTTGCTCTGGTTCACTTACTGGCGTTTCATCACAGACACGATTTATGAGAGAGCGGCGAAAAGTCCTCGGAGGACAGCTCGACGATTTGCTAACGCGATGTGACCATGTATCACACCTATCATTCGTGTGCCTCATCCATCGCAGCGTCACCCTAGGGAGCACTTCCTTTTCCGAAGAATGCATCTCCACGGCCAGAGAAGCGCTAAAGCAGTACACGGAAACCATGTCTCTAGAGGGAACGCAAGACGCATTTCTCTTCGAACTGTGCACCCACTGGTCGGTTTCCACGCTTGAGATCTTGCTGCCAGGCCGTTTGGTTGCAGATGCTAACTCGGGAGCAGGTCGATGCTCGCCGTCACGTCTGCCCCCTTCTTCGTTGTTCTCTGTAATGCCGTCTGGACGCTCCAAACTGAGGACTTGCGGCTCCTCGGCTCTTTCGTCAAGTCGCTGGAGAGTGCGGAGAGCGAGGAGTCGCCCAGTGCCACGCATCTCCTGGGCAGCTTTAAGCCCCTACACGACGCCGCCGTACATTATTTTGAGCTCAGGCATGGCCTCGCCCCCCCTGTTGCCGACGCGAGCATAGAATCCATCTCATTTGGCTCCATATACGATGATATGGTTTCTGACATGGACCAAGAACTCTTTCCTATGCAATGGCAGGCGGTTCCCCTGGATCCGTTCGACCAAACTAGTTTTGGCATGTATGGTGGTCGTCCTGGGCATCCTTAACAAGACGTCTCAGACAAGCTAGCTAAATAGGTAGGGTGCTTCAAGTGTATTGATAGAGTTGTTGACAAGGAGCTACTGGTTAGTAGACCTGCCAAAAATACTACGGTATTTTAGGTCCATTTAAGTCATAATAATCATTTCAATCCATCTATTATGCCGGATAAATACTTGCAAGAGGATTCAATAAAACTCCAGTATTTGAAAAACTGATTGTTTATTCAATAAAAATACTGGACTTAATGATTGTAGGTTAGCTAAAGAAAAAGAATTTAGTTTAGCAAGTTTAGCAAACACTTATTTGACTTGCTTAATAAAATCCAGAATAAAACATTCTGACCATTTAAGCGTACAAATACGTGTATATTTCTCTATCATCGCGCACGACTGTGCGGCTGTTCCTTTCAGTAGTGCTCGGTAACTAGATTGTAGAGCTTTCTTGGCTTGACAGTCAAGCACATCTCCAATCTACTACTCCATGTCCTGACTGGTATTACACAATCATGCCATATTGATTTTTTCTGCTTTATGTTTTAGTACATACAATCTTCCACCTACTATTAAGTAAAAAGTTATATTAAAATAGCTTACTTAGTTTTACACTTAGAAGCCTCATACCTAACCTTAAAGGCCCAGATAACGACATAGAATTATAACATTTATACTTGGCTTCCTAGGCTTAGGAGAGCAACCGTCTAGCGTATGATGTTGCTGTCCCTCTCCTCTCCACTACCCCCTTTCTTCGTCATAGTTGCAAGCAGCAAGTCCTTTCTCTTACTAATGAGTTCCTCGGCTTTGGTTTGATGCCTCTTTTTGATGCTGCGATAAGTCCCATAGACAGGGTAAGCCAAAAGGCCTGTTATTGCTACACCGTTCAATTAGTCGTGGCCACTATACGCCCTGTCGGCCGGTCGTAGCATTACGTACCGCTGCCGGCTTTCGTCACTGCACAGAATGATCCACGGGCGATAGCTTTGAAGAACCCTTCCCCGCCTTCGGAGCGAGCTCTGCGCCATGGTGTCACCGCGATGCCAGAAGCCCCTTGCTGCAGCTCTGTACGGAAGTTCTGTGAATGTCAGATCTGCGTAGGGCCCCTGGCAAGTCTTTGAGGAGCAGTGGATTTCCGTCTCACCTTACCAGCGGCTTGAAGTCCGCTCGACCAGTCAACCACGTGCAGTGGCTCGTCGACGTGGCCCCCGACAACGCGGGGGAAACTTCGAAAACCTTGAGTCAGTGCCATCGGAACCTGGACGATGGTCCCTTTGATTAGGGCGCCACCTGACCTCTTGAGGCCCCTCCCGGCAGCTGATATGAATGCCCGTGTCCCTGACCGCTTGCCTTTCAATTTGCGGGCTTGGGCAAAGGCCCGCGGAGGTTCGACAACCCCTTCGCCAAGAGACATGCAGAAATCGCCTAAGGTATCCATCATGGATGACAATGTAGCCGTAAATGGGTCCCATCGCGTTGGGTCCATTGGATATTCCTTGGTCCGCAGGCTGTAACGAGCACACAGCTTAGCGTCAAGGGAAAAGAGCAAAGTGCACCCATTTCTAGACTTACGGCCGAGCCATAGACTTGCTGAGCTCTCCTGTGGCAACAAGGCGACTAAGAGCGGCATCTGAGATTGATAGGTCGCGTCGCTGATCGTTTACGTTGTCTGAAACTCTGCAACGCCACCTTGCTACCCGAGTCGGCAGCATTTCGCATGTCATGGCGTCCAGGGGGAGGTGTCGATAAAAGGACTTTATTGCCTCCTCAACCCCATTTTCCTTCTGCATGCCTTCGGCTATGATGCGTGCGGAATTTTTTGCAGCGTCCGTAAAGCAAAACTGGATCGCGGCTACCAGTGTTTGCACATCAAGGCTCCTGTGAGGAATCGGTTCCGGTCCAGCACCCTTGCCAGCCACGACGGAACCCCAAAAGTATTGGCTAGGTGCGTCAGAAAGATTTTTCTTTGTAGTTTTTCTTGAGGGATATCGACATTGGGACATAATCTTACTCGCCGAAAAACGGTACAATGATAGTAGGTCGCGCGTTGACTAATCCACAAGCTGTAGTTCCGGCTCCGCCATGATGAACTACCGCGGATACGCGCTTGAAAAGCCACTCTAGGTATTTATCAGCGGACATTTCCAAGATCATTGATTGAGTCGTCCATGTGCCTACCATGTGGACAGTCGTCAAGAAGGAGAAGACGATCCGAGTCCACGTGGTTGCCTCCAAGCTTGCTCCACCCCCGCGACAAAATTACTCTTGTTTCTGTCAAACGGCATGCTTCCAGAATGCACTCCGTCATCTTTGATGGATCGTCTATCACAATGCTTCCGAAGCCGACATAGATTGGAGGTGGGCCGGAGGCGAGGAAGGCCGCAAGGCGTTCAGGGGGTTCGTATTGCGGTTCCGATCGCATAAAGAATCCGCAGACATCTGCAAGAAAAATCAACTGTCAGAAAAGGGGACTGTCACATAATTGGTATGGCTGGGATCGTACCGATGTTTGACCGCCAGTCTGCTGGCTTGCCCACGAGCGACGGCGACCAGCAGTAGGTGAAGGGTGGCTGAACGATTTCGAGCAGCTCGCTGCCAACACTGTCCGGCAGGCTCTCGAGGCTTAGAGCTTTCCTCCTCCATCGATTGATGACGTCTCCTAGACTAAAATAAGTCACATTAGTGCCCATGTGCATACGTGAGCGCCCCCTCAAGAACTCACCCCTGCCACGTTAGATAGTCCACCTTGCCGTAGCTCCAGTAGTTTATTGAGTTCTGCTTGTAAGGTGATGTCGCCCTATATTTCTTTTTCCCGGCTATAAAGGGATGTGGCAGCTCTCATGTTGGCGTCCATGGCATCGTAAACATGAGGTGGACGGGCACGCCGAGTCTCTGCGCGCAGTGAACATGAGCGAAACCCGGGGGGTTCGCGATGATTGCGTCGGCGACGAAGGGATCATTGGATAAAGGATCCGGCTCGATGCAAGCATCCCAGAGACCCATCAGCATCTCCTGGATCATTCTGCGCTTTCGTGTCACCTCGCCAGACCGGAGGCTGCTCATCGACGGCATCAAGTCGGGGTGCCTGACCATGTACTGCGGCGGCACATGAGCTTGACGATTCAGGAAGAGAACTGGCAGTACTTTCATACCGACATAAGATACTCTGGATCTCCTCCGATAGGATAAAACTCCAGGCCGGAGTTCCGCACAAAGTCGGCGAATGCATCGTGGGTCGCGAGTCGCACGCGGTGCCCGTGGAGCCGGAGCGCAGTGCCCAGTGCGACAAAAGGCTGCACATCACCTGGAAGCGTAACCATCAGCGGTGCGGTATAGAAATGAAGTTTAGATGTGTGGACGGCCTCTCACCTCGGCTGCCGACTACTTGGATGACGATGTTCATCGTCGGCACTCGAGCAGTTGTGTCGCCTGCGCTAAACATGGTATCAGCATTAAAATTAACTGCCGGGGTTCTGGTGACCGGTCAAGATTCTGGACATAAAATCAAGCGGGCAGCCACGATAGGTGACTTGTAAAGGAAAATGCTACAAGACATAAATCAGGATCGGAGGGCGCGGATGCCGTCTTTCAAGCAGCCGCCGGACGCGGACGGAGCTCGCACTGCCCGAAACGCCGCACTGGTCGGGCCAAGCATAGCAAATACAGCGGCGAACCAACCTACGGAAGTCCGCACCAAGACAGTTGAAACCTAATATTTATTAACAGTCGTATCTAGATAGCCGAGACTGGCTAATCACAAAGAGGCAGTCTCTCCTCAGGCTTTTTTCCCTTGCAGGTATTAACCAGAGACAGATTAGAAGACCTTTCCTAACGGAAGGCATAGTAGACAAGCACTCAATAAGACACTTTCATTCGCTTATTTATAATAACTCTCCCTATTCAAAACCAGAAATTTTCGATTAATAACAGCGATAATACTATATACAATGGCCTCTAGTTACCAGTTAGCTATAAGTAGTTAGAGGAGCGAAAATACTACATAGCGAGCTACGTAAATTCTCGGCATAACAGTGAATGTCTGTTCGTCATGTTCAGAGGACAACTTTTGACTATTCAGGTCCTGAGGTGAGCTAGAGATGTGTTTACATTTGCTGTTCAACTGCTACCAGCCTGCCTACCGAATGAGATAGCCCTGCTTAGTTAACATATGTTTGTGCCGCTATTCTTTTTATTTACTTACAAGTCGTTTACTCATTCTGCCTCGGTCTCTGTCTATATGACTATTGCCTTGTTGTACTGCAGGATTGCTTTAACTCTTAGGCCGTTTTTTTTTCCCAACTGTAAGTAAGTATGTTTCACGACCGGCACAATTAGTTACTTTGCTGGACTACTGGCGTAGTATGCGGTTTTCCGCACGAGTGAATAAAAGGAAAGACAATGAAGCCTTCGTAGCGATCGCATTGCATTTGAATGAAAGTGGCAAGTGAGATTCCGAAGTAGATGAGAGAGATGTAGTTTCCTGGGGTCACCGTCACGTGTGGCAGGGAGGATACGGAGCCTCCTGCCTCCCGCGACAGGCGTTTGGCCGGCTGGGCGGCACCACGGCCCCGTACTGAGGCTCTTGCAGTAACGATCGTGACTGGGTTGATACAAGGACAGTTTGCCCACCTTTGAAAAGGGGAGGGTGGCACGTGGGGATCAAAGTGTAACATTTTAATTAATTTGTCATTTAACAAACCCTGGTAGCCTAACAAGCCCAGGAAAGCGCAGAAGTATAAATCTCTCTGTATTTATTTCCTAAACAATTTAAAATAGGAAAGTGTACGTCTACCAACCTACAGGTTCCAATCACCTGTAGGAGCAAAACACACTTTTCATGTGAGCACGTTAACTTCTCTAGGCGCATCCCTCTTTAATATCACCCTTCATTATGTAGCTCGATTACATTTTTATCTATCGACTACCGTATCTACTACTGAGGCTGTAAGCTGCGCGCTGGCTGCCGCACTTCGGAGTGTTGACCAATCTGAATGCGGTTGGGTTATTTGTGATTTTGGAACGTGACGGTACCAGAGTTGAGGATGAGAATCTAACAGGTTGCGTCTTTATCAGTAAAAGTGCTAAAGGGTTAATGCAGTCTGAGAAGTATTCAGGCTTTCAGTTTGACACTGTATCTATTTGAGCCAAAAAGGTCTACGCTTTTAAGACCAGACTTTCCGATTCTTTAACCAGGGGTCTACTTCACTACACAACCAATTGTAATGAAATAGCAACTATTTTCACCACTCCGTCGCCGCGATATGGAAGTGATTTAACATTCAGTCCCTGGCTAAGTCGGGTGAAGACAGAGCCCGAAGACCCGATAGTTACAGCCGTTTTAGGAAAGCTTTATCGACACCGGCTGTCCTTTAAAACAACGGCCCGGCGAAACCCCCCGAAAATCCGGCAGTTGACGAAGACACTTACATATAATAAGAGAATATGAGTCGGGCAATCCTGCGTATTCAATATGCTAAATAATTGTTCTCATTACCTTTGAAAATTCCCAGTTAATCACCCACGCTGCAATTTCTCAATATCGGTGTATTACACCTGATATCAAAATCCGGTTTCCGCTTTCTCAATCATTACCAAGCCCAGTACCAGTACCAGTACCAGTACCGACATCATGACTACGGCAGAGCTGCGAAAGATTTACGACAATGAACGCCAAAAGCGGCTTCGTCCGGAAGGCGTGGACCAGTACGTCGATTTTCGCGACCCTGCCATCGGGGACAAGCTGGGGCGAGATCCGTGGGTAGACTACGACCACGTCCTCGCCCACAATACCTCTCTAAGAGACAAATCATCAATCAAGTTCACCATCATTGGCGCCGGTCATGCAGGTCTGCTTTACGCAGTGCGCCTTATCGACGCCGGCTTCAAGGCAGCAGACATCGTCATCGTGGACACGGCTGGCGGGTTCGGCGGAACTTGGTACTGGAACCGATATCCCGGGCTCATGTGTGACGTTGAGGGGTATGTTTACATGCCACTACTTGAGGAAACCGGCTATGTGCCAGAGAACAAGTATTCATACGGCGCCGAAATTCGTGGGCAGTGCGAGCGGATTGCCTCTCATTACCAGCTCCAGAGCCAGTTCTGTACGCAAGTCACCCACCAACATTGGGACGACACGAAACGCCGCTGGTTCATCGAAATGACTCAAGATCGCGGTCCAGGCAATACCTCTGTTCACTTCAAAATCGAGACGCAGTTTTTGATCGCGGCTGGTAGCGGACTCAATGTGCCACATGTTCCAAAGCTGCCTGGCTTCCGGGATCTTTTAAACACAACCAAGGTCTTCCATTCTGCCCGATGGGATTGGCAATATACCGGTGGCAGCCAATCTCAACCCGATATGGTGAACCTCCGAGGCAAGAAGGTTGGCATCATCGGCACAGGTGCCACCGCCATTCAAATAGTGCCGCAGCTTGCTCAATGGGCAAGCCATCTTTACGTCTTCCAGCGCACCCCTAGCTACGTTGGCCCACGAAATCAGCGCCGGACGACACCCGAGGAGTGGGAGAAGGTGGCGTATAAGAAGGGGTGGCAATACGAAAGGCAGGACAACTTTAACCATTTTGTCACAAACGATCCGGTTCAGAACAACCTGTGCAACGATGGATGGACAGCGCCGGACTCCCACTCAGTTGCCGGTTTCATAGGCAGCTCTTCAAAGCTTGTCACGCCAGAGACAATAGAAGAGCACATCGACTCCATGTACAAGATGGACACGGAACGAGGAGAGCGTCTGCGTGCTCACATAGCCAACACAGTCAAGGATAAAGCTACTGCCGAGAAGCTGAAGCCGTGGTATGGTGGTTGGTGCAAGAGACCGGCTTTTCACGACGACTACTTGAAGTCCTTCAACTTGCCCAACGTCACCCTTGTTGATACTGACGGGAAAGGAGTCGACGATTTTACCGCAAACGGGGTTGTCGCAAATGGGACTCTGTATGACTTGGATCTTCTGGTGTTGGCTACGGGGTTTACTATCAGTGGCCCCCCGTCACCATCAGCCCAGTTGAATGCTCCTGTGATCGGGCGGAACGGAGTCGATGTTTCACAGAAGTGGGGGTCTCCAGAATACGGGACTTTCTACGGTGCTTGCTCCGCCGGATTTCCCAACGCCTTTTTCAGCGGTATTCCAGGCGGCGGTGTCTCATACAACTTGACTTCTGCTTACGACGTTGCGGCCACATTTGTGGCCAACGCAGTTGCTGTGGCGCACAGGGAAGCCGGAGAGGCCAGCAACCTGCTGGTCATTGAGCCGTCCAAGGAAGCCGAGGACCGCTACACAGATGAAGTGCAAAAGAGAGCCTTGTGGTTCACTGCTTTGGCGACTTGTACCCCGGGTTGGTTCAATGGAGAAGCCGATGGGGCGCTACGAAAGCAGACACCCGAGGAGCAGGCTGCTCGATCGAGACGAGTCCATTGGGGCTCGGGTATTCTTGACTTCAAGAAGAGGGTTTCGGAGTACATCTCCAAGGGAACCCTAGAAGGTTTTGAAGTGAGAACTTGAAGCAACTTGTGGTGTTTCTGAATGTATAGAATTAGAAATAGAGTTGTATATATTTACAAACAAGATAGCGCAGCCGCTCACGTTGACCCCCATCTCAAGCTTTCGTTTGATATCATAGAAGGCGCCAAGTCCGACTCGCGGAAGCTAAACGTGGTTTTTGCTGTGGCGGGTTCTGTAGAGGGAGTGCGCAAACGGAGCCTGTGGCATTGTGCGCCTTGCTCTTAGCCAGGCTCTTGGAGGAGGTAATACGGTCATCAACACGTGTCGTCGAACTCGCGATAGATGGAAAGCTGGACCTCAAACATATATCCAACGCGCTTCATGATGGAAATTAACAAAACAAATTTCAGTGTGGGTATTGTGCTGACAGAGTGAGACTTGTTTCCCTTGGGAGGTTGGTTTTTTGCCCGAAAACTCATCTGCTCTAGTAGCAGCAGAACACACACTGATCCGATTGCTTAGGCAGAGTTGATACTGAATTGTTGCATCGTTGTGGCCAAGGCTCTTCCCTTCTCCCCATTATCGTCACACATGAATTAGCTACAGAGCCTTAGACCACAGACTGGCTCTACGATAACTGTATACATGCCCCCCAGCCCAGCTGTTGGCTCGTCAAGAAAAAGTGCTGTGCACAAGTAGCTTCCGGCGATCTTCAAGCTTGCCAATGACGGGCAACCTTGCGCAGCAGCCAATGCGGCTCCCAAAGTTTCCTCGGACATTTCGAGCTTCTACCATACGGAATATGTTGTATTTGCGATGAGAGGGGCAGTAAGTAGCCTGTGCTAATTCAATTCTAGGAGACAGGGCCTTCGCGCACGTAACTTTTCGATGGGCTCGACTACAGCATTCCAAATGCATCCGATAAGTCGGATAACACTTAGTTGACCAAAATGCTAGAAGGGTAAGTTAGCTACGGCCAAAGGACAAAAACATTGGCTCTTGCCGTAGGGCGAGACAAGCAGTAAAGATGTGATGTACTTTATGGGGCACCATGATGGTTGACTCAAGTTAGATTCCCACTAGGAAACCCCAGCTTGATGCAGGAAACCAGAATTATGGCTTCTAGTTAGCCCGCTTGGAACAAACATCAGGGACAAGAACGATAGACGCATCTGGCAAGAATGCATTCAATATATATATCAAGGCTCTGTCTATGCCCTGTGTCGCAGAGTTACCAACCAAATCGACAAAAAGCAACTGCTCGTCAGCGGCTATGCCGTCTTATAAACCCACAGATTTACCCAACCCACCCAGCAATATCGTGTAAACTAAAAAAAAAAAAAAAAAAAACCCAAATCACTGCCAACTAGAGCAGCAAAAAATGCAAAATGAGAGGGACGAGACTCGAACTCGCGCGGGTTGCCCCACCAGGAAACAGATGTTAAGCTGACCTTAACCTGGCGCCATAACCAACTCGGCCACCCTCCCGTGATGCGATCCTTGGAGGATTCCGCGGATCAGATGTGTGGATGCCGAGAAGAGCCGGGGGAGAATCTCATATGCCGTGTGTGGCTGTGGGCTGCCTTGGATTAGGGCTGCTCAGCGAATGATTGAGGATTTCTTTGGTCGGCGGACCCTTGTTCCTGAGCAGTGACCCACAATACAGTACTACGTACTTTTGTATTGATAGGTCCTGGGCTGCCTCGTAAGAGTGGGGTGGTTGCAGCACCATTGAGTCGCTTACACTACCTGTAGCCGTAGCCCGCTGCGGAACTGCGACTCACGAGCTTTGTATGCGGAGATTGGCCCCGGTAGATGCATACTATACACTAAGGGAAACACTAGCAAGTTGTAGGAGCAGGTAACGAGACAGATCTTCAGCGCCTTGGGATTTTAGCTGCTGTTAAAGTTGCCACTTTCAGGGAGGAGGCCGGATGCAGATTGAAAACACGCAAAACAACCGTCCGGCAGCTTAGCAAGCATTCTAAACGAACCAACGCGACACTCACGTCGAAGAATGTGAGCCAGGAAATCATTTGCCCATCTCAGGTAGATGGGAAACTCAAACGATGACGTCTCACAGCGTTCCTGAAGGCGTTGAAAACGTCGCCTCGCGGCTGAGACACCACAATCACACACAAAAACACACATCCCACCTAAACCAGACTTGGTTCGGGCGCAATCACGGGAATCCGGGACGGGTGGGATGATGGATGATGGAGGTGAACCACTAGCACACCCGACCTTGGCACAAAACACGAACAAACCCGCAAATGTATCCGCAAAGTGTTTTCATTTCCAAGTCGGGAAATATTCTCTGTACGGCGGGGAATGTACTGCATGGCATCCAAGTCTTTTTTTGCATAAGAGAATCCAGGCATCGGGGACGGTGGAGGAAAACAGGGGGGTAAAGAGAGAGAGTGAGAGTGAGAGAGAGAGTAAAAACCCGGTTTTCCCCAAGACATACATCACAGCGTGGAAGGAAACAAAAAAAGATTAAGATTAAAATATTGGGATCTGTACGCCATCAAATAATCACCGGTAAGGAATCTGCACTGCCTCAAAAACTTATCCAATCTCTTCACCCGAGAAAAAAGAGCCAAGTTTTTCTTCAGTTCATCCCATTTGGCGATGGACGCATTGTGGAAATGTCAATGCATTTTGAGCCTAACAAGTTAACCGACCGTGCTATATGGGTGCTCCACTGCTTCCCGTAGCCTCTAGTGCAGAACCAGAGAGCCCGTCATCCCCCCCTCAAGCCAAGTCTTTTTTGGAGCCGTCTGAAGCGGTTTAGCTCAAGGTACCGCCACGAGTCGATTCTCTCCCTTTTTTCCTTGCTTGAACACGAAAGACGTGGAAGAAGATACACGGTTGTAAAAATAAAATAAAAAAACAATAAACAATAAACAAAGGCGTACCGGCGCTCATCCCGACGCGTAATCCTTCTGCCACACGGAACTGCTTAGTTTCCTTTGCCCATTCGCACTGCACATCGCAGCACATCGTTGCTTCTCAACTGATTCAGCACAGAATAGCAGACAGACAAGACAAAAGTTGAATTGCATCAGTGCTGCTGCCGCTCTCGTTGGCAGGAAAAGTATCCGAGGTTCAGGGCATGCCCAGTAAACCAATGACCCTGGGGCTAAATTTAGCCTTGGGTATCCCCCTCCCCCCCAGTCCTGCGCCCTGTTTTGTGGATGCTGCTGGTTTCCCCTTGCAGGAGAGAAGAAAACCAATACGAACGAGCCGCCAGTGGTCCAGAACCTGCCGTGACCTTGCCTAGCGCCACGTCTCCAAGTGGGGGGTGATCAGCACACCTCATCTCCGGCTTCTGCTGCCCTATTGGAACGCGGATCGGGAGGGGGCGTCGTTCAGAGGCGTTGGGGCTTCACCGAGTCAGGAGCTGAGAAAACAGGGAATGATGATTCAAGCCGCGACACGGGCCCGTCGGTGAGACATTGTCATACACACGAGCGCAATTCACATATACGGTGAGAGTGAGATGAGTGAGAATGCATCACATCAGCAAGCCACCACAAAAGTGTGCAGGTATTGGTTGGGTTGAATGATTAATCACATTTCCTTCAGTCTATACTCAGTCTATCCATGATTATGATACCGGAAACACATGTTCAGTGAGAATCAAAGTACACCAGCCCCATGCGCTCAAACTTTTACCCCGTGATGCAAGTTACTCTTAGTAGAGGAGGGCGACGGCGCCAATGATGACGGCCAGGGCACCGGTGGAGAGAACCTTGACAGTGGCGGCACCAGAGCCAGTGACGGTCGTAGGGGAGCTGCCGGAGCCGCTGGTGGAAGAGCCGGAGCCAGAGCCGGAGCCAGAGCCAGAGCCGGCAGAGGGAGTGCCAGAGGCAACGGTGCCGTTGCTGCCGGATCCAGAGCCGGAAGAACCAGAGCCAGAGCCAGAGCCAGAGCTGGCACCGGAGCTGGAGCTGGGCTTAGCGGTGGCGGTGGAAGAGGCAGAGGAGGAAGCGGTGCCGGTGGGGGTGTCGAAGGTGGTGGGGCAGGTGAGGTTGAAAAGGGGCTTGGTGGACAGGTCCTTGGTGATGGCGAACTTCATCTCGTTGTCGGGGTTGGAGTCGCGGAGGTTGTACCAGAAAGTAGGGGTCTTGCCGAAGAGCTGACGGCAGCCGACCTCGTCCCAGTACTTCTTGGCGTTCTCGACGCTGGGGACGGCCTGATCCCACTTCTGGCCGGTGACGGGCCAACCGGTCTCGGTGACCCAGACGGGCTTGCCGTTGGCGGTGGCGATGGTAGCGGCGTAGGCCTTGTCGAAGAGCTGACCGGCGTTCTTAATGTCGTTGCCCTTGTCGTTCTCGTAGTAGGGGTACTCGTCGACACCGACCCAGTCAATGGCGTCGAGGACGGGCTTGTTGGTGGAGTTTCCCCAGACGTCCCAGGTGTCGACGTGACCGATGGAGACCTTGGACAGAGGGGTGTCCTTGAAAGCCTTCTTGAAGTCCTCGATGAACTTGACGAGGGTCTTGGGGTCGGCGCCAACACCAGACTTGTTCTTGACACCGGTGACAGAGTTGCGGTACAGATCCTCGGAACCGATGGAGGCACCGATGATGAGATCGGTCAGCTTGGTGCCGTACTTGGTGACGGCCTTCTTGAGAGCGTTGATCTCCTTGTCGATGTTGTCGGTGCCGGAGGCCCAGACACCGAGGAGGATCTTGGTGTTGGTGTCGATGGCAGCCTCGAAAGCCTCGATAGGGTCCTCAGTGGAGTAGGCCTGGATGTTGGTGTAGAGGCGGACGGCGTTGAAGTCGCCGGGGGCGCCCTCGAGGTTCTGGGCAGTCTTGAACTCAGCGGCGAAGTCGGCCTTGAACTTGGCAGAGCGGTCGGCCTTGGTGGCACCAGAGTTGAAGCCCAGGTAGTTCTCGGCGGAGGCAGTGGCCGCAAGGGCGCTGAGGGCGGCAACGGAAAGGGAGGCCTTCATCTTGAATGGATTATGCTGATGTGTTACTGAGAAAGAATGCGCTCGTGTCGGTCGCGGGGTTGTAAGCAGAAATAGCAAACTCCCAAAATAATTATAGACTGTGGTTGGTCAAGGACTGATCGGCAGTGACTAAACAAAAAAAATAAAGAGTGTGATATAGTTGGTTCGGTTTGTTGAGGACCAAAAAGAACGACTGGCAGAGAAAAAAGGTGCCAAAAGGTCTACAACGGGGTGGGACAAGAAGGAGTATTAAACACAGGAAGAATCCAAGTGGGTATTCTTTTCTGGATTTGAGGACGAAATGGGAAGGGGAAGGGGAAAACAATGACGGTCGTATCGGCACGTCACGAAATTAAGGAGGCCCCGGTCAGGGGTCGTGCGGAGTCACGTGAAGTGACCGGGGGCGATTCTCTTGGGGAAAGAAGCACTCCACCTTCTTTCCATACACATCCGCTCTATACTTACACAGATACATAACGCTCTACTATGTACATAACACTCCAGAGGATACAAAGTGTTGCCAATCCAGTCAAGTTTGTTTTCCGGGGCTGAAGGATGGCTGGCTTGAAGCACCAGGGGAGAGGACGGGAGGGCTCCACTTGTGCTGGAAGATCAGCGGTGCAGGCGGTGAAGTATGGTACCTCTAGCCCCTGAAGCATAGCGCTGACTGTTTTGCTCAGCATTTTGGCCTGTGCTCAATTGTGAATGGTTGACGGCAATGGCAGCCATTGCTACAGGTGACGCAGGGGATCGGACGCTCGTGCATTGACGGTTTGCGCGGTGTCGTGCATATGTCATCCCATAATTTTGCTTCTCCCAAGCTGGCGACACTCGTTGAACTATGCCCAAATGTTAGACACCTGCGACAACCCGGAGACATTCAGTGTGGTTGCGGCACTGAGGTCGCAGACGGGAGTGGCGGATGGGTACCTTGGCTGAATCTCAGCCTACATTCCAGCTCGGCTTCTAGTTGCGAAAAAAACCGGTATGGACTGATGAGCTTCCAGTCAAATGGCGAATGATGGATGATGGCCTTTGGTGTGACAAAGTACGCTGACGATGCGAATGCATAGGTAGCTTTGTTAACCAACAAATTGCTCCTAGTTTCTTGCTACTTACAAAAATGTTGCTATGCGGCATATGAGGATGGCTGACTGAGTTATGCACTTAAAGAGTGTTATGTCATCAAGGTTTAGACTGATAACTCCATAGCCAGCTTCGCCTTCCTTATTGGAAGGAGACAGATGCAATCAAAGTTCCGTCAATGAAGGCTCGAGGAAGGTATGAGGTCACTATCTCATTCTGACTGGCTACAAGGCCCGGAAGTGGCTCCGTAGCCTAAGACCGTTCCTAACACGTGAGCTAAATTTCGTCGACCGAGCCGGATAAGTTCACATGCTGCTCTGTGTGATTTCGTTGTCTTTCCGTCACCGCCCTCCAATATAATTACACATTCCCCAATTATGTCCTCGCTATGGCCGACGCAGCCTCAAACGGCGCTCTACGGCCCCTCCTTCCCCGGCCACCACCGGACCAATCTCCCGCCCCTCCACCACCCCAATCGCCGTCTACTCCACAAAAGAAGAATGTGATCGCCGCCTGTGATCTCTGTAGGAAACGTCGAGTCAAGGTATCTGCCATCTGATTTCTCCTGCCCATGTGTATCCATAGAATCATGTAGCGATTCTGACGGTGCCCGCTCAGTGTAATGGAGAACGTCCCTCTTGTCACGAGTGCACCGCTCGCCAGAGAGAATGCGTCTACAGCACCCAGCCAGCTGAGACGAGGGTGACGGCCTTGAAGAGAAAGCATGGACAGCTCGAAAGCGAGCTTGAGCGATTGCGGAACTCTCACCTTGCTTTATCCGAGGTCGTTGAAGCCATGAAGACATCCAACAGGACTGACGCATTAGCCATTTTGCAACGTATTCGGGACGGTGTCGATATCGAAGCCGTCGCGCGCTCCATCAGTATCGGGGATATCCTGCTCCAGTTGCGTGTGGCCCCGGAGACGAGGTATCGCTATGTGTTCCCATACCGAACAGACATGCCGCTGTCGATTCGGAAGCGGTCAGACGTCCCCTACATGCGCTCGGCGGTGTACGAGGTCATGTCTGTGACCGCAGGTCCCAATGCCGAGCCGCAAGAAACCCACTTTGGCATGGATGACCATGCCACGCCGCAGTTTTATAAACCATACCACGCAAGCGCCATCGAAGACCCGAGACTCGATGCCGTGAAGCCATCCATGTGGACAACGATCAGCGATGATGACGACCTCATGAGGACTCTGCTACGCCTATACTTCCTCCACGAGTATCACTGGCTATCCTGCTTCTGCAAAGATCATTTCCTTGACGACATGCTTTCTGGTAAAAAACACTTTTGCTCTTCACTCCTCGTCAATGTCATCCTCGCCCAGGCATGTGTAAGTTTTGCCACTCACAATCACCAAGTGTGAGAAGCTTCCATATTAACAATGCTGTTTTCTCCCGACACAGCACTGTCACTTAGCCATGAAGGATCGATGGGAGCACTGGAATCCCACCAACTTGGGCTACAAGTTCTTCTCTGAAGCCAGGAGACTTTGGGAAATATCAGTGAACGAAAAGGCTTCTATCACGGTTGTTCAAGCTGCCATGGTTTTTAACATGATTCTAAACGTTCATTCAATGGACCAGATTGGATTTGCGTATATCTCTCACGCAGTGTCTATGGCGCATGATCTCAACATCTTCGCCCCGGCCTCGGCCATCAAGGGAAGCCGTAAGCAGCACTGCTATGCCATCACAGCGTGGAATCTCTATTGGTGGACGAGGTAGGTTCACCTACACATCTCCTATTATCACCAAGACTAAACTGCAAAGCTTGCAATCTTATCATTTCCTCGTGGCACCCCTGATTAAAGAACCCCCTCAAACACCGCTGCCCGACCCTGACCAGTATCCCGAATGGTATGGTGAGACATTTCTTCGGTACCCGTTGAGTCGAACCCTGGTTCCCATGCACTTTGGCCACCTGGCCAACTCCAAGTTTCGACTCGCCGTCATCATCAACTCCCTTGTCGGCCACCTCTTTTCTCCGACCGGTTCCACGCCACCCGCGTCGCAGACGATCAGCGAGTATCTGCCGAAACTAACCTCGTGGTTCACCTCCTTGCCAAAATGTCTGGGCCCATCCGAGATTGTGTTTCCTGTTCAGCTCAAACTCCAGTGAGTAACTACATTTCTTACGGCCTTCGGTCTTCTTTTGCCTTTCAGGTTGTGTGGGCATGTACATGTTTTGGGGTGTCGACAGCCCCTAGAACACAAGAAAACGCACGATGGACCCAGGCGAGGCCGCAATATACGTTAACGTGTTGTTAGTCTTGGCTATCACAATTTGATAACGAATCTCTGCGAGCTACACACCGATGACTCCAGCGAGCCCATCGACGAAAGTACATTGGGTACCATCCGTGCGCACCTATCCCATTCTCGAGTATGTTTCGAAGCCCTCCTGAGACTCTACTATCTCCGTCACGGGTTTGAGTATGCGGACACGTATTTGACTCACGAGCTCTCTGTCTTGGGCTTCAGGGCTTTTGAAAATTGCCAAAATCTCACGTCTACCACGGACGGTGTCAGCGTGTCCCCTGATGAGTTGAGCGATGCGAGAAGCACTCTTATCCTTGCTGCCAAAGGTCTCAACGAACAGGGCTTGAATTACTACGCACCCTTCAACATCTTGTGCGTGCTAGTCAACCAGATGGACGCCTATGAGCTCGATATGCTGCGAAAGTGTGTTAGCATTCGATCGGAAGATTCGTTGGGGAACCAGTTTAGGACGACACATCAAGGCACAGTACCCGTGCGGGATCTCGAATATGACGAAACACCCCAAAAAGCAGCGTTTGGGTGAGCTCGTGAAGAAGTACACAAGCCTGGCGCTGGAATCAACGGAGTCAGGGACGACATCCGACGATGAAAGCTCTTGATAGATCTCATAGCCGTACTATATCTTTATTTCTGGCTTCACATTAACCTGACCTCCGTGTGTGGTATTCGTTCCCAGATGCTTATGTCTTTAAACTCGGCCAGCCCAACACGCTGATGGAACCCATCACCTGCCTTGATCACCATAAGCCCAACACCTAACGTCCTGTTTCCGCGCTGAATCGTCCCCAGAAGTAGATATTCTATATCTTTATCTTTCACCTCGTCCTTGATATTATTTAGGTCGGGGCACTCTACAATAGCCTCGGCACAGGCTGAAGCAGCGTCATCCACCTCCGATATTTCTTCTTCGTCGTCAAGCTCCTCTTTCCATATACGACAAGTAAGCACAACATGCCTCGGCCTCCGAGTGCCCACCATATCCACCGTCTTCATCTCGGCATCTGTCCTTTTCAGACTCTCCTTATACAGCACCCTTCTATTCAACGAAGCCCAAGACCAACTCGGCGCGCGGTCGGACCTCGTCGTCTCCACCTCCTCCGCGTCTTTCCCCTTGGGTTTATACCACGCCATCAACTCCACGAACCATCGACCCCATAGTCCAAAGTAGCTGCTGTCCCTCCACAGCGTCTCGAGCTCCCTCGTTATCCCTCGGAGGGCGTTGAGCCTGTCATCCCAGTCGCCGAGTCGGCGGAGGGAATACTGCTCGATGACGGTCTTCCAGATGTACTTCTGCTCCGCCTCCTCCATGCCAAAGTTCGAGTCGCCGTGTTCCTCGCTGAAGTTTACCCAGGGGAAACTCTCGAGTGGCTGGAGGTACTCCAAGCTGTTTTCTCCGCCGGTGACGCTCTGCAGTTCGCGCTCTTTGCAGAGCCAGAGCAGCTCATATTCCGAAAAGATCAAGAGCCTCGACGAAAGGAGGAATTCCTGGAGTACCCATCCGCGGTCGTCGAGCGTGTGTTTAGGTATATGCGGACCGGACCTGAGGTGTACCGTTCCTTTTCCACCACCGGCAACATTGAAAACGACCTTCTCATCGGGGAGGTACACCATCTTCGTATCCAGGAACCCATCCGCCGCCTTGGCCGCCGTGCCCGCGGCGACGGTAACCGCCGCGTTCTTGTAGATCATCGCCATCTTGCCAATCTCCTTGTCTTTGTCCCTGTTACAGTCCTGGATGATGCAGAGGGCGTCGACCCAGAGGTACTTGAAACCCAGCATCCTCGCGACCCTCACTGCGTCCTGCACCGACTTCTGCAGGCTGGCTTCGTCGATTCCGTCGTCTCTAGACATGTCCGTCAGCGTGTCTCTGCGGAGCAGGGTCGGGCGTTTCTTCAGTTCGGGTTTGCCCCAGCAGTAGCTGAGGGCAATGTACTTTCCCCGCTTCTCCGTCTCGTTGACGAAGAGCCTGAGGGAGGGTCTCTCGCTGGTGCCGACGTCTAGGACGCGCGACGGCAAGACTGCGTCACGGGCGTAGCGGCACTGGGGATGGGATTCCTTGCACTCGTTGTAGAGATGTCGGGCCGCGGCGAGCACTTTTTTGCTCTTGACGTCTCGCTTGAGCGGGCGACGGCGGATCAAGTGAGAGAGGAGGTCACCTGTGTCATCCTGTCAGAAACGGATACATTGGCTGAAGTGACTATCTGGGTTTCTCATACCGTTTTTAGCGTATGGGTAGATTGTAACTACCGGTTTCTCAGGCTCCGACGCGAGATATCCTTCCAAGACATCAATGTACTCCGGCGGCGACGTCCTCTCCGGCTTATTTGAGGAAGACCGGTTCCGAAACGTAAGAGGAGCGTCGCCGGCCCATTCCACATCCTTGTTGCCGTAAATGGCTTCCGCGATGTAGTAACACGCCGGACAACCTCCACTAATAGACGCGCAACACTCGGTGAAGACAGAGTGCCGGAAACCAGTTTCAGAGTTGAGATGTCTTAGGCCGTCGGTGGAGAACATGAGACCGCAGCGAACGCAGCCGGCGTCCGGATCGGAGTTTTCTCCGCGGCTCCGCACGGTAACCGGAACGCTCTCATCGTCTATATCCGCCTCCGAAAGACGCCGGCGATGCGCGGGTCTGTGGGCGAGCATTCCGCTGTATGACTATGCTTACTTTACCTTACCTTGGTACCTCGAGCAGCGAACAGATACAATACAGCCAATCGCGTCAGCCAGTGTGTGATAGTGGTGCCAACCAACAAACACGAAATGCCCGTATTACGGGGGGGAGGAGTCCAGCTTGTACGAGTTGCCCGCACACCGGAAAGCGCTAGGTTTCATCGAATCTGCCCTGCACTTATGTGTCGCCGGGTTTGGGGGCCGGAGGCTGGCTGATCGAGCCCCCCCCCTTTTTGCTCTCCCCCCTGTCATGAGTAGTCTGCCTGCAGGAAGGCAACCAGGCTAATATGCACGAATGCCGAAACAGGGCGTACGGCCAGGCAGCCGGCGGGGAAAGGGACTTTGGGGGAGGGAGGGTTACTTTATCATTGTCACGATTGGGCATGACATTTTTGGGTATGCAGCCCGGGGGGATGCAAAACAGGGCATAGGCGCAAGTGAGAAAGAACAAGGAAACTCGGGGCAGTGATGCGGATGAATGTGAAGTGTGGTATGTTGGTGAGCGAGAAAGAGAACAACTCAATTGTTATAGGGGTATTGTCAAGCGTCAAGTGCAAGATCAACTCACCAACCCGTCGCAACTATTAATCCAAAAAAAAAAAAAACAAGTCGTTCGTGTGAAACCAGCCATATCGCGTCAGGATAGCCTTAAAATAACATCCTTTCTTTCTTTTCTTTCCTTTCCTTCTTTTTTTGTTCTTCCTTTCCTGGGAATCCTTTCCACCGTTCCAAACGCCCTCGTATGTCGTGATTTTAGTCGTTGGACTCGTCCATTTCAACATCGTAATTCTCATCAAATCCAATCAATGCAAGATTCTTTTTGACGTTCTGCTGGGAGCTCATTTCCTGTGGGCAGATTGTTAGTAAAGCCCGACGTTTCTAAGAGAATTTTGGTGCTCCCCCGGGTTCTATCACATACCACTTCTACCGTGTCCTTGATGACATATCTGGTGACAAGCACCTTCTTCCCCTGGCCGAACCGGATGGCTCGAGCAATCGCCTGGTTCTCGACGCTGGGGTTCCACTGCAGCTCGACGATGAAGACGCGGTTCGCGCAGGTGAGGTTGAGGCTGTCCGACGTCTGTTAGTAAACAGCCCCCCGAGACGGTTCGGAGACAAAAAAAAAAAAAAAAAAAAAAAAAAGAAAAAGACTCACCCGAAAGCTCCTGTGCCGGTGGTCATTATTAGGACCCTCTGCCTGTTGCTCTTGGCAAACTCCTTGAGCATGGCCTGTCTCTGGGAGAGCGAGCAGTCGCCGTCGATGCGGAGGAAATCAACCCCGGCTTCAGTCAAGTGGCTGGCAACCAAGTGAAGCGTCCTGGTCCAGCAGGAAAAGATGATGCTGTACGATGTTTTAGTAAGAAGCCCAAATTAGATATTAAATTTTGCACTGCTGTCTCAATATCGTACCTCTTGGTGTCCCAGAGATCCTCCTTGACATCTTGAATCAACGCCTGCATCTTGGTCGAATGCCCCGTCTGGTTGAAGTAATTCTCCTCATGCTTTTTGGAAGCCATCTGACCCGACACGTCGTCCATCTCGACGTCGCTGGAACTTCCCGGCCCGTCGACCCTCACAACCGGAACGCCGGACGGCAGAGCCCGCTGTGCCCTGGCGGCCCTCATCCAGTTCTCGCACACGGGACAATGCCGCCTCTGCCCGTTCGTGGGACCCGCTGAGTAGACCGACTCGTCGAGGCAGTCGGAGCAGAAGACGTGCGCGCACTGCTCCTCGAACTCGTTCATCACCTTGCTGGAGTTGATGATGGGCATGGGTTGGTGGCAGCCGCTGCACGTAATCTCCACGTTCTGGCCCAGGGCGCTCACGACGGCCTCGCGCTCGTCGAGCCGGTACGCGCGTCGGTGCCAAGAGAACGGCTTCTGGAACGTGCCGTGGTTGCAGAGGATGCGCATCTGCAGGTTCGCCTGGAACAGACCGAACTTGGAGCTCTTTTCGACTTCGCCCACCTTTTGTTTGATCGTGCGCATGAGGATGTTCTTCGTTTTGTCGTACTGCTCGCGCTCCTCCCGGCTGAACTCCAGCTCTTTCGTGACCTCCGTGAGGCCGGGGAGCTTGAGGAGATCCTTTGTCCGACGGAGGCAGAGGGACTCCAGGAGGATGATGAGGCGTTCCTTGACCTTTTGCGGGTCCGCATCGTTCTGTTCGAAGGGCACCTCGATGTACTTTCGGAACTTGGCGGGTTCGTTGAAGGGCTTGGCGCGGATGAAGGCGAAGAGGGCGCCAATGTCGGACAGCTTGTTCTGGATCGGGGTGCCGGTGAGGCACCAGCGGGAGTTGGCGTGCAGTTCTTTGCAGGCGAGGTAGAACTTTGTGGCTGGGCGACGGATGATGTGAGCTTCGTCGAGGACCACTCGGTACCATCCGATTTTATGGAGGATGGACGACTTTTGTTGAAACTCTGCGGATAAGGTGTTATATGTTGTTACGACTATTTGGGAGTTCTTGATAGTGTCAATATCCTTCTCTCGTCCGGGGCCGTGGTACTTGATTGACTTTAAGTTGCCTTCCACGTGTCTATCGAGGGTTAGCTTCGGTGACTTTTGGATTTGATTATGGGAGGAAACGCACTTGTCGACTTCATCTAGCCAGTTGTAAATGAGTACTGTTGCAGGTCAGCATTTTGTCAAACTACATGGTGTACCTGTGTACCGGGCGATCATTACTCACGAGCAGAAGAAACCACTATCAGCGTCGCGCCGGAATAGCTAACATCCTTGATTTTTTCGTCGCTGTTGTTCTCTTGTTCCGCCCATGCTTGGCCGTTTTCCAGAGTCTTGACAATGAGCGAGAGTATGGACAAGGACTTTCCCATGCCCATCTCGTCGGCCAGGATACCGCCGCCTTTCTCGTCGGGTCGGGTGCGCTGCTTAATCTTGGTGATTCTGTGGCGATACCTATTTCTAGTCAGCCATCGTGATCCTCAGAAGCATCAAAGCTGGTAGAGACAAACCAGTCGCTGCCATCGACTTTGACCTGTTCCCAGAGTCGATACCGTTCCTCAATGTTGCCCGACTCTCTCTGTAACATGAATCCCAGGGCTTCTTTTTGATGTCTGATGTAAGTCAGTATATATCCAACACCATGAAAAAAAAAAAATGAAAAAAAAAAGAAAAAGAAAGAAAAAGACCACGGAGAGAGAACGCACATCAAAAGGTCATTCTTGAGTCCCTTGCCTCCCTCAACCTTATCCAAATGCCGAGTCTTCTTCAGCGAGTCATAGACCTCCATCATCATCTTTCTCAGGTTCTCCTCGCGCGGTTGCCTCCTCGCTGGCCCTCCGGCATTGACTTGTCTGACCTCCTGTACCGTCAACTCCTCAACGCCGTCAAGCGGCAAGAGATGAGGATTCTCGTATTCGACGTCCTTGCGAGGATGCGTCGGCGTCTGCAACCAGAGCTTTCCGTTGGAGAGCGTGTCACCGACAAGCTGGGCCGCGCTCCGTGGGCCGTAGATGTTGATGTCGACCTTGACCATGGCCTCGACCGACTTCTTGGCACACCCGATAACCTCTCGGAGTTCCTGTATCGGAGCGATGGGCTCGAAGTCGACGAATCTCTTGGCTAGGAGCGGCGAGAGGGTCTTGCCGGGACCGGAGCGCAGGTATCCAAAGTCGGTATTGTCTCGGAAGGAAAGGAGAACATGTTCTTGTCGCTCGGATAAGGTGAATCGTTGATGTTTTGTCTTGCCCGGAGTGGCGGCTGCGTGATGGGCTTCGTTGAGAGTGGTGTCAATGTCATTCATGTCACCGATCAACTTGACATCGACATTGTAAAGCTAGTAGTAGTGGTACTATCGTGAGTTTGATGTGTTCACGGGTGCGGTTGAGGAGAACATAGGAAAGTGCATCAAAAACAGAAAAAAGGGTGAAGGAGACGTTGTGCATACCATGCCGTAGCAAACCTTGTCGACATCGTCATCTCCAGTCGACGAGCACGAATCTGAGCCGGTAACGACGGACTCGGGGGCAAGTGAAGGAGAATGAGTGGCAGGGAGAGAATCTTGCGATGACCCCGAACCGGAACCGGAACCGGGTGAGGGAGACTGATGCGAGGTGTACGAGGCAGCCGGAGAGGCCATCCTCCCCCATCTCTCCAGCTCAAGCTCCAAGTTGTAATGAGCATCTTCGGCGCCGAGGCCCAGGTTCAAGCTCGCCAGCGGGTCGGCGATGTCATAGTTGGAGCTGTCATAGCTAGGGGTTTCATAGTTGAAGAGGATGTTGTTAAAGACGTCGCCCAGAGACGAATGGTCTTGGAGAATGGGGTCTTCTTGTGGGTAATCCAAGCCCTGGAACTGGGTTTGGCGAGGGTGGCTACCGGAGTAGTCGTCCGCGCTATGATACGAAGACCCTGAGATGGAGCCGTGGGGTGAGATGAAGGACGGATCGGGGTATTGACTGTCGTCGTCTACGTCGTTTAGAAGGCGTTTGAGGGACATACTGGTTGATGACGGGTATGCCTGACCCGTGGTATGTTGGTGATGTCCTTGGACGGGGTTTACGATGTTCATGTTCAACACGAAGACCTTCTTCTTCTTCTTCTCCTATCAGACAAATAATTCCCCTTTGCAGCCAGTGCTTTGAGCTTGTAGATCACACCCGGAAAAAGAGACAGAAGATCAACCAGGCTCGGCCGGGAAGGATAGAAAAGGATTTTGGCGAACCACTTTTGACCACATAATGAACCCGGTGACGTGAGGCATCGAAGGCGGCCATCTCCAACTATGCATTATCGCTCAAAATCGTGAGGCGCAGTTCGCGGACGATATCCAACGAGAAGAGCATAAACAGCAAGCAGAGCAAGCGTTAGTTAGCGTCTTTCCCCCAGATAGCGTGCCAGGTTAGCGTCGTGCACTCCGAATGCGCTGTGCCTGTCAGGAACGTAATGCAGGACCACATTCCCTTCCAGGGCTCACTCTACAGGGCTCCCCCCTTCCAGGGCCCAACCAGCGAGCAAGCATTAACACCAGAGCCCCATTAGCGACCATCGGGCTCGTGCGAACCACGAACCACCGGTCACGTTTGGCGGTCCGCTAAGCCAGTGCCGCTGGGAGGGACCGCAGCAGTATGGGGGGTTTTTTCCACTTTCCCGCGCTGTGGTGGTCATGTTTGCACCGCCTCCCCGAGGTGCCGCAGCGGGGGGGGGGGGCCAAAAACCCTACTAACCCTAGCCCCTAACCCCGGTCCGCCCTCTCACCGTCGGGACCTCCTAGGGGCTCCGCCACAGAGCTTCGCGGTGCTACAGCGTGACTTCGGTGTCCTCCGACCTGGGGAATCAAGAGCCTCATGATGGGGGAGTTCCCACCTGCCGATGCTTGTTTCGCGTGGATAGTTCGGAGAGGGCTCCGAGGAAACTGGGGATGACGTAGCAGTGTGAAGATGTATTGAATTGTCGTCATTGTTTCCATTGGAGAATGATGAGGCATTTGTCTGTTTAGGTACTCGTATCTGTATATGTCTATGCAGGTGAGTTGTGGATTTGAATGCTTGAGAGTATAACCTGTTGAGTTGTTACGCTCAACACCGTTAATACCCACTCTATGGACCAGAAAATAGTAAAGATATCAGAGAATCTCACAGTAATTCATAGTAACTCATAGTAATTCATAGTAAAGAGATAAAAACCTCCTTGTCGTTGGTAGAATCGACCCGGATTGGACGTTAAAGGACCTAGAAACTACCCAATGACCCTAGAAAAGTACACTGCAGAAATAGGACCAAATAGCACCCCCCTCCCCTCCCCTCAATCACTCACTCACATTACATCGCCTGAGATCTCCAATTCCTCACAGATCATCTAGTACCCCTCATAAGGCGTCCGGCGGGGGGAGGGGAAGGTCGCAAATTCCCGAATCAGGCTTGCGTATCAACTCGTAAAGCCATGGCCGACTGAGCAGGGGGGCTGCTGCATCGTACTGCGTTCTTGATGGCCCCCCCAGTCAGCCCCATCAGGGGTGGTCGACTGAGCAGTGATGTGGCTTGTGGACCACCAGAATTGGTGTACAATACACTAACACATCACACAAGCCGCTAACGTCGTCTACGGATTACGGATACATGGTATAATACGTGGAGAGTGACGAAGTGGCAGTGCATAGGCTGCCTAGCGCCTCATGGCCTCCCTTTACCTCCCCCCCTGTTGATTGCTGTGTGGCTCCTCCATCTACCCCTGTCACCAAGGCGGGTCAGCAACACCATCAACTCCCAAATGGCCCTCCTCGTGTCCTCAACTCTGGGATGCAGGGGTTGCTCGGACGGGGTAACAGTGGGATGCCAATACCGCCTGACTGGCTGCCTCTTTTTTTTTTCTTGTGATGCATCAGCCTCAATGATGTCGACTGCTCGGAAGCTCCCGTTGCGGGTTCGCTCAGACCGTCTCCGTTTCTCATGCTTAGTTTCTTTCTCTCATGTTCACTCCCTACTTTCTTTTGTCATGATTCAACAATTGAGTCTTTTGCCGTGTTGGCTGGTGAACTGAACCGAAACAAGCGTAAACAAAGCGCGGCAAACTCGTAGCGGTATCCACGGACCCCCGAGTACCCCTAACTAGAACTAAACTTCCGGGATCCCACCGGCAGACGCCATGCCCGAGTTTACCGACGGCACCCGGCCGCCCGGCCTCCACTTCGGACCGGAAGCCGGTGCCCTCATTGACGCAGCCGACAAGTTCAAGGCCATTCTCAATACCAACGACGCCAAGGACTTTGCAGCCAGCAGAGAGGAGCTTGTCCTCAGCGACCTTAAACTCATGCAGCAGAAACAGCAACAGACGAGGACATTGGTGAACCTTAACCGGCTTCACATGTTTCTCAATGGCATGAGATCCCTTCAGACTGTTTTGACGGAGCTGGGCTTCGAGCATGTGAAGAGTGTCATGGCTTGCATCTGGGGCCCAATGAGATACTTATTCCAGGTGAGTCGTGTTATTTCCTGGCGACATTCTCATTGGTGATCTCAACTGTCGCCGACTCCGTCAAATACTAACGTTTGGAGCCTTAGACTACGAACACCAACGAGAAAGCGTTTGACCATATACTTGACGTTTATCAACGTCTAGGCCTCCAGATTCCTCCTCTGGCCGACTACATACAGCTATTCCAGTCCCAGTCTTCCCGAGAGACTAGGTTGTGTCTGGTGCACATCTACCGAGATGTTCTCGAATTCCACACTATAGCATACAAGCTCTTTTCCCGAGATCCCTCATGTAAGTACACACACACACACAGAGAGAGAGAGAGAGAGAAATACACCTACCAATTGTTTTCGGGACTAATATGAGATGCCCTCCAGTATGGCCCAAACTTCACAGAGCAACCTGGAGAGATCTCGACTCAACCTTCGACCACCTCTCCAAAACTCTCAAGCTTCATTGCACCATCATCCAGGAGCTCGGCTACCCCTTCCGCGATGTGTATGCAAGCCGCACAGATTCCGGGTTCGGCGCCGAGCCGACCAGCATGTCCGACGGCGACATGCGCAAGTTCCACCAGTACCGCTACGACTACGACGATGCCTGGAGGAAGTTCAGACGGTCAGAAGCCACCCGCAAAGCCGAACAAAAAGACAAGATTATAAAATGGATCGCGGCACCTAACAAGACGGAGATGCTCCACCTCCAATTCGAGGAAATCCGTAAGCCGTGTCCCGAAAACGGGACGTGGCTGTGGAAGCAGCACGACGCCGTGTCCAATTGGATGAAGGAGGACATACCGGAGTGGTCGGCCATCTGGCTCCACGGAGCCAGGGGCATGGGCAAGACGATACTCTCGTCGCTGGTCGTGGACCATTTACGCAAACTTGCGGAGAAGGGGCGGGAGGTGCCAAAGACCGCCCAGGTGTGCTACTTTTACTGCCAGGAGGGCGATCAAGATCTGGACACCTATCTCGGTATTCTCAGGGGGATCCTGCACCAACTGGTTGACGCCGCCGTCATACCCAATCCCGACGAGGAACCCCCCGACGAAGACGCGAGCCGCATGAACGGCAACCTAGCCATTCTCCCGCTCTGCGAAGATAAAATGACAACCAGCGGCGGCTCGATCCTCTCCAACTCGGATGTCGCACAGGCGCTAATGGACGTGTTCTTCGAGAGTAACTCACGGCAGTACGTCATCATAGACGGCTTAGACGAGTGTAAGGCCACCGAGATCCAGCAGGCCGTGAAGTGGTTCACCGAGGAGGTCAGCGCGCGCGACGGCACCAGCCAGGGCCAGCTGCGCGTGCTGTTCATGACGCAGACGGCCAAGGATGTCACCAAGTTCATGACAAAGTATGGTATCGAGGCCGAATCTGGGGAGGTCAAGCTCGATCCCAAGGACAACAAGGAGGATATCCGGCGGTATGTGAACAGGATGCTGAACCCCAAGGAAGGCGAAAGAAGAGGCTTCAACCTGTCCGAGTGGGAGAAGCAAGACATCGAAGACAAGATCTCGGCCAGGAGCGACGGTAAAAGTTTTATCATCCCCAAGGAGTATGACGTCCAAACTAACGAGCAGCTAGGTCTATTCCTGTATGCGCATCTCGCCATGGAGTACCTCCTCGAGCAGGACACCAAGTCGGATCTCCTCGACAACGTAAAACCAGGAATGCTTCCACGTGAACTCAAGGATATGTACGGAAAGCTCCTGGGCACCCTCAAAGATAGACTCCTCAAAAAGGGCCCTGCGCATTGGGCAAAAGCCAAGCTCCTCCTCGGCTGGCTCATCTGCGCCCACCGGCCCTTGAAATGGCACGAGATCCAAGCCATCTTGTCCTTCGACCCCGAGGCCGAGGTCATCGACTTCGATCTCAAGATGATTCGCGCAGACATCACCGACATTCTGGGATCTCTGGTCCAGATCCTACCGGGGGATAACATCCGACTCATACACTCGACAGCCAAAGAGTGAGTCCCGTCACCTTACCCCTCTCCCAATCTTACCTCTTTTTCGATGCGCTAACAAGACACAACAGATACCTCGTCCAGACCAAAGACATTGACGCAAAAGCGGTCCAATGCGACCTCGCCATCCTCTGCCTGCGCTACCTCTCCCTCCGCTGCTTCGTCGCCGACGACTACAGCGAAGCGGAGCGCCGAAAGGACATCCTGGAGGGCTACTTCTCGTTCCAGGACTACGCAATGTCCCAATGGTACAAGCACATCATAACACTAATCCAAGGTTGCCGCGACGTCTTCCCGGACGCCAACAACACCGCCGCCGCCGCCTCCGCCCACTTCCACGCGCCATACCATCATACGACCACCACCACAGACCACACCGCGGCGCTGACTCTGGCCCTCGCCAAGTTCATCTCGGCCCACGACGCCGACATCAAACCGCTCCCCGAAGCAACCGCCGCCGCCGCCGCCGCCGACGTCCCGCGCGCCGACATCGACAAGTTCCAAACCCTCCCCTTCTACCCGCTTCTCCTCCGCCTCTGGGGCCACATCTGCCAGCACCAGGACGCGTCCTCGGAGGAGCGCAACAAGGTAGGCATCCCCCGCCTCGACGCCGCCCTGAAAGCCCACCGCGCCCTCATCGAGAGGGACTACCACAAGCCCTCGCGGCGGACGACGAACGAGGACACGATGCAGGACTACTACGGCCCCAACATGTTCAAGTGCTCGCGGACGCTCTGCAAGTTCTTCCACCACGGCTTCGACAACAAAAAGGACCGCGACGGCCACCAGAACCGCCACGACAGGCCGTACCCGTGCCCGCTCGAGGAGAGGTGCGGCTTCGCGCCCGTCGGCTTCTCCTCCAACAAGGACCGCCAGCGGCACGTGCGCAACTACCACCCGGAGCACAGCGACGCGCCCTCGGCGTTCCTGCAGATGAGCAGGCGCGTCGAGTCGGCCAAGTTCCAGTGCAACATTTGCCAAAAGAGCTTCACGCGCAACATCAACCTCAAGGGCCACGAGAGGAGCCACTTTGGCGAGAGGCCCTACGCGTGCTCCCACTGCGGAAAGGCCTTCGCGAGGTTGAACGACTGCAGGAGGCACGAGAGGATTCATACGCGGAACCGCGCATGATTTCTTTTCGGTTCGTGTCATGTATCTAATCGGGTTTTCGGTGGATTTTGCATTTGGTGTTTGGAGTTTGGAGTTTGGGTAATCAGGAAAGGGTTATTTAAACTACACGTAGGCTGGCCTTGAGCCCCTCGGCTTGGATTGGGCTTTCAAACGGTGTAAATTGGGTATATCAATAATATGTTATAATAGACTCTTGCATTTATTTGATATCATACAGACTGACACGGACACGGTATCACCGCCTGAATGGTGCTGCCGTTTAGAGAGTTACCTGGCGGTGCCGACGTGATGAGTCGTCTAACATTGAAACTGTGCCCATCGACGGAACTACCTTGATTGTTGAACATGGCCGGAGCCAAGGAGAGCATTTAACCGTTATGCTAAACAATGTTTGACTTTAAAGTAGTTGAAAACATATTTCATAAATCACAAGCTCTAATTCCTACGCGCATATCCTGATATGAGAACCATAGCTGGTGACATTGGCAAACAATGGTAATTGTCTGTACTAGTCTCAGTATCAAGCAAAGCACTACAATAGTGATATGACCTCAAGGACAGACGCTCGCAAATTGACCATCTCACCATTCATGATGCTTCAGTGTCGTTGCAGTTCAGACCCGCAAAGACCACAGATCGCCGCCATACCGATCAGCGGGTGGCCAGGCCAATCCAGAATTTTGTTGAACCCCAACTACCGATAATATCCGATGATCAACTGAACCAAGATGCGAGATCGAAGACGAGGACCCTGGCACTCGCTTCGCCTGCGCCGCGCTCTAATCAGGTCACACAAATGCCACAGCTGCATATACCGTGGCACATTGTGGCCGAGTTAATACCGTAGTGCCGAACTTATTTCCAAGACAAAACAAAACCCCCGTAGGATCGGCACCGATCGACAACCGAAGCCGGTGAACATATACACTCATGGCCAGCGGCGACGGCCGGAATTATTTTCCATCGGTAGAGCGGCTGTCCGCTTGCCAACACTTCCTGACCGAGTCACATTTTGCCCAGGCCAAGATGAAAGAGAGCCCACACTAATAGACAGTAGTCAGGACTCGGTCGTGGGGTTCAAGGAGCTACAGCTGTTGGGGCCAACAAGTGACACATGGAAATTTGAGGCTGGAAGTTGCGGCGAACAGCTTGGACGTCATGTTGCCAGGTCGTTCATTCTTTACCTATCCAGCGGCAGATGTTAGTCTGCGGGATATTCTCCGCCCTCCCCTGAAGAACCGTCCTCTCCAAAAACTCAAAGGCTAGAACAAAGGCCAGCCACCATGACTCAAGGTGGCGTGGTTAAGCGGACGTTGCGAGGCATTCGATTCCAGGAACGGTAATTGGCAGCATAAGCAGGGGACCAATGACGACGATGTCTCTTGGGGCATGGTGCAGGAAATGGGGGATTAGTGGCGGTCCCCTATGTATGCGCCAGGCCCGGTTTAGCGATTTCTAGAGGTTCCATAGGCAAGCGGCCTCCCAGCTTTCCTGCGTGACATAGGCGCCAGGCCCTTTAGTGTCTTTGCTAGCAACAGCGAGGAACAAGTATCCGTAGCATGGTATGATCACTGGCGGGTGCATCCTTTGTGTGGACGTGTGTGTGTGGGCCGGGACGTGCAATTAAGCCACTACGTGTTTTTGCCCAGAAATAAATGCGTTAACTGGGCAAAAAGAACGAATGATATCGACTGTGGCGAATACAGATTATCTACAACCGTTGCTGTTTTAGCCGACCAATGTGGCGAGTGTATCTCAACATAAAGATGAGCATTGAAGAACTCGTAAACGATCCATGTACAGCTGCAATGAGTGACGACAGTGACGACGGTGACGAAGGTAGCACTCAAATTGAAGCGAACTTCTTCACTGTGCGTGGTGGTAGTGCAGCAGAGGAGTATTGCAGTTGGCTGTCATCTCCTGAATGACGCCCACACGATGAGACCAAGCTGTTGGCCCGCATGAGGAGCTCTACCTGGTGTGGCCGGTTGTGACGATGGGCCAAGCCATCGGATAAGCACCACCACAACGCAATTCCACGCAGCCCGTTTTTTTCAACCATGTGCTCGTAGTTGCTTACTTCCCGCCTCATCTGGCTCTCCTACTCGGTTTGCACTCGTAGCACAGTCGAAGTTGTTGTAGCCAAGCAAACCGGGACCCGCTGCAACGGATACGGAGGCCATGGCGCTCGGCGGTTAGGGTCTGCCTTGAGACAAGCGGAACAGACGGCACTTTGGCTAGTCCATGCTCCGTCGGGGCAACCGCCGGCATCCGCATATCGGTTCCATATTTCGGATTTCTAATGCCAACAGTTCACTGCCGTTCTCGCTCCCTGAGAAAACGAGGGTGCTGCAGGAGTTGGGCTTGACGCTAGTGCGACAAGTTGACTTCGTAATGTAACAGGAGTGGGCTGGGTCCGACTGGATGTCTTCAAAAGTGGATCTTGATCGAACCAGGAAGGCAACTGTAAGCTGTGACGAAACTTTTGGTTCGGTTTCCCTCGCCTCTCATTAGACGGTTCCATGATTAGATACACCACATCGGCCCTGACTAACTAGAGGCGAAACGAAACTGCAACCCCAGGCCACGATGATTGAAAACATGGTCGAAAAACCCGACCCTGGGGCGAACCCGGAGACACCTACGTCACCGTCACGAAACCCAATATGCGTTACGCTGGGGAATAAGCAGCATAAGCATGCAGGCAGGCGGCGTTGACAGCGCCTCTGAGGTTCCCCGAAGGCATGAGCTCCAGAGGCCAAGCAAGCGGCGAAGAAGGACAACAGGGAACACCACCAGGACTTGTATCCGATCCCAGCCACGTTCCGTGGTGTGCATCCATCTTTATAGCACCTATTCTCGGGCCCAATTGGACAAACTGACTGGAGTAGCAACAGAGCCGAAGGGATTGATCGTCACGCAACAACGAGACCGAAATTGCCTTCCCCCAATTCCCGAAGATGCTTGCAAGGCGTTGGCTGGTCTGAGAACAGACCAAAAAAAGTCTGGGGTAGACAAGGATGGCGCCCGCCCGGGGTTCATACGATTGGGGTGTCAGGTGCCCACGCCCGGGGATCACGGCCGGCTACATTTGAGGAACGAATACACTCTTTAGCCCCCTTTCATTCGATAGCGTTGAAGTGAATTTACTGGCACGGTCGATTTGGGGTAGGCGTTGGAGACCAGCATTCGGGACTGGGATAACTAGCTGCTCGCATAGTTGGAGAAGCATTCTTTGCGCCTTGATACTTTGCCGTACCGTGTGAGCCTTGCTCACCAAACTTGAACCAATGGGGCAAGCTTGTTCAATCCGGATAACGAATGCTCCCCTCCCTCCCATCCATCGTCCATGTGTGTGTGCGTGTGTGTGTGTGTGTGTGTGTGTGTATGTCCGTGACCCTAGCTGCCATGCAGGGTTCAAAAACGTGGAGGAGGACAACAGAGAAGAGCAGGAGTGGAGGGTGGGAAGGAAGACCAGCTCCAGGAACGAGAGCTGCGGTCGCTAAATTGTCACCGATGCTCGACGCTATCCGTTTTTGAGGCAGCCGGTCAACGTTGACATGATAGGTCAACGAACACATGACAATTAAATCTAAATCGGCCGGGCAGAAAGGCAGTTTCCATCCCGTCTGCCGCTCAACCGGGGGTAGTGGCCGACAGACCATCTCAGTAAGTTGTTGGATGGGCGACGTTACTAGATGGACATCCCTCTGCACAGCCCCAATAATGCCCCTCGGTCTTGGTGACAGGCCAGCACAATATCAGTGTGGATCGACAAAAGAGCACCGGCTAAGACAAATGGAATGGCCCTATTCAAGCAGCTGCAGTCGGTTGCAGAAGACGCAGTGGGCCCAGTATCTCGGCGGACAAGATGTATTTGCGTTGTTGCATTCCTCGGAGTACAAAATTGACTGGAGACACGCAGCTTGATTCTCATTCAAAAAGTGCATCCATGGTGGATCGTTCTGCAAGCCGAACGAATCTTTGTTAAGAAACACAGAGGAGGATGGAACGCAGCATCCAGGGGAGGTATCCTTCGATGCTGGGGTATGGTTGCAGTAAAGCAGTTACATTTCCGGCCTGCGGCTAGGATAATGTCCGCTGTTACTCGATTAGAGTAGTTCGGGGAAAAGTTGGAGAAGTTCAACAGTGCCGAGCAGCGAAGCTATGTCGTACAGACACTGATTCGACCAGTTTATCCTTTGCCGAAAGGAATTAGGTCTCTCCTGCAGCGCCTATTCTCCGTTTCCCGGAACAAGCTCAGGTCTAGCCAGCAACCCGCTGTCATCTGCTCTGGCCGATGTTGTGGCGTCGCAGGATGCAGAAAGTGCCTGGCAAGTCGTTCGATGCTTTGGCCCGTTGAACACAAAACCAAATCTTCCGGCTAGTGCCCAAGGTGCAAAAGAAACGTGGAATTGTAATCTCTAAAGCCTGCGGAATATGAGTGGGCGTTGCTGCGCAAGCTTTCCCAGTTCTTAGGCGGAAGCTGCTCGCGGAGAGCCATCATTGGGATTCGTTGAAGCTGACATGCGAGGACGGCGACCACACCACAGAACCCTTGCAGTCGTTCCACCGACCTTAACATCCCCACACGCTGCCGCGATTAGTGGTTGGTGCGTGCTGAAATGTTTTCATGCTCGCCGCCCGTTAGGACCAGGCACTCAAGAAGCGTGCGAGAGCTCACGCATCGTGATGTATCGAATCTACCCATACGTCTCCAAATCAATGAGCGAAACACACATACAAATTCATGGCCAAATAAGCAATGGTCATGCGTTGTCGCAAGGAAGGCCGAACGTGTGATTGATCAGCCAGTGTCAAGATATAGTATGCAATCTGAAAATTATATTGAACGCAACGGATGGGATCCGCTGTCAAACACGTTGCTGTTCAAGACTTGTCGAGTGTGGCATCTGGATTCAAATGGCCGGACTAATGGCATCCGTTCATGGAAGTGGAGGGACACCTTCCTACCGTTGACGAGGTGGTTAGAGGCACTAATTAGGCATTTTTGCCGTCGTTGCCAGTGTGCCACAGTGTGGTAACGCTCACCGTCTTCTCACTAAGAACCCCGGACCCAGTCGCTCGGTGAAGCTTGATGTCTGAGATAGAGGAGCGGCAGCGGTATCCCATGATGGATAGTGTAAAAATCATTGATGAACTAGAGGGCGCCACCGAAATGGCTAAAACACTTTGTGTGCACCCGGTGCTATAGATGCATGCTTGCTTCATCAGCTCCCAGAATATAAGAGACGCGGGCTAGACAAACCAAAAATGCCACGCTAGATTTACTCAGAACAATGCTGGCTGGGGTTGGGCTTGCGTCTTGCCGGAGGCGAAAGGGGGGAAAATGTCCGGTGCCTTAGGTAAGCCGTTGTTTCAATGACGCCGAATCCCTGAGGTGACAAGTGTTGAACGAAGGTCACAAGGACAGCTGACGAGGGTGTATGGAACAGGGGTGCCATGTTGAGCCGTTGATACCCCATATCGCTAGCCTTGCTGCGGTGCCCTGATCGGTCCGGGCGTTGTTGTGGGCAAAGACGGTGGTGTTGTGTAGCGCGGGCGCTGTCAAGATATTGGCGGCATCGTCGGCGTCTATGTCTGGATGCCCAGCCGTTTCTATTGCTGGGATGGCAGCAAGATTCGTTTCAACGTTGTGGGCTGGGTGATGCAGAGCGACGGGCCTTCCAATCTCGCAAACCAGACAAGGCGGGCAAGGTAACCGAGCTCCGAACAGAGAGTTTGGAGAAGTCTGTTGCTGGCAGCATTAGCATCGTCGAGCTTTGAGGTCTTACGATCCACCGGAAACCGCGCGTAGAACGAGCCCTGCCAGCACATGGAGAAGGACGGGCTTCCCCCCGGCATGACCTGTCGTTAACAGGAGGTTAGCTATTGCGAGGGTTCCTGGGGGGGCCACAAAAGCCCACCTGGGCGATTCGCTGTTGGACCACGAGAGATGATAGCCAAGCCTCTCTACCCATTGACTTGCAGATAGGGATCATTGCGCTTTCCCGTCGTCCAATTCTGGTTTGCAACCCCACCGACGTAACAGCAGCGTGTGAAGGTGTGCAGGCTAGACCTCCAATCCTTGTCTTTGAACCAAAGCACAGTGAGCTCGGTGAGATGAATAGCACTGTCTGGAGGTACACCATTGCCAATGCCTCATATGGGTCCTATCCTGCCAGCTTGCGTCTCCGGGATCAAGACGGATGGATGCGATCGTCGGGGCTCTGATGGGTCTCGATTTGATATGTATTCTTCGAGTGTTAAAGGGCGTTATTAATAGAGTACTGATCGGAAGTTTTATTTTGGCTTTGAGAACGGCCGCAAAAGTTCTCAATGTCAAGTAGCCAATGTACGTGTACGTGCATTAGCACTAGGCGCATTCCGCGAGGGTTTATTCCCTCTCCTTTTTTTTTTTTTTTTTGGGTAAATTTTGTATCTACTTTCTGTTCTTTCCCTCTCGTATGTGATTTGATCGATTCTAATCAGAAATGCACCGGTTTCTTAGACGAGTTGACTATGCGTTTTCCAATAGTGTTTTTCCTTGCATGGGTCCACTACCTACCTGGGGCATGCAACTTAGCTCGCAGCAACATGTTACGCTGAGGAAATCAGCTGGCTGTGCTTCCTCAGAACCCCAAGAGCCGCCAAAGTCATGTATAATGGCAGCAAGCATGAATCTGTGTCTAATGGGTTTGGCTCTTTGCCTAGCGTTTCTCGCAGTTCCCTGATAAACGCGTAGATAAGTAGATCTGACGCCGTGACGAATCTTCTTGTAGAGTAGATGAATCTGGATCGCGGGTGTCACCAAAGGATGCCCCGCTAGCTCCGTGTGACTCTTCATTGCTTCGCCGAATAAGTCCCATGGATTTCTGGCATGCCTAGCTCCGTGTCTAAGGGTTGTCTGTCTGTCTGTCTGTCTTTCCGTCTGTGCCATTGACGTACAACGGGCGGCGACCGCATGTGGGCCTCTGCAGCTAGGCGGAGATAGGCGTGGCGTCAGTGCTTCGCGCCCCTGAGTTATCCATAGATAGCGAGGCAAGGCCGGACTTCATGTGCGAAGGACTTGGATCATTTGCTAGACGAGGTCATTGTTGGAGGGCGTTGATAAGTGATCATAAGTCAACGACGGGCCGTGTCCGGGTACCGTGGCCGTCGGGTGACGGTCGCAGGATCTCCCAGGTCCAAATGCGACAGCACCTGGTGTCAGAAGGAGCCCTGACGTTTGAAAAGAAGGAGAGCAAACGGTTAAAGATTAATAAACGAGAGGAACATAAAGTTCAGTCAGCAGAAGCTGAAGAGAAATGAAAGCTAGGCTAACGTGGCTGTGATTTGAATCAGGTTGGAGAGTTTCTCCTCGGGAGGTTTCGTCATCTCGTCGATATCCCTATTGATTGAGAACTGCTACATCGCCAAGCTGAGTGATGTGAGTTGAGATGAAGTCAAGTAAGTAATTGGTGCCTGTGCACCCGTGTCCGGAAGCACCCTTACACTGCGCACTGCAAACTGTCCATGATGCATGAGGGGCGCACGCAATTCAGCAGTGCAAAGCCAAGTTTGATTTCCGCCGCATAATACGGATATCTAGAAGTGGCATGGCAGATGCATTTGTTGTCTTGGGGTGGACTTGGACCACACGCTGGGCCGGGCTAGGCTCCGTTGTGGGCGCTTGTCGAACCAGATCGTGCTGGGGCTGGGTTGATCTCCATGTCCTAGGCCAGCCTGGTTGAAGAACTGGTGGTGGTTGTTGCAGTTACAACGGTTGTGGCGACGTGCGATGATGATGGAGATATGGTGACAGGGACCTGCGGCGAGAAGTGGATCTCGGGCCTGGATATGCACCTGGACCGTGTGAGGGAGACTCCGTCGCTTTGAGCGGCGTTGGGTGACATCGCATCACCGCTCTGTACACTAGGATGAATTGTGGTCGGGAACGGTGACGGTGGTGTGGAGGAGGAAGAGCTCCAGTCTGGAGACGGGGCGAAGAGGAAGGCCCGAGAAACAAGGCAACAGGGGTCCAGCAGGCAGGTTGTTGCTTCCTACAGACGATAGCTAGCTGTACTGAGTACTATTAACTCTCATCCCACACAGGGAAGGCAGCTTGCCGCACTGTACATGGCAGGCTATGTGGTCGTACCTTCCTCACACCTGCACTACTGAGCTATCACTCACGGTTGTGACTGCCTGCTGTGACGAGCAGCAGACAGCCTGCACCGCAAAGAAGCCTCACTGCACCTGCTACTCCTGCTTCTTCTGCCGTTTCTATTGCTGCAGTGCCTGCGCCTTACATCGTTGGGGAACCTGAGATGATGAGTGGCCGTGCCTTCTCTACCTTTGCCTTGGGTTAGTTGTGCTGTGCATTGGCTGGCTCCTTCCCATTATTTTTATTTTTATTTCTATTTTTTGGTTTTGGTTTTGGCTTGCACTCGAGGTGCAGGCTCGCAGCTTCCTGCAGCAGCGCTAAAATGTAAAAGGCAGGGCGCCGGGTGGTCATCCAACCATTCAGGAACCAGCTCACGACAACGCCCCCCCTGCCCCAACAGAGGGCTCCACGTCGCAAATCGATCGACTCATTCTGATTACGGCATCCTCCCACATCAACGCCCCCGGGCTGGCCATGTCGTCTCCCGTGGTTCTACCGCTACTGTATCATCTAAGGTAATGTCATGTCTGCCGAGTGCCCATTATCTCTCACCTTATGCGTGTCTCTTGCCCTTACTATGTATTGTCAGGCCCCATGCCCGACCTAAGCCGCCCATGGGGCGAACCACACGCGCCTATGGGCCCTGTTGTGCGTTATTATCTAGACACAGGACAGCCTCTCTCCCACCAAATCAGACATGCCGAAACACCACCGGTGGGGACTTTGACGTCGGTTCGACCTTCAGATACCCGACGCACTGCTGCAGTCGTCTGCATCTCGCCCGTTTCTGCTCGCATGCTGCAGGCTAGCAATAAGCAGACGCAAGCAATCCGAGCATCATGGCCACATACATAGCAGTGCAGCAAAAACAGCCAGCAGATACCACACCACCCCAGGACCAACATATTTCATTCCAGCCAGCCCTCGGTCTCTCCCCCCTTGTCCTCGACCATACTACGTAGCAGAAGGGCCACGGCTCGACCCTGTCGGTGGCCTGCCAGTTCACAGTCTGCGTATCCCTTCGATATCCATCCGCTGGTACTGTGTACACAAACCTAGCCGAACTGACCTCAACTTACCGCCTCGATGACACCCTACAGTAGTGTCTTTTCCTTAGTCTGCCAGACTCACCCGACCCAAGTTCTCGAAGCTCTCTACTAGGGCGCTTGTATTAATGATTGCCATGAAGGGTATAATCGACGTCAACGACTTTGCTCAACGTGTGATGATGCGGCGGATAAACGATTTCCTCTCCTGCTTACCCGAGCTTCCATTTTGACCATCAATAACTTCAATGTTGGCTGCTTTGGCCCGAAGCCCAATTGCTCCCTCTGGCGGTGCAGAACCACGATGTACCTACCTAACCTGGCTGCCAACGAGGCACCGTGCTGGATACGGAGAACCCTGATCGGCACTCTTGAGCATTCAAGTACCCGAGCCCATCATCTTCCAGGCGTCTCAGTCGCAGCCACTGGAATTGGCAGTTTCTTTTTTTTTTTTTTCTCAGCTGCAGTAGCAGTGCTCGTCTTCTTCGAACCCCTGGAACAACCAGCTCCAGGCCCTGCCTCCGGCTATCGGTCTTCAATCTGCTGCTATGAGCTTTTGATCAACAATCATTGGCTAGAGCTAGCCAAAGCAATTGGGAAGAGGACCGACTACGGCCACCACAATAACTTGCTTCCAGTTACGTTCAATTGCGCCAAGTAAACCAGTGGGGGTTTCTTCTCTATCAAGTAGTTTGATTCTGCGCCCTCTCGTGATTGTCGTTTTTGCTTTTTTCCCGATAAGGAGCCGTTGGTAAGGCTTGTAGAATGTTGAACATACCCACGCACAATTAAACTGAGATGATGTATGTCGGTCAAGCATACAGTGTCCGGCGCATAATGGGACACGAGCCAGCCATCTGAAAAATACCTACATACACCGTACTTCTGCTCTCCCTCGCCCTCGATACTTTAGGGTTGCCCATGCGTGTAAAACGTACGCGTATGGTATGTGTGCGACAAGACTGGCTCATACTCTGACCGTGGCTACCACGTTCACACTGCCCTGGCATCTCACACACCGTCTTTGTTCCGGATCATGTCCCAGCTGAGCGCCAGCGGGAAACTCAATTTCACAGCGGACGATGGCCCGAGCCAGGCTTGGCTTGCCTTTGGAACAACCCCAGGCCCAGGAAGCAACTGGCGGGATGCTCCATTTAACCCACCCGAAAAGCCAGCCAACGATAGGCTTGGCAAGTCGAGTGATACGACTGGACGCGGACGACGCTGCTTTTCCATGTACTTGCAAAGTGGGTACAAATAAATACCTATGGCTCCGTGCGGAAACCAAGGAAGACATCTCAAAGCTCGAGGTAGCGACATCTGTATTTAGTTATTTCGCTCTCCCTTTTTCTTCTTCTCCTTCTTCCTCTTCGTTATGAAGGGACTTGTGAATCGAAGACATCGTATTTAATGTAAACATCACACGGTGAATTAAATGCATCATTATAACAGCGGATCAATAATGAAATGTAGGGCTTGCGTTTGCGTTTGCTTCAGCGTTTTGCGTTTGCGTGGCCAACCGGTGTACAGGCCAACACATTGACGATGATCCTAGATCCCTAAACGCAGAGGCTCAAAAGCCCAGGATGGCTGGTTGGCATTTAATAGTCACAGCTTCATGCCCACCACTGAAAGCCAAAGTTTGTCTTGCCATATGATTTCCGTCTCGTCCTGCTTCATTTCTTCTTACATATAGCAGTCGCATCGGGTCAAATAAGCTCCTCGAGGCTCTTGCGTCGGGTCCCCTTCCGTCTTGGTGCCGAAATGTCCGACCACCCGATACAGATGTTGCATGTCTATCTTGCCATCGGGTCAAGACGATTAGCTACGGCACAGACATAGAAGGCCCTGTCTTGTTACTGGAGAAAAAAAAGGCCCTGCATGTGTTACTAGTACATGTCTTCATCGGCATCACCCTCTGACTTCCATCTTCCCTTCCCTTGCCAGCCCCAACATTTAGTGTACACGAGAGAACAGACCCTTTTGCGCACAGGGACCTCACGTCGACCCGATTACGTAGAGGTCGGTCGTATCCATGGCTATCTCCAGAGTCTGGAGAAAGAGAGGGCGAGCAAGTCCATGTTCCCTGCCCCCCCTTCTGGGGCCAGTCCCAGCAGCCCCCTGTGCAGTACTATGGTAGAACAGGCTTCGTTCAGGCTTTAACCGCCTGATTCCGCGCTGCCCCATTTCGAGGTCTTGGTTGCTCTGTCGTTTGCAGCGTCCAACGGTTCCCCCAACCAGCCTCCCCTTGTTCTCAAAGCCCCCTGACCAGTCTCTTCTGGGAGTTAGCTCGTCCGCGGCTCCAGCCTTGTGACATGAAAGCGGGATGGGAGAGAAAGCAGAGAGCTAGAGCAATGCCATGGTACACCGAGAGCAACTAAAGGCAGGGGAGGGCAGAGCACAGAGTTGAGATTGAGTGTACTGTGAGAGCGAGCCTACTGGAATTCCAGACAAGATGGAACGCAGGAACCCTACTAGGCGAAAGCAAGACAAGTCAAGTGACCTACACTGGACTGGACTTACTTGTAAGACCAAATTTGTTTCCGTACGGCTCTTGGTACTGGTCAAATATTGCCTGTCCCTGCTCCAGACCGTTTGTTCAGATGCCCTTGCCTGAAGCTCCTAATAGTAGCTCATCTTTCGTTCATGCCTTGTCCTGTCATATTTCACCCAAGGCAGCATTCATTACCGATCCAAGTTTCGTCTTGTCTTCCTCGTGACAAGGAGCCCCCCCAATTACGACATAGCCCAGCAAGAGCCTGGTCATATGTGCTGAGAGGGATTAGACCAGCAAGTAGCAGCAGCAGCAGCAGCAGCAGCAGGAAGAGAGGACCAGACCAGGGGGCAAGAAGCCGAAAGAGAGAACGGCAGAAGCCGTGACAAAGGCCAGACCGGGCAAGCAGCAGGCAGTCACCCGGTTTGCATAAAAACCCGCACATCTAACAGTGTCCCAACTTTGGAAGGGCCTTGACAGCGTATTTTGGCCGCTAAAAATTAGAGAAAATGATGATAAAGTCAGGAAAGTCCGCTGGCATTCCTAACAAGTATTTGTGAAGTTTCGTTGTTGCAGTGTTGAATAGGCTTACAGGGAGAATAGTACGTATAATAGGACTTTGGTACCGCAGAGTGGTAAAGTGTGCGGATTTTTTTGCAAACCGGGTGGCAGTGTCTGCTCTCTCTGCCTGGGAAAGCGAAAGTGGCAGGGCAGCAGCGGTATCTGTAGACAGAAGCTAAATGCAGAAGCAGGGTACATGGCCTTCCCAGTCAAATAGACCCGCCACACTGTGCACGGAGTACATATGCCAAGTATCTCTGACCTTGCCTAACCGGGGCGAACTAAGCACATGGGGGGCCCACCTTTGCCTCACCTCCCGTCACCTTACCATAGTGCTATCGTACCTCTTTCTGGTCTTGCCTCTCTCCTGCCTCTTTCCCATCAATCTCCCATCCCACCGACCGACCGACAGACCCTGCTTCCTCTAGCGTGCGGATACTAGTGCGAGTCGTACCTTCCCTGGCCCTTCCTACACAGTACGTAGTTGGGCAAGGTACCTTGCCTGAAGTAGCCATGCTTCATCCTTTCCCATCCGTGTCCTAGTCATCCCAAAAAAGATACCTTACGCTAGGTACCCGCCCACACACACACACATACTTCACGCACATAACGCACACACACACACTTCGGTCGCTCTTTCTCTCACTTTTGCCCACACAGGCTCCAGATGCGCCGGGCTGGGCTGCGACGGCACTTTACCTAACAAGTACCTCAACTTCCCCTTCCCACCACTACCTCTGACTCCCCTCCTTCCCTTCTCTTTTTGTTTCTCCAAGCAACTGCTTCGACCGGTGGGAATTGTTTGTTCGACGAAGGCCTCAAGGCTCCCGACCAACATCCAAACGTGCTGTTCCTCGACTGTCTTCCTTCTTGCTTGGAAATAGCATGCGACTTTCGGCTTCAGACAACAACTTCTCCCTCTTGTCTTCTTCTCCCTCCTATTACTACTAAACTCCCGTCCTCTCTCTCCTACTTACCCCCCCACCATCCCTCCTACTTTCCGCACTCGCTTCCTGCTGTTGCGCACTCCCGACCGCCGCCGAGCTGCGCCCAACGAAAAAGGACCCTCTCTTTCTCTCTTTCCCTCTCTCTCCCAACCACCCCGCCTTCCTTTTCACGACGAAAACGACGAAAAACGACAAGCGAAGACGATGGCCATGAATGATAACGAGGTCAAGGTTGAAAAGAACGCAATCATGACCAATTCCTCGACTTCCGGCGCCGCAGCTTCTGCAGGCGGTGCTGCTGCAGCTGCTGCCAACAGCACTGCTCCGGCCACCGAAGATAGTGGTATGAGTCGCACCTGCACCTGCACTGCCCACCAACACGCACGCACACACACACACACACCCCTCCAAACTGCCCCTCCTGTTCCCACCCGCATGTCCCGCCATTTAATCCTCCCGATGCTATTTCCCTCTTGGCCGAGGATAGATTGATGGGAGTTAACACGCTGAGATGAGTTTAACTGACGACATGATTTTTTTAACACTTAGCAGCAGCTTCTACAATCACCGTCAACACGAAGACGCCTGCCAATTTCCCTCCTCCCAAGACCGATAAGCCTCGCCCCCATGTATGCGCGACTTGTCAGCGCTCCTTTGCCCGACTGGAGCATTTGAAACGCCATGAGCGTTCTCACACCAAGGAAAAGCCCTTTGAGTGCCCGGAATGCACAAGATGCTTTGCTCGTCGCGATCTGCTGCTGAGACACCAGCAGAAGCTGCACCAGACGACCACTCCTTCTTCGCGCCCTCGCAACCGCCGCGAGAGCGCCAGCAGCGCTGCGCCTGGTGCGAGTCGCGCTCGTAAGAACAGCGTCGCCGGGCCTAATGCTGCCGCTGCTGCAAATGCGGCGGCTTCCATGCGTCCGAGGGCAAACACCATCAGCCACGTTGACCAAAGCGCCATGCAAATGATCGCTGCGGCCAACGCACAGGTAGCGCGGGGCCTGCCGCCTGGCACTCACAGCCGTCACCCCAGCCTCGCCGGGCTACCTGTGCACAACATGGACTTTGGTGGCATGTCGGCTGCCATGGGCCAGCGAGGCATGTCTCACGGCTTGCCAAAGCTCGAGACCCATACCATCAACAGCATGGACTTTAGCGGCTTGCGGACCGCTCCTCCCATGGCCGTGTTCAACCCGGACTTTGACTTCGAGGGGCTGTTGTTCGGTCCCGGCTCCACCATCAACCCTAATGCTCTCCACTATAACGACTCGCCTCAATCCATGGCCTTGGACCAAGCCTCACCCTTCCATGGCCTCAACAGCGACTTGTCGTCCACCCAGCTGGACGACAGCTTTGACTGGCTGACCGGATTTGAGCACCAGATGTCGTTCCAGGGTGCGGAGAACGCCGTAGACGGATCCAGCCCGTCGGCCATTAGCACCACCAGCCAGAGCGGCATTAGCGATGTCATGGTAGACGGCTCGAACCACCCCGCCCCCGCCGGTACCAGCTCCATGTGGCAGCCCGCCGTGATGGGTCCTCCTCAGGTCCCGAACCCCTTCGCCATGGACTTGAATGGCTCCGTCTTTCCGGACCTGATGAATGGTGCCCCCGTGTCCCCCCAACCCGCTACCCAGAAACTCAATGACGCATACTTCTCGACCCCCCCTCCCTCTTTGAGCTCCTTGAGCCCTTCCATGGTGCCGGGGCTCAACAACACTCAAAACCTGAACCAGGCACTCAATTTCAACAATGCAGGACCCGAGACCCCGTCGTCTCTTAGTGGTGGAAATCATGGCGTGTCGCCAGTCTCCACCATTACGGAAACTACCAGGAGTGCCATTGTTGGTGCCCTTTCCCAGTGCTCTCCATTTGGTGGACGGAGATACTCGTTTGCGACTCCAAGCTCCCCGCTGTCGCCTGGCTTTCAGAACACAGCCAACAGTGTTCCAGACCATGTAAAGAATTTACCTAGCACTCAAGACTTACAACGATATGTTGGCGCTTATCTTCGTTACTTCCACCCACATCTGCCGTTTTTGCACATTCCCACTTTGACTTTTGAGATGCCGCCCTCCGCTGCCAACCGAACCAACAGCGTCGGTGGGAGTGGGTGTCTCATCCTTTCCATGTCTGCCATTGGAGCCTTGTACGAAATGGACCACGTCCAGTCTCGAGACTTGTTTGAGATGGCCAAAAAAATGATCCAACTGTACCTAGAAGAAAGGCGGAAAGCCGATGTGAGGAAGGCAGACTTACGAAGAACTCCAGCATCCGAGCCGAACTCTTACAGCCAGGAATCTTCAATCCACACCCCCGTCTGGCTCGTGCAGGCTATGCTTCTTAATGTCGTCTACGGCCATAATTGCGGAGATAAGACAGCTAGCGATATTGCCTCAACCCATTGTGCGGCTCTTGTCAGCCTGGCCCAAGCTGCTGACTTGCTGCGCCCCATTCGCGTCGAGCCCAGCGAGACTCATGATACCCACATGCATGATGACGCCACTTGGAGCGGCCTGAAGGCAGATAGTGAAGAACAGGCTGAATGGATCCAGTGGAAGACTATGGAGGAGCGCAAGCGCACGCTCTATGTTGTCTTCATCCTCTCTAGCCTTTTAGTTGCCGCCTACAACCATACGCCTGCACTCACAAACTCTGAAATTCTCCTCGATTTGCCTTGCGATGAGGACTTCTTCGCCGCCGAAAGCGCTACTGCATTCGCGGCCAAGGGTGGCATTCGCGCAGCCAACCACAACCGGATGACCTTCCATGAGGCCCTGGGTGAGCTGCTTAGGACCAATGAGAAGCAACAGAAGCAGTTGGCCTTTAACAATGCACAAGGGTTTGGACCTGGAGCCAACCCGAATGAGCTTCCGAAGAGCAGCCTCAAACCATCGACGTTTGGCTGCTTGATTCTCATCAACGCGCTGCACAACTACATTTGGGAAACACGCCAACGTCATCACAACAAGGTCTGGACCAACGAAGAAACTGAGAAAATGCATCGCCACATCGAACCGGCTCTGAAGGCATGGCAGGCTGCGTGGGCGAGCAATCCGAATCACAGCCTGGAGCGACCAAACCCGTTTGGCCTAGGCCCCTTGTCTGCCGATGCGATTCCACTTCTCGATCTTGCCTACGTCCGGCTTTTCGTAAATCTTGCCCGCTCAAAAGAAAAGTTTTGGCAGCGAGACTGGGACGCAATGGCGGAGGAACTGTCCCGAGGCAGTGAAATCGTACAGCATGCGGAACATTCGCCTGCCTCTAATACTGAGTCAAACGGCACCGATCCTTCCGACAATTCTCTTTCCGGGTCGGTGTTTGCTGAGTCGCCAGCAACCCAATCTTCGTCTCCCGAGTTCTCTACGGCCAAGTTCCCTCCACCCCAGCCAGCAGCTCAGCTCACGAACCGCTCCACGTCGCGCAGGGAGAAACATCTCCGGAAGGCCGCTTTCTACGCCGCTGACTCCCTCGCCATGTCTGACAAACTCGGTGTTACATTTGCCGAGTTTTCCAGTCGAGAACTGCCTCTGCAGTCGGCCATGTGCACTTTTGACTGCGCTCAAGTCTTGGCCGAATGGGTTGCCACTCTCCAGGACCGCGTTGGGAGATACTTGGGAATCCTTGGCCAGGATGATGTGGACTTGGCACAAGTTCCTGCCATTATGCTTCTTGAAGACGAAGATGTCAAGTTGCTTGGGAAAATACAGGAAGTGTTGGCTTCTGCTGAAATGAAGATGAACCTGGAACTAGTCCAGGGCAATGTCGCTGGAGTAGAAACCAGGATGCAGATGGACGACCATGCGGGTTACGCGGCAAAGATTTTGCGAGTCACGGCTTATATGCTTGATAAAGCTGCTGTATGGCCAGGTATGTTACCCATTGCACAGCAAGACTCTAAATACTGACTTGGAACAGTAACCCATCTCATGGCTCGATGCCTGGAAGCTCATGCTACTCACATGCGAGCCCGAGCTGAAAAGTCTGTCGTGATGTGCGAGTAAAGGATTGTCCCCAAGAACATGCGACTTTAATGCACCTGCTATACCTATCAAAACCAGTCGATGACGGTTACCGGCAATTACTCGAAACGGAGACCGAGATCTTCAAGGTGGAAATTTTGAAGAGGTGGTGAAAGGAAAAAAAAAAAATCAACGGATTTCTCAAAATAAAAATGACGATACAAGGAAGCGACGACAAAATACCCGGGCCCTCTTACGGAAAAGAAAAAAGTACACTTACATGACGTTGACGAGAAAACAATCCGGTAGTGGCACAACACCTTGCCGCCCACATTTTATATTTAAAGCTCGTGTAGCGATCCCGACGACCGGCAGGTACGTGAGCGGCAATGCCCACTTTGTATATCAAGATGTTGCGCCAGGTTTGCCTTTATTTATTTATTTATTTTTCTTTTTTCTGATATACGAAATGTTTGCTTTGGTGACCCGGAGCGAACTTTCGCAGCAAGTTCTTCCCACAGGTTGAAGACGAAAGCGACGTGTTTGTTTTCTACGTTGTATTGGGCATCTTTCGTCTGTGGTAATCCGAGGACTGGAATGGCGGGAGTTGCTTCATTTTGGGGGGGGTTGGGCACGGCGTTGCTACATTCGATTCTTGCGCAAGCCACTGCAGTTTTCTTCTTGTCACGTTGCGGCGACTCCGTAACCTTGATATACTGCCTGTGTGACTTTTCAAGCGCTGTGTTGAGCTGATTGAACAATATCATATTCTTGATGTTGTAATCAGAGAACCGACCTTTGAAGAATTTGTCTCGGTTGAAACGGACTCGGGAAAGGAATCAACTTGGGACTCGCAATCTTTTCGGTTGCTATTTTAGGGAAGTGCATGTACCAGGTACTGGTATTAGGAATCAACATGCAAAATTTGGGGCGGTCCGTGTGAAATCCCTGCGCAGGAAGGCGGCGTTTCTTGAGTAATCAAGATGCCGGGCTGGAGTTTTGGTAAGAGGGCACGAGAGGTTGTTTTTGCCCTCCCTCCTGGCTTGGTGAGCAGGAGTCGATCGAAAAAGGGGGAGATGCTTGGGTCTGCAGGCCAAGCGATACCGACAGGGATTGGAAACTGAGGACGTGTGCTCTTGGTGAAAGAGGAGGATAGCTATCAATTAAAAACGTTTTTAGCCCCTTGCGTAGTCTTGGTTCCAGCCGGTGATGTCTGTTTCTACGTCTTGATCGTTGCTCGTGAAACCCAGTCGTCATTTGCTGACGCTGTATCCTAGTCGTTGATAAGTGCTGCTTTCACCGTGTGAGATTTTGAAATCACTTATGAACCCATGGGCTTGTAGTTGCAGCTTTTGATAAGAAGAATGTGGTGGGGGTTGAGAGAAGTTTGGTGTTTATTTTGTTGTACACGTACGAGGTACTTTCTTCCAAGGTCAGATAGCGTAGGATTCAGGTTTTAGTCAACATTTAATGCTTCATACTATATAGGAGGTAAATTAGTTAGAGCAGCCTTTAAGTCCCGTCATACCTCTAAAGGCAACCTAGTTAGATAGCTATTATAACTATACAGATTATTAGATCTAATCATCTAGTATATACTTGGTATTTAACTATGCTTTATAAATTAATCTACGCGTCAGAATGAAGTCGACGATATAGCTAGCTTAACACGATAGCTAGTCCCTATAGGGTTATAAGGCGGTACTATATACATTGCGTGATTGAACGTCACTTCTTGAATTATGTGCAAGGTAAATACCATAGTGTATAAACATTCCATAAATATTCAAACCCTTCGATTAACCGCTAACTACCCAGTCAGAGTACCCTCAAGCCAACCGCCATCCACTTGCCATTCCGACTTGGTCACGAACTTGCTCTCATCACTGAGCAGGAAACACACAGAAGCGGCAATTTCCTCCGGCTCTGCCATTCTCTTCAACAGTTGCGGGACCGTCTGCGCAGAAGGAGTGAACGTGTGACCACCGGGGAGCTCAAATGGGCGCCGAGTCATCTCTGAGTCGATTGTACCACTTTGCCTAAAGTCAACAAAAAATGCAGGTCGAAGAAAGTAGAGATTCAAACTTACGGGTTAACCGCATTGACACGAACGTTCCTCGGAGCACCCTCGAATGCAGCGGCCTTTGTCAAGCCGGCAGCCGCATGCTTAGACGCGATATAAGCGCCGTAGCATGGAGAAGAGAAGTGGCTGCACACGCTCCCGACGTTGACGATGCTTCCGCCGTCGGACACGACCTTCATCTGCTCTTTTAGAAGGTGGAAAAGGCCGTTGACGTTGACTTGCATGATTTCGTTAAAGTCCTCCAGCGGAAAATCGGCAATTGGGAAGAGTCTCCTCTGCTCCTTTCCTATTCCCAGCGTATCAGTCTCATTGAATGAGCACATGAAGTAGTATATCAGGGTTAGCAACATGAACTCACCAGATACGTTTGCGCAACCGTCAATGCGTCCGAATCTCTTCATCGTCTCCGAGATCCACGCCTGTACATCCTCATACTTTGTGATATCACACGCCATGGCCATGACGCGGCCTTCGCTCCCCGGGCAGTCCTGGAGGACCTCGGCATGTGCCTTTGCGATACCCTTGGGCGAAGAACTCGACATGGAGACGGTTGCGCCGCGGAGAATGAGATACTTGACCGTGGCCAGGCCGGTACCGCGGCTGCCGCCGGCAACGGTGATGACTTTGCCCTCGAAGGGAGTAAGTGTGGGCTCCAGTATTCCCATTTTATGAACTTTATAGCACAGGGGGAACCTGTGAAATGGTTCAACGAGTAAGTATGTGTTGGAGAAGAAGAGGAAGAAGAAATAAAAAGTGATCTTACTGCAGTCTTTCAAAAGCTTTCAGTTCGACTGGGGCCTATGAGAAGAGATCGTGGCATATTTACATATTTTCAAGAGGCCCTGTTTGTGTCTTGCATAGTTGAATGCTACACTCAATTCACGGCCTGGTTGGTGAGTTGGGACGTGACTGGATCCCTGCACCCCTCCTCCTGTTGAAACGATATGCCCGGCCCCACATCTACATAGAACGCAGCCAAGATCAACTTTTGTTTGTCTTTGTTTGCCTCTCCAAAGGATCAAAACGGATAATCAGTCCGTTGAGGGTGTTGTTGGTTATCAGCTTTAGTTTGATTGAAGGAAAGTGGGTTCTATACCCACAGGTCGTGGGGTGTCAAAAATGCCGGGGCCCCCAGTTTACGGATAAAAGGGTCCGGGTCTGGTCCTGGCGAAGAGGAATCTCGCGTAGAGGTCGTCGACTGCTAGGATATTTGTCTTCGGATCAGCATACCTGGTTTCCTCATTCATTTTTGCCAAGCTCAAAGTACTTGCGTATCTTGAACCTCTTAAAGTTGCAAGAGTCATCATCGCTGAGTATCTTTTAACCCTGGACGGACTGAGGCAATCGTCCTTCATGCGCGAGTTATGTTGGTCACTACTCGTCGGCATGGCCAAGGTCCGCGTAAAGGAAACCGAGCCGGGATCAAGAACATGCCGTGTCCAGTGAGGGTTCAGATATGGCGGGTCCGACTAACCTGACCATTTGCAACAAAAGACCCCGAGTGCTGTGGAGGAGACTATGCAGCGTATATCAAGGGTATCAAAATGGTTCGATGTTGGTGTCATTTACCTGCCTTTTGCAGGTTTGCTGCCCTTGAGTGACCAGTATTTCTTTTTCTGTCTTCAATTTAACAGCCGAACGAAATGAGCATCGAAGGCTAATTGTCTCTGTTGTTGTCTTTCTTCCTTGTTCCTATATTTGAGATCTATCACTGCTTCCAATGACATATTTCGAACCTAACCGAATGAGCATCCAACGCAGATTAAGGACGCGTGACTGAGATTTGGGAAATACGCAGCATGGGGGTGCAGCCCATGACTATGGAGACAGATCGCAATCTATCGCCCCATTCGTCCGTTGGTTGGACGCCAATACGACAGTAACTTTACAGTGTGCAGAATTAACCCTTAGTGCACGTATGATGTAGTGTAAAAAGTCCTTCAGCTTTATCCAACGGCAGGCCAACTCCCAGGCTCATCAGGGCAAGCGGTCACCCCACCTCTGTATGGAAGGAATTCGTGACCTGGTTCCAACAACATTTTGAATTTTTTCAATCCATGGAAGAAGCAGGGGCTTAGATCCATCCGAGGCGGTTGTGGACACTGAACTTTAGTAGGTACGAAATGCGTACACGGCGTCCCTTGTCGATCAAATAGCAAAATTCCTCGTGCAATTGTTAAAGGGGCAACGGTACTCACTCCTCTGGGAAAGTGAAAAGTGTCAAACCTGCATTCAGATCCTCTTGCAGATGACTCCTTTCAGGCTCTTAGCTAATGATTCAGGTCTTGAAAACTGGCTATGGATGACTTACTGTACGTGATGCCGCCGCCCGAGGGCGAGGTTCGGACGAAAATCAACCCCCCAGACACTTCTGGCGGTGTTTATCCAGCTGGAATTTCTACCACTGTTATTGCGCTAGTAACGGTGGCTCTTCGTATATTCACCAGAACATACGTGATGCGTGGCAGTCTCGGTGTTGACGATTGTAAGTTGAGCAGAGACCATCTTTGCCTTGCCGAAGGAGCTGACAAACAACAAGATCTCGCTTTGGTTGCCATGGCGTTGTCCCTAGTTTTCTGCGGCCTTGCCCTTCATCGCAAGTCAGTCCAACTAATGCTTCCCACGCGGTTTTATTGACCGATAACCAGTTGTTCCTCTTGGTGCTGGCAAGCATATGTGGGATATTCTGGTGGCGGATTTCAGTCCTCCTTTCCTTCTCGTAAGTTTGTCCCTTTGCCCGCTTGTTGAATTCGCGCTTATGGAGGGGAAATATAGACCACTCTCGGAGTAACGATTACATACTCGACCTCGGTGTCATTTTCAAAGTTGTCGATTCTCACCTTTTATCTGCGGCTTTCACCAGAACGGACGTTTCGCATCATCGTGTACATTCTCCTCGGAATTGTGGCGGCATACACTGTCGCGTACCAATTGCTCATCATCTTTCAGTGTCAGCCAGTCAGCATGAGCTGGGATATCAACGCGAAGGGGACGTGTATTGGGAAACTAATTCCGATGATGACGCTAAGCGTTGCCAACATATTTATCGACATTGTCATTCTATTAATCCCTATCAAGGTTGTGTGGTCATTGCAGATGGCGCGCCGGCAAAAGATGTCACTAGTGCTGCTCTTTGCCACTGGTGGCTTGTAAGTCTAATTTGTTCCAATATCTCAGAAGTGTCTCTGACGAGCCGTAGTGTCTGTACTGCCGCGATCCAGCGAACAATAATTCTACCACCGCTCCTTGAAAGTTCCGATTATACTTGGGAGGTACCCCCGCAGATAATATGGGGTTTTGTCGAGATCAACGCAGGATTAGTATGCGCGGCGGTGCCAGCGCTGAAGCCGTTCTTCATGCGATATCTCCCCTTCATCTTGTCATCAAAACTCCGTTCCTCACAAGAACGATCCGGATATGGCCCATACTCAAACCCTATAGAAAAGAGCAACAAGAAAATGGGTGGTGCTCAGACGTATGAACTCTCTAGCAGAGATGATATGCCCGAGGGCTCCTCTGGATCGAGGCGGGATCCCAACGACGATGAGGCGAAGTTGTGGTTGTCACATGGAACACATGGCAGGAGGATGAGCACTCAGCAAGCCGAGTCGGACCTTGAGAACGACAAAATACGAAAGGATAATGATAGCCTTGACAGCCTTGAAAGCATCAGCGAACAGCACTCTGACCGAGTAGGTCCCAAAACTATTGTATCAACTTGGGGGCGGGGGTCCGAGGAAGTGCAGTCGCCAAGTGGAGGCATCAATGTGACAAGGGAGACGAGGATATCATATTCAAAAAGATGAGAAACGAATGGTCAAGGTTTGACCCTACGGCATTGGCAATCTCGCCAAGAATCAGATCGTCTCATTCCAGCCTGGATGAGCCACAAGCGGATTAAGAGGGTAATACAAACGCTGGCAAAGAACATACGCCAACCCTTCGTGGGTTACTGTAGGAGAAATGAATGATGAGAGTGTGGTGGCTGGCCTCCATTTTAGGGGTACTGAGTCGATGGTATACGTATTTTACTTGAGGTAAGGTATTTTGAGCTCTAAGGATAGGTACTTCATGGAGGTGTTGTAAACGCGACAGGTCTGCGGTTTGGTAAGCTCTGATCGTCGAGAAGGTATATAGAATAGGCCAATGGATTTTAAAATGTTTTTTTCTTAATATAAATACCATAAGTTTGTTGCTTTCTTGGCCAGTTCTTCATACCGTACAAAGCAAACTCGCTGCCAACTAAAATGCCCCCTATGAGGAATTATATAAGCAGTTCCTTCTAGCAGTAAGTCGACGCACGGATGCACCTTCCCACGGACATGACAGTGGGGAAAAGCTCAAGATGCCCCACCTCTCCCGCACTGCAGGAGGCCCCAAACCTTGCTGCTCCTGGTTTCCCTATCGACGACCTTATCATCCCTGTCATTTCTTGGTCGCTCAACTTCCCCTCTTCCTCTCTTCTCGCCGAGGTCATCCTCTTCCGACGGACAGTATTTACGCTTGTTCGCACCTCAGTATTGCTTCAAATTACCATCATCAATCCACCTCGAACGCGAGCGATTCGCGAGTCCGGATTAAGTCCTCTGAATATGTCTTCTCAATCGCCTACCCTCCGCAACATCCAGACCTCGACCGTCTTCCTGAACACGACGCTCGCAGGTCTTAACCTTGGCCTCTCCGTATTTGTGGTCCCCCGTCTTCTCGAGTCCCCAACCCCGCTGATGCTACGACAATGGACCAATATGTTCAAGCGAACCAGCCGTACTTTTCCCCTCCCTGTCCTCCTCTGCACCTTGAGTTACTGGTATATGGCCTACGCCCTCCGACATCTCCCTACGAAGTCGAGGCTCTTTACTGCGGCCGGCGCTCTCTGCCTTACAATTATTCCGTGGACCAAGTTCCTTATGCTTAGCATCAACAAGAAGTTGTTCAAGAAGGCCGAAGAGACAAAGGACATGGGTATCATGGCAATTGGCCTAACCCAGGAGGAAGAGGAGGGTGCCAAGTACCTAGTCGATCAATGGGGCCTATACAATCTCGGAAGGAGTATTGCCATCGGTCTTGGGGGTGTCGTTGGATTGTACACGATCGTCTCTTGATCCTATTAGAGTGAAGGTGGCTGGATCTGATACAACCATCTACTGTTTCTCTGTCTTTCCTTGCTTGTCGGAGCTTGTATCAAATTCTCGACCATTCACCAGCAAGAAGCACGTACTATACTAAATATTTTTTGAACACATGGGTATCATCATTACAACTATATCTACTAATTTACAGATTACAATATCCTCCACTATCCCAACATTTTTTTTTTGAAGACGTCTAACATTAAGATCGTGCACGCAGAGTTCCAGTCGTCACATCGGCATCAATGGCCTTGAGAGGCTTGGTACGGTTGAACAGCTTGTGGCTGACAAGCAGAACGACAAACAGAATGACGCTGATGTACGCGGTGAAAAAGCCACTAGTGCTCCACTCCATGAAGACGGTAAAGCCGTTGGTCAAAATGATGAGAACGTTGAAGAACAGACCGTACCAGGACAAGTACGGCTGGAAAGGCGCCACATAGGGCAGGGTGCTGCGGGGGATGTTCTGAGCCTTGAGAGCGGCCATGAAGCGGATATGGCAGATGTTGATGCAGGACCAACTAATGAAGCCAGCGACGGCGGTGATGTTGAGGAGCCAATCGAACACGACACCGCCATTCTCGGACAGGTTCATGTACGCCAGCAGACCAACGGCAGACGTGGTGGCGACCGCCATGTAAGGAGTACCATACTTGTTGGTCCATGTCATCCACTGAGGAGCGCACCTCTCGTTGGCCAGGGAAACCAGAATGCGGGAGCCCGAGTACACGTTCGAGTTAGCGGCAGAGAGGACAGCGGTCAAGAGCACAGCATTGATGATGTCAGGCAGAACCTTGACGCCGGCCAAATTCGCGGCAATGACGAGAGGAGAAGCCGAGGCATCTTGGGAATCCAATAGCAGCGACGGATTGTCAGAAGGAACAAGGAGACCGACGAAGAAGATGGTGGCAACGAACAGGGAGAAGATACCCCAGAACGTCCAGCGAACAGCACTGGGCACACTCTTCTCGGGGTCCTTGGTCTCACCAGCACCAATACCAACCAACTCGGATCCCTGAAAACTGAATCCGGCCGTGATCAGGACGGACCAGAAGCCAACAAACTTGCCAACAGAGCCCTCAACCATGGAGGCATTGAATGGGCCAGGGTCAACCCAGTACTTGAAGCCGAGGTAGCCTTGCTGGCCGACACCAGCGTTGATGCAGATGGCAAAGATGATGAATCCCACAATGGTGACAACCTTGATGCTCGCAAACCACATCTCGATCTCACCAAACATGCGAATAGGCATGAAGTTGAGGGCAGTGAAGATAACCCAGAAGATGGAGATGAAGATGGCGATGCTCAGGGTATCATTCCAGTACTGGATGATGACACCGGCTGCAGTCAACTCGAGGGCAAAGGTGATGGACCAACTGAACCAGTACATCCAGCCCATTGCAAAACCGAGAGTGGGGTCGATGAACCGGGAAGCATAGGAGGTGAAAGCACCCGGGACGGGGATGTACGTGGCCATCTCGCACAAGGCGGTCATGACGGAGTACACGATGCTGCCGATGAAGATGAAGGCAATCAGGCAGCCGACGGGTCCGGAAGTCGCGATAGCCTTGCCGCTACCGAGAAAGAGACCGGTACCGATAGTGCCACCTGTAAGGGCATGTTAGAGAGGACGCGACTAACCCCGGAAGGGACGCAATCCGACACATACCGATGGCAATGAATTGCAGATGGCGACTGTGGAGGGTGCGGTGAAGGCCCGTCTCACCCGTCTCCAAGTCAGTCTTGGAGCCATTGTTGGGGGTGATCTCGCCCTCGGTGGCCTGGGGCGTCTTCTCCTTGGAGCCGAACATGATTGAGTAGTTACTCGCTAGGGATATGCTACACGGGACGTTCACAGACTAGATCAAAGTCTCGTCGACCGCGGCTAGGCGCAAAGAGCACGTAAGAGATGAGGAGGATCGGGGTAAGAGGGAAGCCTGTTGATTCGCTTCTCCAGAGACCACCAGACGCATGAGCAAACGAAAACCTGGGGGAGGACAGGACAGGTTCCGCATCGACCAGAAGCTCATGGCATGATTAAATACAATACGGGCTTCTCTTACTCAACGGGTTCCACTTCGCGTCGACTCATCACAACCGGTAACGGTGGCCATGGGCAAAAAATCTCTAGAGGTGGACACAATGGCCTCGCTCGAGACCCCCTTCGCTTTCCTCCTTGCGGGTTGGCCGATGGAGCACGCGAGTGCTCACGGTCCACGACGCCCTAGTAGTGCGACTCGGGAGTCGGCCGTCAACGGGTAACAGCGGCGTTTTTCCAGGGGGGGCCCATCAAGCAGCAATCAACCAGGAAATGGGTCGTGTTGCTCCGAGCAGGCAGGCTATTGAGCTATCGACCAACGACATAACCAGCAACAGTCTACGTACACGTGTAGTAATGTGATATGAGAGGCGGTGGCAGGGTCCGAAGGGGGACAATGACATGCCATTCTACTGCAAGTGCCACCACGCTCGCAGTTCGTCCGATCGACCGGCATTTCAGTCGTATCTACGCCAGAAGCTGATTAGCTGCTCAAAGGCTGCGTTAAAAATCGAGCGCGGCGTCGCGCCACGCAGTTCCCACCGAACTTGGCCCGAGCCTCTTCCAGATGGTGTCCCCAATTCTTTTTTTTCTTTTCTCCGCCAAGCCAATCATTGTTGTCCAATTCCTGCAGATTAAAGCCAAGGACAGGCTATGCCTGGTCACCCAAGAGGTAGAAATTTTCTCGAACGTCTTGCTCACACCCTTTTTGCTTCCATCCAAGCCTTTCTTAACCAACATATGCTTGGGGCTCTTGGAAGTGAGCTTGTTCTGCTCTTGCCAAGTATGCCTCGACTTTTGATCTCTACGAGCTCTCAGCGGCGTATCCGATCCCCGGTATCAAATACCTCATACTGCGGTGTTCTTCCCGCCCATGTGCCCGTTGCTACCATCATCTTCTGTTATTGTCAGCCCTACGGCGCCTTTGACGCCCTGACACAACGCCACCAAGCCGCGCTAAACCGAGGTGGTGACATGCCGACTGCAAGAAAAAATTCCTGCTTTTCATGGGCGATCCCACGTTTGGTTATAGGCTGCGTCGGATTCCCAGTGACTACCACGCACAAGCTGTTTCGCCTCCCTTCCCGCCGCCCTCCATATCAGGCCAAGGATGACAATTTCCATCCCCTTGTTTCTCTTACGTCTTTTTGTGGACCTTGGCGCAGAATTTTCTGGTGATCGAGAGCGGGCCATTGATAGGGAGCAAGAACAAGACACATCAACTACGAGATGTTTTTTGTAACCTCTTTGTTTGGTCGAGTTGAAATGAGCTGACGTCGCGAATCGCAACGGCACAGCAGCCTTTTTTGTCGGCGCCCTGCACCGAGTCTGAGTAATTCGCTTGCTGTTTTAAGAAGGTCGTTATCGCCAGCCGATACCAAGCTTTCTAGCCTTCCCGCCTTCGTATTTCCATATCCCCATGGCATTTAGCCAAGGGCTATATCGCAGTTCCGCATATTCCTGCCGATGACGGGCACTGGTGCCGTACGCCGTCGGAGATGAGGCAATCGTCAGTTACGGCTCAGCGTCGGCAATAAGACTACGTGAGCCGGGCGGGCGCTTCACATCTTGGCCCACTTTAAAGTCGCGTGCATTAGCCTTCCGGTTTTTCGCTTCTGCATTCTCTTTCACCGGCAGTTATTGCCGGACTATGAGCGTGGGCAGTCGATTACTAGTATGAGATTCGAGTTGAGTATTCCGTATTCTGTGTTGATGAGAAATTCCCCCGTGAACAAAGGTTATTTTGCCTCTGGGTCGTAAACTCATTAAAAGTTCCTGGGTGCATCAAGCAAATTGCCGGATCGTCAATTGGGATGCTACTCAAATCCGATGACGGTAAAAAGAGGTCCTGATTTCGCCTGACTCTACAATACACACCCATCGACGCTCGATGATGCTGCACTTCGCTATAGGCACGACTGATAACAGCATGATTCAGCACCTCTTCCAGACCAAGCGTGGTGGTGTAAGCCGATTATCTCAGTTGACAGCCCTCCTTTGGGAGGATTAAAAATGCAGTGTAGGGCGCAGACCCGAATCAATTTTCCGATTGGCTTGACAGCTTCAGCTTGGGCTTGGGCTTACTTTATAGTTTCCAACTGAAGCAAGTCCAAAGCTTTTCAAAGCAACCATAAAAGTAACCTTGATCAAAACACTGGTGTCTTTTTATTTCCTGCCCCTCATGACAGAAGATAAGTGAGGCACCATTGCATCCGTATCCGCCTCGCTGAGTATCAGCTACCCTCTAGATGGCGGTCAAATGAACACTTTCTTCTCAAAACTATACACCTCCATTAATATCCCATTTCACAGCGCTGGATGATGCCTCCGACGACAGGTTGAGAAACACAGTACGGTTATACAGAACCCAGCAAGCAAGCATTTGGTCAAAGAACCATGATGGGGTAGTGAGAAGCAATACTTGGAGCTTTCCACCAGGATTTCGTTGAGTGGGCGGACGTGACGACATGTTCAGTGACATGTATGGTGGGGGCGGGTGACTGTATACGTTCTTTACTGTCGAAAGACCTCTGCTCACTAGCGTTTACTCGCATTCTTACGTGGATTAACAGCTAGATAAGACAGACGCCTGGGTCGTCATGGCCCCATGGCGGTAGTTAAGGAGGCGGTGGGTACGTTGTCGACGCTTGGGGATCTAGCATATATGCTCCGGCCCGAATTCGACGCCCGTGACCCACAAGCAGTAGATAAAGTTCTGTATAGCAAACTTCTATTATTCATTCGGTCTTGATATACTGGGGCGGGGGGGTATACTGGGGTAGAATACTATGGTACACATTGCGACGATTTGAGAGGCAACACTGCTCCCAGGACTCCATTGGTCCGCCTGCCTACGTATGACACTTGACAGGTTTAGACTGAGAGCATCGGCTTTTATATTAGATCGAATCTGTTTCGTTCTTTGATTTCTAACTAACTGCCAAATGTGTTTCGCAATTGACGCGGTGATTCATGTCAAAGCCCTTCTGGAGGTGTCCCCTCGGTGAGAGTTAGTGCTTCCTCCAACCGTGGAGACCAACAGTCCAGGTACCACTGGAGCCACTACAACTGCTCAACAACGCCACTTCTGCAATCAATTTGTGCTCACCTTGAATTATTGCCGATAAGAGATGTAGACGAGGTTCGAAAGTCTTGTATTTTGCGCCCCACAGTGCGACATAGCAGCCGTAAACACACACATCCCGCCGAGATGCGCAATCTGGACGACCGAGACTGGCTCCGCTCCGGATTATGGGTCAGTTCGGTGCCGGCTACGCGTTCCGATGGACAGACCAAGGGTTATTTAGCCACCAGGGGCCCAGTTGAGTCATCGACTAGACGCGATTTCTTGACTTGGAATTTGGTTGTAATTTCCGTTTCGGAATCCAGGTTTGCTCTCACATTGTCAACTCACGAGTGAGATTTCGTAGTGATTTCACACCTGAAATCCAAGAAGGGGTCGTGTGTCGCTAGTTTCATAGTAGAAACCATTCTGTCATATGTCTAGGTGCAAACTAAAGAATGCCACTTAAGGCGTATTCGTATCATCCGAGACTCGCAACTTTCTCTTTTTGAACCACCGACGCAACGAGACTGTCTCCATCAGGTACTTGTATGACACTGTTGCATCAGGCAACCAAATTGATATATACAGAAAGTTCTAGACTGTCATTAGTTCCGTGCCAACTTTCTTGGCGGATTTGATCTAGCTAATTTGTCGTGTTTGACAAAAGGCACAAAGCCTACAGTCTTCCACTCGCTTTTTAAGCGTCATAAGAGAAATGCATGATGATATGTGGATTTCTATGTTTTCTAGCTGCTTTTAACATAGAAACCAACTCTTGAACCCATACTGATCTGATGAATTGACTCGTACAGCTCAAGCATGTACGAGTATGCGGAGTGCTGTCTTCATACCAGTATACTTTGTTATTTTAAAGAAGTAGAAGCCAGACCGCACTATTAAAGGGTTTCGGACACACAATCGAGTAATAGACCCTTTAAATGCGATTGTAGCATTAATCTTAGTAAGTTATTAGACAAGACAGTTTCACTTGTCCCTTGGACATGGACGGTAGTCACGGTACATCACACAAGGTACACTTTGTTATTTGTTGTACCTAAGTACTGTTATTTATGTACGGGAATAGCCCAGTTCGCAGCGAATGACAGAATCAGTCTCCTCCGTAGACTTGTGATACTGGACCAAACTGTTTGCCAGACCAAGCCAACGAGATTTCACGGCATGGCTGTTATTTACTCTTCTTTATTTTTTTTTTTCACTGCCTATATAGCACAACTTTGCCCTGTTCTATGGATCGTATGTATCAACCTCTGGGACTCCTAATTAGATGATACCACCTTCCATTTTCTTGACGTACCACTGCGTGTTGTCTCACTGACCCAACCAGTTTTACTAGGAACGTAATGTTGGTCATATTTCAGTATATTAACCAACCTTTGCAGTTTAAATAGAGCCTAAATACCAAGTAAATAATCAGAAATAGAAGTACTTGATGAACCTTTCCTTGCTGCACTGGAGGCGTTGTTAGGATGGACACATGTTGACTAGAGAACTTCGATGCTGTTATTCTACAAGGTGGATTCAATAAAGTCAGGCTAGAATAAGCAAAGTATTTTCAAAAGAAAGTGAGCGAATTTCTACCTTCGTAAACAATTAACTATCGTGCATGAACAAGTCAGTGATTGAGGACAATGCACATATTTTGCGGGACAACAGTAAACCCCGCATTTGAAGGCAAGCACGACAGTATAAATGAGGGTGTCAATAATGGCCGAATAGAGTTGCGCGTATTCAGCGACCGAGGGTGGAAGAGTAACTTGGAGTATCCGTGTTTCGCGAGGGCGATGATACTTGGAGAGTTTAATGATGTAATCGATGTAAGGTTGGCACTCTTGGCGTCTTTTTGCAGCTATCAACTAGTATGAACCCTACCATCGCACGTTGGTGTTGAGCAAACCCAGTAAGCTGCGGAGAAAAGCACAGAGTTTCTGGTTGTTACATTGCATTGCTAGGCGTCAAGTGTCGCTCTCGGTCTCGTATTCGGCGTATTCTTCGTATACGGAACTGCGTGAGGGGATATATAAGTCTAGTCAATTGATTGAGATGCTATCTAGAATCTCTTTTGGTCACAACAAGGCTTCATTCCACGCTGAACTTGACATTTATCTTCTCACTTAAAATAATCGCCATGGCCGCCATAACTCTTCCGCCAGCAGAAGCTTCTTTGACTCCGGGGCTGGACTTCAAGGGTCTCACTTTGAGCGATCCTAAGGGGAAAGAATTCGAGTCACTTGCCTCGGAAGTGGTCGAAATCATTAAAGACAAACTTTCAGTAGGTTTATAACTTCCTCGAATTGCTATTTCAGATATCGCTTACAGATACTCTCATTAAGATTTTGGGCAAAGCCGACACGCTGGCGGAATTCATCGTTACAGACAAATTGCCCCGTGGCCAGCTTACAAAAACATTGTTTATTGATGCTCGGCCTAACGGCACCCGCCTGCTTGAGTCGCTAGCCGAGGGTGCCGAAGTAGATGTAACGATAATTCTTCGTCCAGACATGCTCTTTAGTCTGGCCAATGGTAGTTTGGACATCAACATGATTGCTCGTGTTGGGTTCAATATAACGGGAAAGACCCCACCTAAAGCCTATGACCTGTTGGATCTTTTGGGCCCCAAGCCCTCCAAGGTCATGGATTATGCGGAATATACCTTTCCTGATGCTGAATTACCAAAGCCAACCACCGATCTCAGCGAGGTCAAGCGCAACATAAAGCGGTTCGGATACGCGTACGTTTACTTGACGCACTGGATGACTATGGCCAAATATATGCGCAGCTAACACAAACCGTCAGAATTGTGAAAAACGCATTGAATTCTGAACAAGTTCAAATTGTGCGGCAAGCGATTCTTGAACAGGCCTCTGGGGAGCGCCAAGCTGGTGTTGCAGATATAGAGGGAGGAACGAACCAACGATTATGGTATGTGCTGCTCTCAAATGTACTCAAGCAATTTCTGAAAGCCATTTGACTAACTTTGACTTCAGGAATGTGATAAACAAGGGTGAAGAGTTTGTGGATCTTTTGAATCATCCTTTATTTGACGAGTTGTTGTCCTGGTTTTTGGGAGACTACGGCTATCTCACCCAGGCTTCCGTCAACATTCTCGGACCTAACAACATCCCGATGCCTTTTCATCGCGACCAAATTCCACTGAACCCTTTTACAGATGAACCTATCGGTCTGAGTTTCATGTTCTACGTCGAAGACTGCAGCAAATCTAACGGAGCTACGCATGTCATCCCTGCTTCTCATGTTGGACACGTACGACCATGGGATACTAACAGCTTCGTAAGTAGCCTTTTTGGGTTTCTCTCATCAGGCCATCTTCTGATAATGACACAAATTACTTACATGGTGACACGAAGGACGGCTCCATTCCCGCAGCAGCCCCTGCGGGTTCGTGCCTCGTTTTCAACACCACGCTCTGGCACTCAACGGGTGTCAACACCACCAGCGCTGAAAGGCCTGCTCTAATTTATGCATTCAGTCGTTACTTCATGAGCTCAACTGTTAACCCATATGTCAGCTTGCGACCAGAAGTCTTGGAAAAATTGACGCTGAGACAACGGCACCTCCTAGGCTTCGTTGTCCGCCCAGCGTACAACTGGGTTGGAAAGAAGAGGTCTCCAGGAGAGGTGCTTGATAAATACGGGGATGACACTGGTAAGATCAGAGCAGAGTACGTGCCGATTGGTGGAAAGACCAGTGGAATCCCGAGCATCTCTGAACGGACAATTTGAGCAAGTCTATGAGCCTTGATAGGAGTGAGCCGCATTAGGTCTGATGCGTATGTCAATTTGTAGATAAATATAAAATCTTGACGACTTTGGCTTGGAACAAAAGCCAATCAAGATCTGCCTTTGTCCTGTATTGTTGCATCTTCACATGAATTAGGGCCGTCATAACCTGGTTCCTTGCCAGGGATGCACTCACTGGGACGGGTCTTGCCGACTTGCGATGCATTCATCGCCAACAAAGTCCATGCGCCCAAGCTGAAACGTTTGAGCAGGGACTACGATCATTTGCTGAGTATCCCATCGGCTGCTAAATGGCTACAGGTACATTGTTACCAGTTTTTTGTCCACCTTTTACACCGCATAACAGAACTACACAACGCTCTGGCGGTTCGCACCTTTTCCCCACTTACAGCAGCATGTAACATGTAGCTTAGATAACTACAACTACTTCCGCAACAGTCAGGATAATTAGACAACATAAGTATTCAACAATTACATTATTTGATTGGCTAGAAACAACCTAGACTAACCCTTGACTGGATATCCCACCTCATGGCATTGTCTGTAATCATTTAACAGCCGATGGGATATGCCAATTCTCCTCAGCTTGGTCATCTCCTCTTCGAGCGACGACTGTCCAAAACCAATGAATAGCGGCAGTCAAGCAGAGGTTGGCTGCTATAATAACAATTTGACCTGTATAGCTGATTACCCTTAGACTGGCGATTGGTCAAGCTTTGTCGCAGAGTTTTGAGCCTAAAGTTGAGAGCTCGGACGTCACCGGAGACGTTCTCTTTAATAATGCCGTCACCGGCTGCATGTGATGTCAAAACCCCATTCGCCTTCAACCTATGTCCATTATTTACGCTATCAATTTTCCAAGTCTTTCAAAATTCTCGGTTGAGCACTATCAAAATGGCACCTCTCATTGCAATTGAGGAGCACTATCTTTCTCCTCTGCTTCCCGAGCAGAAGAACATGTACATCCGTCCAAGTATCAAGGACTTTGGGCCAGCCGTACTTGACAAGCTCGGAGACCTGGGCCCTGCTAGGTTGCAAGATATGGCAAATGACTCCATATCAATGACGGTCCTTTCCCACCTACCTACAACTGCTGAAGCTTCCGTTTGCAAATCCGTCAATAACGACCTTCATTCCAAGATTAGCAAACATCCAGACCATTACGCCGCTTTTGCTCTCTTACCTCTCGAAGATCCGGCTGCTGCCGCAGAAGAGCTAAAAAGATGCGTGCGGGAGCTGGGGTTTGTTGGTGCACTTACCGGAAACCATCTGGACGACGGCAGCTTTTTCGACACGCCCAAATTCTATCCTCTCTGGGAGGCGGCGCAGGAGCTAGATGTCCCCATCTACATTCACCCAACATTTGCTTCGAAGGAAGAGTCTAAAATCAATTTTGAAGGTCCTTATGACGCGGAGATCGCAAAGGCGTTGAGTGCGTGGGGCTGGGGCTGGCATTCACGGACGGCTCTGCACTTTCTTCGCCTTTTCGCGGCTGGAACCTTTGACAGATTCCCTAAACTGAAAATCATCTTGGGACACATGGGAGAGATGATCCCCTTCATGCTGGATCGGATCGTGAGGTCGTCGGGAAAATGGCCGCCTTCTGAAGATCGAAAGAGAGGGCTGAGAGATGTTTGGGACAGTAATGTGTGGGTTACAACCAGCGGCATGTTTTCACTGGCACCAATGGCTTGTTTACTGCAGGAGGCAAAGATGGATAGGATCATCTTCAGTGTTGATTACCCGTTCTCAAACAACGCACAAGGTCGGGAGTTTATGGAGAAGTTGAAGAACAGTGGGTTTGTCAATGAGGAGCAGTGGGAGGGAATTGCGTGGAAAAATGTCAAAAGCCTTCTTAATCTTAAGCTAGAACATCAGAAATGAATTGCTGTCGACGCGAGCGGTGACAGGGAAGACGACATTAGACCAGTTGAGAAATTCAAGTTTGGTGACTTATCTCAGGGCCAGTCAAATAACTAACTATTCAAGGAGTGCAGTATCAATGTGCTTGATTAGATCGGACTTTGTGCTGGCGTAGTAGTGCGTCTTAGGAACACAATGAGCATCGTTATATTTGTAAACACTCTAGTACCTGAGAGAAGGCATGTGATAGGTGGTTTTCTAGATGTGAGTATTGTGGAGGACAGGCTCGAAACAGTATTGACGCTTTTTGCGGCAGGGTCGAGTTCCTCGATATTTCTTTTGCCCCAATAGAAATGGAATGATTCACTATGAGATGATACGTAACCAATGAACTAAGACATTTTTATATCTGTCATGACCGTGAAAGGCAGCATTCAGAAAGATACTTGTATTACAACCAGACAGGCAATCTATTCAGTAGCCACCGATTCATGATCCCTTTGTTTTCTCATTCTCATCAGCAAGCGACTGCACATCAGCAGACGTGGATCCTTTGGGCGGTCGACCTCCTAATACGCGAGCCTGTATTATAATTAGCTAATCACTCATAACAATTGGTGATACGCAGGAACATACCTCTGCACTTTGCACATGTGCAGCATCCTCTTTTGTAATCTCATTCGCAGGCTTCCGCGCAACTTCGCCAGCTGTGGCCACAAAGTTTTGCTGCTTGTCATGCAGACTTTGTGCCGTGGCCGCGCTACCGCCTTTGATGGGCCCAGAGCCGGTCATATTCGACTCTAGTGTTGCGACAGTTGAAGCCTCAGTCTGAGTGATGGGTCTGCCTTCGACGGCTTGCTTTTGAAGCTCGCTCTTGTTCGGAAATTCAGGCTCCATTGTAAAAGGTTGTAATTTGAGGCGACGTTGGATTGTGTTTTCGTTAGTGTTGTAGCGATTATCATTCTCACCTCTATGAAGGGGGCAGGTTTTATAGTGGAAAAGGAATCGAACATAGGCAGATGATATCATACTGATGAGGCGGGTCAATCGGGCGATCGATTTCAACTGACGTTGGTGTGGGTCAGTGATTCGATACGTGCGATGCGGTCGATGCCAAAAATTTGAGAGGTCCTTCTCCAGTTCTTGAGTGAACAGTGATTACAATAGAGCGGAAAAAAGGCCGAAAGTTTTTGTATGAATCGTGAATCTGCTGTTGCTTGAATAAGAAGTAGCATTTGCCTGCCTCGCTCAAACAGACGGCGGTATACAAGTCGGAACGTATAGGGCAGTACAACTGTACATGTGAGATGAAAGATTAATCTGTTGCCCCCCCCATTATTTGTGTTGAATTTGGGATCATTCAGATGTCGTTCTAGTCGCTTGTTGGGCAAGTAAGGAGAAAGATTAATTGGTGGTGTTGACGCTTTACAAAAAGACAACGACTTCTTTGAATGTAAAAGATCGACCAGGTTTTACTACCAAATTCACAACTGTGTTGTAAAAACCGAGAAAGTTTAGGTCTCAAAGATATGTACACTGAATCCGAGTTTTCCAGCAGCTATCGTCCCGAGTTTTAATACTAAGCAAACCAAAATGATGGCCCCAAAAGAGTGTATGTGCCAAGCAAAATACCAAATCGTCGGCTCAGATAGCGGGCGATCTAACCTTCTTAAACATCAACTCACTGGTCATCTTCGAAACCCACGCTGGTATCAACACCCTCGTTGCGGCGCCAGGGACCTTTCTTTCCCCCTTTTCCGCCGCCCCATCCTCCACGACCTCCCTTTCCGCCATAGCCGCCATGACCATAACCGCCATTACCATAGCCACCACCACCACCATAGCCACCGCCGTGCCCGCGGCCTCCTCCATAACCTCCTCCATGGCCACCTCCGTAGCCTCCTCCGTTGCCATAGCCACCTCCTTTTCCACCATAGCCCCCGTATTTGTCCCCATCACCGCCATAGTCTTCCCCATCACCACGCTTACCGAGATCCTTGCCCTTATCCTTGTCATCCTTATTCTGGTCTCCTTGATTCTGGTCCTTCTCATCTTTTCCGTGTTCATTCCCTCTGTAGCCGTTGCCGTGGCCGTTTCCATTTCCATGGTCACCGTAGGAGTTGTAGTCGTCATCATCGTAGGGCCCATAACCACTGCCGTATCCGTCACATTCTTTCCCTCCTTTACCGCCGCGGCCGCCGCGTCCGCGTCGTCTGCACTTGTTCTGGTACTGGTCATGGTTGTCTTTGCGGTTGTCGCGTGCTTCCACGTTGTTCACGTTATCAGGTTCATCGCGTATAGCGATAGCATCGACAAGAGCCTATGGATACAATCTTTAGCAAGTACGAAAAAAGAGCCATTGAAATAGGTAGGAATGTGTGTACCGAAAAGACGTCTCCATTCGGCTAGTCATTTAATGGATCAGTTAGCAAGAGATTCCTAGTTCAGGGCATAAGAATGATATGTTCCTGTGTGAAGGGGAATAAAAATAAGTTGCGTATTCGCTTGCTTACAGCTGCTTCAGGAGCACGCTGTTTCGTTAGGCGTTAGCATCAGTTGGCGACAATAGACCATGGAAATGGAAACAATTATACTGACTTGAGTAATATCAACTGCTTTAGGAGCATCGTCCGTATCTGGCTGAGCCATTGGCGCAGCAACCACCGCAATAGCATAGAGAGCCATGCCAACGATGGTAGTCTGACGAAGAGATGAAATATGCATTTTGATGAAGCGATAATAGGACGATAGAAGAAGTTCAACTTTACGAGAAGTGATAAATGATGAATAAGTAAATCGATAAGTAAGGCCAAAGAGATGTCCGGTGGCTTGAGAAGACGAAGGGAAAGGGAAATGGTCTATCAAGAATTCTGTCCATGTATTTATATTCGACGATTTCAACAAAGGTGGAGAAAAAAAACGAACACCAACATTTTCTCTGAGGCCGAGATTTGATTTTCAAGATTTGAACTTGAATAGACACGGCCTAGTTGAAAGTTTGTGTTCACTGCCTCAAGACTTTGGTCATTATCATGGCTAATTCTGAAGTATCTCCCAGGCGGAGTTGTCTTCCGCCTACCAATAAGACAAAAAAAAGTGTAGGCTACTATTACTGAGCAATGATGATCTTCAAATCTTAATCCTCGTGAAGAAAAGCATCTGATAATCCGATGATGGAAGGAACCCTCCATTGCCAGGCAAAGCGGTCCAGAGCATTTCCCGTCCCATCTTTCCGCCACAGTACGCCAAGTCCAGCTTAACACGCGTTCTTGACATATGGCAGTCGTAGTTATGAGGAAAACGCAATTTCACAGTCTGGTTAGACAAAAAGTCACAAATAGAGTGGATCTACCAAACTTCGCCTTCTAATTCCACCAAGTGTATCTTGTATAGCAGATGCTGCAAGAGCCAGGACCATGTTCTTTCACTAGGCCATTGCTTTCACGGTGCATTACTTCTGCATCTAGCTTTTACAGGATCATTTTCGGCAAGCTATGTCAAGAAGATTGAGCTCTCGTATATGCGTAATGCAGAAGACATTGCATGCGAACAATGCACTACGCTGAGTGAAGTATTGCTATTTAAAAGGAGTGCAGCATCTATCTTGCATAGTATGGCTGACTGCCGTGAGCAAAAACGTTAAGAGACCATGTCGTCTAGTCACAACCCAGTCCGCGAGGGAATTCGGAAATACAGTTGCAAGGTTGTACCACGTCTTTTTATAACTTTATTCTTTGCTTACACATCTCCTAAGCGATTTCCCGCATAAGCTTTCTTAGCATTACGGGTCGACTCAATTTTACCACGCCATCATGAAATTACTGAGTGATTGTCTGAGGCATGTCCTGAACTTTTGTAGCTTCCTCCCAAATTACTCTTATCGGTGAATTGTATTCTCCACGAGAGGGTTCTCATTCGGATGCCCTACTTTGTAATAAGTGTGATAATGAAAATCGACTTGTAGCGGCAAAACCCAACTACAAATTAGGTTACAAAGACCGAAAACGACCATCTTCAAGATAATCGAGTCGTCATTGTTATTCGTCAGACCACATAGTTCTAGGCCGAACACATGCCAGCTGATGAACGAAGTCATAATCCGATGACTGCATTTAGGCTTCCCGCTTCCCACTACGGTGGCTCTTACACACCCACTCATAACCCAAGCCAACAAGTTTTCACCAAGCCTTTTTCATTTGACTAGCCGAATTAACCTCGTGAACATGCCCACTGATATCGAATTCTCGTATTATGACTTGTGAAAGGCGATGCTTTCTTGGCCTTCATGCAAAACAAACGTGGGTGAAGTATTCGTTATTTCATCCCAAGGAGATCACCTTGCTTACTGTCAGTAGGCAATGCGCGAAGAAACTCACGTAACTATTGCCACTGTGATCCATGTGTCATCGATAAAAGGCTAAAGAACTTCTGTACAGAGTAACCAGTATGAGTTGCTCCCTCGTGCCCGGTAAAAACTCCATGTTATCCCGGCGTCAAGGAGGAAAATATGAAGACGGGGGAACTCAAGCAAGAGCTTTCCTGATGCCTCAAACTTAAGTCCATCACACACTAACTGTAAGCCATCGCAGCGGTAATCATAATGGATTTCCATCACATCCTAGCCACGCTGCTCTTCCAAGACGCCATGCTGGAACGCGTGCTCGCCATTGGCCGTCGCTAAAACGCGCACTAACCGCGCCTCTACGTCGACCTGGGCGGTTGCAATCTAGAAGCGGAAATAACTGTGCTTCTCAACCCATACTGGCGTGTCCGCCGCATGCATGGAGCCACCGTGGTTCGAGGCCGTCAACATCCACTTTTCGGTCCAATTACACGCCTTTTGAATGCCCTGCACGCCCTTAAGAATATAGCAGACGAGCAGTCCTCCGATGAGTGACCTCGTCCGGAAAGACGGCGGCTTGCAGTCCACCATCCGCATCACCGACCAGTCCTACGACACCATCCCAGACTGCTGGCACCGCACTTCTCACACCCGCCGCCTCATTGTCCAGAATCCGGACACCCTGTCTCTCCTACCTAAACAGCGTCACCGAGCTTCGCGTTTTTGCCGTCCCGAATAACTCCAATGAGCCGGACATGCATTTCGTTCACATGCGACCTGTCTCTCCGTGTGTGTCTCTTGAGTTCGCCGTCCGCTTCTCACACCTCCGCAAGCTCGATTGCCCCTGGCTATGAGAGCGCATTCCCCCTGCCTTCTAGTCCGAGGCACTGCGTATATTCTCCCGCCCGTGGGAAGGTCCTTGATGGGATGCCCGCGTTGGTTTCTGGTGCGGGTTGCGCGATCTCATGCCCTTGCTACCATCGTAACTCGCCAAGGCCCGTCTCTGGTTCTGGAGGCTCAACCCCTACGGGGATGGCATGAAATAAGCAGCGCAGATGCCCGAGCTTGTCGTTACGTCTTCGTTGTAGTTGCCAGAGTTCCTCTTTAAGTTTGAAGGCATTGACTCTGTGTCTCTTGGGCTGCGGGACCTGGGGAGTCGCTTGGAGGAGCTGAGCATCCGCGTCATCACCCACAACCTTTTCCGTTCCTTGTCATGGCTGCACATGAAGCATCTCAAAGTGGAATTTCAACCGTGTGCGCCCGATGGCAGGTGATAATTTTCCGGCCCAAGAGGAAAAGACCCCCAAGCCACTAGTTTCGCCATCACTAGAGAGGAGCACTACCCACCCGGCCTGGAAGACACTGACAAGAAGCACGCCTTGCTGTCTCCACGAGGAAGCCGAGTTCACGGGCGACGACGATACTTGTTTTGAACGCTAGGCCGACATGTTCCACATCCTCCCTGCCACGGAGCGCACCAGCCCTCTGCTCCTGGTGTTTGCCTTGTCTCTGCAGAGACAAAACATGCCCTCCCTTCAAGATACCGAGACACTCACCTGGCTTCTGTGGCGGCCTTCCAAGGAACGGGCTCGAAAGTATGAACGGAATGATGACGTGACTTTTTCGGATGAGGAACAGACCGTTACGTTCCGATGGGGTGTGAGATACCATGCGTTTGACGGAGATAGAACAGGAAAAGTGACGTGGCAGGTCGATATGGGCTGGAGGCCAGGGACGAAGTCATTAAGGCGCTCGAGGATCTTGTGGCCGGGAACGGCGAGAACATGGAGTGGGAATTGTTTGAGTTTGTAGAGGAGAGAGAGCTGGAGGCGGAGGGTCTTTGGCTAAAGAATCAACAGGGCAAACCATCAGCCATGCCATTAATTTAATCCGACAGAAGGCCAAAAATTGTGCCCACAGCTACCGACAGGATGATATCGAACTTGACGCCGAAGAGGTTGCAGTAGTGGCCCTGGTGGACCGAGTTCAACCGCCCGAGAGGCTTGTCAGCACTGCCGGAGCCGTCGGCCACTTCAGTGGGCGCAGGAGCCGTAGTGATATGGTTTCCATGAGGGGACAGGACAGCTGTGTCGCTGGGGGCCTCAGACTTGCGGCCAAGGGTGTTGATGCAGACTTCGATGGCAGGTTGCCGCACCCGTAGCTGAAGGATTGGTTCGAGGCTTTGAGTTACGCCTCGGTGATGTTGGCGGCCGCGACCATGACCCATGTCGTGCTAGGGGACGCTGACGGTAGTGCACCAGTTGGTTATGCAAATGGCGGTACCCTGGCTCTTGGACATGTTGTGGCAGTTGCTTAAAGCTTGGATCGTGTAGGTCGAGCCCTTTGACATGAAAACCCACTTTACGGTTACCCTTGTGACCCCAATACATCTGCCAGATAAAATATCAAACCATCGATTGAAAGATAGTACGGGATCCAAGCTTTCTTAAGAATAACCTCACTGATCACCATTGAAATCAAAGTTGGTATCAATGACTTCGTTGCGACACCATGGGCAGTTCTTTTTGCCTTTGCTCCCGCCCCCATGACACCCTTTCTGCCATAGCGTCATGGCCATAGCCGTCATCCAGACATATCCATCTTCCAAAACAATGGGGCGGAAGATAGAATCGTCACGAGACAATATCCAAACAAGTACGACCCGAGTTTCATGAAGCTTGTATGCTGTAAAACCTTCGCCGACAGTTGGCCAGTGGTATGGGATAACATGGGTACAGCTGAGGCGAATATCATCCATTTGAACTTCTCGTAGCTCCAGAGTGCAAAAATGCGATAAAGTAAAGCCAGCGTGCTGATACCCAAGGTGTATCTCATCAAACTGTTAAGAACCGGATCCTTAGGTTCGTCGAGATGCAAACTAACGAGCCAGAGGTAATGACATTCGTAGCACCAAGACACCCAGACAGCCCAAGGGCATGAGCTTGCTCCTCTTATAGCTGGATTGCGAGAAAATGGAACGAAAGTGAGAATGAAATGCAATGGTGCTAGTCCAAAGGCACATATATGTGTCGCGTTGTTTGTTGAAAAATGTCTAAGCAACTCTGAAATCGCCATCCAGATGTGTTGAGAGTGTTCTCGAGGGCTGTCTGGGATAAGCAAGTGCATGCTGACGCGGAGAACAACATAGAAGCTGACGATATGCGCAATAACAAAGGTGTACCATCGACACGGCCGTGGCGTGGTGAGAAATTCCAGATATAGCTGATAAGGGAGTAAGCTGGATAGTAATGTAGCAACGCTGAAGAATTTGAGGTTGTCGTTCTTAAGGTCCATAGAGACAAAGCCTAAGATGGATCTGAAGAGCATTATGAAGATATGCGTTGTTTCGGAGTACCTGTGATCTTTTGGTAAAAGATTATGTCTGCGTAAAAGTCGTTATAGTAAGAAGGTTTTGCGAGAATTCATTAATGGTAACCTATGCTAGTGACTCTTTATATATTTCCTGGCGGATGTATGTATGAAGACGTGGCGGCGAGTCAGTAGCCGTTTGATTTAACTCAAAAGTCAAGCTTCTTATTAGCCTGTAGCGAAGGCACGTATATAACGTTTAGGCGTGCGTGTACGCCTGGCCAGTTGGAAAGCTTAAATGTGTCATGTGGAGGCGCAAGAATCGTGGGAACGAATAGTGGGATTGACAAGTTGGTCTAGGTACGTGACCTATGGGCCAAAGGGCCTCAACATGTCCAACAGGGTTGGCAATCCTTGATAACTAAGCTTGTGCCTAATAGAAGCCAAGAGGTGCAGATGCTTTCCAGGTAGGCCTACGAGACGATACGGAGATGGGTTTGATTTCTGTGGGCGTCATTTGGCTTTTTCGCCGAACGACTGATTTATAGGACCCGACCGTGAGACCAGAGGCGTTGGGTCGAACTTAAGGACATGGGTGTATGATCCGGCCGTGAGACCAGAGGCGTTGGGTCGAACTTAAGGACATAGGTGTATGATCCGGCCGTGAGACCAGAGGCGTTGGGTCGAGCTGAAGCAAATGATAATTGTGGCCCGACCTTTGCGACATTGTAGAATAGTCAAAGAGAAGCAGGGTTGGCAGCGTCTCTCGTGATAGTACTCTGATAAAGCCGGTCGTCGATGTGGGGAGCCTGACTTTCGAGCAGAGTTAGCAGTCAACCAAGTCAAATAGTCAAACCAGTTGTGTATAATCCATCTTACATCTTGCTACAACGTAGGTAGGCGTAAACTGACTGCCTGGGAGAGCAGAATGAGACCAGAGGCGTTGGGTGCCTAGCTGGCAACCCCCAACGGAATTCAGGGGGGGAGGCTAGGCATTGCCAACCCATCGGTAGTAAAGCCACAGTTTGGCTGCCATATTCAACGACGTCGAGCGCGAACTAGCCGTATCGGGTCGGACCTCTATCACAGCCGGTGTTGGACTTGGCGGTAGCCGGCGTGAAGAGGGAGTAGGGTCTCCGATAGGCTATTCGGATAGGTGCCAGACCAAGCGAGTTTCAAGCGATAAAGGATGTAATTGGCGATGGCGACAAGACAGCCAAGAAGCACCGTCTTGATATATCCATTATCGCTGAACTTCAAGGCCACGATGCCACCTATGATGACGGTGAATAGGGGTGGCAGTACTACCGATTCGAGGAGATCGACAGCCAACCAGGCCGCTGCCCGGCGGAGAAGGTTAACGCTATGCCGGGGGTGGATAATAATATAAGCCATCGATCTTTTTCGTAGGTGTAGTGAGGAAAGGAAAAGAAGAAAAGAGCGGGGTTATCACGACACGTCTATTACATCTATGCTACTCTTGACGGCATTAGTAGAAGGGGCAATCTCTGCTGGTCAAGCTAGGAAGGGGCAAGCCATGGTGGTGGAAGTCAGGATCTTAGGGAAGGTCGGATGCGACTTCTTTCAAATGTTTAGGCATCGTTTCCCTGAGGCTCAGGTCTGCCACCGTTTCATGAAATGTACGCACCATCAATACCTGAGAAGCCGTTGAAATTATCTAGAACTTTCCCTACCTTATGTAGTTATTCCCCTTCCTGATAAACAGAGTCGGTATTAAGAAATGGGTACCATATGGGTCAGCTAGGCCAGCGTCTTATTACTCTGATGCCATAACTATCTTAGGTATTCTGCAAAACAAGGTGTAGGAGCCGCTGCCAAATAGAAAGACCTTCATATTTTAGCTAACGTACAACTTTAAATGACTGACCCTTGGTTCGACAAAGTATTACACTGATTCGCTGCTCCAAAATCATGTCTGGAAGCGTCCGTATGACACCTAGTTAGTGCTATCGTGTACTACAATACATAATCTACCCTCTCAGCCTGTTTAATTTGCTCACACCGCTCACCTAAGGCATATTTTCCCTGATTCTGCAGCCATTATCGGTCTTCATCGTGACGTCGTACAGTGTATCCCGGATGATGGAAACTCATCACACGAGGGCCGAGAATTCGGCCAGAGCCAAGAGAGGCTACAACCTAATTACACCGGAGTAAATGAACAGAAAAAGGAACCATACAAGAGCTCAGATATATGATGTCGTCTCTCCATGTGTGTAAGATTAGGCGTTTCCATCAAAGGGGATTGCAGCATCTGTCTCATCGTCATTCAAACGGGTTCGCCAGTGTTTAATTGCTCCCAAACTATTGCTGAGTCATCTTTCTTTTTCTGAAGTGCCTAGACCGAGTCGCTTGAGTCTTGGCCGAAACTGATCCATCTGTTAAATCGTCCAATTGCAGGGCGGTGTGCACCGACTTATCAACTTATTAGCGCATCAACAGCACCGCAAAGATGCTGTGCTTTGCAGGATAAAAGTCACGTGGTTGCCAAAGCGCGCCCAAGCATCCCCTTCTCGACTTTTGAAGCTGTCGTCTCACCTCATCCTTCCTCCCAAAACACCAACTCTCACTCAGTAAACATGCATCGAATCAATCAGTTTCTCGCATGCCTGGCTTTGATTGCCACGACAACATCAGCACTCGACTTACCCAGCAACGTTAAGGACTTTTACGACCATGTCCGCGGCAAAGGTGAATGCGGCAAGGTCTTGAAAGGCGGTTTTCACAGCACCGATGGAGACAGTGGGGATTTCGGATACTGCGGTGACTATTTGGACAACTACAAGATCATGTATCTGCAAGGCAAGCGTGGGCGGCTAGTCAATATGGACGTCGACTGTGACGGCGCACAAAATGCAGGAGATGGCCGCTGCCAGAGCTCCACCGATACCCAGTCTGAGACGACATTCAGAAGCACTCTAAAGAGCTACGGCGTGGGTGACCTCAACGCCTACGTCCACCCATATGTTGTATTTGGCAACGAAGGCACTCAGAAAGGATGGCCTACGTTTGATCCTCAAAAGCACGGCGTCAAGCCGCTGAGTTTGATGGCTGTCGTATGCAACAACAAATTGGTAAGTCGAGTTGTGACTGTTTTGCTATATCATGGCCTGTCTCACCGTCATTCACTTAGGTTTACGGCATTTGGGGCGATACCAATGGTGACGATGGCCGTCAAGCTATGGTGGGTGAGGCATCTATTTCCCTCGCAACTGCATGCTTCGGCAACGGCATTACCGGAAACTCCGGACACGATGAAAACGATGTGCTCTACCTCGCCTTCACCGGAGATGATGCGGTTCCCGGCGCAAGCGGGGCAAACTGGTCTGCCTCTACCTACGAGGAGTTCTCGAATAGTATTACTGACCTAGGCAACAAACTGGTGGAGCGTGTGGGTAGTGGTAGCAGCGGCAGAGCTCACGCCGACCAGTGGCTGATGTTTACGGCTTGCTTTTTTGGGAGCATCTTGATCTTTATTTGAGGCCAAGCGTGCTGTTGAACTTTCTTGGTCATGATTGAAGCCTTGGGTCCCTTTTCCTTGTCTGTTTGCCTTCTTTGTACCGTGTCCAGGAAAGTTCCTGTGCTGCACATTGCACTGGACTCCACTCTTCCTGTCCTGCTGTCATACCCTGTCTTAACTTCAAACCCTGTATTCACATGTTCCTGCATAGATATCCCCAAAGCCAGCCTCATGTTGTTTTTCTCAACATAGAATTAAAAGACAAGAATTATCAAAACAGTCTGCAAGACTATCCTTAATCTTAGTGGTGCCGATCAAACTAAGGGCGGATGATGTAAAGGTGTAGAGCTTCATTGTCAATATCCGCCGATTTAGCTTTGATTCGAACTTAGGCGCACCAAATTCTGGGGACAGGAATGGGCATGTCGTTGATGTCTTGGCTTGAGGGGAGCAGCATATTATGACAGTGTGTCACTCGTACACGAAGACTTGGACCGTTTTAAGGATCCATCTTTTACACTGGTATAAGCAGTGTTCATGATACAGGCTTTTTGAAAAGATAAGAGGGAGAAAAAGGCGCAAGGTTGCAACATACAAAATTAGAATCTTTCACTCATTATCTAGCCACCACAGATTGTACCTATCTGGTCTGTGCCTTTTTTTCTGATTGGCTTGCAGCGCGGAAACCTTCCCGTTCTATCAAAACTTAGCCCCCCAACCCCCCCAGCAATCGGGTCAGCTCCCGCATTTTGTTCAACACCGTCGATACACTTCCCCGCAAAGTTGCACCCCCCATAAAACGTCACATGTTGGAATACTTCGCTATGCGGACACTGCTCAACATTGAAAAATTCAGTGCAAGAGATTCAAGGAAACTTATGGACACTGACCTCCATGCCCACGAGAAGCAGTACCAAACGGACTCGCGCACCCCGGAAGCGCGTCTCAAAAGCGTGCGGCCATCTATCCCCGCATATCGAGGACAACGTTGTTTGCTAACAGCTCCTATCAATGAAGTTGCACAAGATGCCGTGACCAAAAGATAAAGTGCTCCGGCCTGGAACCTTGCCAGCAGTGCAGCAAGAGAGACTTGGATTGCCACTTCCCTGACGAATCGCAAAAGATCGTGGTTACTAGAAAGTATTATTATCTATTGAATGAATTGTACTTGGCAACTTGGCGTTGACTTAACGGTTCAAGGTACATCAGTGAATTACGCGAGAGACTTGAGGCGTACGAGAGTCACCCTACCTATCGCCATCCGAGAGGTGATAATCTCAACCACCTAGCGACCCCAGAGATGTGTGAGTGACCGCGATGGAAAGAGACCTCGGGATTGCCTTCGCACCATACCACTGACAACGTTATACTACCAGACGACGATTCGACTTCCTTCACAGATAGCAATCTAAGAATAAATCAACGTTCTCCAAATTTCGGCCCCGCAACACCATCATCCAGAGCGCCGACAGCATCTAATATCATGGATGAGCCCACTGAGGCACCACTCACAAATCCCCTGGCGTTCCATACAATAGACTGGGTTCCGGGCCCCCATGGATCTCCAGGTGAATTACTTCCTGTGGAATCCTCTGCGGCAAGATTACTCTTTGCTGACTTGCCCTTCAAGTCTTCATGGGAACATCGTCCAACTGGGCCTTTGGCCGGCGAGTTCTGACCATAACGCACGAATCAATAACAGGAACTCCTCTGCAAATCGATAACCTCTTCTTCGATGGTAACGTGTATGATCTCAAGTGGGATGGCAGCCGATCGCCCTCCACAATAGATGACTTTAGTCATTCCAGCCTTCCAACTCAGGACTTTGCGATTTACCTCATCAACTCGGTAAAGTTTCGCTGTGGTTCATTGTTCTATCTATTCGAGGAAGAGACTTTCATGAAGCAGTTTTCAAAATTCCATGAAAATCCATCGAATCTCTCATCTCTCTCTCGCTTGTGGTATGTCCACTACTTGATTATTCTGGCTTTCGGGAAGGCTTTCGTAGTGCAGACCACCAAATCCCAGACACCTCCTGGAGTCGAACTTTTCGTCCAAGCCATGAAGTTAATGCCTGATTTTACTTTCTTTGAAGGGGACCGGCTGGAGAAAATACAAGTCCTCTGTTGCGCTGCGTTATATCTGCAATGCCTCACCTGCCGTACGGCAGCGTACCGCTTTGTAGGTCGACGGTCCGAGACTCTGCAAAGGTCAATGCTAACATTCTTAGATCTCACAAGCCGTCAGCCTGGCACTAGAAGGTGGGATGTATACCGAGATGCAAGGCCAATACTTGGATGATACCTATATCCAGAGGTGTCGTCTAGTTTGGTGGACCATTTATGTGCTCGAGCGACAAATGTCTACTCTGCTGGGGGTGCCAATGCTCATACAAGATGAGAACATTTGCACGCCGTTCCCTGTGCATATGCATCAAGGACAGAGGACAAATGTCATGCACATTCAAGTGAAGCTAGCCCAGATTCTTGGTCAGATACACCGCAGTGAGTCCAAATCCGAGATCAAGTGCTAGTGGACAACGGGACGCCGAGTGTTTACAATCGTAAGGTGTTTACGGGATCGACGGGCAGCTTGATAGCCGCTATTTGGGCGCCACCAAATCGGTACTTCAAAAGATTGCCGACGCGGCTAACCAGCTGAACGACCTATTTGACATCGACCCCAGTGAGCAGATGTCTGGAGTGTCTCGCGTGTCGGCTCACTTACATCTCCAATATCATCAAGTAAGGAAGATGCAATCTTACCCACCATAATAACACACACACACACACACACACACACACACACACACACACAAACTAACCAACCTGAACATTAGTGCATCGTCCTCACTACGAGGCCACTGCTCTTTATATTCCTTCAATCGAGGTTGGGCCAATCTCAGGGTACACCCTTGCGCTGGGCACATTCAGAAAGTGTCAAGGGTCTTCTCCATGTGTGTATGGAATCTTGTTGTCAGATTATCAAGATTCTATCACAGCTGTTAAACCAGGGACTTCTAGGTAAGCAATGAAAAAGTGTGTAGTCACGATACCTCGGAGGCTAACCAGACTTGCAGAGAGCTTTTTGACCTTTGATGTTGACGCAGCGTTTACGGCAACCATTTCCATCTTAATGGGAGCTGCTATTGATCACTCGCTGCTTCCGGATCATGCTCAGTTAACTCAAAGAGCTTATACAATTTTTGAAGAGATGGCTTCGCATGGAAGCAAAATTGCCGAGATGATCGCTTCAGAACTCAAACAACTTGACGGATATCTCGATCAACTCGAGCCGAATGGCGAAGAAGCATCGACTGGCCAGGAGTATCTCTCAGACGATATGGAACAGATCAACTCCGGTGCACAACTGCCGGCCCATTCCATGTTAGACGTTGGGTTCGCAGATGGCGTCGATTTCGGCCTTAATTTTGAGCTGAGCACTGAACAGCTAATGCAATTGGCGAACTCGCTCGATCTTGACAGTTTGGCCCAACCAATTACAGTCCCGCCGCCATAGTTGAACTTTCCCGGCCGACTTGCAATAGGTTGTTTTTAGAAAATACAAAATAAAAAATAACAATTGCTCTGGTTGCCTTTCGACGTTTATTGTGTTTCAAACTGCATGTTAAAGCCTACCGGATGTCTTCAAGCTCTCTGCTTTCCTCACTTCTCACTTATGTCTCTGGCTCTAGACGCATGCTGGGTTAGGAAAATAAGTAGATGCTCAGTACCTTTTATAATTTCGCCTTATAATGGTCTTTCTTCCAAGATCTATTCCAAAGCCTCGGCATCGGCCCCTCCTTACCATACACCGGATCAAACTCTGGCCCAGGAACCCGCTCACATCTTTCCCGCTTTCTCTCCGTTTCTTCCACTGAATCAAGTGCGTACTCCATATCGTAGGGCTCCTCAAGTGAATTGAATCCAGTCTGAAAGCTGGTTAGTCTAATGAGCTCACTGAAACATGTTTTCTTTCTTACCAAGCCGTAAAAGCCAATGATTTCATAGTCGTCCTCGGTGGCAGTAACATAGTGCGTTACTCCGGCCTGTAAAACGTATGTAAGAAGCGGCATCAAAAACATTGGTAGCCTCGAAAACTCACTGGCCAAGCAAACACGTCTCCCGGACGAGCAACAAACTTCACTCCAGTAGGTTTTCCATTATCGTGTGTTTCAGGGTCTAGTGGCGACTTGCCGAGCATATATGTTCCAGTGCCCTGCAAGACTGTGTATGCTTCGTGGGTTGTTGCATGGTAGTGTGGCGTCGCCGCGAGAGTCTCGTTGGCTATCTTCCAGTGCCCTCCTTTGATCCATTGATTCTCTTTGAGCAGCTTTATCGCATCTTCAGATGTCCTGTCCACAAGTACATTTCTATAAACAACCACAGGTAGGGTGGAATTGGGGGAATGCGGTGTAGCTGGAACGTAAAATATCTCGGGGTTTGTTTGGTTTACCGTCATGATGGCTATCTTGTCCAAAGACGAATGGGCCTATTTTGGTTTTTCGACCCAACAAGTGTGAGATTGGGTATCAAATGTATTCTATAACCGGTATATATAGGATTGCCATTGCATCGAACATATACCTACCAACTACGTTTTGTATCACCAACTACCCGAACACTCAATGAGGACTCAAATCATGTCGCAAGGAAATTCGTTATCAGGCAGATGATGTCGGATGCACTGCCGGTAGGGCAGGGGGGACCGGATGCGTTTTCCGATATCTTGGAGAGCTTGCCACAATTTGCCATGCATTACTACTCTTGGTACTCTACGTAGTAATTGGAGTCAGGGGTTCTTCTGCGTCCCATTACTCCAACCCGAAATTGCGTGAGGGGTATTCTTGCCACATGGGAGGCTACAAGCCCAAGCCGGTTATCAATTAGACTATTTTTTGGTATCCATTGGCAGGACTTTTTGAATGTCTCATGAGATGACCAGTCTGGAGTATGTCTTTACTACTGGACAGCACAAAAGAACAGAGTGCCTCTCACAGCAAACGGCATCCGGCGCCTGAAAGCTGAAGTCTCCAATTGACACAAACTTCTCTGCCTGTTCGTCTACCTGCTTGCCTGTCTTTGTCTTCTGGGTACATGAACTTTCAATTGGCCATAAAATGTATATTTAATGACTCTAATTATGCACCAATAGTTTGTCGATGTGAATATTTATCCTTGCGGGACCTGAAATAACACGCGGGAAATGCATATCAACTGGTGCCCAATGCTGGCATTGAGGCGATAGCCCACAACAAACACATAACATTCGCTTCTTTGCATGCATCCTGATAGAGATGCATGGGTTTGAGCTTTTGATGCGAATGAGCATATTATGGGCAGGCCTGGCAGAAGGAATTGCATTCCACACAATGGACTCGCACAGATTTCGTTCAATTATCCGACCAAGTGAAGCCTTTGCTTTAATAGCCTTCGGCAAAGGTGAAAGTTTGTCCTACGTGGATACCGTCGGAATAAACTACCTTATACGGCAAGTTTCGAGCGACTACATCTACCTCCGCGTCCCATCTTCTTACCAAAGCTGTACATACGTGAGAAATCTTCTCCACGTAGACAATTTGTAGTAGTCGTCTAGTTGATTAATTTCCTCAACACTCAAGTTCCGACGGCCAGTAACACAGTCTGCGGTCTTTGGATCCCTCCATGGAGTTCGGTAGATGACTTTGTACCCAATCGTGAATGCAAAGATGACAAGAAATCCAATCATAAACTGGAAGAAGTTCTCTACACTGAAGTCAGAGCTTCCCTACATATAGCAGGATGGTCAGCTAGTTGCATCAAATCATAGTTCTGGTCAAATCCGAGCGGAGAAAAGAAGGATTAGCAGCCACAAAAGAAGTTTCGTAGACGTACAATTGGGTCAACTCCGCACACAATACAGGAAGCAAGAAGCAGGAGTGAGATGAGCATCAGCCACGATGGTGCGAGCGGCCAGGCCGTTGACTTCCAGGCGTAGGTTTGAGAGAATAGCGGGTCATTTTGTGCTTTCAAAGCGCAATGGAACCGCCAGTTCGTAAATGAAATGATGATCCAGTTTGTGAAAAACGAGGCGCTGGTGATAGAGATCAACCAGTTCAAGACCTTCAAACCACCAGCTGATTATTTCTTAGCGACGGCCTCAATGATAAGTCAGTCTGGTGGAGAACTTACATGCTAATTGGATATAAGAGAGCACGGTGGCGACGACGCACGTAATGATAAGTGCTAGTCTTGGTCGTCCCTTGCTGTCAACCCTGGCGAGCCTCTCCGGGATGAGTCTTTGATGGGCCATTGTTCTCAAAATTCTCGAAGACAGGTAAACCGCTTCGGCCGCAATCGCAAGAACGCCACACATCATGCCAGCGTTAAGGAGTGAGGAAATTCCTTTGATGCCGGCATCATCGACGGCAATGACAAAGGGAGAAGCCGCAACGCTACTTCCGCCAAGAAGTCTACTGTCATTAGAGGGCACCAAAATAGTGATGAAGACGACGCTAAGCATGTAGATGAAGTTGACTCGGAAAGGAACGAGCTTTGTCGCGTGGGCCATCGAGAAACGTGGACTTTCTGCCTCACCGCCCATGATACCGATAAAGACTTGGTCACCCACTGCCCATGTCGCAAGCATGGCACAGTTTGCAAAGCCCTAGTAATAGTTAGCCACCTCTCGTATTCTTGATGAAGCGAAAAGATTAACAGAAGACTTACAGTGAACCCGTTTAAAAAGGGAGGGAGCTCTGTCCATGTTTCTCCATGATGGACATAGCCGGTTGGCCCAGCTCCTAATACTAAAGCCAACGAGAGTACAATGATGATGAGGAAGAGAAAGATTTTGATCAAGGATGTCAAGTATTCAAACCAGGCGAAAATTTTGTTCGGCAGCATAAAGATGACAAAACAAGCGGCGAGGAATAGTGATACTTTGATAGACAAGTGTTAATACTCTTTCCTCCAACTCAGTTCACAATAAGGGGTGAGGTACATACCGGTTGCGGCCAAAGGGAAAGAGTCTCTTGCCCAGAGCTGGATCAGGACGTGGAAGAATCCCGATTCAGCGGCGACGATTGCAGTCCAGCCTTTGATGTAACGATTAGTCTGAGTATATTAGCAGAACGGAATAAGGGCAGTTACCAAGCCATTCGGCGAAGCCAGCACCAAAGGCCAGTGCTGGATCTACCCAGCGATCGGCATAGTCAATGTAGTTTCCAGACACAGGGAAAGCAATTGTCATCTCGGAGAGTGATTGAAGCACGGCCCAGACACAGCTGCACACCATAAAGTAAGCTATCACCATGTTTCCCGGGCCACCGGTGGCCAAAGCTTTCCCCGTCGCAATGAACACGCCGCTTCCGATATTCGATCCCAAAGAGATGATCTAGCGGGGGGCATGATTAGCAAGGCACAGTCACACATGACAAGTAGCAAAAGGCTTACATGGACTTGACGTGGAGTAAAGGACCGATGGAATTGACCGTTTCGGTCATCATGCAGTTGATGTGTATGGCCTTCAACAACGCTGTTCGTCGGATGTAGACTACCATTCTCGGGTTGTTTGTCCGTGAACTTCACATCATCGGTTGCTAGTGGAGAAGAATTGGAGTTTGTCATCTTGTCAGATGTGAGCGCGGTACAATGGTAGGCTGAGGCTTTGACGGGATTATGTCTTCGGAAGAAGAGTGAACTTCAAACGAGTTGCATGACTGCGTTACCATGATTGTGGGCAGATTAACTATTATGTATTCCGAGATTCGGGTATGAAAGCATCCAAAGATAGGCTACGGTATTGCCGAGCTACTTTTATGAACCAAACGTGCAAGCTGAGTGTGTTGGCCAATCAACAACCCCGCGACATTCTGGTGGCTTGGGAGATTGCAGGCCTCCAGCCATCAGCTGGTTGCTAAGAAGTTGGCAGACAGCTTATCTTGCTGGGCCCCCCCCATGCTTGACCCCAGGTTTTGCCCACATGGTCGGTCCACTTTCCCCGCGTTTCCACCCCCTTCAGAGGGCCAGGTTCGCACCATGGCGTCGCACTACGGTAAACGCATCCGATAATCAGAATGTTCGATTCCAGCCAAGATACGTTCCGCGTGAAAGCAACTGCGCCTTGTAAGCCTCTCGTTCAAAGTTCATTGGTTTTATCTACATTTGCTCGAGAGCAGTCGTCGGATCTGATTTCCGGAAGAGAGATACTCCAAACACTATCGGATCTTGAATGCAAACGTGTTCATGCTGCAGGGAAATGGAACACATCCAACAACGAGACAAAGGAAAGGAAAAGCAATATGTTAAAATATAAGTATGGCCAGCAACTCGGGCATCTTGATCTAGTTATCTCAGGTCAACAAAGAAACTTTACTTGTGTATTTTGTAGTCACCTATCCCACGTTCCAAGGCCAACAAAACAAGAATGCCATCATACGTGGAAGACAGCTGCCTAGATGTTATCATTGTCGGGGCAGGGTTCGGCGGTTGTTACCTTCTTAGGAACTTGAGAAAGCAGGGTTTCCGGGTTCGTGTGTTTGAAGAAGGCCTTGGCTTGGGAGGCGTGTGGTGGCACAATCGTTACCCAGGTGCCCGAGTCGACACCGACACTCCTTTTTACGAGTTTTCCGATCCTGAAATATGGCAGAATTGGGAGTGGACGGAGAAGTTCCCCAGCCAGCCTGAGATGATCAAATACTTCGAGTTTGTCGACAAGAAGTGGGACCTCAGCAAGGATGTTACCTTTGGTGTCAGAGTCACCGACGCAGCTTTTGACGCCCAAGCCAACGAGTGGACTATTGAGACCAGTAATGGCCAGAAGGCCTCGTCAACCTATCTTTTACTCGCAATGGGCTTTGCTGCCAAGATGTATGTGCCCGATATCAAAGGCCTCGACAAGTTCCAAGGCTTTTCGTGCCATACAGCACGTTGGCCGGAAGACCATCCCGACCTCGCAAACAAACGGATCGGTATTATCGGCAGCGGTGCCACCGGTGTGCAGCTGGTCCAGGAACTAGGGCCTGCTGCCGGACAGCTCGTGGTTTTTCAGCGCTCACCAAACTGCGCAATGCCAATGAGGCAGGAGACATGGGGGCTGAGTCCCCCGGACAAATCCAAGTACTCGGAACTCTTCCCGAAGATGAAAATGTCCAAGGCTGGATTTACTTACCCGATCGTCGATAAGAGCGCCCTGGATGACACACCCGAGCAGCGAAAGGCTCTGTTTGAACATCTATGGGAGCTTGGCGGCTTTGCTCCAACACATGGCAACTACTCAGATCTGAACACAAGCCTGGAGGCAAATCACCTCTTCTACGACTTCTGGCGTGATAAGGTCCGCCAAAGGCTCACTACAACGGACCCTGAGTTGATTGAGAACCTGGCGCCTGAGAAGCCTCCGTATCCATTCGGCACGAAGCGCTCTTCGCTGGAACAGAGCTACTATGAAGTTTTCAATCAGAGTAACGTCAGTTTGGTGTCTTTGAAGAAGAACCCCATTGATGAGATCGTTCCTGAGGGAGTTAAGATGTCTGATGGAACTATTCACCAGCTCGATGCCCTTCTTCTAGCAACTGGCTTTGACGCCATAACGGGTAGCTTTACTAGAGTCAACATCCGGGGCCTCAAAGGCAAGTCACTCAACGATAAATGGAAAACTGGATCGCGCACTTTTCTGGGGATGACATCTTCAGGCTTCCCAAACATGTTCTTCCTTTATGGGCCTCAGAGCCCTACGGCAACAGCCATTGGGCCTGTCATTTCAGAAATACAAGGCGACTGGATCATTCAAACCCTGGTTTACCTTAGAAAGAACGGGTTCACGCGTCTTGACCCTCGACCAGATACAGAGAAAGACTGGGGTCGTCGAACCACAGAATTTTGTGACAGCTCACTCTTAAGTCATAATGAAACAACATGGTATATGGGTGGAAACGTTCCCGGTAAAGCTCGCGAGGCTCTCAGTTATATGGGCGGCTTGCCTGCATACCAGTGGGCACTGAACGAGTGTGCCTCAAATGGATTGTCTGGTTTCAACATTCAGTAGAAGGAGCATTTTTAACCAGCACAAGTTGTTTTTTTTTTAGCCCAAGTCGCATGTTTTACCAGCATATTTTAAGCAGATTATTCATGTAGAATTGAATGAACAGACTGAACAGAACTCGCCAATTATTGGTTTAGTGTGGACTTGCTAGAGTTGTAGCCTGCTGAAAAGTGCAATGCGAGCTTACATTATAAGGTACTTGAAGGGAATTCAACAAGGTGCTTTACACTAAGAAAAGGCATGGCCAATGGATGATTGACGATTTAGCATTGTTTCCAGTCAAACAATTCGCCAAGTTTGAGTCTGCAGCAGGAACAATGTACATGCATTGTCTTGATATCACAGGATATCCATACGGCCATAAGAAGAGGGAATCTGTTCAAAACAGGGTGAGTTCTATGTATATGGATCACAAAGCAAAGAGCTGATTGAAGCGAATGAAAGAGATATATCTCCTCAAGCTGCCTGTTGCGTGGGTAAGGTACATAGTTAAGGCTGTATTTCCATATGAAGTCTGGATGGCAGGCAGCTGGCAGCTTGGGCGGTCACAAAGCCACTGCAACCCGCAATTCCGACTACGGATTTCAACGTATCAGATCAAATTATTTTGTCGATTTGGGGGTTGATAACGTATAGCTTCAGGTGTAACCAGGTGGGGTTTGTGGTGCCATGGCTTTGTGGAGTAAATGCAGCTGGTTTTGACGTCCTGTTAAGGTGTCCCAGGGCTCAGAAGTCGCAGACAAACTTCTACTTGAGGCTGTTTGAAAATGAAGCTGCGTGGTTTATGCAGGTTAGCATTGCAACACGTTGCTCAAGCATACATGACCTACCATATGGTGGGATATTTCCTTTTCCGGCATCAAGTGTCAGCAGGCTGCATTAGCGTGCCTAGGCACACACCACAACTTGTTACAGAGTCAAGACGCGCCAGACTTTTGCTTTAGAGATGATAATGTCATCAGCAAAAAATGGCGGGGATAGTAGTCACCGATAATGGTTTAAACGCAGGAATATTTCTCTGTGATGTCTTCCCAACTCATTTATCTTTACTGTCGCTTTTTACCCCAATCCACCATATTGTACCTAAGATGGCCTCCTTTCGTGGCATGGTCGTTGTAATTGCTGGGTCCGCCTCCGGTATGGGCCTTGCCACATCCATGACACTGTTGTCCGAAGGAGCAAAAGTAGGGATGTGTGACTTGAACGGGCCAGGCCTTGAGAAAATATTCAACAATCTGGAACCGGAAGCCCAGAGCCGAGTTTTCATCAAGGGAGTTGACGTTACCGACCGCTCATCCGTTAAAGAGTTTCTGGGCGAAACCAAGTCGCGCTTCAAAAAGATTGACGGAGTTGCCAATTTTGCAGGCACCGGCGGCCACGAGCTCGGTACTGAATCTGTCTGGGAAACAAGCAACGAGGAATTCGACTTCATCGTGAACCTCAACATCAGGGGCGCATTCAACGTCCTTGCGGAAGCGCTTAGACCTGGAGTTTTGGCACATGGCGGAAGTTTTGTTCATGTCGGAAGCATGTTTTCACTTCAAGGCTTTCTCAGAGGTGCTGTTTTCGCTGCTTCCAAACACGCTTCACTAGGTATGGTGAGGAGTGCGGCCAAGGAGGTTGGTGACAGGGCTAGAGTCAACCGGTGTCGGTGTCATGACATTACAGAGCCTACGAAATTTTCATGACCCTCAAGAATATCGACTCAGAGGCGTGATTGATTTCAAATCACCAACCGTATTTGTCTAACAAAGTTATGCAGAAGCTATCTGTCATCACCTGAGTACCTTACAATGATCAGTTCGAGGTCCACATATGATCACAGAGTGTGCTTCTCAAGTAGGGAATTTACGGAGTGTGTTCATAGATTCAATTGTCGTTCATCGTGCTAAGAGTCCGTATGCTGCCATGCATCATCCCATCCGCCTCTTGAGCCTCCTGGTATCCGCTTGAAATTGCTAAAGAAACATTTAAACCGTAACAGCCTTGACTTCGTCTCCAATCAGAAATACGGGCTGCTTGTTGCTGTAGTTGGGAACATCCTGCATGACCTTGGCGGTTTCGGGGGCGGCGAGCGCCTTCTTGACGTTCTCGAGGCTGTCCCACTGGAGAACACCAGCAAAAGCGTACTTGGGCTCAGTTCCATCGGGGCCCGGCGCGTACTTGATGACGGACCAGCTCTTCACGCCGAAATCCTTCCATGTGGAGCCGGCCAAAGGCATGTGCTTGTTGACATAGTAGTCGACGTCGTACTTGGCGTCGGGTTCGTTGGGGTAGAGAACAGAGACGGTGACGGCCATTTTGATGCTGAGGAAATTGTTCGAGTATGAGTTTACAAACAATATGTGGAAAGGAGTGAGTTGGGCTTTATGGGTATTAAGATCTGGTGTTGGTGGTTGTTAGGACTCAGAACAATCCAGGTTGCAGGTGACCTAAATATCTCTCTCCAAAATGTCCCCTCACTGACGTAACCAGAACATCTTCTAGCTACAGATTACTGATTACCAATCGGTGGAACAGATTGCCCGTGGTTCTGGGTTCTTACTCTCCGCGGCTTCCGCTGCGAATGGAGCCCTATGTGGAGACATTTTTCGGCTTTTATCAGACGAGCTCTGTGCTTTTGTCGGAGACAACCATCGCAGCCGCGGCATCTATTTAGGGCACACCGAGACCGAGGTTGGAGGAGTCTAATAAGTGGGACCGAAGTGCAGTCAGAAACCCCTTTGTTTGAATGGGCCTTTTCGGATTCTGGTTACTGTGATGCTACCGAACGGGTGAAGTGAACTTGTAAAGACGAAAATAGAACTGTATTATTGAAAAAGGAAAGCCATCCATCTTATTGGCAAACTAAAGCAATTGGCTAGTACTATGGCATGCTAATTCTTTGGAAGGCCGGGAAAATGTTCTTCTTCAAGTCAAGCTGTAGTTGTCTACTGTATGTCGGCTAGTTGCACCCTGTTGTCCATTGTGCAACAACAGCCACAATCCGTTCTTATGAAAATCTTCCCATTTAGTAGGGCGCTCGACATTTTTGCTTTTCGCCAATCTAGCGATGCGGAGTTTTCATGTTTTCTAATGTCTGTAGAAGCACAAAAATAATATTTCAGAGAAAAAGGAACAGTTGAAGAACGTAATGTGCAGTCCATTACTTTGTACGACCAACAACAGACGTGGACGGAATTCTCCTGAAACTCTTCAACGAAGATATCGGTTGTTGTGGATACACAATTATAATTATGTCTTTTGACTGATACCTATTCTCCTACTCTTCATTCGCTATCCGGGTGCGCTATTGAAAGATTGTCATAAAGCGCGCCAGTCCGGAACACCCGAACACCTGTAGTCCCCTTTGTACTCTTGGACACCGTATATGTAAGCTTGGACGTCTTCATATCGTCCACAAAAATCTCGATTTCCTTCTCCATCGCAGTCACCCGAAGATGATACTGCGTGCCCACCTCCACCGTCATGTTCGTGGATGTCAGCAACTCCCAGCTTTGGGCCATGCTCCCTAAGAGCACGGCTCCCGACGCGTCAATGGCTGCATAGAATCCAGTCACACTATTGATACCGGCTGTAGCGCTGGTGACGGCGAAGAGAACACCAGCGTCCCCTGAGTCGGGGGCATTTGTGCCCAAATCAGGGTCAACGAGCGTAATATCAATATCAAAGACGAAGTCTTCAAATGCAGTGTTTTGCAGGGCCTTGCCGCTCCATTCAGAGGTCTTTTCCGCAAAGAGCTCACCATTCTTGATGGAGAAACTCCCCTCAAACGCAGTGTTCCACCCAATCAAGTTCCCATCGTTGAAATTGTCCTTTACCAGCATTTTGACTTGCTTGATCCTGCCATTCTCATCGAAATACATGCGGTCGTATGCGATTTGCCGATGGTTTCCGTCGTTGTCTCCTAACGGGTGGCGATGATAGAAGATGTACCAGATGTCAGTCCCGGGAACGTTAAAAACGCTGTTGTGACCGGAGCCCGTTGCGATAGCAGTGTCCTGTTGAAGTATAGTCGCCTCACGTTGGAACGGACCCAGAGGAGAATCAGAAATAGCATACCAAACGGAGTAGTCAGGCCCAGTCCAGCCTCCTTCGGACCACATCAGGTAATATTTCCCCTTTCTTTTGAACATTAGAGATCCTTCGACATAGTTTTCGGGGGTGATTTCTTTGAACTGTGTGCCATCTGAGAAGTTTCCTATGCTGATCATGTCGCTATTGAGCTTAGCGACGTTTGCATGACGATGGCCGCCATAGTAAATGTAGGCCTGTCCATCGTCGTCGATAAAAATGTCTTGGTCGATAGGTTGCGCGCCGTTATGGTATTCACCAATAAGCGGCTTGCCAATGGCATCCTCATAGGGGCCCTCGAGCTTATCGGCCACAGCGACGCCAATGCCGCCGATTTTTGAGTCTCCCTCCTGTATGTCGTTGGCAGCGAAATACAAGTAGTACTTTCCATTACGTTCTACGTGTGCTGGCGCCCACATAGCCTCTTGCGCCCACGACACTTTGGATTTCGTTAGGATGTTGGAGTGTTTTGTCCAGTGCACAAGATCTGTCGATGAGAATGCGTCAAGGTATGTTTGCTGAGCATACGGGTATGAAGATGTTGGGAAAACCCAGTATTCATTGTTGTAGATGCCTGTATCAGGATCGGCGTACCATCCATCAACAAATGGGTTGCCGGCTTCGGATGTTGTATAATTAGGGACGATAGCAAAAGCTCCCCTAGAAAGCGCCATCCAAGCGAGAAGAGTTGAGGTGCACGTGAAAATAATCATCTTGAGAGCTTGATACGCCCACTACTTTTGGTGATTTGCTTGAGTTGATTGAGGTGGCCAGACTCTTTTGGGCGTGTCTTGAGAGCATTTGGCGGAGGCAAGATACAAGGAATAAAAGGCCAAAGTCGACAGAAAAGTGTCGGAGCAATGGGGCGATCTAGTTCCTATGCTGATTGCGCAACACTCACTTCCTTCTTCAGGTCAAGGCTTCTGCTCTCTTTTATGTCCCCGAGATTAGGTAGTCTTTGAAACGCACGGTCATAAATCAAGGCCACTCAAGCTAGACAACGAAGGACGGAGAAGGATTTTAGCGCTTTTCTAGTGTTACCGTCTTTTCTTCCTATAATTCCCTAATTCTGTTGCCTAGTCCCACAGTGAGAAAAAGGATGCACAAAGTAAATCTGTCCACTCCAGGTGTAACACCCCCAAGACGAATGTCGTTTTTTCGGGTAATATCATCTTCTCACGCTTCAAACCCAGAGACATCCGACTGGCTGCAACAAGTACGGTAAACTCCCGCCGTATTAAAGCTCTTTATACGCGCCGAGGGGTGGATCCTTCGTTAGAGACACTACGCTGACCAGCCAAGACTGGCGCACTCGCTTATACATGTAGAGGACAGGGTGTAACCTGACGCATCTCTCAAAATTCCCAGATGCTTGTACGGCCTAGCTTAGGATGAACTTACACAAAATGCGATGGCCATCACAGTTGCGTTGATCATGGCACGTGGAGCACGAATTCACCCTACTTATCATAGTATTTTGTGCCAAAAGAGGTGAGTGATGAAGCCATGTAAAGTTACCCGACTCGCAGGCATCATAGTAATTAGTAATAGACTAAAAAAACTGTCGAAGGACATCAAATATCATAAGAAGTCATTACAGTGGCAAAGCTAAAATCCGCGTGAGAAGTTCCTCACGTGGGCAGGCTTTGGCACCTCTCCGTTACCACTTCTCCCATAAACATCAAAATGTGAAGATAGCGTTGCTCCGTTTTCGGCCCCTCTTCTCGGGTCAACTTTGATATCTCTCCCTCTCCACGCCTGCAGCGCCAAGTCGTTCTTGTCTGCATGGCCTCGGGAGTTGATCCCCCTATCGATTTCGATCAGCTCCACGTCTGATCGAGATCGTCCGACTGCTGGTATTGGCCTTGTCATTGTCCGAACCGACCCTGCGCCCAGCCGGCGCAGCATTGACTCTTCGTCGCTGACGAACCTGGCTGGAGGCGGCTTGTAGTCTCGGAACAGAGCCCGTAGGATTGGTATTGACGCTGCGATGATCGTGACTGCACTCTCTGCAGCGCCCCATACTGTCAAGTCGACTGTGTCGATGATGTCGAAGGCTCCAATAGCCGTGATGGTCCTGATCTTGATAAAGGAGACGGCTCCGGCGCTGGAAGAAATGGTAAGCGTTTTTCTTCTAATACAAGAAACAGGTACACTTTGTACTCACAAAAAGCCCATGCTCATGGCAAGCGAAACACCGAACTTCTCTTTTTTTGTCATGGTGAGGCCCCAGATAATCTTCCACGGGATGATTGCGAGTACGATGTCCATGGCGCCGGAATAAGATGCTGTAAAGACATTGTAGTTCATCGTCACGGTTTTCGGCCAGCATGTCCCTGGCGTGGACGCTGTTCGCCATGTCTTTTCGACTGGCCAACACGAAATCCACGTAAAGAGGACGTTGAGTCCCAGGGCGACGTTGACCGAAATCATGATGAACCAGATGAGCCATTTCATCCAGCGCTCGGTTGCGATTCGCAGAAGGGTCAAAGCAAAAGATGTTTTGCTCCAACAAGCGGCGATGATTGAAAAGGAGCCGGACAGATTGGCGTGGAGGAGAAGCCAGGACCAGTTGCCCGGCGTGATATCCCAGTTATGTTTGCCAAAGTCGTACGACACGTCGATGGTGATGAAAACCCCAAACGTCAGATAGGCAAGCTGTTCTGTCAGTAACTGTAGCCAAAGTGAAGGGTTTGCCGAGAGTCAACTTACCCAAGCCGCGATCATATAATAGTCATCCCACCATAGCCCTCGTTGTCGCGTGAACTTGCAGTAAAGCCGAAGCCCCATGAAACCTCCAGCTATGGCCCCAAGACTCCAGATGGTAGCAAGCAACCGCGGGCCATAGTCATCGTGAGGAAGTTCTTCAAACGGAACGCCGTCCATGAAAGCGGAGTGCCCTCATCTGACGAGAGGCAATAATATGAGAACACTCTGCGATCGTCGCAGGCTTTTCGTTTTTGTTTTTTTTCTTCCCTTATTCTCTACTCCCTAGGGGGGGACAAGACAAGGTAACAATAAACGGTCGTACAGACCAAACGATCTCCGCGACCCATAATGTTGCCCCAGACGGCAATGCCTGGTTATAAGAAGTTCGTCATTTTCCATGTCCGATCTGGATGTGTCAAGGTCCAGGCTCCTTGTCTCCGCACATCACCCGAGAAAGGAGTTTGGATGGTACACCAAACGCAGCCCGAACAGACCGTGGTTCGTGAAAGGGAAAAACGCGATCCTTCTTCAAGGACAGGCATAAGGTACAGCCATATCCGCTGTCCTATCATTGGGAGTAGAGGGATCCCCCTGACTGTCGAAACCAGCAAGCGAGATGAAATGGTAGTCCAGCGTATCATCCCCCGCATTCGGCCGGGCCCCAGAGGGTCAAAGCGTCGTTGAAAAGGCGGCGTTGGCGGATCGGGGCTTCCCGCAGCTGGTGTCAACGGCTGCACTGGGCATGCGAAGGCGATCAATCAAACTCGTGTTGTATAGCATGAGGCCAGGGTCCTATGTTGGTAGGCATCATCAAACAGAGCGGCCTTTTGAGCAGATGGTTGGCTGATGGGCCGTGCCATGGATTGTGCCGTTCAATAGTCCAGGCTCGGTCAGATCATACCCCTGGACGTCGGGCCAGACTGCAGACCACCAGGTTCGACACATAAATACACCATCAGCCCCGAAAGACTTTCTGCATCCGGGGGACGGGATGCACTCCATACGGAGAAATAACTCTTCTTGATCTCGTCAAGTTTGGGGCGATTTCACAGTGGTGGAGCCACGTCGGACTGGATACCCGAATGTGGGCGGGCTGGTGTGTGACATCCCTGGTGAATGTCAAAGACGGCTGCTGTTATTGCATATGAGCAATTTTACCAAAACCTGAAGTGGAATGGAAGTCTAAAGAGGCCGTCGTATGAGCGGCGCTGAGTGAGGGAGACCAAGTCTGTCTAATGTATCGGTCGTAACAAGTCCTTTGCCTCATACAGCGCGGCGCAGCCACTGCGGTGGATTTCCGCTTCATCCAGAAATCCCATCCCCCTTCATGGGTTGACCCGAGGACCATTCGCTGTGTCAGAAAATTCTCTAACATCCGGAATACCCGGTCATTAAGGTATCTTGTCTGGAGGTGGCGATTATGAGGCCAAAATACGAAGCGAGACGAAGACGAGGTGCGTTAAATATTCCTACGAGCAGGTTGGTAGTGATGCTATTCGGATGTGTCAGTGAATAGCACAATTAATCTTCTTAGTATACGTTACAATAAGTCAGACGGCTGTCAAAATCAGGGACCAGCCCTCAACTACCGTGCGGTCGGGGCATTCTCTGACTTGCCATGACTCTAACCCAACCCCATCCTTTGGAACAAGCTTCAAACCAACGCCGGAACCCACCTCGGAGGGCGCGATCTTATCCACAACTTCACGCAATGGCAGAGCGCCGGGGTTGTATGTTGCAAGTGGATGCTGCGGGTCCTAGATAAGAGACCCAGACGTAGACAGGAAAGGGGCGAAGATAGGGGTTTAGTCGACATGCCCTGAGATTCGCACCTCAATCTCCGTTTGATATGTGGGATTTCTGTTAACTATTCAAACTTCATAGCAGCTTTAACAGATCCTGGGAAGACCCTTCGGCGAGGCTTTCCACGGCACTTAAGATCATCTCAGTCCGCTCCGGGTCATACACAGGTTTGACCAAGCCCCTGAACTTATCCCGAACTTTTGCGCTGGGAAACGGATGATGAACTTCGCCTAATGGATGCAGCATAGCCTCCTCTCTATTCTCTCGTCCGTCAAGCCCATTGAACAGCATCCGCACCCCGAAATCGTACTTCCAATCCTCATCTATGATGACCTCAATCCGGTCGCAAAGATCCGCCACCTGCCCGTCTTTCATCTTTTCCGAATCATAGGCACTCCATCCGATCTCCATACCGAATAGCCAAGCGACAGCAACTTGGTAGTACATACTGAACTGGGCATCAACGATGGTCTTTGGGTGCAGTTTGTTCGGACTTGGCCGACCGATGATATCATAACCAGAAGGGTTCACCCAGACCTTGATACTCTCAGGTAGCTTCTGCGACCCAGTTTCGGCCGCGACCTTTGCCGTGAGCTCAATGGCAGCGTGCGTAAACCGGCAAGCAGGAAACGGCTTCAGCGCAGTCTCCTCAAATAGCCATGACGTCCCCAGGTCGTCCGTCAGACCGGTAGCATTGGCCTTGGACGAATAAGCCTGCAAGAAACCCCATTTTCCCTCAATCGCGTGCGACGCGCCCGTGACGCCAGCTTCAGCGAGCGCAACACAGAGAAAGGCGTCATGTGCAGCGAACCCAGGGTGAAGTCTCTTGTTCCAAGATCCGTTGTCGAGAAACTGCATCGAGCCCGCTGCTTTGGAACCGGCGAGTCCAAATGCGTTGTAGATCTGAACCGCTGTCAAGCCTTTGATCTTGCAAATCGCCGCCGTCGCACCAAAGATGCCGGCTGTGCTTGTGTTGTGGAAGCCTCTAGGATAGCCACCTGACGACAACGCATTGCCAAGGCGGCATGCGACTTCGTATCCGACAGAAAGGCCAGTCAGTAGTAAAGGTCCTGACGCGTTGGAGGCTTCGGCCTGTGCTAAGGCGGCTGGGATGACACTCGCGCCAGGATGAACGATGCCGGAAGCGTGGGTATCGTCGAAATCAAAAGAATGGGCAAATGCGCCGTTCAATAGGGCGGCAATGTGCTTGGGATAAACCTTTCCCTTGCCATACACGGTGCTTTCACCGACCGATCCTTCGGCGAAGGATTCGATGGCCTTGAGAATGTAGCTGCTTGATTCTGATTGAGCTCCGCCGCCCGCTCCCACACCGATGTGATCAATGATCAGATCCAGCAGCTTTGCAATAACATGTGGCGGGATATCTTCGTACTTGGTATCGACGATGAAGTCACTGAACTTCTGTGTTGCGCCTTCTGCGCCTGGATAATGCGATGAAAGCGCATCTTGGGTGGCAGCTTCATTTCCCATTCTGCGAAGTCTTGGAATTCGGTTGTCGTGATCAAGATTGAAGTGTTTTGGCACAGACTAGAGCCTGATAAAGTATAAGTCGTGAAGATATTTCCGTCCTTTGAAAAGCCTATATATAGAGCATTTCGACCGGGTGTCGTCATCCAGAGGCGGCAGAGTGCGCCAAGTCGAAATAAGGCTAACAATGCGGGGGTGTTGCATAGAATGAACTCTTCCTATTACAACCTCGGTCATAAGACGGACTCAGCGAGGCCGTCTCGATATGTGTCGAAAATTCCGAGCTCTAGAGAAATGGGATGAATGGCGGGAATAGAACGGGTGAGTCGGCAATACTGGCACCGGAGGAGTATGAAGATATCTCAAACTCGAAATGCTATCGAAAACGAACTGTCCAGCCCTACCTGTCGCCGTTCTTAATAGTGAGCTTGTTGTTAGTCAATCTCGCCGGCTCAAGTAATATCCATCTGCGACAACATACTCACCATTAGTCAATCTCCCAGCTGGTCACATCACAAAGGCAGCGGTTCAAAGTTCAAATTTCAGCTCGTAACAATGGTTCAGTTAGACTCTTGTTAACACCAGCTCTTTATGAATTGAGTCATATTGCACGGGGGCAACGACAGGCAGGTCCGCGTTCATAGTCTTAGTAGAGTCAAGTGTTCACATAATAGAGCATGCGCTCAAAGGGCCAAGTGTAATCAGAAAGTCTGAAGTTTGCAGGTATGTGCATTTACAATTGAATGATATGTACAGAAAAGTTTTCGCCTTCACATAGGAATGCTATCCGGAGCAACCTTGTTCATTCTCCGTTTCATGCTTACTGGCACTGAGAGTAGTAGTCGTTCTGCTTCTTGCAGGTATATCCAGACTCGCAGGCAGTAGGGCCAGTGAATCCGATGCCGCCGCACTGAGCCCAGCGAGAGGCAGTGGCACCAACGGCACCAGAGGCAGCAGCAGCAGGGGCACTCGAGGCGGCCTCGGCGTTCGCACCACCGCACTTGCTCCTCACGCTGGTACGGAGAGTGGTAGCGGGAGCAGGGGTAGCAGCAGGAGCGCTGGGAGCAGGGGTAACGGCGGGGGCAGCGGCGGGAGCGGACTTCTCAGCGGTAGGCTCAGCAGAAGGCTCGGCAGTGGGTTCGACGGCGGCGGGCTCGCTGGAAGAGGCGGCAGCAGGCTCGGAGGTAGGGGCAGCAGCCGGGGCGGAGGTGGCGGGGGCAGCGCCGCCCTTGCCGGCGGCAGCGAGAAGGCTGGAAATGGCAGTGTAGGCAGGCTTGGGCTTGAGGTCCTTGTCCCAAGGAAGGGCCTCGCCGGTGCCGGGGAAGACAGAGGGGATCCAGGAGTACTTGTCGGTGTAGTCCCAGATGGTGACACCAACACACTCGGCAACGTCCAAGCAAGCACCAACAACGCTGACGTAGTCGTCGGCCTGCTTCTGCTGGGCGGCGGCATCGGCAGGGATGCTCTTGTGGCGGATATCGAGCTCGGTGTAGGCGACCTCGGTGACACCAGCGTCGACGTACGACTTGAGGACGCTGCTCAAGGCGGAGCGGGAGCCAGAGCTGCCAACGATCAAATGGGCCTGCAGGCCGACACCGTCGATCTTGGCGCCAGCATCCTTGATGCTCTTGATGATGTTCAGAACCTCCTTCTGCTTGTTGCCAGCGAGCTCAATGTTGTAATCGTTGTAGTAAAGCTTGGCGGCAGGGTCGGCGGCGGCGGCGGCCTTGAAAGAGATGGGGATAAAGTCGGTGCCGAGGACTTTGTGGAAGACACTGTCGCGGTAGGTGCCATCTTCGTTAAGGGCCTCGTTAACAACGTCCCAAGCGTAGCACTGGCCCTTGTAGTGGCCAGCGACGTTGGAGATGTGCGTCTCAATGATGGATGTCAGTTGCTCCTTGGTCCAGGTACCCGAAGAAACCCAGTTGGGCAGCTGGGAGTGCCAGACGAGGGTGTGGCAGCGCAAGAGCATGCTGTTGGTCTTGGCGAACTCGGCGATCTCGTCGCCGCTGGTGTAGCTGAAGACGCCCTGGCTCTTCTCGGTGAACTGCCACTTCTGGCCGTTACCGGGGGTGATCTGGCCGAACATCTTGGGGTCCTTGAGGATCTCGACATAGGCCGCGTCCTTGAGCTCAGAGTTGTCGGTGGCGGTACCGAAGTACTTCTTGCCGGCGGCGACGGCCAACTCGTGCAGGTTGGCGCTGACGCCTGGGAGGGCGAGCAGGCCGGCTGCTGTGAGAGCGGAGAAACGCATCTTGAATGAGTTTATAAAGGAGAGACTGGTAGATATGAATTGATGGAAAAGAAAAAGAATGTGAATGTGCCTCGAGGGAACAAGAAAAGAATGGAAGTGGATGGCAAAAGACGACAGAAGGAGAATCAAGAGGGAAACATCGCGATGCTTGGCAAGGAGGAGAAGTGTTTATAAATGTTCTCTGGCCCATCCTGCTGGGTCATTCTCCTCCCCTTTGCACCTGTTGGATGGAGCCATCCTCGTCCAATCTATCCAAGGCTCAAAGCTCTGCCCCCTGATAGCCGACGATCCGGCATCATCCCGCCCTAGTCACTGAAAGACAAACAGATTGGTGCAAATCCTCGTTGGCTTCGGCCGAAATGATTAAATGATGCAAGGGTTTACAGACCAGAAGGGGATCTCCCGTGGTATTCTGGGTTTTTACTCTAAGCGACAAGGTTACTGCTGGCGCGCGGTTGGACAGATTCGGGCCAGGGCCGCCGACTGGCCTCTCCACACGTCTCTCCTGAGGGCGTTTTCCCTCCCTAAAGCTCCAATTTGCGCATGTTGGATTGTGTCATCCCATCAAATCAGGCTTAACTAATGCCCCTCTCCGCCCCTGAATTTCCGGGGCTCGTAGGGGGGCCCACAGCCACCTTTGCGATGCTTTGCGCCGGGGCCATGGTTTGTCTACATAAAACAAACCATCCTTATGATCCCCAGCATATTACCTTATCCACAACAAGATCGAGGAGGAGATGCCTTAATATGGTGACGGTTAAGCCGACATATCCACCAATTGAGCCCATCGATCAGCACCAATATGAAAGCCGGTTATAGCTGTCAATAGTATCATCCTGAGTGAGCATAAATTCAGTTTTTCTCTCAGCAATTTTCCTCGCAGAAAGGGGTTGAGGATTTGGAAGGTTTCCGGCCATCACCTCCAAACAGTTTTCATTGGTCCCGGTCACCGGAGCGCAATGGTACGTCTGCCTCCGCCTTCCGTAACCGGCGTTTACTCATCCGCATTCCCGTGCACCGAATCCGGCCAGAAGACAACCACATGTGCCAGTCATTTTGAAAGTCATTGCCACATTGACTCAGTCGGCACCAGCTGACTTGGGCCGGCATGAGAGGAATGGCAGTGAAGACATCTTCTTCTGAGATAAATCCATGTTAATATCTCACCTTGACAGTACTATTACTTCTTTAATGTCTAAGTATAATTCGGATCGATATATCAATCCAATTCACATATTATTCAGTCGACTTTGCAGCTAGGAAAGCTTCACTCAAAGGGAAACAATAGGCTAAAGAACAACCTCGACTCATTGCATTAAGGATAGTAGTCCTGTGGCTAAGCAGAGTAGAGTATTATAAAGCGCGACATCCGTCAAGGAGCGTAATCCATCCGCCACATCCATTACTATCCTCCAGCGCTATTATGCGTTCAATGCCCCTGCATCTGATGATATTAATATCGCTCAAGCAAATCAACTAATGGTGAATGCCCGTTATGTATGGGCTCGTCAAACTGGCCAAGACCCTGTGACCAAACCGGGGTACGAGAGCCTTGGTTATGATGATATAATGGTGCTGCTCAGACGGTAACGTCAACGCTGATACCGGCAACCAAAGCGGGGGTAATGTTGCCACGGGCCTCATTGATGCGATTGATGTAGCTTTGAGCACTGCCGACACCGCCGTTGGTAGCGAGGGTGCTAAGAACACCGAAAAAACTGTCGAGGGAGCTGGAAATCTGCTTGAAGGAGTTGGCGATATCCCTGGACGAGCTGCCCTTGACGGTACCCAAAAGAGGGGTGAGAAGGGTCTCAAGGAAGCTTCCAATCAAGCTAACTTGGGTTCTAGCCTGGTTGTTCAGGGTGTGCGCTTGGGAGACCAGCTATAAGTTCTCCGTTAGTCTGATTCTCTAGCTAATGGGCTGGGCAGGTGTAAACTCACAGCATCGAGACGGTCGACAACGCCACCAATGGTGCCAATAGCGATCGAGGTCGAGGTGGGGAGAGCAGGGACGGTAAAAGAAGGAACAGCGCCAACGTTACCGACTCCAGGGGCGCCAGAACCAACTGGGGGGACGGGGACTGCGGGAACTCCCGGAGCCGAAGGAGCACCAAGGTTGGGAAGTGTAGCGGATGGTACGTTCACGTTGGGAACTGAAACTGAAGGCAGGTTGACGTTGGGAACTGAGATGGAAGGTAGGTTGAGGTTGGGAATTGAGAGAGTAGGTAGGTTGAGGTTGGGAATTGAGAGAGTTGGTAGGTTGAGGTTAGGAAGTGAGAGAGTTGGTAGGTTGAGGTTGGGAACTCCACCAACGTTTCCAACGTTTGGGGTTGTTGGAATCTTGCCTTGGATGAGAGAGGTGAAGTTGGCCAACTTTCCAGTGATGCTTTGCGCGTTTTGCTGGACCTGGGATACGACGGCAGCAGCCTGGACTCTTTTCTACAAAATTTGTTAGTCCCTGGGTGTTTCTATCATAAATACATCGACCATGCTTACATCTTCCGCGTTCATGGATGTAGCCTTGTTGAGCTGGGTAACGAGAGTGCCAGTCTTCAAAAGGTCGTTGCGGATCTCATCAAGAGCCCTGAAAGCAACAGCCTCGCCGCCAAGCACTTGAAGATCTCCATAGTTTGTGTTGATCGTAGGTCCGACAATCGCGCCAGGCTGGAACGTGATAAGTTGTCTCTTGGACACGGCGGCAGCGTCGACCAAAGCGATGGCCAGAGCGGCAAGCGCGGCAGAGTACATTTTCGACTGCATCTTCACGGTTGATCGGCTTTTCTCAATCGGACGAAGCTGGAAGGTTGTCGAGTAGAGTTGTAGTCGGAGAAATTTGAGTACTAAGAAGCCGAAGGCAGAGTGAAGATGTTATGAGAGGCTGATAGACTGTGAGCTGATGAGTGTGATGAGGAGAGAGGAAAGATGGATCCAAGCCGGGAGGCGTCGACATCTCTTATAGAATTTGAGGCTGCCATCTAGACCTAGGATAACCGTGGGCTTCATCAACGTTGTGGTGATCTGCGAAGTTTCCGGAAGGGATGATAGTCTGTTTAGGGCGGGGTGTTGAGCTTGAAGTGGCTTCCTACGTGAGGTTGTGTCCATCAGCCAGGAGCTCTATCCGGAGCCCCGGGCTCTCTCGCGTCGTAGCCTTGCTCAACACTATGGTCCCTGTCTAAACCATAAACAGATAGTTCTCTCGATTTCCGCCTGCAGACTGAAGACAAGTTACCGTACTATGGAACGACCGTCGTAGTAGGGGATGTGGGATGAGATTGGTAGAGCCGCGCTAACAGACCTTTTCGTGATTGACGTAGGAGACCTATGACAATACGGAGTGGGCCCGCATTCCTCAGCCGGTATCAAGAGCTTCGCTCAAGAAGATTGGTGTGCCCCAAGCAGCGAATAGAATGTCTCTTTCTGATGTCAGGACGCCCCGCCTGATGCCAAGGAGCGTAGTGGCCAAAAACGTCGAGGTATTTCTGCCTCCAAGAATAAGACGTCGCACAACATCATTGTGATGCTATGAGGAACCCCTGTCCTACTCGGTTTCTGCATCTGAAATAACATGAGACCATCAACATCGAGATTCGGCGATCCGTAATCTCCTGCTTACGAACTCAAGTCACCACTCTGCGCTCGTTGGCGTGATCATTTACCACCAAGTTCACGTAATTCGGTGGAATGCTACGCCTGCGCTAATTTTATGTGATGACGATTGTGCAACGCTCTGGTTAGCAAGAATCAAACTTACACATTTATTCAATGCTAATGCAGGACTAAAAACACTCCCGCTTCGAACTCTGGCCGAGAAGCCTTAAAAGTATATGCTAGCCTGGAGCAACAGAGTTGCGCTCGTTGATTTGCTCTTGAGAAACCTGTCGGGCAAGGCGTCTTCATCTCGTTGTTAGGACTAGATGCCACAGCCCACCTCTGTCCGTCTAGGCTCGCCGTGATGACGCTGAGAACGGACGATGTATCTCAATCTCATGCTATCACTCAACCGAATGAGGCAATTGTAAAGCTGGTTGGATTTACAATGTGCCATCGTCTGCATAAACTCCCCAGCTGGACTGCAAAACTAGCAGAACTGTTCACGAATCAACAGGGCGCAAGGCAAGCCCAGTTACTCCACATTCAACGGGAACAACTTTCCTGTCGGCTCGGCCCAAGATGACTCAACTTAAACGTTATTAAAGCTCAAGACTGAACAATAGTGACACCAGCTAGATTAAGCTTAGCCTTTGGCTTGGCAGGTGGAAAAAAACCGCCGGGAGAGAGCTTCACCGCGGGCCGCATTCATCGACAGCGGGACACTTCCCCGCTGCCTTCGATCGACGGAGTGAGCTTATTCTGTAGCGTGCAGGTGAGGATCTGGTCCTTCTCTGTAGGATCTTCTGTCAATGACACCCTCTGGGATAACGTTTGCGGCCGTAAGTCGGACAGAGTGCTCCAAGTCAGTGTTCTGTTGAACAGCAGGACATGCTGATTCATCTGTCTTATAAAACACATTCCAGTTCTCGCTACTTGGCTGCATGGTCAGATCATCTCCCATTCTGGGGACCGTCCGCTTGACATGTTGATAGATTCTAGGGATTACAAAGGGGCTAACCAATTCAACTGATGTTGGATAAGCTCAGGAACATGAGTCGATATCTAGCCTAATCCATCCACCACCACGTGTACGGCGATTCTCCTTCCTCTCGCGGAGTATCACAGCGATCACTCAATGTCACTAAACCGTGATTTCAAGTAAGGTACTTTAAACCCGATTTAATGCTGTTCACACAATTCTATGGACATGAAAAGGGCTGTGCTTTTGCTTCTCGTCGCTTTCACCTCTAGAACGCTTTCTATCCTCGTTCGAGGCTCAATTTGTTGAGATTATGACATAACATCAGTCAACCGCGTCTCATTGCGTCATGGCTCTTTGCACCCTGCGCACTTGGATGTTTTAGTACGTCAAACGGAAGAGAAAACCAGAAGCTTCTCTTCATTTCACGTGACAGAAAAAGCGACAACTATTTGAAAAATATTCTTCAACACCTAATCATCTTGATGATCCATCCACCTGGCCTCTGAGACATGTCTCAAAATGATCTGCGCATGCTTTCGGCTCGTGTAAGTCAGGGGTAATAGAGTATACCTAGCAATCGATTCATCCCCTCCATACGAACCCCATATGCTACTCTGCATACCTTGACTCGAAGAAAATCGAGGTTTTGCAGAGAAATCCATCGGTGAAATAATTCATTTTTCTGCAAGCCACAAACGTTGCTGTTTCCTCAAGATAGTTGTTCATACAACATATTTCTCAGGTACTGTGTAGTTTCCCCTGCCTTTTCACTCCTTCGTTTCCGGTAACAGTGGCCACTCTTTGCGCCGCATTCATTCTCGTACTCGGACCGAGGGAAGATTGATCGACTCGGGTTCGCAGTATGTTCAACAATGTCGATCATAACCTTATTTCAGCAGCTAGTAAGAAAAGCATGTGGGCCCGCCTTTACCTCCTTCTGCTCATCCAGGAAAGGGATTGCTCCTGAGTCCTCGGCATCGTCTGCCTAATGCCAAGCTCTGTAGGTCATCCTGCTTTCGTATCGGTGAAGCCGCAGGATCATGACCAAAATGGGCTTTTATCGACAAGTCGACATGATAAATTTGTCGGGGATGGAAATTTGTGACTTTCCGAGGGCTCGTGCTGATTGTCTTGCCTAGACGTTCATCACCCTCAACTTTGGCTATGGCCTGCCCTCGTCAATGATCAACTTGCTATCAAAGACAGGATCGATGCGATGATATCGGAGAGACACACATCACTGTGACGAGATATGGCATTCTAAGTAACATCTGAAAGACATTCTTCCTAATTTCCAATGCAACCGAGAGGTTTAGGCATTATGGCGTATAGCTGGGCTCAGTCTGATGGTACTTGGAGGTTCTCCCAATCAAGAATGATTTCGATACCAGTGGTTCCTTGAATGCCGTCAGTGACTCCAGGAACGCTTGATTATGTGACTTTACTTCCGTCAATATGAATAACGTGACAGGCCAAATACTCCTTTATTCCTTCTACTGGCAACGACCACATGGCACATCGTTATTCTAAAATTCGGTGCTAAACAGTCACCACAATTGTCTTTTCCCTCCTAAAAGCGACCCACGAGGTCACCAAACTTTATTTATGCTTCTTTTCTTAGTTTATCGGACAGTTAAGGTTGTGTAGGGTCAGGGGCAGCTTCAGAGCTAGTGTGAGCGACACAGCGTTGCGATTGCCCTTCGTAAAAATGATTTCATGTCTCAAGATATTGCTTTGATGATAATGCCAAGAGAGCCAAGTCGAGCTTCTCCGCGGCCAGGCTTTGATACTAGTTACGGGCACGGAAGCAGAGGTAAGGCGAAAGTGTACATTGTTCCTTAGAAACAGAAAGACCCAATACAATTGCGACAAAAACCCGACGTACACTTGGCATGCTCCACTAACTTCCATTTTTTATGTATACGCTCAAAGTAATAATATCTTTTGCTTTACAGATCGTCAATCAGAGGGCTGACACCTTGGGCTGAACCAATCTTGTCTTCGAAGAAGAGCTTCAGTCTCTCAACACGCTCGCGGTTCGCCATGAATCGCTCAAAGTCGATAGGGTTGGTGGAGTTGATTTCCATGAGGTCGGGGAAACCAGTCGGGGGAGGGATGTCACGACGGACGCTCCAGGAACCTGTGACGTTCGGGTTTTGATACTCATCGCTGAGTAGGAAGTTGTGCAGAAGCTTGGCACCCTCTTTGTGGGGAGCATCCTTCAAGATGGCGCCGCGCTGGCCCCAGGTGACGAAGAAACCATTCTTGGGGATGGAGATGTTGTAAGGAGCCGAGGGTATCATACCGACACTGCCGGTGAAGGTGACAGCGTAGGAGTTGTTGGCCTGTCCCATCACGGTCGTAGGTGTAGCAGTGCCGCGAACCCAGCGAGGGTTCTGGGTAAGGAGGTTCTCGAACCAGCTGTAACCGTATTGCTGCATTCTAAACCATCTGTCAGTTTCTGTTGCGATAGTTGGAATACGGAGTCGTGTGGCACTTCCAGCCACACGCCCGCCAGGCTGAGAGGCCCAAGCCTCCCAGACCCACGTGACAGGCCAAGGGGGAATATCCCTACCTTCTAGTCAACAACACTACTTTCAACTATAATAAACTATCGATTAGAACTAATTTATTATTATTTATTATTAACGAACGGAATTCCGTTTTACCCCCTATAAAACCTATACTAATTAGTAGTAAACCTTATAGTTGCTATTAATTTAGTTAACTTTATAATTACTACTCTGCTACGGATAAACCGTAGATTAGCAAGGTTAATATTAGAAGAGACGACTTCTTAAACTAGATACTTAAGCCTAAGTAAAAGTAGGGATTTCGTACTAACGAGAGAAGAAGCGAGAGTAACTAAGATCTACGGAAACTAGTAGAAGAAAGCTTCTTTTCCTCGAATCTACTAGTAATCCGATTATTTAAGTAACCTAAGGACTGCTATGCTTACCCTAGGTAGGATAAGGTTAATCGTAGCTAATTATCGCTAGCAAAAGCGTTCCATTACGCGTTTTCAATTACTAGAAGAAGAAACCTACCGAATCGACGGTCTTCTAACCTCTTCACGCTATAAAGGCGAAGATTCACAAATCTGTTACGACCCGACAGTTAACAGACCACTGACGACGACCCCGCAGGGGCTCAGCGGTTATAGGGACGGCCGTCAGCCGTTACGTCGTAACAACCCCCACGGAACGGAAGAACTAGGATACAGGTCACGTGACGATAAGCAGGACCGACGGACGATAAGCGGTCCTGGGACAGGACCGACGGTGCCAAGGGCGGTCCATGGCGATGGACCGACGTCCTGGGTGTCGGTCCCCCAGGATCAGGAAGTGTTCAGCATGGAACCAGACTTGTATATAGTTGGGACTCGAGTCCTCTCGAGTCCTACCTTTCCTAGTTCTTCAGCAATCAACTTCGTGACTACCCTCACCGGTACTTTCAGCTATCCTAAGTGACGAACTACTCTACGACTCTTGTTGAGGCCTTGACTGATCACCAAGCCCTTTGAAGATCTACGATCTATTCGACCAGGACCACGGAACGACTGTTACTACTCTCAATCCCTGACTTACTGCTAACACAAACCCACTGTCAGTTAGCTGGCCGTAACAAAATCCTATAAGGGATAACAACTTCCCTAACTATAACTATCCCCTACGCGTAGTACTAATCACAAGGCGCCTACTAGTTTCTTAATAAATCCCTAGACGAGGTACTAACCGTAAGGCGCTTGCTATAAGAAACCTCCCTACTAGAAGAAGAATACGCCGAAAGGCAAGCAGAGACTACTAGCGGTAATCTGCTTATATAGCTATACGTATATACCTCCGAGGCTACGGCTTAGGAGAAACGCACGTAGTTATAAGCGTTATAAGGCTAACTATCTGCTAGATTCTAAACTTCCTAATAGTGAGGAGCGAAGCCTGAAGTAAGAAAAAGAGATTTACGAGAGAATCTATAAACATTAGCGAGAACGGCGCCGACGGAAATAAACGATAAACCGACGAAAATCCCCGATTTTACGATTCTTTCCCTTCAAAATCGTAATATCCCGAATCGTCTTTTAACTCTTACTTCTAAGCTTATATCTTATACTAATCGTAGCTAACGCTATTAAGGATTAGAATTTAAGATTCTAAATAGAAGTAATCCTTTTATACTATTAAAATAGAGCGAAATTTATAAGAAGGATCGCCTACGAGCAGCGTTACTACTAAAAGCTAATTAACAGTCCCTATCCTATAGAGAATCGAAAGTATAATCGATCTAGCAGTATAAGGCAACTAGGCAATCGACCTTATAAACGCTAGCCTATAGCAACTAGGTTCCTATATAGGTTTCCTACTTAAGACTTATAAGAAGAGGAATCTTATAGGCCTTAAGCTATAGAACGAAGTTTCTCCCGATTTCGCCGACTAGTTAGAAGAAGACTTTTAGAATATACCTCCCCTAATCCTACGATTCTTTAGAGACTATTTAATCGGTAACGGCGTCTACGTCGAAATAGATAGCAAAAAAATCTCGAAAAACATAGCATTAGCCTTTAAAAAGGAAGAATTCTACTACTAGTTACCTTAAGAACTCGAACAAGGCGTTAAGAGATATCGCAACCTAAAGGCTTTAATAAAAGACCCCGAATTCTACGAAGAGATTATAAGACTAGTAATAGTAGCTAACAGCATAGGAGGAAGAGTCAAACCAACCCTATAGCCACCTCCTCTATAAGAACAACAACAGTAGCAACTACCGTACCGACTACTATATCCTACGGTTTCTCCGTTAATAGACTTCTAACTATACGAGTTAATAGATCGTATCGGAAAGTAATTAATAGAATTCGCAAAACTATACCCCGATGATATGAAATATAGCGGCGATATGTATAATATACTCGAAAAGAAGATGCTAGTATTCGTAGATTACTATAGAATGCTAGGAATTTATACTTCCTAATATAATAAGGTACTTCCCCTAATACTGAAAGGAATAGCTAAAACCTACTTCTACGCCTCGATTAAAGTAATTAACCTATAGCCTAACTTCGAGACTATAATTAACTAATTGAAATTATATTTCGAGACTAAGGAAAGGTAATAAGCGTACGTTACATAGTAGAATATAACTATTCTTCCCTAAATCATTCGCGATAACCCTAGAAAGACTAAATCGGAGTATTTTAACATACTATATAACAAATTAAGCAAGATTTAGCCTAGTTTGCTATAATAAGATTATAACGACCGATCCCTCTATACCTAACTTCTATATGCTTATAGAGATATTCTAAAGTATATAATAGCGTTATTTATACCGGCTGAGACGTACGAGGGACTTTGCAGCTAATTAATCTCGTCGATCGAGATAGCTACCTGTCTTAACTAACAACAATTCAACATAGTAGCTAACCTACTAGAGTAGTACTAGACCAATAAAACTTTTAATAGTTGAGGGCGTTATTTACGATATAGTCGTTTATTACGAAGTTAATTATTACGAGGAAGAAGCCGTGACAGACCCTTATTACCGCTAACGCTTAAGAAGTACTATGTATATAGAAAACCTAACTACTAGTTAACTAAATATACTATAGAAGAAAGACGAAAAGTATATAAGAAGTTTAAAACTACCTAATATGCCTAGGATATGTTACTTCTAGCATATAGCTAATTTCTCGTCTAATACGAGGGTTTCGACGGGTTAGACTTATAACCTACTACCGAAGACCCTTAGCAATACTACTACGTAACTAAACAAACTAGTAAAAGTAACGAAGAGGAAGAGACCGGTAGCGATAGTCAATTCTAGGTTACCGCCTATTTTACTATAATAGCAATTAATAGCAATAGGATCGCTACGATCTTAGTAGACTAGTTAACCTGCTATGCTATTACGAAAGAAGACCTCTTCTATAACTAACTAGAACCGAAAAAGCTACCTTCGTAATTTATACTCGAGGGACGCTACTCTGCCTAGAACTTCTAAGGGATTATGCCTGACTCGGGCGTAGCAGGATTCTCAACCGCTAGCTACTTATAATTCGTAGCCTTATAATAAATTTACGAAGGAATTACGTTAAATACTAAGGCGGCTAGCGGCGTTATAGTAAAATTCGGCGATAGGATACTACTAGAGTCTATAAGGACTACTAAAGTGCTAATGCCGTTTAGAAGCGTTAAATTTTACGTTATTAAGACTAATACTCCCTTCCTTATATGCCTAGGAGATATAGACCGATTAAAGGTCTACTTTAATAACGTTACGAATACCCTTATCTAAAGAAACAAAATCGTACCTATTATTCGTAAATAAGGCTACCTATAGTTATTACTTAATAAGGAGAAACTACTCGCCTAGAACTACCTTATAGACGCTAAATTACGATAGGTTTACTATTACTTCGGATACCTATCTATTTAACGATTATATAAGGTGCTTTAGAAGGCTAGCTACCTAGTTGAAATTACAGTAATTAAGTAACTATCGAAAGTCTACTATCGATGCTAAATATATATACTAGCGTTATCATAGTTTAAATTTACGTTATAAGACGATTACGAATTTAACTACGAGGTTATCGCTAACGTAATATACCTTGAAGGTAATAGACTAGTCCTTTACGTCGTCGATACCGCTACGGCGTTTAACGCCGCCTGGTTCCTTAAGGATATTTCTACGAAAGCTACTTAGGAAGCCTTACGCCTCTGCTAGATAGATATATATTAGAGACCCCTAGACTAGCTAGTTACCGACGCTAGAATAAACTTCCGCTTAATAGAATTCCGAAACATAGCGAGAAGAATAGCAATTAAAATCAAGGAAATTCCTATAAAATCCTATAATAGTATTAGGAAAGTTAAACGATACTATATACTTCTAAGGAAGGCGTACGAAATTATCAAAGTAAAAGACTTAATAATTACGCTAGAATTAATACTTTAAATAGTAGTTAAAGCAGTTAACGATACTACTAGCCCGAACGGAATAATACTAATACTCTTAGTATTCGGCTTATACCTACGAATTACTAACGATTCGCTACTATCTCCCGAAGTTATAAGGTAAGCAAAAGCAATTAAGAAGGCAATAAGCAAAGTATATAAACTTTACGTAAGGCGATAGGTAGTAGAAGCTATCGCTACCTATAATAGCCTTAATATAAGGCTAATTATTAATTTACTATTATAGTTATAAGTATAAGTATAGCGTGAAAAGAAGGGCTAGACTAGACTGTTTACTTTAGTAGCTATAAATAGCGAAACTTATACTATCGATATGCTACGTAGTCTAAAAACCTTCCGGTCTACCGTAGTTAAACTATATTATAAAGATCCCGATTAACTACCTAATTCTATCGCTATGCTAGAAGAAGAAAAACCTAAAGCTAAGATACCGTAGTAGGAAGTAGTACGCGACGAAATTATTATCGCTAGCAAAGGTAGTAAACCGGACGAACCGCAAGAGGCACCGGAGCTACCGAGAAGACGCCTAGGCAGACCTTGGAAGAGACTACTACTAATCGCCTACTTTATAAAGGAATTTAACGATAACCCGGATTATTAATAAATATTCCTATTGATTAAGAAGTAAGTAGACGAAGAATTAGTAATCAAACTACGACGAGAAGGTATTATTACTATACTAAGCGAACCGTTCGAATAGTTAACTAAATAAGAGATTAATAGCCTTATTACTAGAAGAGTATTTAAATTTACCTAGTTTAATAAGAGAAGGTATTAAAACGTACGAATCTTCCGATCTCGTATCGTTAATAAAGTTAAAAGTAAAATAACTAAACCCTACGAGAAATCGAGACTTATAATATAAGGTTACGCTGACGATAGTAAGAAGGCTATATTAACCTAATCGCTAACGATTTAGTAGGCAAGTTAATAGCTAATTCTATTAATTACCTTGTTACTCTTACGAGAAGGGAAATAACTATAGCTTCGAGATATTATATAAGCCTATATTTAATCCTCTATAAGGCTTAATCATACTATTCTCGCCTACCTACCGAAGCAAATTCAAGACTAATACCTAAAAGGGACTATTATAAAGGTTGTAAAGTCTTTATACGGAATCGCAAAAGCTAGAACCTACTAGTAAGCAACGTATTATAAGCATTATAGAGAGAATCTCTAGATAGTTACTTCTTCGTACGATTTATGCTTATTAATCTTATCTATTAAAAATCTATACTTTAGCTATATCGGTATATAAACCGACAATACCTTTAGTTTATTAGACAAAGCATTCTTACAATTAGAAGATAAATAGTTAGAAAAAGCAGCTTTTATAGTAAAAGCAAAGAATATCCTTATAATTAACAAACTCTTCTAATTTAATAAAGGGATAATCGCGCTGTTAACCGATAATTCGATTAATTTAAGGTAAAAGGGATAAGCTAAGAAGTTACGATATATTAAGACTACTAAACCTAACCTAAAATAGTAATATATCGAACAACGCGCTAGAAGGGCGTATATCGCGTTAATTTGCTAACCCGAGGCTTGTTTCGATTTATTTACTACTACCTAATACTAAGACCCCTTGCTAAAAGCGATAAAAGTACTAAATCAACGGATTCGATAGCAAATAGAATTGCCTAACCGAGGAATAACGTTTATCCTACTTAACCTTATAATAGCTAAGCTATTCGTTTTCGTTAATAGGTTGTTTGCTAATAACTATAACCTTTCTTCTTAATTAGGGTTTCTAATTATCCTAGCTAACGATACTTCCTCTAATAGTAATAATAAAGAATTTACGATTTATAATAACCTTGTTTATTATAGCTTTACGAAGAGTAAATAAGTTACCCGTAGCGTATTAGTATTAAAGATTTATAAGATAGTCGCTAGCGTTAATATAGCCTACGCCCTCGCTATAACCCTAGCGATAATTACTAACTACCTTAACCTACTAACGATTTAGATAGTTATTTATACCGATTCTTATTTACTATATAAGTATCTCGTAAAGCTAGGCATTACTAAAGAAAAGCGACTTATAATCGATATTATAGCGTTAAGATAATCGTACGAAAGACAAGAACTATAAGAAATTCGTTAGATTAACGGCGAAGACAACCTTGCTAATACCTTTACGAAAAGCAAACCAAATCAAGCCCTCGAGAGATTCGTTAATAGTAATACGATAACGATACGTATAGAGGGATAAGTAATAAGACCGTAACTACGGGAGAAAGTAGGGATAGGAGGCCGAATTGACGAAGAGACGGAACTATATAGGGATAACGTATTCTAACCGCTTTAATATTATAAAAAGAGAGTTTCTAGTGTTGCGATAGTTAGAATACGGAGTCGTATAGCACTTCCAGCTACACGCCCGCCAGGCTGAGAGGCCTAAGCCTCCCAGACCCACGTGACAGGCCAAGGGGGAATATCCCCACCTTCTAGTCAACAACACCACTTTCAACTATAATGAACCATCGATTAGAACCAATTTACTGTTATTTGTTATTGACGAACGGAATTCCGTTTCACCCCCTGTGAAACCTACAGTTTCAATAATGTATTTCTGTAGTGCTGTGCTAACTTACGCCAGGTCAAACGCGTAGAGAACTGCGTCATCGTCATTAGGATATGTAAACACCAACTTGTCCTTATACTCAGGCTTCAGGAAGTCGATGTAATCGACAGGACCCTCGGAAACTTTGTCTGCGTTCCAGATGTTGGTCCAACCGAAAACAACAACGGCATACCAGGCGGAGAACACATCGCGGAAGCCGGGGTGGATCTTGTCGAAGTTGAGCGGCTTGTAACGTAGCAGAGCTCCCTCCTGATCCCAGCGGGGGTAGTCCTGGACGGTCTGCAGGATAACACTGTCGACATAAACGTTTCCCTGGGCCAGCTGGCGATCAATGTTTCCGTCAATGTACTTGGACACATCGACAGTGAGGTTGAGAGTCATGCCGGGGAAACGCTTCTCGAAGGCCTCCTTCAAAGCATCCTGCTGGTTTTTCTCATCACCTCCGTGCCAGAGAGTAACAACACCACCCTCGGCGAGTGCGGCCTTGTGGATCTCATCAATTGTCCGAGTTTCAACTTCAGGGGCACCATTAAAGTTGAGAAGGGTGTCGTAGGCGGCGGCAGAAGTGGCAAGGGCCGCCGAGAGAACGAGCGTGGGAAGAACCATTTTGGACTGGTTACTTAGTTGGCGAATGTATGGAAAGAAAGACGGTGAGTTGGCCTGAAGAGAAGATCATAACCAAACTCAAAGTGAAAAAAGCAACGATACTTATATAAAAGTCAAGGCATTTTCCAGGATTATCACCATTGCGGTTACACTACCAATGGATGCGGCTTGCCCGCGCTGGTCTCCACCAGACTCGATTCATGTCCTCCGCGTGAAAATGAAGTATAGTAATCAGTGTACGTAGAAATAACCACCCCTGTGGGTATTTCAACGGGACGACCGGGGGCTACTTTCCTGCGGCGTGGTTTGGATAGACCATTTCCCTGGAAGCTTGCACCATAGTGTCGGTGGAGTGATTAATGACACAATCAGATGAACATGGGCACTCTATAAACCATTCATTGCTAGAGGGGAACCTGATGGATTCGTTCATGACAGCTATCATTATCTCCCCTCATGATCACAGAGTTGTCTAATGGGTACCAGTTCTGCAGCGTTACAGTCCAATATAGGCTTCTAATAGCAGGCAGAGGGGTTAATCAGAGATTATGGTAGCAGTGCATAGTGCTATATCTTAAATCTTATGTCGACGATCCTATCCGTCCGGAAAGACGACGATCCCCTGTAAGAGTCTGCATCAATACTTGCGCCGAGGATCCCCATTTTCTCCCCGACGTCACATGTTCGATTTCTTCGCTAGGAAGAACATTGATTTCTTGTATAAGAAAAAGCGGAGGATCAAACACGAAGAATAGCTAGACATGGAGAAAACTGCCGCGCGGGTATGCAAAGATCATTCTACAGAATGTACGGATGCATTAAGGTACCGTAGTGGGACCGGGACAGCCATGCCATCCCTGCGTTGATCTGAAGGGGTCTATACCAAACAAGGAAAAAATATCCAGACGCCGTTCGATTGGCTCTCTGGATTCTCTGAAGTCGGTAACAGACCTCAGAATTGACAGGCAGGTAGCAAATGCTATTTCATGGTATGTGGTTCATAGGAACATGGAAGATTGTCCTCTCTCCTGTGGAAAACTACCATTCGTTGTGAGATTGTGGTGAACGGAGATGGTTCACATAAGAGAGGCAGTGTTGATAAACACGCATCGGCTCTGTACTATCTGCAAATAAGTGCTCAGCTGCTGGGTGAGCGGTTGGAAAAAGTAATGTTCCAATTAACATGCACTCACGGCTCCAACATGAGCTGCATCTGGGTTGAATGCAACTACCCGAGTCAGCCGCATAGTGACCCTTGGCCAGAAAGCCCTTTTAATTTGTGCGGGCCGGTAAATGACTCTATTTGATTCATTCGGCAGGATCGTTCCGTTTGCTGAGATATATCCATGGCGCGATTTGGATCGCTTTATAATTCAAGCAGTCAGTAATGTCATTGTTCAAGGAAGAATCTGCTGAATGCATGGCAAACATACTGTCATAATGACTCCATGATAAAATGAATCCTTACCACAAGGTACACATGGATCGGAGTATTTGCCTCTTGCGTTGAAGTATGCCCCGACACGATTTTCCCAGCGAAGAATACGGGTTCTCATGAAGTTTTATAAGAACGACGCTCCAGCTGAGTAAGCACATTGGAATCTCGCTGCGTCCGCATTCATAGGCATTTTCTTCGAGGAGAAGGCGTAAATAAGTGAACCATCCGAAAAGGGTGGAATCAATGAGGTTGGTAGTGAAACCGAAATCTATGGCCGTTTCCGGAAGCATAACAACGGTGCCCTACCAAGTGTTTCCTACCAACACCCAATATCACGATATGAATATCAAAAACAAGACGCACTGCTGATGAGAGTGCTAGAAATTAGAGGTAATTTCATGGAAAATGTGTTGGCAGAGCGTTGCTCCCATCATTTGGGGCTGCCAAGGCGAAAAAATTTGGCCAAGTGAAGATGGCTAAACTTATTTCAATGGCATGTATCCCTTGTTGAATAATACCTTCAGAATCAAAAATTGCTCTGATTTGCTGTACAACGCGATGATCCCCTAAATAAACCTCGCTGATAAATCGTTCATGTCAGCGATATTTGAGACTGCGCGATGCGAATCACGTACTCATTTCTTTCCATGAAGATATTTAAGAAAGGTTAGGTTCGGCCGCAACGTAGGAAATTATGAAGAAGCCTACATAGCATGATTAGTGGGTAACAAGCTTTGCAGCTCATCATCTTTTTCATGTGAGCAAATAATGTGACGGGAAGTAAGGCAAGAGAATGGGCGACAGCCTTATGAGATGCACTTGGACAGGACATGCACCCTCAAAAGCGAAATGAGATATCTACTATGAGCATGAAAGTACACTTGGCTTCAATTCAAAGGAGTATTGTGTTTCTTAAGTCTATGCAATCGGCTGAGAATAGTCCCAGCCTCAGATGATCCGAAGAGCCAACCGGGGCATGGCTTCGGCATCGGGGTGTTAGTGGGGTCCCCGAACGGCGCCGACACACTGAGACCCCCGGGGGAGCACTGCAGCCTCTCCTGCTCCTTGAAAGTGGAAAAAATAAGCAACATCCACCATGCTCTCCTCGCCGTTTCATTTTCAGGTGTCTAAATGACAATCACCGCCTTCAACGAGTAAAAAGTGCACAAAGGAGTCGCTCACCAGGCAGCAGTCGACCGTAAATCGTTAGGCGTGTCAGCCCGCAACTCAGCCCCCCGTGAAGCGGCTTAACCCAGCCCCCGAACGGCGCACTCTAAACAAACCGTACAACCTCAAAAACCGCACCGAATCCGCCGCCCGCTCTCACTTCCCCGCCGCCCTGGATTTCACCGTCCTCTCATACATATCTTGAAATATCGTTCTGCTTTTCCCCACGTACATACAGCCTCACACTATAAGACGGCTCAATAAAATCCCTCAAATTTCCAAATTTTACAAAACCCAAAAACCCCAGAGAAAATGGCTACCGCCCCCAACTCCCAAGCACAGCCTCCTCCGCCACCCCCGGCATTCACCCTCACCTTCCCGCCGTCACTGGAGTCTTACAACAGAACAGCACGGGCGTGGCTGACGGAGAACTCGAAGCACTGGGACGGCATCGTGACAGGCGCGCTCGTCTTCGACTCGCAGAACCGCGTCCTGCTCCTCCAGCGCGCGGCGCACGACAGCATGCCGAACCTATGGGAGACGCCAGGCGGCGCGACGGACGACGAAGACGCCAGTCTCTTTGTTGCCTGCGCGAGGGAGCTGTGGGAGGAGGCGGGGCTCGAGGCCGTTGAGATCGTGCGGGCGGTGACCGAGGGCCCGGATAGACCTGCCGGCAGCGTGTTTACGAACCGCAACGGCACCAGGATCTACAGTCGATTCTCGTTCGAGGTGAAGGTCAAGAACGAGAATGAGGTGAGGATCGACCCTGCGGAACACCAGGATTATGTGTGGGCTACCGAGGAGGAGGTGAAGGCGCAGAGGGTGGGGGACAAGCCGATTCCCATTACGATAGGGCAGATGACAAGGATTATTCTTGAAGGGTTCCGGTTGAGGAGAGAGGAGGCGGTGGAGGGGGGGAGAGAGGTTGTACAAGGGAGATGAGGATCGTGAATCGGGGACTTGAGCGGAATCGTGAATTCTTCTCCAGGTCAAGATGGGTTCGCGTACGAATTCCAGGAAAGAGGAATGAGCCAGTAGTATCTACATTTGTGATTCAGTGAGGGAGTTTCATGTGAGAGAAGTATATGCCGCATTTGCACGTCAAGAAGTTCACGGACATGCCATGGTAGCAGACGGGGATGACATGGTATATTGATCGATAGAAACAAGAAATAAGCCCAAAGCAAGACATTGTACTTAAACATAAAGTCAGTTTAAACGAGTGGATGGCGCTCACCATATACCAAGAGAGGAGAGCCCAGCCAAGTGAAACAGTTCCATTCATCACCGCAGAAGTCTCAACATTGTGAACAGTCAGTCTCAAGTTCGACCAAGGATTGATGATCCGGCCTTACCAAAGCGCTCCACTCTTCAACATCGCCGTCTCGACTGCGATTCCCGTTCGATACATATTGTTAGCCTTTGACAAGACTACCACGCTTGCAACGCCCACGGCGACGAGAACCCCAATCTCGATGTTTCTGCGGGCGCGCAGGGTCAGCATAGGAGTGGGAGTCTTGCAAAAGAGATCTCGGGCATGGCGCCCTGTCTCTAAACCACGTACCGAACGTGTGTCTCATCAGTGCTCAACCAGGCTTGGGTCTCCATTATGGCAATTTTGCATGCGGCTGCTAGGCCTCTCATTCCCTTCACGATCGGCTCCTCACAATTTAGGTCAAAGTGAGAGTATCCAGCTTCTGCTAAGAAGACTTGGAGTGCTTCCAATCAACTGGAGCCCTAGGTTTCGCACGTCTCAGGAATTAGTGGGAATGATGCTGTTACTGCTGCTGCTGCTGTTGCTGCTGCTGATGATAATGATGGGGAGAAGGCTGCTTCTGCGGGCCTCCTACATCTTCATCTTGATCTATCTCCTCATTTCGCGGACAACAAATTGAAGCCGTGTGACCATCAGCTGACATTCGAATCAGGCAAAGTGGCTGCTGACACACTCATACGGTGCATCTTTCGGCTACACATCTATGGCAGTTGAGACTGGGGGTGGGAGAAGACAGTATGAGCACGTAAGCTGCGGCTGCCCGGATTGGACTACTTGCAGATGGATCCAAGCTTAGCAGTTGAAGGATGCGGCTCAGTCCAATACCAGCAGATCCCCTTTTCGGAGAGACTTATGGCCTAATAAGAGCAGGATGCTGTCATGCCCGAGCACTGTTCACAATAACAACCAGCATTGTCACATAAAGAAGAGCCAAAGGTGGTTCACACTCGGCCGTGATCGCCGACTCCATGGTGGTTTCGCGAGAATTCTACGAGACAGAGGCCACTGCGGAGCCGAGACATCAACATGCAAGCCATGGACCGACGAAGCACTACTGCGGCCCGATACCCCATTTGTAAGTGAGTAAGATTCGCGACGGCGACGGCCCAGGCACAGAACGCAGGTGTCTGCATGCCCCTCGCAGCTCAAATGAAGAATCGCGAGGTTCCCAATCGCCTTGGCGGTGCCCCAGCTAGGGTCTTGGGTGGGATCAAAAAAATTGATCCGCATCCAAGCGCAATTTTGAGGCAGCCCAAATGGATGCCCGATGCGGTTCCTCATTTCCAAAGTCTGGCATGGGGCTTCTAAGGCTGCAAATTGAAAAAAAGCGAAGACGAAGAGAGGGCCCATCTGTCCCAGTATGTAGGGACCGCGTGGCGGCGGTAGCAGCGGCTTCATCGAACGGGCCCTCCAAGCTGTTGGAAATGTCATATTTTTGCGGCGATGCCGGAGGTCCGGAGCGCTGGAATCTAGACCTTCGATCAAGCCATCTCAGGTTATAATACGGCCCGGGCGCTCTGGGCGGTCCAGACGGCGGCCGTGGCGGAAATTGTCATTTGCGGCTCTGGCGTTGTGAGGATGGCCAAGGTGACGGAGTAGTCCACAGGAGGAACAGTCATCTCGCATATGGAGACGCTATTATGGCAGTCGATAACGGCTGACACATGTCACAACAGGACAGCCCAAGCCGGCGGCAAATACATGCCTTAGCGAGGCTCGTAGCGTATTAGCGGTAATGGTTGGCGCGGAGTGTCTCTGTAATAGGATCGTCAGGGAAAAGGGATCTGGTGGCTGACAATGAGCGATCAAGTGCCTTAGATTCCGAAGAGATACTAGTAGGCGAGTATGACACAAATGAGGCGAGCAATATGTGAGCGGCAGGGGCTGGTGGCGTTCAAACTCTACCGCTTCGGGACAGGAAACGATGAGAGATGGCGGGCGTAGGATATGGAAGTTCCGCAGTGGAAGTTAACGTCTCGTACGGGAGACTAGGAAGATCGGCGGAGGGCCGGCATGGTGGATGCGGTGGGATGGTTGGTGAGGCTGCTTATTGGGGCTTCATTGAAGCTGGTACATCGGGGAAAACGCGCGATCGGCATCTTCACCCCGCGGAGGAAACAGTTTGACAGGGCATATTGGAGGGTTAGCCGAACAAGGGACCTGGTAAACCGATGAAGGGCTCGTGATATGACGAAAAAAAAAGAGACCCTTTGGACCCCGCCGAGGCCCCGTCATGAAGATGTGAGGCCCTACAACCAACATGCCAAGTTTTCCTTGTCTGGCTAGCATGGGTTGCCCGAATGTGAGGCGACGGTTTAGAACGGTAAAAAAAAAAAAAAACCCAAGAAATGATGACTGACTGAGAATGGATATCGGGATTTTTTCTTTTTCAGGGCTGGTGAGCTCATGACCCTGGTGCTGCTACTCAGCTTTTGCGGTGAGCTAGCCTAGACAAGCTTGCGTAGTAGTTAGTCACGCATAGTAACTAGCAGCAGGCTGGGTTCCAATTGCACTGTTGTCATTGGGCTGCAGGCGTCGAATTGTGGTCGCCCAGATTGGGTTGCGTTGATAATACGCTACCATCTATTGGGAGGAGGAATTGTAGAGCTAAATTGCGCCGCTGACAGATCTGGCCGCCAGGAAGAGTTGGGAGAGAAAACGGGGTTGCAGAAAATGGTTGCAGCAGTCGATTCGGATGCGGCACAACTGCAATTGCAACAACTGCAGCTTCAGTCCCCCGTTGCCTTTCTCTTGCCCTTTCCCTCTCTATCAATCCTTCCTCTCGCTCTTTCCATTATCAGTCGCTTCGGTAGTGTGTAGCAAGACCCCCCAGCTGGCTTACAGGCAGTTACGATCGAAGGCAGCTGCAGCCAAGCAGATGCGGCAGGAAGTAAAGGAGTAATGGAGCAATGGCGGAAGGAGCATTGCAGGTGTGGTTACGAGTCCACGACTCACGAGACCCCACATTTAAGCTTCCGATGACCTCAGCGGCGTCGATCTGATCATAGAACTGGCAGCGGCAGCGGCAGCTGGAGGGGGATCTCTCCACATGATCCTGGTTTCAATCCTGGTACCCTATTTCCTCTTTTGTGAATTTCGACCCTGTTCTAATGTCGGCCTGCCATTTTTTTTCTGGTTTGCTCTTGCTTGCCTATCATATGCTTCCTTCTGACTTGGGGGGAAGAATTTTGCACTAGCCCTGGCTTAACCACACCACAGAAGGAACGAGACAAGGGCAAGGACAAAAAAAAAACATCTACAGCCGGCTCAGCCGATGCCCTTGGAAAAACTTTGCAAACCCCAACCAGAACAATAAACGAACTCGAGGTATTTGCTACACTATGTATGCGACGACCAAGAGCTTGTCCCCCTGAGCTCGGATCTATCTATGCCTGATGGTTTATTTTGCAGCACTTCAGACACGGCGGTCGGATAGGTCTCATACGCGAAATTACGAATATGGATACGAAATGCAAGATTTCCATGCATCAGCGCCAACCTGCCGCCATGGCATTGTCTAGTGACGCAGGCCTTCTCCAGACTCTTCAATTTGACTTCCTTCAATGGCACACTCGTCACGGAGTGCACACAATCCCGGGGCAGGCCAATAGACAGACGGGCTGGGCTGGTAGACTGAGCACGACAAGCACCATTTGACAGCCAACCCCCTCCCTCCCCATCCTGCATAACCGCGCTACTGTTTCTTCTCTACTCTGAATTTGCGCTAGAGCCTTGTTTCGACTCGACCACGAACCAGTTCCAGGCGGACATCTCCATGGACTCAAACCGGTTGACTCGCATACTGGTGCAGTGACGCGCTTGCCCAGTCATAGCTAATCCTCCTTGCGAGACGCATGGCGAATGCAAGCAAGCTGAGCCACATGCAGACGAAATTTAAAATTTATCCTGTCATGTCCACAAAGGGTGCTACATCCAAGGGGAAATTGGGCCTGTCATGTCGAGCTCGCCGTCATCGCCGTTATATTACTATCAAAGTCTAAGGCTATTGACTGGTGGTGGGCGTACGCTACCAACGCCCGCCTCCGCGTCTCCACACGCCGCCAGGTGCGAATCTTCTCCCTTTGAAAATCTGTACCTGGCAAATGCTCAATTGCAGCCCTGGGGGCGTCAGCTGCTGCAGGGACTTCTACCAAAGAGAGATAGATGTATCTGCTATCAATGAGAATACGTCAATATCGACCAAGTTTACCTTTGAGAGCCTCTCTATGTTCGCCTAAAACCATACAAGAGCACAACAGGAATGATGCCCTGACGAATTTGGTTGGTCTTTGGGATACCCACGTTTCCCTTGCGGGACGTCCATTGTTCGCCCTGCCCACCAATTCACCGCCCTCATAGCTAGCTGTTCGCCTGTTTTTTGCCTGACTGCCACCCCAGGGTTTACCTTGTCGAGAATCTGGGACAACAATCCTCCGACCTAGCTGCTCCCTATCTCAAGTCCCGATGGAATGCTTGCAGAATCACTTCTTCCAAGGCAACGAGCCATTCACGACTGCGAAATGGCATTCGTGTGCTGCGTAGCTCCCTGTTTCCGACCCCAGCCGTCACTCTCAATGCAACAGCACCCAGGGTAGCCCGGCCAATGTGGGTCTTTTGGTTTGGAACACCAGAGTTGAGATGGCAGAGATTGCGTCTCAATGCAAGTCTGGGAGACTGGAGAAGCACCATGATGCAAACAGGCGTGCTACGTGAAACAAGGCCGTTTGGCGCCGCACGGCTGGCAGTTTGCCGCACAGGCGAACGATGAGGTTCCAGTTCCAGCCACTCAGATTGCCCTGGTGGGCCTGGCTTGTCTGGCTTGCACGATACACTGTCTCATTTTGCCTCCTTTACATCTTGTTGTTCCACGCAATCCGAGCTATCAAAACCTACAACCCTCTGGTATCTCCGTGGGCACGCCTCTTGAGGATCTTCGCAACAATGATTCGAACATGAAGTGTCCCTTCTAAAGAGAGTGCGCCCTGAAGTGTGGCTCATGACCATGCGCAGCCCAATGGGAGCAGCGTGGGGTTCGACCAAGGCCGCCAGCGCACGCAGGGTTTACCAGGGGGTTTGGTCCACTCAGAGGCCCCCCGATGTTCGGGCTCAGCGTGATCCTGTAGTCATCGCACAGAGTGGCGTGGTTGTCGATAAGTGTGTGTTGTGGCTCCGCGGATGTGGTCGATGCGCGGCTCATGATGAATGGGGCTCGGACGTCGGGTTTCGGAAGACCTGGAAGCTGTATTCGAGGAGCTCTTAATCATTAAGCTGATGATCACATTGGTGATGCACGCTGTGAGGAGTTGCTCAGAAATCACTTTTCCATCACTAACCCATTGGCGGACAAAAAGTCCGGCTTGTATGCCGGCGTCCGGCAAGCCGGGAGAGTCAATCTGCTAACTGTTTCTGTGCCAAGCCGTGTTGATCTATCGGAAATGGCACAACAGAGTTGACGCTACATAGGCGCACTAATACGGAATAGACGCGGTGACACAGGACATGGGGCACTTTGGCGGCCGCGGCATGGCAAAGTCAGGTCAGTGCCAAATGTCATCAGATTGCAGAGTTCTTTCGTTGCATTTCGTCTTCGTTTTCTAGAAGCTGGTCGGCAATTTCGGCGGGCGGGGGTAAAAGCGGACATATTTGAGTCATCATCAACAGTTCAACAGAAACACGAACTGGAGTTCCAATTGTCAAATCGTCCGGCACCTTCATGACCGACCCTCTAAATCATCACTGCTCGTTTCGCCACGGCTGACAGAGGGGAGTATCATTGCCTGGTATTCTTCCTTGGAGATACATCCTTGCACTGCTGCATATCCTATAGCCCTTTCTAGGGAAGGCCTGCGAGCAACGCCGGATGTACGAGCTTATCGTGCCCAACATGCAGGGTATACCCCAATCACTAACGGCAACCAGTCATAGGGATGGCAGGATGAAGAGAAAACAACGCCTTCTACGCGCAGGTTCTCTTCCTTTGTAGCGGCGCTGATGCTATAGCATCGACAACCCAGTGAAAGCAGACGACACAGTGGCAGTGCGGGCGTTGCAATACTGGCATGTGCATCGATGCTGTGAACTGAGCCTTGTCAAGTGAGCATTCAGCCACCAGCCACACTGCCACAAAAAAATGGTCCACTAAGCATTAGACTTGGCTGTTCTCGACACGGTGATTTAACATGGGGGTCCCCAAATCCAGCTTACTCATAGCCGAAAGAATTTCCGAAGGCAGAAAGCAACCTGACAGCACCGGTTGATTCGCACAGTCAAAGGTAACAGAGAGCTACAGGGCCCCAGGTAATTGGAATCCGCCCAGCCCAGGCCCAGCCGGCCGACCCAGCCTAGAGACCACAACCCACTGGTCCCCTAGCATTTCATTGGCGGTGGAGTGGTCCGGGCACTAGCAATGCTGCGAAAAAGCAGACAATCGATTAAAAAAGGGCCAGGCAGGGGTCTTACCAAGGCGTGGAATACATCATAGGTTGATCACTTGGGGCACAATTACGGAGTCCCTAAGGCCGCTATCTTTGAGAAGTCTGCTCAGTCTTCACACAGAGCCAGGGAGAGCTTCCTTCAGATCCGATGGTCATTGACTCTCTTGCTAGCCGGTGATGATCGCTGCGGTGGCCTGTAGCTTGTTGAAACCATTCACTGGAATGGTGTGAGAGAGAGAGTGTGTGTGTGAAAGAGCCGAAGAGACTGAAGATAGAGAGAGAGAGGTTCTGTATAGTTTGACCTGGGCTGCCCAGACTGGGCTTGGGCTGGTGGTCTTGGAACTTGACGTGGGCTACGTACTGCATTCTGCTGGCAGCGCATACCTGTCGCCTCCTTGAAAGGCCATTACGATACTTTTACCTTTATGCAGTACGTCTTCGTCCTTCGCTCCAAAGCAGCAATACTAATTTCAACCACAAACCTGCTTTTGCTTTCTGGTTTTTTGCACCCAGTCAACTCTGCAGTTCCGGCGTATCCATCCTATCAGTCCTGTCAATTTCTCTCGGCAAGGAAAACCTCAGCTATTTTGTGTTCGCGTTCTCTGTTTTACGTTAAGCGGTAAGTACTAAGCCCACACACCATCAAACGTCCCATTCTATGTCATCCCGCCTCGTCCGCGCCGTCGTCAAGTATTTCCTACCTACATGCTTCCCCCCCTAGCCCTGGTCCTGTTGAGAGTTCTTCTCCTTCCCCCCTCATCTTCCAAACATCCCATCTCTAAAAAAAACACAAAAATAAAAACAGAGTGTCCAAACCAATACATACATCACATACCCCCCGTCGCCTCATCTTTCCTTACGAGTGGAAGACCGCCCACTCCGCCCATTTCACTTCCCTTCTCTCCCCTCCTTTACTAACCAACAAACGCAAGGCCGGTTCCCTTGGGGGTATATACCGCTACCAACTGTACACAGGGCGTCTGCAGTACACCGCACACACCGCACATCGCACACCGCGAGACCGTGTCGCAGGTATTCTTCTCCCACCCCGCCCGACATCATCCTTGCACGCAGCCCGAGTCCGCTGTAGCAGCCAATCCACTCCCTTCGCCTGCATTTGCGAGTGCGCGACCACGAACAAAGCCAATTCCCACTTCCCACTTCCTGCCCTTCGAGGTCGGGATACCGTCGCATCGCAACCTCGTCGTACCTTGCCTAGCCGTGAGGTACCCTGGCTGCTTTGGCTTGCCTTGTCTTGCCTCGACCTGTCTGTTGCTGGTTAGTTTCCTCTCGTAGGCCCTCTCTCTTGTCACCGTCGCTTCGGCTGGTCTTTTCTGGCCTCCCTGGAGACTGGAGACTCCGTCTCGTCTGTATATTCCCCTCCATCACACACTTTTCCGCTTGCACGCTGGCGGACAAGGGCAAATCAGTGGCCTCGTCACCGTCCATCGTTCGCCTTCGCCTCGCCTTACCTTACCTCACCTCCCCCAAGTCAGTCTCCATCATCGCTGCCCCTCCATCACCCCTCCTTCGCTGTCGACATCTTCCCTGTCGCTCAACACCTCACTCGTCGAGTTTGAGTCGAGTCTATGTCTCCTCCATCCCTCCTCCTCTTGCTTCTCACCCCCACCCCACACAAGTCCTTCCCGACGCTTTCTTGGTGAATCTGGATCTGGGTAAGTGTGGCGCTGTGCGCGGGGCTCCCATCCTCTCTTCACTGAGGCCCTCAGAAGATCAAACATGAGACATGGAAGCCAACACGGACCGAGCCTGACTGGCCCGGACTACTGTTGCCGTTGCTTGTACTCATCATCCTTCGGTATCTTGCCCAACCAGATTGGCCTCTGCTCAAGTGGACTGAAGGCCTACTCTACTTCCCACACATACACACGTTGCCTTCCCTTACACACCCCCCCCCCCCCCCCCCCCCCCCCCCCTTCTCTGCGATCTACTCGCTTCCCTCCTCCCTCACACGCACCGCCATTAAGCACCGCACGCCATTCCTGACCTCTTAGAAGCAGACCAGGCCAAGACACTCTCATCCCGTTGTACCTAGCAACTAGACTTTACCGTCTCCGCCAAAAGTCAACTCAAGCTTCTTGCTTTTTCTCCCGCTCCCATTAGGAGGTCCGAGGGCGGAATAGAATAAGGCCCCCCGGCTGTCAATGACTGATCGCATGCACGCCTGACTCTGATCACATCGGTACGTCTTGTCCTGCTTCTTCTCATACCTTTGGCACGGATACAATACATACGCTTCCACTTCCTTCCTTTTTCTTTGCCCGTTCTGTCTAGCGCAATCTCCATCTCGTCGTACCTTGCCTTTCTAGACGGGACCATTTCTTATGCCAATGCCTGTCTCCCATGTGTTGTGCTCGCACCGCTCAGCGTCCCATCACTGCAAATTATTATCACGGTCAACCCTGCATCCCACCTCAAACCCCCATTATCCCTAACTTGCCCTCGATGCCCGACACTCCTTGACCCGACCTACACGTCTCCTCTTCCTATGGATACCCTCACTTGCTTTTTGCCAGCGCATAGAACCATCTTATGCACCTAATCTGGTTCAGTTCCCCAGACAGACCCTCTCCCCTACTGTTGTTCCTGAACCAAGCCATTGCAACCACTTTTTTTTTTCTTTTCCCTTTTCTCAATACAACTAAACTTCAACATCTCTTCCTTTACTTTTTGTTTTATATACCCGGCATACCACGCCTCCCTTACGCTGGCTGAGTGATTGCGGACTCTTCGTCACTCGGCCACCCCGTTCATGAATCTTCCAACTCCCAGCGTCTAACAATGCCGACCATGACAGACTCGGAGCGATCTCGGCGAACGGAAAACTGGATTCCAACATCCACCCGCGGCGGCGTCTATTACTGTCCTAGATACCTCCTAGACCCTCCCTCTACACAACAAAGCCGATTGCCGACGCCGCCCATCCGCGCTCGTCAAGTCAGACCGCGATCAATACATATTACGTCGTGGCCTTCGGGCTTCGTCCCCCACGAACTTAGACCCCAACCAGAGCGCCCCGCAAAGAGGAGAAAGCCGACGAACGCCGTCTCGCCAACCACGACATCGCTCGGGAAGGCCTCACTCAAGTTCAGCATCAAGCAATTCTTCTCGCTCTCCCAAAAGCAAGTCCCGAGCCGGTCTGCATCGCGCGCATCCACCCTCTCGAGACCACCCAGCAGAGCAGCGAGCATTCTTAACCGTCTCTCTACCTACAGAGAGGTAGACCTAGTAGTCCCGGAGGAGGATACGATGGCACTACGGTCAGCAGCCATGGCCGAGGCCTTGCGACCACCTCTGATGAGCGCTGCGTACAACACGCCAGGACAGCGAAGCAGCCTAATGTCGGTCCGTAGCGCCAAAAGCAACGTCACATCACAGGTCACCGAAATCCCCAAACCTGTTGCACACGGCAGCGGTGTTAGCTGCTCGATTCTCATGGCCGAGCCCAACATCTTTTTGACCGGCTTCGAACATGATGGTCATCGCCAACATTCCCAGGGAGGAACTGCGCTTCTGCGCGGAAAGCTGCAATTGAAGGTGACCAAAAACGTGAAAATTAAGGGTATAAGCCTGAAGTTGGTCGGCAAGGCGAGGACTGAGTGGCCTGAGGGAATCCCGCCCCTCAAGGTTGACCTTTACGAAGAAGAGTCGCTACGGACTCAGGTGTTGACTTTTTTCAACGCCGTGAATGATGGGTGGGAAACGGAGTACGGCAACCAATGCGTATACGCCCTGAAGAGCAGCTCTTCCAATTCGTCATCGACAAACCTGGTGTCAGGATCCCCGCGCAACTCCATTTCACCATCGATCCTTTCGATTCCCCCCAACAGACAAGGCCTCACGGCCAAGGAGCTGAAGCGCCTCTCCCTTCAATCCAACCAATCTCGCAGTTTCGGCAAGGGCGACAATCCCAATGGCAACCAGGCCAAGGGCTACAAAGTTTTCTACCCCGGTGTTTACGAGTACACTTTCGAATTGCCAATCGACCATCACCAACTCGAGACGACTAAACTGCAATATGGTTCCGTCAAGTGGGAGTTGCAGGCTACCGTTGAGCGAGCCGGCGCTTTCAAGCCCAACCTGCACGGTTCCAAGGAGGTGACCATTGTGAGAGTGCCAGATCAGCTCTCACTGGAAATGACAGAACCCATCTCGATTAGCCGGCAATGGGAGGACCAATTGCACTACGACATTATTATTTCTGGCAAATCGTTTCCGATCGGCACGAAAATCCCAATCGCCTTCAAGCTTACACCGCTCGCCAAGGTCCAGGTTCACAAGCTCAAGGTGTTTGTCACGGAGTCCATCGAGTACTGGACTAATGACCGACGAGTCACACGTAAAGACCCAGGCAGGAAAATTCTTCTGCTCGAGAAGACTGCCGGAAAGCCTCTGGACCCTGCATATGCATCATCGGACGTCCGCGTGGTTAATGGTGGTGAGCTGACACCGCGCCAACGCCGGGAGGCCCGGGAGGCTGCAGCACTGCGCCGCGCCGCCGACGCATCTCGTCATGGCGTGATTCCGGAGCCCCTGCCAGAGCCGGTCGACAACATCTTGGGTGACTTGGACCTTGGCCTCGAGAGTTACTGGGGTTCGACCGAGATTGAGATGAATGTTCAATTGCCGACGTGCGAGACCATGGCCAAGGACAAGCAGTTGCGCTTGCATCCCGACTGCAGTTGGAAGAATGTCAATGTGTACCATTGGATCAAGGTAAGATCCTGACGCGCTACGGCAAAAAAAAAAAAAAATAGAGGATGAGTGACAGCTGACATTTGATTTAGATCGTCATGAGGATTTCCCGCATCGACCCCGAAGACCCTACGGGTACTAAGCGCCGTCACTTTGAGATCAGCATTGACTCGCCGTTTACGGTACTCAACTGCCGCGCGACGCAGGCTAACACGGCACTGCCCGAGTACTCGGGCCCTGATAGCTGCACAACCCAAAGCCGCCAGACTTCATGCGGATGCCCTGACGCAGTTACTATTGCTGGGCCTCCTGAGGGATCCCCGAACAACCTGTCGACAGGCGCCCTTAACGTCACTGATGCGACAACTGAGATGCCGGCACCGCCACAAGCAGCTCATCTTCCCTCGTCCCCAACGCCTACGCCTGGTACCGGCCCCCGGTCCTCGCCGCCAAGTTCCCAGACCGCGGTAGATCCGCTCGACAACCAAGCCCGGCCGATCCACCTGCTTCGCGTGCCCTCATACAACCCGCCTGCCTTTGACGCCGAGACGCCTCCGCCTCCGGCTGAAAATGGCCGGCCTGTTCAGACACCGCCGCCTCAATACGATGTCATTGTCGGCACCCCCAGTGTGGATGGTCTCGCTGACTACTTTGCGCGGCTCGCGGACTACGGCTACGACGAACCTGAGGATGATTCCGATTCAGACGAGGGTCCGGCACGCATCTCGGAGCGCGGTGGTCGGGTTAACGTCGCCCACCCACGTACGCCTGGCGGCCGACGAGCGCCGAGCCGAAGCTTGGACATCCATCGTCCACCTGTGGAACTGAGACTGGAGTCACTACCTCAAGTTGGACGACGCCAATAAATCAAACATAATGCTGTAATGTGAGAGCGGGGTATATGTATGGAGCAGACGTTTGGAAAAGAGATTACGAGTTGACGAGACGTGGAAATGCCGGGTTGGGCTATCTGTTTTGCTTGCTTATGCATGATGATTACGGGTTTGAGGAACACACAAAAACACCAACGCATTTGACCCGGTATCTAGGTCGGCGCATTCACTTTTGGAACGGGCGGTTGGGGGGTTTATGGACACACATGAGTGACTCGTCAGTTCCGGAGCACTCGTACAGTACCTCGTGGCGTTGTGTTTTTTTTTTTATTCTTCTGCAGTTATTCTTTTTTCTTGTTTCTCTTTTTCTTTTTGGATATACCTGGACACGACGTCCACCGCTGTGTGAATATTTAGTACATCAATTTGTATTCAACTGAATGGCCAATATGATATCCCTCAACTGTTCACCGATCCGTGATGGAGATTGACGTGGCCGCCCCCTCTTCCATTGTGCATTGAAAACATGGATCTGTCTGTGGAATTAGCCCACGGGAATCAGCGGGTAATCACGGCGTCTAGAACAAGCCAACTGCCCCGTCTCAGCAAGATAAACGCATACACTCCCCCCAAACGTGTTTCCACTTGTCCCGAGGCCATTCCCAGATCATCAATGTTGTGCGGGCGGGGGGGGGGGGGGGGGGGGGGGACTTACGAAGCGACCAAGGCCTAGTCCTTTTGCCACGCCAAACCTTGTACTGTCCATCAAAAAAAAAAAAAAAAAAAGAAAGCCACCACTTCCCGGGCGGTCCCGACCTATCGGGTTTAACAGCTTTTCAAGAGTTGAGTGAGGCGAATTAAGCGCGATTATACTTTTCTTCAGGGGGGTTTGAAGTATGCGTGTACACACACAACACACACATATGCTCTGGGTTAAATGGAGGGATAGGGGGGGCGGGAGGTTTGGTGGTGGTTGTACCGTGCGGTGGCTACGACGTTCTGAAGGGGAGAAGAGGAGGGAGGGGAGGGGGGCACGTGGGGCTCAAGATCGCGGGTTGAACCTTGTTTGCTCTAGGAGGGGTGGCCCCCGGGGGGTTTGTTGATTGCTCGCTTGGGACCATCATGCCGTGGTGTGTTTTGTTGTTGGTTTGGATCCTTTTTTTAAAGTCGGTGGTTGGATGGGCACACTTTTGGTGTCTATGTGTCTCTTTTTTTGTGCAGCGTATGCTTGGTGATCGGGCTCAGATCGGTCATCGAAGTTCATGCTTTGTGAAATTTGGAAAAAAAAAAAAAAAAAAAAAAAAAAAGCAACCAAGGTGAGATAGGAGTTTTTTTTTTTTTTAATTCTCCCCCTTTTTCCTCTCTAAGCATGGGTATGTTATGATGGGGCTCTCCCTTTTTTTTTCTTTTTTTCTCGTGTGTGTTAATGCTAGAAAAGTCTGCCGATTTGTACAAATATGCATCCGATTTTTGCCATTATATCGTTTGGTTTTTTTGGTTTCTTTTCTTTGGCAATGAGTGAGATGATGTCATGCGGCATCGCCGCGAACCCGGTGCTACATGGTCATCCTGGGAGCCAAACGTCTCGAGATCCACGGAAAGAGTGGATGGATAGATGGGGGGTTGCGCGAAGTGGGAAATCTGTGCTCACCCCCTCCACGGTTATAACGGCGTGGCAGGTGATTCGGGTCTTATGAGTGCTAACGGTGGCGGGGGGGGGGGGGGGGGTTTCCAATGATCAGTCTCATTTTGGTGGTGAGATGCTTTCAAGAGAGAGAGATTGGTCGGTTAAGCTGAAGTATCCTTTTGCTTACCTTGGGATTGTTGATGCTGCGTCTGTGGGTGGGAGGGGCGGGGGGTTAAAGTACGAGGATAACTTTACGGGAACGGCATTTATGGCAACAATTGGAACGGCAGTTCCAGCCAAAGCCGGATTTTGGGTGTGCCGGCGATAGACTTTTGGTAGTTGAAAAAGGTTCATCATGGGGCGCTTTACGGTGTGTTTGATGAAGGCATCACGAAGGCATTTTGGAAAACGCTTGAATGAGACTAGGCTGGAAGATCAATGTTTACGAGCAGACATCGGAGCCTCAGGTTGATTGCGTCTTGGGTGGGTGGGACGGCTGAGTTTGGCCGGTTTTCGTCTGATGTCTTGGACCTGTTGTCGCTGGTATGCTGGAAGCTGCTTATTCAGACGTTTGCCACGGGGCTTGGGAATGGGGGCTGCGATGTTCTGAGCACGGATTCATTCCTGCTGTGACTGGATTCGCGTATGACGGTAAGGTTGTCTTGGTTGTAAGTTGAGCGATAAAGTTCTTATGATCTGCAGATGTCCACGGCTAATGGGTTCTTTTGCTGGGTGAGTGATGTAGTTCAGGTCAGTGCAAAGTCTCTCACTTAACCTATTTAACATTTCAACAACTGCAGCTAAAGTAACAGGTTCTGGGGTTTCCCGTCCAGAATGTGGGTGGGTTCCGTATCGACTGTGGCGCTGACTCCTCGGCTGAAGCCAGTTGGCCGGGTGTTATGTGAGTTTGGTGAGCCATGTGTGGGCTTGTCTGGATGAACTCTATTCCAGTAATACGAACAAAATACGATAAACTGACGATACAATGCTGCTGGCCAGCAGGCTGGACTTCATTCACCAGGACGGCTGTACTTTTCGAGATGCCGGAAAATTGAAAGAAAGAAGTTGGCTGTGGTATCAGAATGACAAAGATAGCCTGTCATCAAGAAATGATTGAGGAAAGTCATCTACAAGCCTAACTTTTATTGGATCCGGAGATTCCCTAAGTAGTCTGAAGAGCCTGAATGATAGATATCTACTGCAAGGGAAAACAATGTAAGCAGTGCCGGCAACCTAACGCAAAAGTTGGAGTCTCCAAGAGCCCTCTTAAGCTGTGTGATCAACTCTTAATGTCTTGAACAACAACCTTCTCAACAATACATAGCCATCCAGGTTGCACTTAAAAGTGATTTTAAAGTAAGGTTTGTCCTATCATTCACCCAAGAGCTACATTCTGATCAACAAGGCTAATCATAATCTATGCATTTCAGAGAGCCATCTGGTGCAGGATGACAAACCCCAAGCCACGACGAGTGTAAGTGAGCCATTGACTCACGATTGATATAATTATTGACCAAGGCAATGCCCTATTAGCTAACCTGTGTCAAAACAATGTATCAACTTGATGACTAAGTCCTTAGACTGCTCTCGGCAAGCCTCCAACCATGAAAGCTGATGCAAGCCATTACCAAGTATCACAAATCAGCTTGCACAAGCTTAAGCTAAATATTTACAGATATAATTTTTAAAATCAACTAGCGCAGACATTGTAGCTTTCAATGACCCTCCAGAAATGTGTCTTGACTTTTGCATGTCAACCATGCCCTTTGAAAGGGCGTAACCAGGTATCAATAACCCGCCGACTAGTTCTGGCCAACAGGAAACTCAAGGTTGCAGAACAGGTGAATCAAAAGAACAGCAAGAACACGAAAGGAGCAAACTACTTGTAGGGTACCCGTGTAGTCAGCAGAAATGCAAATGGTGGACACGAGTAGTGGTATTGTGCTGTCACGAGACAATATCAAACGATTCTTCGAGGATCCTACAGTCGACCAATCAGACACCAAACGTCTCCAGCAACTTTCCTTATTCCCCTAATGGCCCAACAAAAATGCGGGGTGCGGGACAAATAGAAGATGTGAGTTCACAACGTCTGGCTCCATTTTGGCTTGATTGAGTCATTGGACACCACAAAGTCACTCGGCCGACAGAAAAAATGACCGCTTTTCCCCGTGTCCACTGACAAGCTAAACCGGCCTTTTTATCTGTCGCCCGCTTGGCTAGCCTGTTTTCTCTTATCAAATCGTTACGACTACATATTAGAGATGAGCCACCGTCTCCAGAAACCGCCTCACCCCGCAACTTCAGTCATTCTCTTCTCAACTGCAATAACGACGCAAAATGGAATACGGTCTTTCGGTTCGTGGCCGAGAGGCGGCCCAGCCGGACCCCGGTATGCTTCTCTGGGCCATCGTCCGCGATCTCTGGGACCCCAAGACGAACCCGACGGGCTATGTTAGCCTCGGTATAGCGGAGAACTCGCTCATGCACGAGAGGCTGTCGGAGCACATCCACAATAATCTCGCCGTACCAACGCACTCGTTCACGTATGGAGATGGCATGACGGGATCTAAGCGACTAAAGGGCTCTATCTCGCGGTTCTTGACTGATCGCTTCAAGCCTCTCACTGCCATCCAGCCGGAACACATCGCGGTTACCAACGGCTGCAGTTCGGCGATAGAGCATCTCGTCTGGGCTCTGGGAAACCCCGGAGAAGGGTTCCTTCTGGGCCAGCCTCACTACGGTGCTTTTATTCCGGACGTGGAGTACCGAACAGGCTGCAAACTCGTGCGGGTGCCGTTCCACGGTCTCGACCCGCTCGGAGTTGATGCCGTGCAGAAATACGAAGATGCATTGCTGGCCTCCCAGGCCAAGGGGGTTAAGATCGCTGGTCTCATCCTGTGCCATCCTCACAACCCTCTGGGGCGATGTTATCCGCGAGAGGTGATTGTTGATTTGATGCGGCTGTGCCAGAAGTACGACGTCCATCTCATTAGCGATGAGATCTACGGCCTGTCCGTCTGGAGCAACACAATCGACACTCAACCCGGGCCTGTCCCTTTCGAGTCCTGTCTATCCATTGATACGACGGGCATCATGGACGCCCACCGCCTCCATGTCCTCTGGGGTATGTCCAAGGACTTTGGAGCAAATGGAATCAGAATTGGGGCCATCATCTCTCAACACAACCCTTCCTTCCATGATTCTTTGATACCCGTTGGTATCTACAGTTCTCCGTCCTCGATATCAGACCACATTACTGCAAATATACTCGACGACACCGACTGGGTGAACGGCTACATTGCTGAGAATCAACAGAAACTTCAAGAGCATTTCGAGCTGGTGGTGCAGTGGGCCAATACGAATGACATCGTTTATGCACCTGGCGCGAATGCTGCGTTCTTCTTGTGGGTCGACCTGGGCAAGGCATATCGTGAGCGGCATCCGGACAGAGAGAGCGAAGACATTAGCAAAGAAGTCATGGATGTGTTGCTTCAGAACAAGGTATTCATTGCATCTGGCCTGCAATTTGGCTCCGAGCAGCCGGGTTGGTTCAGGATTGTGTTCTCGAATAAGAAGGAGCTGCTGCTTGAGGGATTAGACCGCATTGCAAAGGCGATAAACAACTAGATCAGGCGTCTACATACTCTTAAAAGAAGAAAGAAAATGAAAATTTGAAATGAACTGAAATATTTTTAACTGGCGGTGTCCTATAACTCAACGCAGACCTTGGAGGGAAGGCGTGAGTTTGAGTAAGTAGTAAAACATTGCGTTGATCAGGGACACAAAGTTCTCACCCTTGGCTTATGACTAGAGGCCTTTGGTTTCTCACAAGGTAGTGACCATCAAATCACTGTGAAAACTGTTCAAGTTCGCCTACTGAGGAGGTTGCTTCCGTCTAGCTAGACGAAAAGGCACAACCATTCTCATCAGACGCCTCCGACGGCTAGGTGTCGGATCTTGTGGGCTTTCTTGAACGTCTGCAGCCTGAATGCAGCCCTGGCCAGTACCCAGGTTGACGCCCTCGGCAGGACGTCCTGAAAACCCTCTTGCCTGTTCCTGTTGTCCTGCTTCTTGCTGCTCCGGCTGAGCTTCTACGGCTCTCGCATTGTTTAGACGCACGCGCTCTTGTGCATCACGACGTCTCCACGCCAGAGCAGCCTCGTCAGCTGGTCTCAGCGTACCGCCGGGAAGAGTAGGATAGGAACAACCCTGTTCTCTCCATTGTCTTCAACTCCCCCATTATCACCATCCGTCACATTCTCTGCATCAACAGCAGTTAGGTTCTCCTCTGCGGTAGCTTCATCGATAGGATAGAACCGATTCGGGCGGTCGCATTCCTTGTGTCGGCCGCCGCGCTTCCTCTTGCCCATTCTTTCTACCCAGACATTTCGCTTTGACGGTCGGGTTTTAAGATCTACTTCCAGATACTGAGCTAGTTTCCCCATGATACCGGGAGGGGTGTTGTCGAATTTTCCCTTGGGATAGATAAGACAGTTCTCCCCACACGGGACATCGTGTTTGGAATTGCGGGCGTTGCGAACAGTTCGAAGCGGCGGTCGCGAAGGGCCGGGCTCATCTACAACTTGCTTTGCCATGGCTGGATCTGTCGTTTCGGCTAGATTGTCTTAGCTAGAAACCTGCACATCTGTCAGCAACTGAGAAGGGAAAGCAACACTTTATAGAAGATCATCAGACCGGGCTCACTGTCATACTTCGTCATCTTGTATGGTGACTTTTCTAGCGATGCACTTATTCACAAGAGGCCCGGAGCTATGAGACATCCTTGTTTCTATCTACCAATTTCATGCCTCCTTACTAACCAGGCATTCATCCAGTATCATTAAAATCCTACCAGCACTCTATTGTGAAGCTGGTCTCTAACCAATGCATCCCAGAAAAGCAATCTCAACCAATCTCAAGCCTCTCCTTCCAAGCCGTGACAAACTTGGGCCATCCATCAAGCGAAGGAAACCTGCAGAAGCGATGATGACTGTGTGTCGGCATGCTGAGACCTGATATGCACGCAAAAGAAAAGAAAAGCCGAAGACACAAACGGCAAGAGAAAGCATCAGATCCTGAAGAATCATACAAGTAGTAAGTCGATTGAGCATGCTTGCGTAGCAAGCCCATTGATCCAAAGACCAAAAAACCTCTGCTGACAATGATTTTGAAAGGCAAAGAAAGGCTCTGCATGCTGTGTAGCTCGACGTAACATTAAGGCAGACGGTCATTCGTAGCCCGAAACATGCTGAAAGGGCAGCTTGGCAAAGCTCTGCCCAAATATAGTGTGCCGTGCATTGTGCGGTAGCAATAAGGGGGGCGAATGGTTCCTAAGTTTGTTAACCATGGCCGTGCAGATGAGTCCAAAGGCTTCACTTACCAATACATGCCTGGAAATTAATGAATGAGAGTCTCGTCAGACGCATTGTGAATGAAGAGAGGGGTTGCCTAGATGGACAGGTCGTCATCTTCGGTAGTCTTGGTAGTCTCGGGGGTCTTGGGAGTCTCCGGGGTCTTGGGAGTCAGAGGAGTCTCTGTAGTCTCGTTGGCTACGACTGGCGCAATGGGAGCCCGAATACTGTTGGCTTGAGGGTGGAAAGCCTTCAGCCATTCGGAGTACTTCCATTGCTCGCGCACATCCTCCATCGCATTCTGCACATCCTCCGGAAGTCGGCAGTACAACTCTGAGTCGATGCGGTTAATCAGGCTATGAAGACGAAGAATCAGACGAGTGGATCTTTCCTTGTCAGTCTGGAGATCCTTCACGTCTTCAATGCTGTGAACCCAGCCTGAGTAGAACATATCAGCTGCATTTTTGTAGAAATGGGACTGGGTGCGGAGGTCCTGGTTAGTTTGCTTCAGGCTCTTGTTCTCCTGATGGACAGCCTGCAGCTCCCGAGCGAGCATCTGGCGATCAGCACGCATGCGAGCAGGGTTTTGAGTGGGACTGTTCATCAAGTCTTCGGAGTCTTCCAGCTGGCCATCCAGACTGAAAGTAGTGGAACCCTAGCGGTGTCAGAGTATTTTGAGCGAAGGAAGATTGAATACATACCTCATCCTGATTGACGGCGTCCTGCTTAGACGTGCTTGAGGAGTGAATACCCTGGGAGTTGCGGTGCTCCGGGTGGATGATGGCAATACCGCCAACACTGGCGGCGGCAGAGGCAAAGCGCAAAGGAACGGAATCAGAGGGGCCACTGTGAGTGGTGAGGGCAACAGAGCTGCGGCGGGCCGCAGAGTTGGCATCACTGGTGGCCGCGCAGCCACCATCACCAGCCATAGTCAGCGTCTCTCCCTTTGCGTGGCTGGTCTCGGGAGAGCTGGGGCCATTGGCAACTGAGGGCCGCTGGTAGCCCTGCTGCTGCTTGTCCTGGTCCTGGGGAGCAGGAGGCTGGGCGACAGCACCAGGCTCAAGGGAAGAAGCCGGGACAACTCCCTGGGCGATCTGCTTGCCGAGAGCGCCCGTGTAGGGAATGGTGTACGGGGTGGTGTCGTTAGAGGACATGATTCCGCGTGATCTAGGTGTGATAAGAATCGTGAAAATTGTAACGGGTGATTCAGATAAACATACCTAAGGTGATGCGTATGGGATGGAGTGATGAAGGGATGAAGTATGAAGGCGGTGACAAAGGTCTCTGAGATTGAGAAATTGAATATGGACCGTCGTTGCTGGTAGAAGGAGGTCGCAAGACTCTTGAATAAACAGATCAAGTCTGTGGGAGGTGTATACCAGGTTGTCTTGTGGTGTGGAAGGCAGTTGGGTTGAGGTTATTTGTGATTTAGAGGGAAGAAAGTTGCGGATTGGGATTAGAAGAAAGGGAAAAGAGACGGGGATAAGAATTTGAAAGGGTTTTGAGGTTAAAAGGAAAGAAAGAGAAAAAGAGAAAAGGGAAAAAAGGGAAAAATTGATTGGGAGTTTTGTTTTGATTTATTCAGGAAAGAAACCAGATAAGGAAGGAGGCACCTTCCTACTCAACTGCTCCTGCTGTTTTGATAATAAGTACAACTACCTCTGACAATGCAGCTTTCTGCACGTATCTGTGGCGAGCTGGGCATGCCCTGATCAATCATTTGCTGACTTGTGCAAAAGAGAGAGACCTACCCCATGGAAGGCTGACGAAGAGCAAAGCAAGTGTGATGCCTATCGTTGACCTTCAAGCTTTGATGATATGAAAGTGTCATTCGCTACTCTACTAAGAAGGCGATGAAGATTATTCAACAGATGATGGTCACTGATTATTAGACGAGCCCATACTTTTATTTACTCATCTTGACATGGATAGTGACTCCTTGAGCCGTCCAGCATACTGCTGTATCGGAACTTACAGCAGGCGAACTATCTCCCTTGACGAAGAGCCGTAATCTCATCGATAAGTAACTAGGAAGGGTATTCTGCCGCTGACTTTCAGCTTTGCGTTTGCCCAGTGACGGGACTCTAAGAATTAGTTGGCAATTTACCGACCCATTGTCATCCATAGCTACTAACAACCCCCTTGCGCTGTCTCTCATTGCTATGAACGACAATGTCTTCAAGTTGGCTCTTTGCGTTGCATGGAGCAAGCAGTTTCTACAGCCCAAACAACACGAGGCGTTGAGGAAAAGTCACGTGTGTCCCGGACGAGGTGAGGGCGGGCCCCACTGAGGAAGCCATGAGGGTACTACTACACTCAGGGGACGGGACGTTGGATTTAGCGGGGGGCTGCTTAGTGGTTTCGATGCTTACCGCCCTATGGCGTCTTAGTTCCAGGTTCAGCTCCTTCCCAGCTCCCTTCAGTTCGTCAAATTCTAGCAGAATCATATTTACCATTTGTAAGGTCACCAATCCAGCCTCACAAAAGCGTCTCTGTAAGCGCGACGTAGCATGAAACTCGCTGGAGCTCTTTTATCTTCCAATGGATCAAGTGTCACAACAAGACAGTCCCTTATCCATTGCCGCCAATGTTGCTGGTATTCTAACTTTCATTGTTGCCATTATCGCAGCAGCTTATGTTCGAATCACGTATTTACGAAATAGCGACGACGAATACTTTCGAGTTAAGGCCTCTCTATCGTGGTTTAAAACGGAATCGACATGGTTAGCGGAGCTCGTACGTGCCGCCGGGGAGAGACCAGGAGGTCGTCCCCAGAATCAGCCAGAGTATGAGATGTATGCCTTCGTTATGGACGACCTCATCAAGTTGGAACAACGCATCTTGGAGCTAGTGGCTGAGGCCGAGATCAAAGCCACAGGGCAAGATGCCGAGAACCACGGCAAGTGGACACTCGTGCCGAGGAGTTGGAGCTTCACGACCAACGTCGCCATGGCATGGCTGCCAGTCCGCTCCAAGACTCTAGAGCTGGTTCGTCAGAGAGAAGCGCTGACGGGGCGCGTTCAGTTCACACAGATGAGCATGATTTCCTCGTGAGGACATCACCCAAGTGTTGTTGCCTTTTTCTGATAATTTGACGCAGGAGAATTCGCGATTTGGAATCAAGAACCACGTGGACTGAGACGAAGTCTGAAGAAAACTTTATTCGAATGGAGAACCAGATTGCTGAGCAAAGGGCTCAGATCCATCGGCTGGAGGATCTCGTCTCACGTCTGATGCATCGTACTCGACTCGCCAACGCAGCCGACCTGTCGATAGCTGGTGCTACGAAGTCGCGACGGGTATCCGCTTCCTCGCAACAAAGCCCAACCGAGTTGTGGAAAAGGGGGCGGGAACGGCGCCCCAGCTCCCAGTCTGTCAAGCGGTCAAGATCCAAGTGACGAGCCTCGATTCGTTATTTGATGCTGTATCCCCCCTGTACCAGGAACGCTGCTACCATAGCCAGACTCGCGGTAGCCATGGCTAAGTCAAGTTCCAGTACAGCCCAGACCCATAAGCAGCCCAACGTCGGGGCTTGCTTCAGAGTGTTGAGGTAACTGTACTTGTTGGTGATGTATATCAGATAACACCCAGCAGAGAGACTCATCACGAAGAAGAGGACCTGCCGAATAGGGTGCTGGAATCGGAGCGGAAGCCACGGAACCAGATTCGGGCTAGACCGGTGCTCGTGGAGATTGTAGAAAAGGAAGAAAAGAACTGTTTCCGGTCTCGGTCAGTCATGAGCATCAACGTCGCAAGCATCACTGGCATATCTCACCCAAGAACGCGACCACAGTCCGAGTGATAACGGTCGGCCATTCAATCGCAATAGCATACTGGTTCTGGACAAGCACATCAAGCGTACCATGAAGGATGGCAAGGCTAATAGTCCACAGAAGCGAATCCATTATGCGGTCCATTAAGGGCGAAAGTAGAGCCTCGTCCCCATCTTCATCTTCTCCATCGCTGTCTTCTACATGTGGCTTGTCAATTCGAACGGCGCCTTTGGGTAAGTGCTTGTTCCTCGGGTCCTTATCTGCCTGATCAAAGAGCCCCCTCTCCTTAGCAAGCTGCAGCAGTGTAGCTTCGCTAGGGCCGGACCGATCAGGTTGGGCCAGTGGAATATTCTTAGGATCCTTCAACTTCTTCTCCTTGATCTTCTTTGCCATGTTTCCGGAGCACCGTCAAGCGTTTCTGTCTTCAATTCCCTCGGTCTCGTCTCAAACCCCAAAAGTTACTTTGGTGCGGTCAAATCGATTGTCAGGATCTTCGTGTCGTCGAGGTGTCCGATCTCAGGTGCAAGGTACGTCGCTGTCGTTCGTCGTCTGGTCGCGTGCGTTGGCTGACAAAGGCCAAAGTTGACAATTAAGCAGAACCTTGCTCCCCACTGTCAGCCCCGAGCTCCCTCAGCTCCGCATTGTTCGCCAAAAATTAAGGCTCCCATTCCCTGCAGGTCATCGGTCCAGTGACCTCACGGCCCCTGTCAGTGGCATGACGCTGGCCACAGCCCGCCAATCAGGGGCTGTCCCGCGCTCCTCCAGGCGGCATTGACCTGACAGGACCCCGTTCCGCGATCTGTCACCGCCTGCGATTTTCGGGCAACGACATACACCGCCCGCGGCGTCCGTCCGTCGTAGCGCACTCGACGGACCAGAACCGTCCAGGTCCCAGGTCATGCAATTTCCCAACCGATGGTCTCCTGCTGTCGTCAAGCACCACACCACCATTGAAAGCCACCTGGTTGTTCGCCGTTGCTGATAGCCCGTTCCCGGTGTCACTAAAAGGTGTTCCGAGATTGGACAAGGGTCTGCCTCGCACTATCGCAAGGTGGCATCTCAGCTTTCCGATCACTATTCCCTGCAATGACAGCCATATTGTGCTTGACATCTTGCATCTAGCAAACCAGTTCAACGTTGACGAGGGCTCCCGGAACCTCCTCTCCTCCCATTTCGCTGTTCGAGACCATCCTACGTTTACAATTCCTCGCGGAGCTTGCAGCCCGCCGACACACGCCACATTGCATTGGCGACCTACTCCCTCCTCAAAAACGACCCCACTCCGAGCCAACCGACTCTGTTCACCGACGGAACGAGAACCGCGAATTGATATACCACGAGGAAAGCACAATTGCAAAATCAAACAGTGACAATGGGTTGGCTTTTGCTCCTTGGAGCTCTCGCGGTGGCGGTTGCACCCGCATTGTACATATACACGGTTCCTTTTGCGACGGCGCACCTCCCGGCTCTTGAGGACAAACGAATCTGCCTGTTGATCGCGCACCCTGATGATGAAGCCATGTTCTTTGCGCCGACCGTTCTGGCCCTCACTCGACCGGAGACTGGCAACCATGTCAAGATCTTGTGTCTCAGTTCAGGTAGGAGAAGAAGAATCGCGGGGCTTCGCTGGAGGGGCAATAGCAGAGCGCATTGGCTGATGGGACGATGAATAATATAGGTGACGCCGACGGCCTCGGCGAGACCCGCAAGAAAGAATTGGTCAAGAGCGGCATGAAGCTGGGATTGCGCCAGGAACAAGATGTCTTCGTAATTGAAAGCCCGTAAGTAACCCCCCTGGATCCCTCCTCATGACCTCACGCGACCAAGGACATTAACCCCAACCTTCCCCACACACAGGGACTTCCAGGACTCCATGACCAACGTTTGGGACAAGACGAAGATCGCATCCCTTCTTACCCGTGCTTTTGCGCCCCAAAGCGCAAGCCAGCTTGCCGCTGGCAAGAAGCCCACCGCCAACATCGACGTCCTAATCACCTTCGACTCGACCGGCATTTCCTCTCACCCAAACCACATCTCACTCTACCATGGTGCCCGCACCTTTATTTCTGCCCTCTCTGCCAACCCCCGCTGGCCCTCCCCCGTTGACATGTACACCTTGACCTCGGTCCCAATGGCGCGCAAGTATAGCACCTTTTTCGACACGATACCCACCCTGTTCTCCTGGGCGACCACTCCCGGAAGCAACCCCCCGAAACCGGCAAAGTCTACGAAGCCGAAGAAGGAGCAAGATGACTCTGGATCCGACTCTGACTCCGACGGCTCTGACGACGAGGAAAACAAGAAGGATAACAACTACCACCCGACTGCCCTCGTTTTCATGAACCAGCTAGGCTCCGAGGGCGGGTATTCCACCGCTTGGAGCGCAATGACGACGGCGCACAAGAGCCAGATGGTGTGGTTCCGGTACGGCTGGATCACACTTAGCAGGTATATGCTCCTCAACGACTTGCGGCTAGAATCGGTCGAGGGTGGCGAAAAGAGCGTTGACAAGACGCCGTAGTCGGCGGCCACGGAAAAGAAGAAGAAAGAAAAAAGGGCGGGAAAACAATGCATGGATAGGTCAGATTCAGCATACCATACCCCTTCATGAGCAAGCGTTTCATGGGCTCCCCATCTTTCAGAGGGGCAGGATATAAGCATAAAATCCCTGGATATATTCCATCAGCGCTTCGATTGCAGAATGAAATACTATATAATCTGTAACAATGCAAGTTTGAACCTATGTTGTTCTACGTAGCTGAAGCTGTGAGTTCTAAGTGATGTACTCTATGTGAAAGTTGCTTATTACAGTGGCGGAGGCTTGTAATTATGGCATTGGCTGACGGTATTTGAAAATCGCCCTTACCAAGCTAAACTCCTCATCACCAATCGCTTGAAAACATATCCGCCTTTCTGCAGCTGCTGTATCTTTCCTTCAATGGCAGGATCGATTTGTTCCGCGCCCGTCTCACGACCAGCTATCAATTGGAGTTTCTTGTCCTTCTGCCCAAAAACCTTATCAGTCCGCTTGCGCACGCTCTTCTTGGTCAGTCGGCTGAGAGTAATCGGCATCATCTCATACATATGGTTTCCAGACTCGCTCATCATCACTGGAACCAATGGGCCATCCTTGTCCTCACTTTCAACCTCAAGCTGAGCAAACTTCGGACGACTCCGATCGGGCACGCGCAAATGTGTCGAAGGGCTCCGAACAACCCGCCTCTTCCATTGTTGCCTATGAAGACTCGTAGGGTTTTCGATTCTCACGGTGCCTCCAGTCGTTTTGTAGGTGATGGGGTTCGGTAAAATTTCTTTGAATTCGGCAACGAAGTTGGTGATGGCACGTGACGAGATTGCATCTGCAAACGTGGCTTGAGCAAGCCACATTTTGCACCATCTCTGTACCGTATACCACGTTGTGTGTTGCTTGACCTTGGCCCGCGTATGACGATCAATCGCTTCCGGAGGTGGCGATGGATACAACCTCTCAAAAAGGGTTGTCTGCAGTTCTTCACACGCAGCCTCATACTGCTCACGGCCACGTCTGATCTCTTCACAGGCTAGGTCCATCTTGCCAGCTGCAATCAATGTTTTAACGTAGATGTCCGTGTCTTTCGGACTGGGCTTTATCTGAAACGGTTCAGAAATCATGGTATGCCATATAGCAAATACATCCTCTTCACCAATGATTCTGTTAGCGTCGTTTAGGATTTTCCATTCAGTCGATGCCGGCTTGGACGACGTGATGTAAGTCCACTCCAATAGCGCAGACCAGGTTTCGGGGGGTATCGTGATTTTGTATCGCGCAGAAAAGAAAATCATGAGCTTCCTTGCCAAGATGACATGGCCGGTACATCCAAAGGAATGCACCAAGGCGTCCAACAACTTGCGATCGGGTATGGCCAAGGGGTCAAGTCTCCTGCGATCGAGGCCACCAACAATATGAGCAGCACGATGATCCTTCAAATCGGTGATTCTTATCCTCCATGTTTGCCATATTCTTCTGACCATTTCTCGAAAAGAACCTGCTCGAGCACATGCAATCAAATGCGCGCAAAATATTTCCTGATCAACAATAACGCGATCCTTGTGTATCTTGAACCAAACTCGTCGAACTGGGCCTTTGAGACTGATCAATCGGTGCATGTCGTGCGTTGGTTGGTTGGGAGATCGACCATAATGCGAACGGCTATTTGCAAAAGTGCTAAGGCGCAATCTCTCGAGACGGCGCAAAAATGACTTATTAACAAAACGCTTTCTGTGACCGGTAAGGTCTCGCGGGCGGACCCTGAATCTGGCAAAATCGTACTGCATGTAAAGCGGCTCTGTAAGGAACCGGGCTTTCATGAATTCTGCGTATGCCAGCCCTTCCCTGCGGTTGGCATCCTTCTGCTCGTTGCGCCTCATGGCCACCTTCCAGATCCATTTTGCTGTTTCGATATCGGCAGCAGCCCCAGCGCATCTCAGGAGAACCACATAGTCGGATAGCATCAGGTCTCTGCCGTTTTGCTGCCGTAAGTCGAGAACTGAGCGAATCAATCTGACAAGGTTGCGGTACAGTTTGCGTATTCCAAACTCGTCCATAATAGACGCGACGGCGCTGAATTGTCCCAGGCCCGGCGCTACTTGAAGGCCATGAGTTATATCGACTTGGGGTCCAACTTGAAAAGGGTCCAAGGAGCGAACGACTTCCGAGAAGACTGGAGTAGGCAACTTGCTTAAGGCATACGTAACCTCATCTTGTCGCTCATGCTGCCCCAGAAGTTTGAGCTCTGCAAAGATCCGCATTGTATCCTGAGATTGAACGGCGCCCAACAAGCTTTCCATCACTCCAGGCGAGTTGACAGGTAACGGCGCGACAGTGTCCGCATGCGACGCGGCGAGGGCGTCCGACTGATAAAATCTCCTTGTTGACTTCGGAATACTCGTGAGGGGTTGCTGTAAAGAAGACCTCGCAGCAGGGGCTACGGCAGAGAGAACATGTTGTAGTTGGGGACATCTTCGTAATCGCGCAGACAAAACCCGGGAGGGAGTGCCGCGGGGAGGGGATTGAAGTTGAAGCAGCTTTCGGAAGCCATTGGCCTCTGCCGCGGATATCATTGTGCGAAGCTCGAATGTATCTTTCGGATCATTTGAAAACACAGCCGTCGTATGACGGCAGAAAGGCAGGACGGCAGAATGCAGCTGCGTCGATGAAGGGACGAGAAATGCTCGTGCAGTGTGTGCGAAAGCAGGAGGACAACAATCACAAACTATCCTGGCAGGGTGACTGCCCTCCTCCTTAGAGGTGCGCCCAAGCTACCCCGACTTTCCGCCTCCTTCCTCCTCCTCCTCCTCTTACACAGGTACCTGCCGGTGGCTGCTTTAGGACCCTGCTCCCTTCCTCCCAACCGTGCCACCCTGGGCAGGACGGGAAGCGCTGGGGCAAGACCCAGTGTGGCCCACCTCCCGGCGTTCCGTCGCATGGTCCTCCACACTGTGGGCGGTTATCGCAACAATGTTTTTGCGGTCTCCGGTACACTGACCAATGACGCGAGGAGAAGCTTCGGGACGCAAAATGCACAACTCTGATGCGCCTGGACCCACCACTGCTCTCGGCCATCCTAGTTGAGTTGCTCACTCTTCATCGATACACGCATCTTCCGCCCGACTAAGCGAACCCAATCCCAACTTATCGAATCGATAACTGCTTCATCTCATCATGGCGGACGCAGGCGACGAGGCTACCCACGTACAGGAGCCCCTTGACCTTGTCAAGCTTCTGCTTGATGAGGTTGTTTTCGTCAAGCTCAGAGGTGATCGTGAGCTCAAGGGCCGACTTCATGTGAGTCGCTGCTAGCCACTAACGTCTTGATGAGATCTGCTGACCCTTAAAACCCAGGCTTATGACAGTCACTGCAACCTTGTGCTGGGAGAGGTCGAGGAGACGATCTACGTCGTGGATGAGGATGAGGAAGATGAGGAAGTGAAGGTGAGATGAGCCGAGCACCTCCACACTGTTGTCATATACTCACCAGAAACTACAGACCATCAGCCGAAAGTCAGAAATGCTCTTTGTTCGAGGTATGCAATGCTTTTAGTGCAGACAAGACTCATGGTTCTGACAATCTATAGGTGACAGCGTGGTCCTCATCTCCCCCCAGGGTTCTTCATAGCTAGCTTGACCATATAACCACCACTCAATACCAACGAAATACAGCCTTGGTCAAAAGAAAAAACCAAGGAATCAATTCGGTCTCGTCCGGACCCTTCAGTCTCAGACGCGTCCTGGACACTTCGTCGAGGACCTCGACACGCTTGACATTGATATCACTGGCAAAGTCCAGATGCTCACTGCCATCCGGTCAGCATCGACCCTGTACGCGCTGTCTGTGGGATATGCTATCATTTGGTGTTGCTGTTTGATGGCGTGTTGCAGAGCTCTTGTTCGCCCACGAGCACCTGGCACTGGCGGTTGCAGGATGGCCCGGCGCATCGATAATAGAAGGGGTCACATGAATTCGTGATTATTTACTCGAGATAGATAAAACTCTACCAATGGAACATACTTGACTCATTACCCACGCTTTTGTGGACACAGCATATCACCATCAGATACTTCAACTGGCCGTTGCATCATGGATCAAGGCAACCGGGCAGATGCGCTGTGGCTTGCCAGCACAACACTGTGGCGGGGCAAACGTCTGCGGAGGCCACAATGAATGCCGAACTTTATCGCCCGGGTAAGGACACCCCTTCAATCACCCAAGTGCTCTCTGTCAGTCCAACCTGAATGTGGTTGACGTTGAGCTATGGGGGCAGCGGGGCATAAGGCTGTGGAAGACGAACGCGTTCTCTGGGGGGGGGCTCCGCAACCTGCGTCAACATATCCGTCTGGCCCGTGCCAAAGCTTTTATCGATAAGCCCCGCCGAGTTACTCATAAGCACTGCCGCTTTACCAGCTAACTCATGGGTCGCTTGACAAAGCCGTACTAATAGACTGTCTCCGTGGAATTATATATCCATTGTTCGAACTAGATGTCATGAATCCCTGAACTCGACACTTTCTAATAAGGTAAGATATCATTTAATGTGGTAAGGGGGTCGTAAAAAGAGCCTTTGTCTCATGGCTCATTCGGCGTGAAAATCAAGTTAAAGCAGCGGGTCATTTTGTCACCCCCTAGTGGGGTGGGTAGCGATTGTGGCCGTGGTGGCCTTCCGTCAACTGTCACTGCCGCCTTAGACTTCGCCGCCTCGAGTCAATGTATGACTCTTCCTTCTCTTCCCGCAATCAGCCCATCGCCCAATATATTTTCGCAGAAGTCTGTCCCAAATCGCACATCGTTTTCTGTTCCAATTGCTGTTCATTCTCATTTCACTCGCGAGAGACTGCGGGTACGCATCAATGATTGTTAGGATACGAACGTAAATGCCCCGTCACTCCATTCACAATGACAACCAAAAACATAAAGTCGCTACCGCACGAGAAGCGCAAGGGTGAAGCGGTAGGCTTTGAGCTCTCCAAAAATCTTCTTTTATGCTTACTATCCAGGCCCTGAGCGACTTCGCCGAGTACGTCGAAAAGCAACAGGCCCTGCGATATCCCAGCTCGAAGCCGACCGACGCCTCTAAGCCCGCCGCAACCGCTCCCGAGCACCAGCATGCCGAACTCGACGAACTCTTCGATACCCTTGATCTCGCCGAATCTACTCCTGGAGTTCGTCTTAAGGACCTTCTCTTGGGCAGTGAAGAGGACACGTTGGACAAGTTGAAGGACATTATCAATGAAAGGATAGTGGAGGGCCATGGAGAGACTGTTTTCGAGCTCGGATTCGAGAACAATGGAGACTCCACGGCCCTCTCATTGGAGCAGTGGAACACTGCTTATGAACGGCTGCAGGAGGCGGCCAAGAGGATACGGGCTGACTGTCAACTTCTCATTACCAAGAACGTTGGCGGAAGTGTTGAAGCCCCAAGCGCAAAGTCTGGCAAGGACAACCATTGCAGCGGAAAGGTAATGATTCGTCAGACTCCAGCGACCGTTGAGGATGTCATCGAGACGAGGATAGCTGTTGTAGGAAACGGTGTGTATCCTTTTCCCATCATGCCCTTTCATGCACTCCTCTCCCTCCACGATATTGCCTCTTGCGGTAGATGCAGAGACTCTGGCGCATGACAGCAGTCACACAACTGGTTTCTCTGGGCCTTGGCAGGACTGACATATTGTATGCAGTTGACGCAGGAAAAAGTTCCCTATTAGGAGTTCTCGTCAAGGGCGACCTCGACGACGGCCGTGGAAGGGCACGAGTCAATCTGTTCCGCCACAAGCACGAGATAGAGACAGGTAGAACTAGCTCCGTCGGTATGGAGATTTTGGGTTTCGATACTACAGGAGAAGTCATAACATCCGATACTCCAGGACGTAAGTTATAGCTATCGATATCTACCCATCCACTTGCTAAAGCTTTCCAGGCAAATTATCATGGGAGGAGATTGGGAAGCGCAGTGCCAAAGTCATCACCTTCACCGATCTCGCGGGCCACGAGAAATACTTGCGGACAACTGTGTTTGGCCTGCTTTCTAGCAGCCCAAACTACTGCTTGCTCATGGTGGCAGCCAACAATGGCTTAATCGGCATGAGTAAAGAGCATCTGGGTATCGCCTTGGCACTCAATGTGCCGGTCATGGTCGTCATCACTAAGATTGATATCTGCCCGCCCCAGATTCTCGAGCAAACCATAAACCAGATTACTAAAATTCTCAAGAGCCCAGGAGCCCGCAAGATTCCCATTTTCATCAAGGACCGCGAGGAGTGCATTAACACCGCTACCCAGTTCATTAGCCAAAGGATATGTCCCGTCTTCCAGGTTTCCAATGTTACCGGCGAGAACCTTGACCTCGTCCGTACCTTCCTCAACATCCTACCGCACCACGGGCGGTACGACTCCGACGCACCCTTCGAGTTCCACGTTAATGATACCTTCTCCGTTCCTTTCGTCGGCACAGTTGTCTCAGGTATCATTAAATCTGGTGTAATCCATGCCGGAGATAACGTTCTTATTGGGCCCGACTCACTGGGGCAGTTTACTGCAACGAGCATTCGTTCTATCGAACGTAAGCGACTTGGTGTGCCGGCCGCTTCTGCAGGTCAATCTGCTTCCTTCGCACTAAAGAAGGTCCGCCGCAAGGACGTTCGTAAGGGCATGGTAGTACTGCCGAAGCTTGAGGGCCAGCCAGCGCCAAAAGTGTACAAGGAATTCATTGCTGAAGGTAAGCTATCCTCTTTTACGGCACCAAATTGAGGGATCTAACACCTTTTGCAGTTCTAATCCTATCTCATGCGACAACTATCAAGACAAAATATCAGGCCATGTTGCACGTCGGACCAGTGTCCCAAACTTGCGCAATAATAGATGTCGATCGTCCATACATCCGCACTGGTGACAGGGCAACAGTAGCCTTCCGCTTCGTCCAGCGGCCCGAGTATCTTGCTCCTGGCGATAGGCTGCTATTCCGCGAGGGCAGGACCAAGGGGCTTGGCATCGTAAAATCGGTAGGATACGACCCGAGCAAGCCATTATATCCTCACGGGGATGTTGATAACAGTAGTGGTGGCGGGGTAGCTGGTGGTGGTAACGAGGAGGAGACACCTGCCAATGGCCAGGAAGTCAGTGTAGGGGCGTGAGGAGATGACCTAACGATATAGCAATGCTCTTACGGCTGGTTCGGCATTTTTGGTTGTTGTTTTTGTTGTTATTTAAGGAAAGTTGATTACGACAGTCAACAACTTGCTGTCGAAACATTGATAACACCAGATTTGGGAAGAGGCTGTACGATTGGTTTTGAGCGTTTTTGGTTTTGTTTTCTTTTGTGAGGGTAATCAATTGGAGATGGCGATACCAGGTAGTATATATTTTGGGGGGGCACCAACGCCTCGGACCATGATTTAAACACTCGTTTTCTTTGCCTTCCTTCTATAGTATCTATCTTCGCCATTACAATGGGGTGTACAACCGAGCCCTTCGCCGCCAGTTCAGGTCTCAACATACGCGCCTCTTTGTCCAGAAACTTCGGGCATCTGTCAACTTCGCATGCCACTGTCCCTTTTTCCTTTACTCAGGCTACTGGTACATCACCGTCGCCATCGAGCCACACGCCTTCAAGTTCAATAGAACCGGTGAGCATATAAGTGACATATTCATGAGACATCGTCATCATCGCACGCTCGGTTTCCCCTTTCAGACGTCTTGAGTGTGGGTCCAACTTACTGGTGAATCAAAACGACAGCAGCGCCTCCTGACTATTACAAGGGATGGTCCAATGGAAGCCGCATCCAGTCTACCCTCCTGAATGTAGCATGTTAAACTACCTTTTTCCAATTCTTTACACGGTTGTATCTTCGATTCGGATTGCTTAATGGCGGAGTAAACAAGTAGCCCAGATGTAGTTTCACCCTGCCACCTCCAGTACATTATGCAGCATACCTTATTTCACTCGTATTACCACTCAAATGGCGCGCGCAACCCTTTGTCCATGATCCTTGCGGCTGTTTTCCTTGCCCCCTCGATCATTCGCTCATTAGGACCACCATCAATTCTGGGATACAAAGCCTCCATCGGGACGTCTCGTGCGGTAATCTCAAACTCCTCTTTGGTGCCAACCTTTTGCGTCTCGACGATGCTGCCAGCTCCATACTGAGGCTCTCGCAATACACGCATGATAACTCCAGCGCACTCGCGGGAAGAGAGGGATACATCTTCCTCTGTGACCTTTCTGTTCCACTCAGGTTCAAAGATGGGCGTCTTCATTGTGTTATCTTTTGTCAGAATTACCCCAGTGAGAACAACGTCAACGGATCACTTACCAAGACTGCCCCTGGACACACAGCGGAGTATCCGATCCCACATATATCTTTAAGCCCTCCCATCGACTTGATAAAACTGACGAGTCCTGCTTTGCTCGACATATAGAGCGGCGTCTCGAAGGAGTGAACATAAGCCCCAATGCTGGCTACTGCCACGTAGTTGCCACTGATTTCCTTGTTTTGCGTCCAGTAGTCAGTGGCAATCTGGGCCAAACGAATAGGAGCTACTTGATTAACGGCTATTATCCTGTATTGGCCAAGCGCCGCGTCCGCGGGGTCCTCTGAGTGGTCCGAGATGCCCGGGGGGAACCAGAAGTTGCTTGAAGGCGGTTCGTAGATGCCTGCGATAGAAGCAACGATATCTACTCGTCCAAAGTTCTGCAGGGCCGTGTCCCAGAGAAGCTGAAGTTGTGCCCAGTTTGTGACATCGGTTCGCTGAAAGAATGCGGACGGCCCTGCCGATGGGCTTGGAGGGCCGCGATACTTCGCCAACGTTTCCTCGGCCTCTGGTCGCAACCTCAAATCAGCCATAATCACAGAACATCCTGCCTCAAGCAAGAGCTGTGTGAGTCCATGGCCGATACCTGAGCCGGCACCGGTTACGATGGCTACCTTGCCCTTCACTTCGTAGACAGACATTACAATTGGAAGAAATTCAAAAGCTTGCAAACAGTCAAGAAACTGTTGATGTGCAGATGCGGCTAACCTATGGGTATTTATATCTTGCAACATGAGACGTGGCTGTTCGTGGGGTGCTGAAGAACCAGGACCCATGCATTTGCCTATTTGGTACTTATCGTGCCGCAGGACCCTCTTGGAACCCTGGATCTTCTTTAAACGGTAAAGTGTTCAGTGTAGTCCAGTTGCGCCATTACTTTCGCTTAGTTACTACTGACAACCAACAGCTACCACCTGCTTGATGTACATTAGTCTACTTAGATGAAAGACAAGTTAGAGAGTTACAGCAGAACAAAAAAGCCCCAGTTGGAGCTTATCTTTGACATCTTATATAGAGAATTTCTCGACTATTGTTTTTGATCCTTCTTATATCGTGACAGGAGGGGGGAAAACAGCCGATGGCCATCTACTCTGTAATTTTAGATGTATTCGTACTTCAACTTTGATCAACCCTATTATGCTAGACAATTTATCTCCACAAAATCCTTTAGCATCCCCAGGGAGCCATGAACTCGGCCGCTGGTTGGCTCAGAATAGCTTGGCAAAACTGTTGATTGGTTTGACTTTTACGAATGATCCGACTACCAACTGCAAGTTTCAGGAGAAATATGTACGACTGAGAGCGAGCCGTAGGTGATTTTCGTCTCCCAGTACAACCTAGGTACAAGAAACCTTTTCCGGGGAACAAAACTGAAAGTTTTAGAAGCATATATCTGGTGTTGACAGATGTTCTGCCAATTGAGTCGATAATTGTCTTATCACAACCTTCAGTATGTAAAAAATAATTATGGTGAAGAAAGGCTGACTGCAGTATAGCCAGTAGGCCATGGTAAGAGAAGAGAGACATAAAACTGAGAATAGAAAGCTTAGTTATGCGTCTTGTAACGGAAAGTGAGGGAATTTAAGCACGTCCATGAGCTTGCATCGGAATGTCTCTGCCCGATATTAACTACCAGAACCAGCTCATGTTTCCAGCCCAGCTCTGCATTAAACCGACTGAAACCTAGCGTTGGGCCTCGATATCACGTCGCAGCCAACAAACACGGCGATGATACTGTTTACTTCTTCAATTAGTTTGCTGAGAGTTGTTCGAATGCTTGTGCACTTCTTGCCTGGGTGTTAAGAACCTCGCAATAGACTTTGAATGAGAAATACAGCGATTTCATTGAGGCTTGGACGCGCCGTACCCTTTTTCACCCTGCAGCTAATGAAATACACACTGCTAAGATAATTAGCTTACAACTTACTGTGATAGACAGAGAACAGTTGCCAACTCAGGTGTTGGTTCACAGTTCTATCTCGTAATAAATATTGTGCTTGCTTGCCAGACTTCATACAACAGTTGCCCCCTTTCAATAACACGAGAGATATGAACATAATGATACCATGACCTATTCATCTCCCTTTGGGAAGAGAAGAATCACAACTAGGCTCGCTACTAAACATCCTTGTAAAGGCCTCCAATAAGCAATGACCGGTCCTGTGAAGCGTACTTGGCTTCATACATGTTGTTCTTGCGATCGTACCAGTCCATCACATTGGTCAGACGACCTTCTCCATCAATGAATTCTACATCGTCACTTGGTCGGAGAAAGTATGTAACAGAGTATCGGTCGACGTCTGGTAGTGGTAAAACTCGATGCACCGCTGACTTCAGCCGATCCCGTGTGAGAAACCGCAGCACATCTGCCACGTTGACAACAGCGCATCCCGGCCGCGGCTCGACATATTGCCACTCAAGAGGTCTGTCTTCGTTTACTTCTGTATCTTTAGCGACAGCGTTGTGATTGTCACTTTCGTCTGAGCTAGAATCCATGTTCAAGCCGCTATTGAAACCGTTCGTGTGGTTTTGGGACAATGATGAAGTAGAGGTAGGTGTAGCAGCAGGGTCTGACAGCACCTGTAGACCCCACTGCGGCGCAAACACGAGCGTCAGCGTACCATAGTCGGTATGCACATTATGTCCCGCATGACCACCGGTTGGGTCCATGGGGATGTAGTGCAGGAATGCCAGTGCACTTTTGGAGGGACAATCACTGCGGTGGAAGTGATTGAGACTTTGTGGCCCTTGTAGACCCAAGGCGTTCGAGATACGATCCAGGAGGACTCTTGTGATGTAGTGGCATTGGTTCTGGAAAGCAGAAAAGGTCTGATAGTTTTCTTCAACCACTGGCGGCAAGCCCCATCGCCCGGCCAGCTCAAAGCTGCCCGTCTAAGTAATGTCAGAGGTGGGAGAGAACTGCATTACGATTTCAAACTTACCTTTAGGACTTCCCAGCCGTCCCGGCCTCCGTGGGTACCGGCTTGTGAGCCAATTGGCTTGTAACTATAATTATTACTCTGTCAGAGGGGTTGTGTGTAGAAATACTGGGTTTCATCCTACCCATGAGAGGCCATGCTAATGGCCAATTCTTTGCGTTTGGCAGCGGTCGGCTGGGCGAACCAGTCTTTCATGACAGAGTTTAATTTCTCGAGATTGTTGAGCATCGTGGCCGAGTACTGGTCCGAAATGTCAAGATAGAAAAAACCGACATTTTCACAGGCCGAAATTATTTTACTGATTGTCTCTGGGTCGCGATCCAGTACCTTGGAGAAAACAACAGTGTCAAGGTTTGCTACTGGCTCGTAAGGCGCAGTGGCCCCCACCATCTTCTTCGAGCCAGACACGGTCATCTTAGAGGAGAAGTGTAAGGATGTGATGAATATGTGTGTGTGTGTGTGAGCTTAGTGACAGAGCAATGAGAGAAAGTACAGCAAATGGAGGAATCTTATAGATAATATATTCTTAGACGAAGGTAGGCAGAAGCGGAAGGATGCCACAAGACTCGGCGATAGATTCACGTAACCTAAGGTATGTAGCATGGATTCAGCTAGATGTACCAAATAGTTAAGTCTGGCCTCTGTCAAGAATGTACTCCATCGAAGGAGCCAATAGTTCACTTTTTCACAACAAAATGCACACTTGAAACCGGGAGAACTTTAGAATCCTTACTTACACGAGCTGAAAAGTTGGTTGCATACCCAACGGTGCAGGCAGTTCAGGGCGTAGGGCTAATGCAAAGAGCACCTCTTACGGGTAAACTAAAGACACGCCTTGAGATGAACACTGCAGTGTCTGCCAAATGCCTTTAGAAAATCCTTCACCAAAAGTACCTCGTCGACAGCATCTTAAATGTACACCTTTTCGCCCTGCCTTTTCGGTATTCCAAGGTACGGCTCACAGTCATGTTTTGAGCTGTTGTACCCTCCATCCGTGTAGTACTCACTTGGATGTTACTTGAAATGGAAGGTGGGAGGGGGCGTCTCAAAATGGTCGTCAGCTTCTGTATGCAGGTTTTCGGACTCTGATACTTCTCAACGATCGAAACACATATCTGTATTGCCCAAGTAACTTGTGATGTAACATTGTGTTCTCAGAGATAAGAGTCTTGTCCCGAATAAGGCCGACGAGTATAGCCTCCGAGGTTGAATCTTGATCTGGAATGTGTCTATGTGGGTTGTCTCATTGGGTTGTCAGCTTACGTATTTCGATGCAACGAAGTTTGTAGCCCGCTGTACCTTCCAAGACACATGCGGCTGACCCGAGCGGCTACCGGGTCCGACAGCCGACAGGACAACTTCATACTTGTCGTGATGTTTAACACGCTCAGCTCTGATTCTCTAAAATGAAACCAAAAACGGCATGTGCTAGCGGAATCTGGCGAGATCTCGGCGCTAAGACAAATTTCAAGTTGAGGGGATTGTCAGCGTCACATCCAGTCGAGAACCTTTACCGGGCGAAGTGGTGGAGTGAAGCTAAAATGTAATATTGGATGCATCTCAAAGGGATGGCACAGAGTTATTGGCAACTTCGGACTCGTATACTGTATCCCTATCACTGAAACATTCTGTCGAGTTGCTCATCATAGGGTTGCCACCATGCAGGTAAGCCACTACGGAAACTAGGCAGGCAGGCAACACGACGAGGCAGAACCCAAGAGCTAGATTGCAACATACCTCGTGACCTAGTTCTGCTTTTGAAACCCAAAGGACCGCATGTATGTTGTAATAGTTACCGAGACGTACTGAAGTCAATAACTTTTGAATTTTAAGTTGCCAAACCATCTTAAAAAACTTTTCCCGCTGCTCACACTTATTCTTGTTCACTGGAATAGCCCAGGTTGTTAACACTGTGTTCAACATGCTTGATCTTCAATATTCCGACGATTCGAGCGGTATGAACAACTTCGATTGTCTCGTAACAGCACTGAGAGATGCGCTTGGCTCTTCAGGTCTGACATGCGACGACGTCAACCTTGATCTGCTCAAGGACCTTATGAAGAACTACGAAAGCAACGAGAAAGAATGGATTAGCTTCGCCCTTGCGGATTCGAACAGGGATTACACTCGAAACTTGGTGGATGAAGGAAATGGCAAATGCAATCTGGTGAGCCTCCTGTCTATCCCACCAGAAACGAGTTATTCCTAACGTAATTGTAGCTTGTTCTCGTCTGGACCCCCGGGAAAGGCAGCCCAATCCACAGTCACAGCAAGGCTCACTGTCTGATGAAGATTCTGAAGGGCCAGCTAACCGAGACACGATACGATTTTCCACCGTCCCAGGAGAAGTCGAACAACCCCACAAGCTCAGACGCCGGAAGGAGTATGAAGCTCATAAAGGAGTCAACTTATATCAGGGATGATGTGGCTTACATGAGTGACGACCTTGGTGTGCATCAGATGTGGAACAAGAGCGATGAGTTTGCGGTATCTTTGCATCTTTATACGCCTCCCAATATCGTACGGGATGGTTGCTATATCTTTGATGCCGAGACGGGAAAAGGTACTCTGTCGAAGAACTGCGAGTATTACTCGATTCGGGGAAATAGGCTCAAAGGGCGATCGCGTGAAAGTACCCAACGTGAAATCCCATCGTTACTTTGATAGACTTCAAATTATGCAATCAGTCATATCATTTTTATCAAACTGAGTAGCTATGTGATGCCTTGCTTACCACTGGACAAATGTCATGTTGAGCACATGTAATAGGCTAATTTATCACGAAAATCAAACTTTGCGGTGGCGGGGCTAATAATGCTTTGGGTGCCTAAAGTGGCTATGGGTTTTCACGATGCAGTCTTCATCAAAAGAACGTCGCCTCTGTATCAATCAATAGGTAATCGGAATGAATTAATTACACGTATATATATGGCTTATTCTCATATTGTTCTAATATTCAGTCTTCTTTCTTTTCTTCAGCAGGCCAACTGCCCCTAAAGTCGCAGCCGTCATTGTAGTCCCCAAAAGTATGATGAAAGAGCGCCATTTACCAGCCCCATATCCAGGCTGCACTCCTATATGTTCACTATTTTGCAGCACAGCAGCAGCTATGTATCCGGAAGCAACGCCTATGACACCTCGAGTGAATAGCAGGATGCCAGAAACGAAAAGCTCCTCGGCCGGGCGGTTAGGGTCATCCACAACAATGGCAGCCATGTGGCTGCGCAGCACCATGAAGCTGAAGGCAAAGGCACCAAAGAGTATGGACGTAACAACCATATTCCAGTAATACCTTCCCAAACCCCACACAACAAAAACAGCAAAGCTGCTCACTAGAGTACTCAACAGCATAGGTATCAGGGGTCCAATGGCATCTCTAATGAATCAGTTAGTAAGCAGAACAGCAACGACAACCTGTGTAGTCGGTCTGACTTACGTTAAGGCTCCGATTGATATTTGACCAATGATGCCAAATAATGACAGAAACGTAACCAGCAAGGCGCCCTGTTCCGGCGAGACACCAAGGTCGGTGGCATAGCTTGGGAGATAGTTGGCAGGAAGATTGTTGGCTAGGCTCTGAAGAGTCATGGAGAAGACAAAAAGCCAGAACACCGGCTTCTTGAACAACCTCAACGTCGAGGACGGCTGTCGTGATGCTGCCGCTGCTGCCTGTGCTTTAATGTCTCGCCGGGAGCGGACGCATAGAATGCCAAGAGAGATGATGACAGCCGTGAACACAGCCCATCCTATGAGAGTTGCGCGGGGACCAAAGCGCTTTAAAAGTACAGAGAATATGGGTGAAAGGCCAGCTGCAGCAATGTTTGGCGCTCCGAAGCTAGGTACTTAATGTTAGCTGATCTTTGCTTTCGCGGTTACGTCTGTGGAGCTTACAAGATACCGTTGGCAAGGCCACGCCGTTTGTGAAACCACTCATCCACAAAGGTCAAGCATGGTGCAAATAGGAGACCACTGGAGAGCCCATACATGAGCCCTTGTGTCATGATGACTTGAACTGCCTTTGGCAATTGTCAGTCTATTTATCTTTGATGTAAAATGCGAATCACTAACCGACGTCGAGAAAGCGGCACCGATAGAGGACGCTACGACGAGGACCATGCCGCTCCACATCATGTAAAGCCTGTATTGGGATGAGGTACCAATGATTTTAAGAAGAAATGGCGGCAGTGTTTGCAAGAGACCCTTAGAAAAATAAGCTGTCGAGGTTTGCTTTGATGGAAGTGTAGCACTTACAACCACTAGCAGACCCGTGGAGGCGACCAACTGGTTCCCTTCTAAAGGCGGTGTCTTGAAGTAGTACTCTCGAAAAACGCCTTGTGTAGCACCAAAACCTACAATAATCATCAGCTGAGTGATGCGGTAGGCGAGAAAACCTGCCGCTGGTTTAGTCTCCTACTTACCCCAAGTGGCCATAGCTATAACGGAAACAGCAACAAGGCTTGTCCAAGCGGCTCTTCCACGATCGCGTGGCAGAAGATGTTCGTCTTCATGGACATGATCTTCACTTTCGAAAGGAGGGCGGCTGGCAACAGCAGGTGTTACGTCCACTGCCTTCTCATTGGGCACCGGCCCTGGCTGAATGCCTGGTATCGGGTTCATTGCGATGATGTGGGAAATCTGTGATTCAGGAACAAAAGCGCGTACAAGGAGGAGAAAATTGGAAAAGTTGACGGTCGTCTCAAATGATAGACATTTGGGCCGTAGGCTACCGGACTAAGCTTGACTGAATGAATGTAAGTAGGGGGCGGTGCGTTGTAGGGTACGTAAGCGGGCACTTTTGCATACATGAAAGAAGTGACCAGCCCGGATGTCATATCCTTGAGCCCCAAGACAGTAAGGCATGTTTGCCAACCGCTCCATTGGTCTGAAGGCCCCTTTTCGCCTAATATGTTTGTTGTTAGACCGACGCATTCAGTCTGATCAATAGGAACCTTCCCCCTTCGATAAGCATCACTACGTCTCTATTGGGTGGCTTGCATTGTGGGCACCAAGGAACTTATCTTACTGGCTGTACCTGGCGGGAACTAGAACGGTGCGTTAGGGAGGTGGTTAAGCGAACGCCCTAGAGCAACTGCTAAGCCCGGCGCAATCCGAGACGTTTGACTCACCCGCAGCCATCCCGCGAACTATATACAGGGGTTGATGATCAAGTAGAGCTAGGTATTCTTTTGGAGCGGAAGTCGGGAATCTGGTCGGTGAGCGGGTGTCGGTTCTCAGGGGTTTTGCTGAGCTCCGGCTGGTGTCGCTTGCATAGCAGCACCACAACTTGCACATTCAAAAGTTCCAACACATTCTTAGCTCCTGCAGGAGACGTAAAGCAATTTCTTACCACCTTGTTCGGACTTTTACTGTGAAGTGTTTGAATCCTTCTTCGTGTAATCTCTTCTCCGATAGGTCAGAGATACGACATGGATCAACATAGGGTTGAACTGAGAGTTGATAAGGCAACAAATACGATTTACCGCAACACTTGATGTGGCTCTACCTGACAAGAATTTGGTGTGTGCTACCTCAAGACTTTCACTTGAGAGTATACTATTTGCCTATTCGTATTCGGTAGGAAGAGCATGCAGCTGCACGGGTGCGCCTTTAGCAGGAAGTGTCCCCTATACTTCAGGATTATCAGGACCCAAACCTCCAATCAGATGAGGCTTCAAGTTCATCGGTAAATGTAGCGTCTTGTAAGGGATAAATATTAGGACTTGATCTACGTATCCCCATACTCCGTTCTGTCTAGTCATGTGTAACAGTCTGTTATCTCCCAGAGTTTCAAACCGGATAGTTCATTGCTCCGTGATGAGAATGCCATTGGAAAAGTAAGGGAATATATTCAATTTGCTGAACATTTAAATGCCCGTCTTACTTTTCTCACAATTAAAGATGCTTTCTGTCTCATTGCAACATCGGCGCGTTCTTCTGCCCCTCGCGCTCGTGGGGGTTGAGAAGCCGCAATCAACGCCACACCGAGCTGAGACGGTCAAAGCCGAGTATGCTTGCCGTGATGCGTCAATTAGCTGCCTAGCGAGGGATTACTTTAGCCGAAGGGTTTTGAAGCCGCCTGCAATCCTTTTTGCGTCCTTCTTTTCTGTTTGGGCCTCGTAAGGCGCTAGCTCTTTACTCTTGGAGCATTTGCCGTCCGCCTCTTGCAGATTGCTGACCTACAACATGGCCACTCCGGGGTGCTCGTCCCGGCTGGGCCCTGGTCCAGAACGTTGCTTTCAAATACCCGCAGTAGCTCCGCTGTGATGGTTGTCACTGGGGTACCTCGGGGCGGGCCGATAATGATTCTGCCTGCCAAGAACGGCAATCTCTCCGGGTTGACGATGCAGATATGGCGGGGTAGCGTAGGGTCACGAGTGAGAGGAGATAGGGCTGAAATGCAAAACAAAGGCAATATTAAAGTAGGCAAGTAGTGTTATGGCAGGAGAAGGCAAGTGCCACGCGAAGCATAAACACGGACAGATATTTGCAGGAAGCCTCCTGTAGTCACCTGGCTACTGGCGCGTCTGACTTTCACCCCAGTCGAACATTGGTTGTAGAAACACCGTTGCGAGTTCGTAGCGGGAAATGATGACCAAAGCTGACGGTATCAATTGGGGCGCAGAGCGAGAGGAGAACGGCGCCGGCTTGGGGATATTTTTCACCTAGTCATCATGCGGGTGAGCATAGCCGCAGACTTTATCCGCTGGGGTCGTCACTTGAGATTGGTTCATGAAGACCGTTCCCATATCAACGTCTGTCATCCCACCACTAAGGTAGTTCTGAAATGGCCCGCGTTCCATCGGCTTTGAAAGGCAAATCATTAGGTTCAGCCATGTGAGGTAGGACGGTTTTCCGGTAGTGTTACAGAAGCCCTTCTCGCCAATCCGGCTTGACCCAGGGTTAGTACCGGCCCCGTCGTCTCTGTAACCAATGACTTCGACCGACAGCTGTGAAACTTTTCCAGCAGAGAGGACTACATTGTTTTCAACCCAGGGCGTCTTCAGAAATAGCGGCAGGTCGGCGGTCATTTATCTTGCACAGTTATGAGCCACATCTTTCTATAAGCCAGAGGAAAAACGCAACTTATCTCGCTTTGAGCCTGGTTGTTAATCGTCTGTCCATGTAGACCATTTTCAAAGAACGGTAACTTCAAGAGACGCAAAGCCGCTTGTTGGTGGGTGTAAATTGTTGTATAAACTTGTAGGACACTGCATGACCGCCAATGTATAGAGATGAGAGCTTTACATGATGCCGTGAGTTTCAGATCACCATACCTATCTTATTACTGTAATTGAAAAGTGTGTGGGAGCAATACGCAGCTGCTTGAGTCACCTTTTTCCCAGTTGAGCAGCCACGAGGAGGCAGAAGATGGTACACCTTCTATTAATGTAATTAACCATGACTCTGTCCACAAAAACTGTACTGCCCCTGCCCCTGCCCGATACCACTTATTCAAGTTGCTCTTACCTCTTTTTCTATTAATTGTCATCACAAGAGCAGGAGGGGCCTTGCTGAATATCATTTCGTAATCAAAGGGTGCCGCCGAACACCCAACCTCTGCATCTTTGTTGACACCGTCTTCCATCCTACAACAACACTTTCTACAAGCTATTGGGTTTTCCAGAACTGCTCAGACTTTTAAGAATTCAAATTTTCCACTAATCATCACTTAAAAGTAACAATCATTCTTTCTTTCTTTTTCCCACACGTGAACGGCTACTCCCAAGCCCTTCAACTTCCATTCCAGCATGGATAAGGGCTACTTTAACGAGTACCAACAACCCTCCGTTTCTCATCAACGATCTTCCTCTCAATCAAGCAGCAACGACGACAAATTATCGCTGCTTGATAAATTAGAAAGTTCATCAGCAGCAAAGGCCCAAACATCCAGCGGAGGAGTAAGCACGTAGAGCGAATACTCCAGCTCCACGCCCTCAAAACGCCCGATCAGCTCGAACGCGGGGTCTCAGGTCAAGCCTTTTGCGAAAAGGTCAAGTGGATTTCGCCGCCTCCATACAAAAGGGAAGAGAAAAGTGAAATATATTCCTTATGTCTCTCCTGCTTCTGCGGACAGTAGCAACGGTGAGGCTATCGACGCCTGCGCACAAGACCTACAGCGAACCCTAGACATATTCAAGAAGAAGTACGAGGAACTCAGGCTTGAGTCACTGCGCTTCGTTAAAGACAACATACTATATGGTACCCAGATCAAATCGAAAGGGGGATTGACGAAAATCACTTATTCAGACATGGAAGTACAACAGGTATGGCTATTCAAGGACAAGCTCGAACGTATCACTGCCGAGTCGGTAGAGTCATTTGCGAACCAGCCTATCAATGCTTGGAGCGCTCAGGTTCAACTCACTGGCGACCCTCAGCAGCCCCGGGGTTTCCAGGGATGGGAAAATCTCAGGGCCCCGAACGTTGAATCCTCGGCAGAAGAAGAGGAGGAAGCTGCCAGACGTACACTAATACAGAATGCGCCGTTTCAAGATGTGCAACTTGTCCCAGTAAACCTTATGCCAATCCGAGACCCACCAGTCAGATACTGGAGCGAGTACTTTGACAGATTACCGGAGAACATCAGAAGGATTGTGCATAGCATCCGCTGGGAGCCTGAACATTACCAACTACTACAGAGCTTGGATCCTCGAGGGATGTTTGAGGAAGATGAGTCACAACGGTACCCATTACGTCCTAGGCGGCAGGACCGAAGAACAAGGAGACGGATGATGAGGCTCCTACGGGACGTTGAAGTAAGAGAGCCAACTGGAACATCCCGAAGAGGGAATAGCAGCTAACAGAGACATCAGCGGCACCTCGGACAGAGAGAATGGTATGCGTTTTGTCTTGCCATCAGGGCGTACAGCGAAGGCCAAATCGAATATCGGGACTTCATGGCCCTCATGTGGTTTCTTCTGGGACCTGATACTCGTTCTTAGCACGAATTAGAGAGGATTAATCCAACCCGCCAGACAGTATGGAACGTTCGTCGGCGAAGGCAATGGTTATCGTGGGTGGCTTTAAGAGATCAACTTGGTGATGACAATGGTCACCAGCATCTTGATTAAGGCGGATGAGAAGGTGGTCTAGTAGAAGAGGTTACAATTAGCGAGTGATGTTGCCGGCAGCGTGTAGATTTAAGGATCAGACAACAGCGTTGCTCCGTTCAGAGTCGGTTGATGATGTGCGGCGTAAGACGTTGAGCAAGTACATCGTGGTCAGGTGTCTCGGAGATGACGAGGGACACAATAATGAATAGCGGCTCCCGTAGACAGACCAGAGAGGTATCAACACAATGGGCAGAAAAGTTGCGACGGCTTCAAAGCTTGGGAAATGAAGTTTGACAAAGGTTGGTGGTCTGTGAGAAGTCCGGGGACGGCCCATAGATGAGGACAGACTGGTGGAGGCAAATTGGATGGAGCAGGTTTCTAGTGGCTGGCTAAGCGAAGGTTCCCCCTAAAATGCGCCGTTGCTAAGAAATTTGGGTAGCAAACCAGTAGAGCAGCACGGCATCTCTAGACCGGGGCGTATGTGCGAGTTTGAGTTGTCACAGCGGCCCCGCGCGCGAGGGGCTATCTATCCCCAGTAATCACATCGGCCACAGGCCCTCGCAGATGTAGATGGGGGGGAGCCGCCATAGGTATCCACTAGGCGGCCAGCCGACCCTTGGAGCTGTGGATTAGTGGATGGACAGGCTGAAAGCTGATGGACTCAGCCAAAAAGCATCAGCACAGGACAGTAGCCAACAGCAGTGCGGCAGCCAGCAGCAAAGCAAAGGTCCTCCCCCACCCGCCTTTGGACATGACACACGGATGGCCAATCACAGACCCACAAAGGGGCAACGGCATCGTCATGTCAAACGCGAAAAGTGTTTCGTTTTAGCCCCTTCGTCCTCTTGTTAGCCCTCTGTCACCTACCATTTGCCTCCTCCTCCATGCTCTCCATGTGCTCTCCCATGCTAGCACCTTGGACCTTGACACGAGGCCTCGAAAACATGGCCCAGCAATGGCCGCCGACTGGTCCGGTCGGATGCTGCCACCTTTCTGGGTAGTTCGTTTGATGGCGTCGAAAACCTGCACCTGTCAGATGGCGATATGGCGTTTGCACGGAGGTGCGCGAGCACGGTTGGCCATTGGAGAGAATTGGCAAGCCAGGCTACAGGTCCATGGGCCTGCTGTTGGCCGTGAAGCAATGACCGTGTTGATTATCATCTTGATTGGGATCTTCCGGGAAAAGAAAGATGGGCTTGATGATGTCTGTGGTTAGCCAGGAGGCAAAGGGGCCAGCAGGTTTGTGTGCATTTACATACGGTACCATCCACATCCACATCCACATTTACTTATACTTACATCTACGGGTGTATGCCTCCCTGTCTATCGCTGTCCTCTCTCTCCCTCTCTGTCTCTCTCTCTGTCTCCTTCTCCCTTTATCTCACTGTCTCTCTTGCTTATTCTGTGTCCAGTCAGGCAAGTTCTGGGTTGGAAAGTCAAAAAAAACGATCACAGCATCGTTGTTTGGGTGCCATTCATCAGCGGACGGCAGCATCCCGTTTCACCACATCACATCAGATCAGCAACGTTTGATCGTTGTTTTTCTTCAGTTCCCTTACCTTCTCCCTACCTTTCGTCTCTGGTTGTCATTCTGTCCCCCCTTGCTCAATCCCCCACCGGACCGACGGCCGGCACACAAAACGCATCTGCCCGTTGGTGCCACCACGCATTGCATTGTCGAGACCTTGACCCTCTTGGCCCTGGCCTGACAGCTCTGTGTGTGTGTGTGTGTATGGGTGGCCTTTTTTCGGACAAACGCCATCCGTCTGGTCAAGCAGGCACTGACGTTGGTTGAATATCCAAGATTTACGCTTCACAAGAAAAAAGGAAGGACTTGGCTTGCAAACCGCGCCTCTTCCTTCTCGCCCGTTTAGATCTGGGTGCCTACTTCTTATTTCTGGTGCAGCTTTCTTGTCATTTGCGTAGGCGTAAGCGCAGCCTCTGCCGCTACCGCTAGTCCCTCGGCGCACATCAGGATCAGCACCTTCACAATCAAGAAAATCAACCTTTACCTTCATCCCTTCTATCAGCTGGACGAGCATTCGGCCCGTTGCTCTCGTCCCTTTTTTTCCCCCGCAGGCGGCCAATTACATATTTACATATATGTTTCTCATCTCTTCGAGCCGTACAAACGAAGCCTTTCACCAACTCTCGTTGTCTCGAATGCGCTGCATCAAAAGAAACTACTACTCCAATTATCCCGAGATACTTCAGCCAACGCCTTGACGACATTGCCACCCAAAAAAAGGATTAAAAGAATTGCACAGTCGCTACTGCCGCACTGCATCTCTGTCATCACTTCCTTGGCCTTTTTTCCTTCTCTTATTTTACACTTGTCTTCCCGCCCTTCTTCAACCCGGCTGTCCGGTCGTCCCAACTTCTAATACCCTCCCTTGACATACTTGCCTGGTCCCCCGGTCCCGCATTGACCGTGGTTCGTCCCCCAGCCGATCGTGCCGTCATTCCCAGCAGCCTCTGACACGCGTGAGGTTTCGGCCTTCGTGCCTTTGGTTGCCCTGTCGCGCTTGAGCTGCCACCGTGCTGCTGTCATCTTCTGGACCCCAAAAGTCAACCGCCTCCCAGCCAGCCGAATCCTGGCCTGTCAAGCTTTGATTCAAACAACCCTCTTCCTGGCCGCTTCGTCGGTTCTTCGCGACGAGTCGACCTCGTCATCGCGCATTTCTTTTTTCTTTTTCTTCACCAACCAAGTAAATCGACAACAAAACATTGAGACAGGAAATCTTCCAAGATAGCGGGTCTATTTCAATCGCTACTTTACCGAAGGCGATCGCGCCTGAGGACCCTCGCCAGTTACGAACGACGACGATAGCGGCGTAAACACCATACTAGCACACCCACGAGCGACATGACGACCTCAAAACGTGACGGGCCTCACCATCGCTGGGTCCGACTTTTGTTCCTCGCGTCAACGTCAACAGCAGCAATCATCAGCGTTGGGGGCACTTCGCTCACTCTGTCCAACTTTCAGCTCATCACCCAACTAAGCGTGCCGCTCGGCTGTCTTTTGACTTACAACAATCCCATTCAAGGATGCACAGCGAGCGACTTCGCCAGCGGCGCCATCTGCTCCAAGTCATGTATACTCGGCCTGGCCCGCATGCAAGATAATTTGAGGGACACTTGTCAGTCGTCTCAAGTGCCCGTCAACACTTTACTAGGCCAGGCTCTGGCTGGAAACCTCGTCAACCTTTTGTGCCCAAACACGAAGCAGACGTCAGCAGCGCCGACCCTGAAGCCGACTTCTACGGTAATTGTGGTGCCGCCTGTGACTACTGTCATCCCACCAGTGCCGCCGCCGCCACCGCCGCCGCCAGCAACGACTACTCCAAAAGTTATTCCTCCACCGGTAACAACACCGGCACCTGTCCCACCGCCAAGCCAGCCTCCCGTTCTTCCTCCTCCGAGCACTATCGTGCCACCTCTTTCTCAGCCGCCGCCGCCGCCGTTACCTCCACCAGCTCCTGTGCCGACCACTATTGCAACGTCCACCACAACCAACGACGCGGCGCCGCAGACCACCTCGGCTGAGACAGCGAAGCCTCCGATCAACCCTCTGGACGCCTTACTTTTGAACGATGGAACGGACAGGAAGTCAAAGATCGAGAGATGGCTACTTTACTCTTTGTGCGTCCTGTCGGTTCTTATTGGCGCCTGGGCATCGTAGCTGGCCCTAGTTGCCAGCGAGTTTTTAATAATGCCTCGTTCGATGTTTGGGTTTAGCCCTCGAACTTTCTTCCGTCATAGACGGAGCATACAACACATCTTCAACGACCGAAGATACTACAGCATTGCACTATACCAATCCTAGAAAGAGATGGACACAAACGGCTCAATCGAGCTACCTATTGGACTAACAACTAATATGTAACATAACGAATTTCCTTTGTCCGCATTACAGAGGCGTTGGGCGATACCCTCGTAGGGGAGGGGAGGGGAGCGATTGACGAAGAAGCGAGATGTTGACCACAACCTACACAGTGGATTATGACCTTCCACCAGGACCTCTCATCACGATGCCTGCTATCACTAGGACCATGTAACATTAGATACCACACCGCATTGCTCGGGCATACATAGACGGAGCAAATATGACACCCATCATGAGTTTTACCCACTGATTAGACTTGTCGTTTAAAATCCTATACGCGAATGGATGAAAATTGAGCCGTCTGAGGAGCACAACGTCTCTTTCCTAGATGTTCGCATTCCTCGGGGATTCGAACAGACCATTGCCGCCGCCACCATACCCTGAGCCTCAAGGGCCTTCGCATGACCCCAGGTCACCCCAGACAAGGGTCCCCTCCCGCTCCCGGCACCGGGCGCCGCCACAACCGAGGGGATACCCCGGCTCCCCCCCCCCCCCCCCCATGAACCTGTTCCCGTGCCGCCTCTCTCACAATGTGAGTGGTCAGACAGCCGCATCCGGTATCTGGTTCATGCGTGCGGGGATCTGCTAAACCGTGCCGTCGGGAAGGCGTGCTTCCTGGTCTGGGCTGTTCTGCGTGTAATTTTGTAAAAGGGGGGAACCCATGCGGCGCCGCCCCTGGTCAATGGGGGAAAAAAAAGTCTAGATTCTTTGCGGCGTGTGTGGTGTGTGGTCGGGAGGGTTTCCCGGTGTCTATGTTGGCCGCCCTAGGTAGTGCTTGGGTGTTTTTTTGTTCTTGACGATGGATTGTGCTTGTCTGCCACCTGCTGACTTTTTAAATGACGATGTTCAAATTCAAGTTTCAAGATTATCCCTTGCTGTTTCCATTCTTCTCGATTGCAATTCGGCATCCAAGGTCCAAGTACTCCCCCGTTTCTGAATGTTTTATTGCATCCACTGCCACTTCGTCGCAGTTGGAATCTAGAGGAGAGAAATAAGCACAGTTAGAAGCATCAACGTTGTACCTGTAGAATTCGCTGACAGGAAGTAAGTGGCTCACTCGCGATTACACCATTAATGGTCGTCCACGTTGAGGTTTTAAAGTTGTGGCTTTGTGCCGTCAAGTGTCACGGGCAGAAAATTGCAAAAAAGATCACAGCCGCATATTCAACCGCGCATCTTAAGAGTTTCGTGTAAGAAAAACGGTTGCAATTACAAAAAGAGGTTGAAGAAGATTTTAGAGAAAAGCTAATTTTGAATTATAAATCTACCCAAGAACGCCAATATCCGATCACTCCCCGACGCACATCTTCCTGTTACTCAGGTACCTAGCCACAGGTGTTGGAGCAGTCGTGCTTCTCAGCGTTGTACCGGCTGTGGCAATTGCACTGGACGTCCTGGACGGGCCAGCAGGATCCCGTGACGGTTCCCCGGTTCGGGTTGCTCTTGTCGTTGTTGGAGTAGTTGACCTTGAACGACTTGCCCAGGGAGCCGAACTTGCGGTTGATGTAGAAGAGGGCGTTGCCCTTGCGGAGGCCGTCGTTGCACCATTCCGCAGGTTCGTTGCGCTTCCAGTTGTCGAACTGGCCGCAGTCTACTCCGTAGTATTGGTTCACTGCGAGAGTGTTAGAATATGTCGCGTGTGGTATTGTCTGAGTAGGCAGCGGGCTGAGAAGTGAAGCCTAGTTTCACAGCGGCGGGCGACAGGGTAAATACTCACTGGCACTATCCACCAATATCCAAGGGTCTACATGGTCGTCGAAGCAAAAGTCAAGGAAGCATTGTACCCGCTGACAATCGCAGTAGCTGAATCCGCAGTCCCGCTTCTCCAGCTCGAAAGGGAGGTAGTTTGGTGAAGAGACGCTGGCCAAGATTGGAGTTGCCATGAGCAGGCTGGCGAGGAGCGCGGAGGCTGAATGCATCTTGCCTGTTGATCACGAGTGTTTTCCCTAGTATCGTCTGATGTCCTTGAAATGCTGGAATGCAGATCTGCCGGGCGTCTGCATGGGCTAAAGACTAGGTATTTTGTGTAGACGACAACACGGGCTAACAGGCGTTATATACACAAGCCAAGGCTTGCGAATCAACTCAATGCGTCATGAGGTTTTCCCCAAGCCTCGCTATATTCTGCAAAATTATTCTTAGAATTGCGCTTTTGATATTAAAGTTATATTGCACCGCAATGGACCAGTTCGTCTGAACTGGCGGTGCCGGTTTGCCGGCGCTGAGTTGTCACCGGCTAGACATGAGACGAAGCTCAGCGGCCGAGTCATGATGCGAACTCCTCTTCAACCTTCTCAACTACGATTGGTCTGCGGCAAGAAAGATCTGCATCTTGGTCCAGTTTTTTGCTTATATTGCCAAACACGATCGACTGTTAATAGAAATTCACTATAATAATTGATCGACATTTTGCCCTCAAGTAGAGTATTCAACTCAATACTCTTGTTAAGGTTCTCGCTTTCCATCTATTGAATGCCGTTTTAGTGAACAGGACGCCTTGGCGAGTGAGTGTGAAGCACTTATTCGAGATCGAGTCGTTGTGTTCTTCATCACGATCTACACCGTCAAGGTACCTTGAAGACGTGTCACTTGTTGTAAAGTTTGGGTAATTTTGGTTGCCATTGGGAGCTTCGGCTTGTTCAGGTGACTTTTCCTAAGGTAATTTATCTTCATTATAGCTATGTCCAGCCGTAGTTAACGCAACGCCGTCGGGCCCGGTGTGGCGGTGCTTCCGCACGGTAACGGAACTTTGTAGGGACGGAGTTTTTCTTTTTTAGGGTCACCCGTTCTTATCGTTGCGAGTCAGTTTTGATAGCGCTGCGAATCGGTTATATCAACCGCAGTTCGAAGATCGGCGCTCTCGACCACAGCCATTCTTGCACCTCCTAGTGGAGAACTCTCGCTCTCGCTCTTGTCTCCTTAATATATTAAAGCTTGGGATCGACACTCTCACGGCTACACCGGATAATTCCAGTGCGCCCTACAAGGCTCTCGTCGAAGCAGCCCACGCATCAACGAAGTACTCAACGCCGCCGCTACTACGTAGTATTCTAACCAAGCATGTAGAACAGCCAGCCGCAAAACTAGCCCTCTAACCAGGTGGAAGATTTCTTGACAACACAAGACAAGACAGGATGCTACGAAGTAGTTATGTCCCTATCGTCGACTTTTGCAAGTCACTGGGTATAATCCTTATGGTTACGTCCATTGGACAATCGTCAAATAACCTCAAAATTCGCCATTAGTCGAAGATCAGCGGCAAGACCTAGTATCTAAAGCGCTGCCTCAGAGCGGCACAAATCGTGGCATCCTCGAAACAACTTAGTCGCGTGGTACCGAGTTTGATACCTTTAAGCGCCAATTCCAGCCCCTCTTCATCAAAACGGTCAAAAATCCATGTAACGGCGGCACGACCCGAGCGGCTAAACTAGTATGCAACTGCACCTAGTCACAGTTCGAGCCACTGGCGAGACAGATCAGTAGGACCAAACGCATCCGTAGCCATTTATTTTACCGGGATTTTGATTGGGCTTCTGTGGGCAAGGCGCTTGTTGACATAACAGTTGTCAAACGAAACCACGCGGAAGACATGGAAGTGCTTCTACCCACAACGACGAATCTTTGATTAGCACAGGCCGATAGCTTGCAAGCAAAAATCCAGGGCAATCCGAATGAACATCTATTAATGAGCTAACACATCAGTATGGAACATATGGAAACCTGCCGACAGAACTTTGGCCAACCCAAGGACGTGAAGAGCATCCACAATGCTGTCCTGGGCTTCAAGGAGGCGTTCGCCTCACCGACGACACCGCTTCACCATAAAACATAATAATATCGTCTGCTCCCAACCACCATGCACTCTGAACCGGTCAGGCATATGATAAAGCTGTGGAGCCGAGGGCACAATTGAACTATCGACGGTAGGATCGCGATGCCGGTGTTGCCGGCTCTGAAAATGGTGCAAAATGCGGGCACACTGGTATCTCCCAGGTTTGCGCCGGGCTTCCCTACGGCGGCGAAACCTCGCAATTCACACAGCCGCGTGATGAAAATATTGATATTAGCATATTCGGAAAGTTTCATGTCAATTCGTTCCAAGTTGTGTGGTATGAAGTAAGGCTGCATTCATTCTCAATTCGATCGTTTGTAGTTTGCAGTGGAGAACATTCTAAAGACTGTGATGGTACTCAAAGCATCGATTTCGTCTCATTGACCCTTCACTACCGCTTCCTCCCAGCTGCTCGGGGTACCACAGACAGCAATTCCTTTGCCCATGCCGCTGCAGGCCTTATAGTCTAAGTTGGCTTAGTACTCCGTGAAACTCATTTTTCAACTGCGCGAAAATGAAGTGGGGAATTACATCAAAGTAACGTGTAAAATTCTTCATGTATTAGATGTCCGAATCACAGCTCTCACTGCTAAGATTAGATGGGAAAAGGTTCCCTAACTTACTTATGGAGGCTTTATACATTTTATTTCCGTAGAGGTCTAGCTACCACCAGAGGCTGAAAACCCGTATCAGGTAGTATGCCAAGGTCTAACATGCATAGGCCAGTAAACTTCATCCGTGTTCGGGTTAATATAGCAATCTGGTAAGTGATAATAGATCGAGCTTAGATACACGGGCGACAGGGGTAGAATAGAGGAATTGTAACTATGTCTCGCGGCGTCAAATCCACATTGACGGTGGACAGAGGAGGCGCAGCTCTTTGGATGCGAGCTAAGCAAGCTATCATGCCAGCCGCAACAACGCAGGGTATTCTTGAAGCGGAATCCAAAAGAAATTTCCATAAAGCGATGGAGTATGCGGAGTGCTGTAGCACATAAAGACCTGCTAGAACTGAATAGAGATTCTGGGGGGAGAAATCCTCCATGCAGCAAATGCGAATGCGTGTGTCTGTCTTATTTAGGGAAGCTTTTCGCAACGGGTAGCTCCGTCTTTACGGGCTCTGTGTAATGAAAGGGGTCTTCGATTGCATACACTAGTACGGGGTGTAACGCTCCAAGCGGAATAAGGAACTTGATCATCGTTGGTACGAAGCCCACTTACCCGCTGCCCAGAGACTTGGCCATCATTTTCGGTAAAACCCACCAAACGGGTGTCCATTTATGGTATTTTGTCCGCGCGCCGTGGGTCCTCAACTGTGTTATCGCATCCTTTACCAAGCCTCGTAGTTAGAATATCTTAAAAGGAATGTCGATTTCTCGATGACTTGATTCAATAATTCTCTCCAAGTCATTCTCTTGTTTCTGTGTCTTTTTCAATCACAAATCCATTTCGCGCTGGCGTGATCTCTATCGGTTCTACGCATCCATTCTTTATAAAAACACCACATTCTCTAAACAACTTTTCGACATCATGCGTTTCTCAGCATCTGCACTCTTGGCTGTCGCAGCCGCCAGCACGACTTCCGCTCAGGCTGTCGTGGGCAAGGCGTATGGTTTTGCCACCGGCGTTACCGGTGGTGGTAGTGCCGCAGCTGTTACGCCGTCTTCCGCTGACGAGCTTGCCAAACTGCTCTCTGACGACACTCCTCGGACTATTGTCATTAACAAGGAGTGGAAATTTACGGGCACTACTGCTTCCGGTCCTGGCTGTGACCGCAAGACCTGCTCCAACTCTAACGGTGGTCAACTGTATCTCGGAGAACTCTCCTGCGGAGGCAGCGACAACGTTGCAGCCACTGTGACCTACGACGTTGCCGGCACCAAGCCTCTTGTTGTTGGAAGTAACAAGAGCATCATTGGCGTGAATGGCAAAGGTATCTTGAACGGAAAGGGCCTCCAAATCAAGGCCAATGCCAAAAACGTCATTGTCCAGGGCATCACAATTACTAACCTCAACCCTGGCGTCGTCTGGGGAGGTGATGCTATCGACCTGAAGGGCGGTAACGATGGTGTTTGGATCGACCACAACAAGATCTCCTTGGTTGGCCGTCAGTTTATTGTCAGTCACTACGACGGCTCCCGTGTCACCATCTCCAACAACGAGTTTGACGGTGTCACCAAGTCCTCCGCCTCGTGCAACGGTAACCACTACTGGACCATGATGCTGAACGGCGACGGAGACCGAATCACGCTCGACCGCAACCACTTCCACGACGTTTCCGGTCGTGCCCCCAAGCTTGGTGACAAGGGTACCTTCCAGGCCAGCAACAACTACTTCAGCAACATGAAGGGCCACGCCTTCGAGCTCTACGCCAACACCGTCGCCCTGATCGAGGGTAACTCGTTCGCGAATGTCGCCGATCCTTACAACGGCGAGTCTTACTCCAAGTGCTTCAGTGTCCCTACCGCCGCATCTGCCAGCTCTTGCTCGTCCGCGCTTGGACGGGCTTGCCAGGTTAACAGTGTTGACTCCAAGAGTGGCAAGTTCAACCCCCTCTCCAGCACTTCTGGTCTCTCGGCCCTCGGCAGCCTCAAGAAGTACCTCGTCACTCCTGTTGCTGCTAGTGGTGTTGCCAGCCTTGTTTCCGGCAATGCTGGCCCTTCCAAGCTTGGTTCCTCCTCGGCCGCGACCCCTGCTGCCGGTGCCACTGAAGATTCGGCCGAGGAAGAGACTGAGGTCGAGGAGCCCGTTGCCACTGAGCCTGTGAAGGAGACACCTGCCGCCGAGGAGCCTGCCAAGGAGGAACCAGCTAAGGAGGAGCCAAGCACCGCTACGGGAGAGGCTCAGCAGTGGGGCCAGTGTGGCGGAAAAAGCTACACCGGTCCTACCAAATGCGTCGCCGGTACCTCTTGCGTCGTCCAGAACGAGTGGTACTCGCAGTGCCTGAGTTCTGCCTCTAGACGTAGCATGAAGTCTCTTCGTCGCATCTAGTGTCAGGATACCGTTCTTGTACATATTTTGAAATCCAAAAGGTCTTAGTGATCGAGCATGGGTGTAGAACTATCCCATATGTAGAAATTTAGGTCGACTATTTCCAAATCTTGGCTAGCCAATGGCGTGTCCTTACTGATAACGGCGGCATAAATCTTACATCTCAGCAGCGCTTTTGCGGCCATCTGTAGTGTTGAGCTCTTGATGCGTGAACTTCAATAAGAAGTCATGGACAAAGTAACAAAAATTCGACCTAGATTACGGTGAGGCTTGGGCCAACTGTGAAGGTTAAGAGCTGCTTCATCAAAACATCAGGCGTAATATTGAAACAATGCTTGAACTTGGTTGCCGTGTCTTTGCCGGAACCAACATGCACAGTCAGGTTATTAAAACATTTCCTTTAATCCTCGATGAGATTTAACGCTAGAAGGTTTATAGACGGATGAGAACAAGGGTATTGTGTTATAATATTGGGGACCGGCGTAGGCCCCACATCCCGATACATGTCGAGATATTGTGTATATACTTTGCACGCAAAGGTGCAGAACAGAAATAAATAAATGACATATGTTCACGACATAGAATCTCCCGGTATTTAAAACCCACGACCACTCATGTTACTCGCTTGTGGGCAGTCCAGTGGACGCATGCCAGCGTCTAGCTGTTGCTACATCGCTTAGATGCTGAGAGTCTGGCCGGCAGTACCAACAACCTTGCTCTTGACGTTGGCCTTTCCGAACAGGGTGTACTTGTAAGGAATCTTGCTGGATCCAAAGTCACCCTTGGGGGCAGTGTTCTCGCCGCCGCCGTAGGACATGTCGGAGACGGTGGCGTAGCCAACCTGCTTGGAGTCGGCAGAGAGGATGACCTTCTTGCTCGAGTTCTCAAAGACGGACGACTCAACGCGAACCTGGGCGCCCATGCGGGTGTTCACACCGGTGCTGCCAACCTGTGACATGTTTTAGATTTTATGCATACTTGTATGGCTATTTGCTTTCTTACCTTGTTGTAGAAGTTGTTGTAGACGTGGACGGTGCCGAAGCGGACGGAAGGGTTGCGCGAGTTGACGTTGTTCCAGTAGTTGTTGGCGTAGGTGACACGGAGCTTGCCCTTGTCGCTGGTGTTGGTGTCGACGTGGCCGACGAGGGAGGTCTTGAAATGGTCGTGGAGGTAGGTGTTTGAGACAGTGATGTAGTCAGCACCCTTGGTGATGTCGAGAAGACCGTCGTAGTAGTCCTTTCCAGACTTCAGGTCGGAAGACAGGTCGCAGTGGTCAACCCAGACATTGGTCGAGGACTCAATGCCGATGGCGTCGCCGTAGGACTCCTTCACCTTCGAGATTTGCAAGTTGCGAACAATAACATTCTTGACGCCCTTGATGTAAAGACCGGCACCGACGATCTTGGAGCCCTTCTGACCAATAATGGTCTTGTCGGACTGAACGCGGACCTTGGCATTTCCAGAGATGGTGCCCTTCACAACAATGTTGAGCTTTCCGCTCGCCTCAGCAGCCTTGGTGAACTGGGAAAGCGTGGAGACTGTGGTTGTAGAGCCGCCACGGCCACCGGTAGTGCCACCGTTGGTGCTGGCATAGCCAATGTTGCAGCCCTCAGTGATGGAGGCGCGCTTTGCAAGAGTACCGGTGGAATCTTCATCAACGGTAGGAGTGGGAGCAGCAGAGGCAAAGCCCACCAGCGCAAGGTTAAAGACGTTTGAGAACTTCATTGTACTGAGTGTGTGATGATCAAGTAAGATGTAATGATTTGCAGGTGTGCGGGAGAAGAATCCAGTTCTTGAGAAATGAATGAAAGTTGAGGTAAGCAATGAGCGAATGAAAAAAGAATGACAGTGGTTGAGTGAGTTGCTAACTAAAAATTGCTACTGGAAGACACTTGATCACTCTTTTATAACCATCATGAGTTGATGCGTCGAGATGCTCCTGGTCAACCTCTCCTGGACTGTCCCCACTCATCCACAGTTCAAGCCAAGCTGGCTAAGTCGGCAAAGGAACGTTGGCATTATTTGCAAACCTGCATGCAAATTTTAACTAAGAATATGCTCATGAGACCCACTGGCCTAACCATATCGTTGGGCCTCTGTCACCAATGCTCGTGTAGATGTCGCTAGTAGCTGCACCCCAGAGTTTTTTTCTCCCTTCCGTGATGCAGATCTACATGGTTCGAAAGACACCTGCAACACCCAAACGCAAAACTCTGTTAGTGTTAGTGAACAATTGAAGTCATTCAAAGTACTACTATAAACTGAATCTGATATTTGAGAGTTTGTAATTCCTGAAGCTGTAGTAAGAAATTCGGAAGTCTCGGTACCTACCAAACGTACCCAGATTTCTGATTATACCAAGCCTTGGAAGTCTTGGATGCTTGGAAAATCTGACGAGGCGGTCAAGTAGAATTAATCTCCATTTAAATTCGATACAAATGACAATACACTCCGGTCTGGAAGGACTGGGTTGCATCACGTCAACACTCTTGTGAACCCAAGATATCATAGCTAATGCGGTCCAATGAGGCTCAGCCAACTTGCAACCAAGCGTAACCCTTCAATTTTACGCAATGACTTGACCAGTTAACAAAGTGCATTAGTCTACAGAAGGGTTTCGGAATATTTGGCAAGCACATACTGACCGGAAAATTCAAGGCCGGCAAAGCGTTGCTTTTCCCGCGGTGGCTAGTGAGAGGTAGAGAGACATTTACAAAATCCGCAAATCAGGGGCCGCCCAGGTTTTCGGAGAGTCGCACTGCGCGATTGAGTGGACTTAGATCACGCAAGTGGCCAGTCAGGCGAGCCCGGAGAGAAATCCTACGGCACCTAGAAAGGAAACAGTTCTCACTCTCACACGGATGGCCATAATCATCGTGTCCGTAAGCGGCTTAGGGACGGCCTTTACTTCTGATCAGGGTGCCGCCTCCGACCCCTCTCATTACTTTCTCTCCTGACAAGGCTCGAATCTGGTGTTGATGGATTCCAAAAGCCCCATTTAGACCCAAAGGCCAAGCAACCTTATATTATCGCCCAGGCCAAGAAGGAACATCGGCATCGTTGTCTTGGATCGACGCTCAGGCGGGGCGGTGCGGATCTGGCTCCGCCGTGCGGCTCACAGTTGGTCAATGGGCGGCTAATTATTATTCAGGCTTTCCATCGTACTCTCATCTGAAACATTGAAAATCCTTATCTTCAGCCCTTAGCTAGGTACTTTCTTGGAGCTGTGTTCTTTGAATTAGTCTCGGCCGATAAATCCTTATCTAATGTACTTTAAGCTAACACATTTTGGAGTTAATGTAGGCTTCCCAGGAAGAATGCTCCGTGCGGAGAAAAACAGAAAGTAAAGGGTGAATTAAACTTGCTTTCGTAATGTGTAAAAGTACTGGGGAATTTGGTTGCTTGAAGGGAACAGGTGAGATCTTGTCTCCCGGGCCGTCGCGTATGGGAGGCTCCGGGGCCCCACACGGCGAGCCGCCGACCACATAAGCCCATATTATGACTATTGCGACAGTTCACGCTGCATCTTCCTCAGTGTCAGAAGACGGCCCTTTAGTAATCTTTAGTCTGTTATCAACAGATATTATCAAAGACTTTATAACTCCTAGGTGTAAATGTTTATGTTTGGAGGTCTTGTTTCTGTCGATCTTGTCGTTAGTGGGAGCCTAGAAGACAACGTTGGACATCCTCGACTGAGACTATCCCCCACATATAGCTCCCCCATATTTTACCACAGTGTATCCTCTAGAGTATTTTCATCTTTGCCGGGCATTTTGGAAGTTTTGCCAGAGAATTTACCTAATTACCCCCAGTAGAAACACAACGAACGCTGACTAATCTGATTGGCCCATGAGTCACTATGTTGTGATGCAATGATTCTGACTAATCCTGATGGTGATGATAACCGACTATTTTGAGATGTGGGGTAGGCTGAATTGACGGCCGCTCTCTTAAAGAGCTGAAGACTAATCTACTTGGGACTTTAACCTGAAAATCAGTCGACCAGAAAATCACGAACGACAAAATGGATCTCATGATTTGCGGCACCTGCGGCGTCCAGTACGACAGCCACTCAATTAAAACATGCAAGATATGTGATGATCCCCGCCAATATGTCCCCGAAGACGGGTGAGTTCCAGCTCTTCAACCTAGGCATGCTCAAATAAATTGATATCCACAGTCAATGGTTCACTACTCTCCGCGAGCTCCAGGATTCCAAGAAATATACCAACGTCTTCACCAAGGATAAATTCAACTCGAGTGTCATTGCTATCCGCACCGAGCCCCAAGTCGCAATCGGCCAGCGCGCGTTTCTCCTTCGCTCACCCGCCGGCAACGTTCTCTGGGACTGCATCACTTACATAGACGATGATACTATCCGCCGCATCAAGGATCTCGGTGGTATCGATGCAATCGTGATTTCGCACCCTCACTACTTCTCCACTACGCTCCACTGGGCCGAGGCATTCGGCTGCAAAGTGTACATCTCAGTCGAGGATAGCGAGTGGCTCGGACGCCAGGGTGATGGCTATGTGCTGTGGGAAGGCCAGGAGATGGAGTTTGTGGATGGGCAGTTCACGGCGGTCAAGGTTGCGGGCCATTTCCCTGGTAGTTCGGTGCTGCTGTGGAAGAGCGAGAAGAAGCTGTTCGTCGCCGACTCGGTCTTGGTGGTGCCGAGCGGAGTTTATCACGTCGATCGACCCCCCGGCACCGCGACCTTTACATTCATGTGGTCGTACCCGAATATGGTATGTATCGGGCCTTGTGATACGTAGCGTTGCAAGCTGACCAGGACGTTGTGTGCAGATCCCGCTTGGACCAGAGGATGTTCATGGCATTTGGAAGGCCGTTTCCAAGCTCGATTTCGAGGACGCACATAGTGCTTTTGCTGGACGAGATGCGCGGGGCGATGCAAAGAGACGTTTTCTGGAGAGTGCACAGTTGTTCATCAAATCAATGGGATATGCCGACCACGCTATCCACAATGAGAGTGTTTGAGCAAGCTGGCTTGGGTGTTACTTGAAAGATATTTCGTTGAGCGGTTGTTGTTCCGTACCATACTTGATGACAGTCAGCGATGACTGGTCTACACAGCTTCTTTTGGGACGGGGGATGAACTCGTTGAAATAATACGAGACAGTAGTATAGTAGATTTAGCTCTAACGATAATATCACTAGGCTACGTTCTAACTTTCCTTTCCTAGAGTTACAGGAGTTTGGATTGTAGTAGCTCATCAAAGTCACTTATTTTATGCATTTTAACCACGCAAGTATTAAATCTTGAGATAAAAGATCAGATCGAGTGGAGTGCTACAGGCCCTACGACTACGATTCCGTCTTTATTAACTATAACTTGACTAACTACCATCTACGGGGCCCCGTATATCACCTAGAAAGTGATATTATGTGTTTCTAAACGAGACGCGTTCGTCGTCTCCCATCTTTCCGCTTGATGCTTTCTGAGTATTCAGGTAGAATACGTCGTTAGAGGACCCGGTAGACGTTTTCAGGAACTAAAACTCGGCAGTTGTCGCATGGCCCTGTATGCGAGATACCGGTCGGTGTGCCCATACTGCAACTAGAGTGGTTTTGGCAGATAGGAGGCTCGAAACGGTTCAGGTGGTGGCAAACGCAGCATTGCCAGCGGCAACTACGTTCGTGACCAGACTTAGGACCCCCAAGGAACTTGAAGTCCTTCATGGACATATCCACATAGGCTCCCCTCATTTCGTATTCTGGTTGTGGTTGTTGGTTTTGTTGTTATGTATGCTTTGAATTTGGATTTGCAGGTTTCTGATGGACTCTAACGGTAAGGGAGATCAATTTCATCAGCCCAGGGGGCTGTTAATATAGTATGCGACGGATGCATTATTCGTAGAATCATTGCAAATTAGTATGGCTGAATGGACTGATTCAGTGCTAAGCAAAGTACAGTCACAACGCTCACTTTTTTGGACGGCGGAGTCTTGCGTTCCTGGACTGTGAATTCAATCATAGAAAACAAGCAAACATAGACGAAGGTATATAACGGAGTGATTAACAGTAAAAAGGCAGTTAAAAAGTAGATTTCTTTGTTGTTATTCGCTAATATGTCTGCGTTTTACACAGAATCGTAAATCGCAGGAAGCTTGAACTCTAGTTGGCATGAATTTGGTCTTGCCGCGGATGAAAGCAAATGAAAAAGATACATTAGCATCTATACATCACCTTATTGCAAAAGTATGATTCAGTCGCTGATAGAATAACAGATGTTAAAAACTGACCGGATCACTCATTTATGGATCAACTGCCTGATGTAAATTGCCCACTACTTCCTTCCCAAGCCCCATCGCAGACAGTAACAGCAGCTAGCTGGCCCTCCACAGCGCAAAAGAAGGATGGCTCCCCTCATCCTCCATCATATCCAGAATTAGCCGCGGCACAATGATCATGTCACAATCTCTAGGCCCCATATGTGTCTTCAAGTTGCCGTCACGGGGACAGCGCACCGTGCCCCTGTCTAGACAAAACGCCATCTCGTGTTTGTACCTCGGAACACGATTGTATCCATAGCCACATTGGCAGCATACCCAGAAGCACTTCACTCGTCTGCGAGGGCTTAGTGCTAGGGCTTCGAACTGTTCGAGGCTCATGTACTCCATTGCGTCTCTTCTTGCAGGTTCCATCGTCCAAATTTCCTACGTAACTGATTATGCGTTTTTTAAATCAGTAACCCACTCAAGGAAATGTGCCAGTCGTCCAGAATGTTGTTTCGTTTACCTGTCGTATAAAAACATATGGCCTTTCATCTAGAATTCTCTCCTCTATTATACCTGGCTGTGATATGACGCATGGTGGTTTGGTTTCACACAGCTTTGCTCATAACTTGTCATTGATATGTCGGGCTTCGATGACACTGAATCAGTCTACTAGCCATTGCTCGTGAATGCGAGGTAGGTGTTACCAGGGTAAATGCGTTGAATGACATGGAAAGGAATGTTTTTTTTTTTTCGTGTCATAGCTCTCTACTCATGGAGATGACCACTAGCAACTCATATGCAGCCACAGCGAAGGAATTGACATGAACAAGACAAACACATAAAAGTAAACTAGGTAGATAGACCAGGCAAAAAGAAAAAGAGTACAACTGCGCAGTGAACGAGCAAAAGAAATGCGCCGAGGGGGAATCGAACCCCCGGCTCCCCGACGCTGCTTGATGGCAACGGAGAATTTTACCACTAAACCATCGGCGCAAGTGGTGGCAATCGTTCTAAATGATCGACTGGTGTACCTTCGCCAGTGGCACGAATATATCTCTATTCTGTGGTTGTGGGCCGGAGTGGATGCTGAGGGCTAGAGATCTCCAGGTTTCCGCGGATTCGGCCGCCGATTTTGTTAGGTACCCACTCTCCGTGGTTGGCGGAAGAAGGCGGAAACAAGGTACAAAGCTAAAACTCGAACACTGGGAGATGTCTTAGCGCCAAAGCTGGAGGGTTTCCAACAAAGAATCTGCCTACGTTGTCTGAGATGATGGACATCGCACAGCAGCAGCAGATTTGGTATCGTACATGGGGAATGAGGCCATCAGAATCAATATGCGGAACTTAGCCGAAGCGTGAAGCCAGCGCGGGCATTAGTCCAGGCCCGTCGATCAGTGGCGCCCAAACGTTGCAATGTGCCGAGACTTGTTCGACTCAACGGGATTAGTCATAGTGACACAGCCGAGCAAAACTCCACGTTTGAAGACTTGAGCAGAAATCAAAGCGCAAACAGAAACCCATCAGTAAACAGCGGCGCATTGAGTATGACAGCTTCTCAGCTGGCATTACGTCAACACCGAGTATGATACAGTTGATGCTGCCGATGTTGTCAGCATTCTTCGATCGGGAAAATAGGAAGGTCGTTGGGGTAAATGCTCCAGATATCATAAGCGACCATCAGTTTGAATGCTCTTCAAGTGCTAGGGCGGAGTTGTCCGGGGCACAGTTCAAGAAAGATGCAAAGATTGGCTATTTGCGGGACAAAGATGGAGATAATGAATTTGACAGGCAAAGATTGGCATTTTAAGCGACCGATGAACCGGACGTGGTATGCAGCGTGACGAGTAGATACAGCAGTGGTCGTTGAGTTAGACTCTTGGCCTTTTGAATGTGGACGAATGAAGCCCGCAGAACTGGTGACGTAGAGACGCATGTGAACGGTTTGGGTCCCTCCTTGGGGTGAGAGGAGGGGTGCACAACAGGGAGCTTTCAAAAGGCGGATTGGATGGTGCAGGAAATGCAGGACATGTGGGTTTCTTAGCGAAGGATGTCCGCGGGATGGTTCTAGTGTGGTGTGTGCTCAACTACTAGTACTCGTTTTCGCTAGCTTAGCACACTTAGCTCTTAAGGAGGGTAAGGATGGGATGTTCGGACCAAACGGTGCAGAGCGAACGCATCTAACGTGAGACGACATGAAGCATAAGCTAAGGAGAAGGGTACGTATTTGAAGGCACAAAAGACGGGATGGAGAAAATGGTGGCGATCGTTGGCGGAAAGCGGAGATGAGAAGAGCGGAAGACGGCGGGAGACATTGGCAAATAGCAGGCTGAAAAGAAAAGTTGTGCTGGGTCATGAATGAGTAAATGGAAGCTTCTGGGCAGCAATCAATTGAGTACAGTGTCACCAGGTGCGTCCTGGCAGTTCCGGTGACTGCCGTGTTTCACTCTGCTTGCTGCCATAATTGTTGAGAGACCCTAGTATCCAAGTTGATTGCGTACAGGTATCTATATTTGCGGACGACTGCCAAGGCGTTGAGTAGGTTTTTTTTAAGCAGTGTTTTTTCCCACCCTCTTAACCAAGTGTTAAAGGATGTAGCAGGTAAAACCCCCAGCAATCGCAATAACAACCACAAGGGAAGGGGGGAAAAAAGACCAGCTTTTCGGGCAACGGCGGAGCAGCAAGCAGGAAAAAAACAAACTGAAAAAACATAGCAGGGGTCTTGTTACCCGCACCTTTCTTCTGGTGGTAGTGGGAATGGAATGAAGCAATTGCGGTGGACCCGTGCGGAAGTACTGCGGAAGTACCTCACCTGTGCCAGCTGCCCGCTGTGTCTCTTATCAGGCGTGGAGGAACTTTGGGAGACTCGCACCATAACATAAACAACCCCGCGAAGAACGAGAGGGCCTTCGAGAAACTTCAAAACCAACCCCAGGCCATCAACTCTTCATCCTTCACTTGTTTTCCATGACTTCCGAGAACCAGTGGTAAAAGGAACCTGACAAAATTTGCAGAATGGGTGGAAAAACTAACAAAATCAACAATAAATCTCATGTCAACATGACTCAAGTGCGGCGACACACAAAAGTGGAGGGTGACGCCGCTCTCTCTGGGCGCCGAGACCCCAACTGGAGTTGGCGATCTCGCGAATTGGCTTGGCCAGCAACGCCGAGGCATACATCACGCCGCCAATGCTTGGTGAGCCACAAAACTGCCAATTGAAATGGCGAAAAAACCACCCAGAGGTGCCGAAACCTCTTGGTTCTCCAGCAGTCTTTTGCCATCAAGCTTTTGCCAATTGAATGACAAGTCTCGCTGCAGGATTAATTCAGGGTAGCAGGACCCTTACAGATGGAATATGTCACCGATCAGATCTTGGAGCAAAAATCCGGGGAATATTTCGACGACATGCAAACTGAGGTGATTCAACCATGACTCCAAAGCAGCCATTCTCAAAACAACTCAGTCAACAGCACCGGAAAAGCGGCTCAAGGGAACGCAAATCCATCCACTGAGCATTCGTCTCCTCCCTCGCAAACCCTGCACTTGAGACTTTTTCAGCACGACACGAGAGATTACTGCCTTCCGGGGGGGATTACGACACCACGCGGTCTGTCCTGGCAGAATGGCGGCCGTATCGGGTCCATCCTTGCTTTAAGCCGCTTGGCGGACATGGGGCCGTATCTTACCACCCGACACCGAGCAACGCTCGGAAAGGCCTGTCGGGCTTCTACCGTTGTCGCTATTGTGCTAGTGTACATGGTATTGCATTTTGCAACCAAGTCCTGAAAAGATCTGGCCCGTTGAACTGGAACGTGGGCTTGCAATGTCTCACTCTTGTCTTCCCTATCACAGGCTAGCACGAACAGGACACGGCTCAATCATAACAGAAGCGAGAATCAGAGACATACCGACTAAAATTATGAGCCCAATCAAGACATGCAGCCAAACATATCGTGGCAACCTTATTCTCCCCATATCGTGGTCTTCTCCAGGTAACAGACAAAGATGAACCTCCCATACATGAGGCGCACTGGGTGTATGCGCAGTCCAGTCCAAGGGAGCAAGTCCCGGGTAACCTGTCGGTACTCCCGAAGTACTGCGTCAGCGCCCTGCGCCTCACACGGACGAGAGCAGGAACCACTGGGAACGCTGGGAACCTCGCTGAGGAAGACCGGAAAACCTATCCAGTTCGCCCCTCCCTCTCCCACTCCCACTTCTCTTTCCCCCCATGGCCCCACTATCCGCGCTAAGCGGGGCCAGGCTTTTTTTGGCATGGATTATCCTCTGCTATCAGCACGCCAACTTCTTTTTCCTGTCTGTCCCTGGGCCTACTTAGGTTCCATGACCCCAAAGCTACGGTTTGTATTTTGTCTCTGGTTGTTTTTTTCCTTTTCTTTTTTTCTTCCCCTGTGCTCAACTACGATCTCGTGGTTTGCAAGACCAAAGATTGTTAAACTGTCTCGACTGTCGTCTCCTTTACGAGCATCGACATTGACATACTCGATCCGGAGCTCGACCGAATAAGCACTCCGACTCGCATACGAGAGGCGACACCTAGCAGTGACCTCATAGCTCTACCAGCGCCCCGTATCGACTCGATTTCGCCCCGACGAACCACCCCAGGTCGACAGACTCTTGGCATTGCAAAATTTCCCTGGATGCATCAAGTCGCCCTCGCTCTCGGAACGCAATCCATTGACTGGGGGGTTTGAAGTCTCTCTCTCTCGTCTAGGTCGTGCCGTGCTTCCCTTTTTCTTGCCGGCGACTCCACGACCAACGGCTAGGCCTGTACACGATCACGAATCGCAAACATTTTTAACGAACCTATCTGCCTACATCCTTCACCACCAGTAGAAATATTCTCCCAATTACGCCGCCATGGCGTGGGACCATCTTTCAATCACCAAGCCGCACTTGGTGTACATCATCTTGGGCGGCTTTACCACTCTCTTCATGCTCTGTTCTTCTATTATCAAGGAGCGCATGTACATTGGCGAGGCCACAGTCGCGACCATCTGTGGAATCATCTTCGGGCCTCATGCGGCGAACCTGATTGACCCCAAGAGCTGGGGTAACGTCGACCTCGTCACCATCGAATTCTCCCGTATCGTTCTTGTCGTCCAATGTTTCGCCGTCGGTGTCGAATTGCCCAAGTTTTACATGGAGAAGCATTGGAAGTCAGTGGCCTTGTTGTTGATTCCCGTTATGACCTTTGGCTGGCTCATTGTGAGCTTGTTCATCTGGTGGCTAATTGACCCCTTGTCATGGCTCGAGGCGCTGGTCATCGCCGCCTGCGTCACTGCTACCGACCCCGTTTTGGCCTCTTCCGTCGTCGGCAAGGGAAAGTTCGCCAAGCGCGTCCCCAAGCACTTGCGAGACATCCTCTCGGCTGAATCAGGATGCAACGACGGCATGGCCTTCCCTTTCGTATACCTTGGAATTTACCTCATCCAGGAGCACATGGACGCCAAGAAAACGACGTTCCACTGGATCGTCTACACGATTCTGTACGAATGTATCTTTGGCGCCATCTTTGGTTTTGTCGTTGGCTACATTGCCCGCCATGGTATCAAGTACGCTGAAAAGCACGATCTTATCGATCGCGAGAGTTTTTTGGTGTTCTACTTTGTGCTTGCGCTGTTCTGTGCCGGTGCAGGCAGCTTGCTCGGCATGGACGATCTACTAGTCGGTTTCGCCGCAGGTGTAGGCTTCTCGAACGACGGATGGTTCGCTGCCAAAACGGAAGAATCCCACGTTTCCAACGTCATCGATTTGTTGATCAACTTGGCCTATTTCGTCTTCCTCGGAACCATCATCCCTTGGGAGCAGTACAACAACGTTGCTGAGGGCCTTACCCCCTGGCGACTGGTTGTAATTGCCATTTTTGTTATTCTCTTCCGTCGCATTCCCGCCATGCTATTGTTGAAACCATTCATACCAGACATCAAGACTTGGCGCGAGGCTCTGTTCGCCGGCCACTTCGGCCCTATCGGTGTCGGTGCCATTTTCGTCGCGATTCTGGCTCGTGCCGAGCTGCAATGGGAGACTGCGGTTCCGCTATCGGACATTCCACCAGAGGAGATTGAGCATAGGACTCTCGTCGCCGTCATCTGGCCCATTGTTACATTCCTCGTCATCGCCTCCATTATCGTGCACGGTTCTTCGGTTGCCGTCTTCACTCTTGGAAAGCGCATCAACACCTTGACGATCACCATGTCCTACACGACCGCACCCGAGGATGGTCCCACCTGGATGAACCGCCTGCCGAGGATCTCTTCGCAATCCCGATCGCAAGCCCGAACCATGTCTGATACCGACGGAGACGACCTAAAAATGCCAGATTTCCCGCCCGGCACCCTGCCTCCTGTGGGCTTCCCCGGCGCATTTTTGCGACGCCAGAAAGAAGAGGATGGTTCCAAGTCAAGAGGTCGTTCAACGTCCCGGAACCGCCGCAAGAGCCGGAAGTGGGAGGACGGCCTTGGACCTGGGGGACCTGTTTCCCAGTCCGCCATTTTCCCTACCAGACGTGAGCCGTTGCTCAATGAGAAGGAGCCTTCATCCCCCGAAAACAGTGACAACGCAGTGCCACCAAGGCGGGATTCTGAAAGAGGTCGCGAGAGAGACCCTGAGAAAGACGATGAGATCACGCCCTCCCCCGAAGAAGGCTCTAGTCGAACTCAGACCCCGCCCAAGGTCCAGATCTACGAGGAAGGAGACCACTTGGTGGTTGAAAATGAGGATGGAGACGTTTTAACTGTCGAACGATCTAATAAAGGATCGGCAGCAGCTGACGGCAAGCCAGTCCAAACGGATATGGCTGCATTAGCCGCTCTGAAATCAAAGCAAGACGAAAAGTTCGATTGGACCTTCGACTCCTTCAAGCGCAAAGTTGAAGACGTCTACACTCAAGAGGTGGAGAAGCGCAAGGAAAAGAGCAAGTCTGAGAGACGCCACGAGCCCGCTCGCGCATTCCAGTTTGGCAACACTGTAAGTTTTCGCTTTCAGTCCATTTCTGTCAGCCACTAACATCTATATAGGTCATTGTTGAGGATGAGGATGGTGAAGTTATCAAGACGTACGAGTTACCATCAACCAAAACCGGAAAGGAAATCGGAGGCATCACACAACAGAGTCTTAAGTACCTTGGCATGGGTGGTTTGTTGAAGGCATCTGAGAAGGCCGCAGCTGAGGCCGCCAATCAAGGCGAGTCCAGTGCTGCGGGTGCTGCTAAGGCGCCTCCCAAGTCAGGATGGCAAGGTATTTTCAGAGGCGGCGACAGCGAGAAGCCCAAGAAGAACGCAGCAGAGGAGGAGCAAAACGATGACCGACACATTAGATTCACCATCGGCGGAGTTGGTCAGCGCATGACGAAGGAGGACTTCATCCGGGAGGTGCAGAAACTTGACGTGAAGACCCGTCGTGAGGTTGTGGACCAGTCGACCGCATCTCAGCGCGTCAAGTCGATAGCAAAGGGAGATGTTCCTTCGCCGGCAGACATTCCCACTATACAAATCGGAGGCGACTCCGTCGAGAAGCGATCCGGCTCCCACTCGCTAAGGCGCGGGGACAGCAGTTCAGCGAAGGCACCTGTCCGCGATTCACAAGACGAGGACGATGGGGAGACGGCTGTCGAGAGACAGCGCAGATTAGCTGTTCTGGCAGGTCAGAGCGATGAAGATGCTGGCGAGACTCCTGCCGAACGACGACGCAGAGAAGCAGCGCTGGGCATGAGCTCAAATGGTGGGGGGGACGACTCAGATGACGAAGGCGGTGAGAGGGTGCCGCCGGCGAGGAGAGGCATTCGTTTTGCAGACAGCGCAGTGAAGCGAGCAGGCAAATAAGAGGAGGCGAGGCATAAACTGTGAAGCATAGCGTTGCATTGAAGGGGGTGTGTGCATGCATCATGACAGCGACCATACACTGGTTTTGACATCTCGGGAAGGAACCGAGTTTAAGAAGCGATTCAACGGCCTCATTTTTTTGATAATCTTATTGTCTATATTGTGCATACTTTGAAATAAACTTCATAGGCCTTCTAACAGCTTGCATTCATTGTGGCCATCGTGCCCATCGTCACAATGTCGCTCAGGGGGTGGGTTCTCACGCATACCATTGACTTACCGTGACGGACAGGTGGCGCATGTGATGATTACCCCGTGAATGCCAATATAGAGGTCTATTCCCTGATTGGGAAACTGCACGGGTAAGCCTGTCATCCATACTTTACGCCATACGCAGTCTGCGACAGAATTGCAATTTACTTGGGATAACCTGACCTCTCACTTTTCCTTCGGTTCCCTCTGACGTCATCTTAGTTGAATTGTCACCTGTCCGGTGCCGAAGTGGAGCCCGGAATGCGGCGGCGTAGTGGCGGAGCTAGTTTTTTTCGGTGGGGCAATACAGTCTCCGGGGTTTAAGGCGGAGGGGGCGGAGGGGCGGAGCGGGCTCTGTAGGGCTTGAGTTCAGTTTCATTGTTTGACTTGACATCGCCCACCGCAAACTGTGGTGTGCGAGAACTTGTGGGGATTTACTGCTTGCGGAAGGGTTGTCAGGCTGTGTGAAGCGTGATGATTGCTCCCGCGTCTCAACGGCAGGAAGAGGCGATGCTCTTCACCTACATTACTGCAGGATCCTGGTTGTTGAACAGCGTATTGGACTCTGGGATGCTGCAGACAGGGTTTCCGTCGAGTTCTGGCAAGCATTTGTTGTTCTTCAACCTAAACTATCCTGTCCGAACATGAACCAAGTCATTCCAACTTCACCGTTGAAGTTGGTTGGTGTCTTGCTCATGCGTTTCCTCCTTTGGTCTTGATGTGAAAGGATTGTAATATATAGTAACCCATCTCAAAAACTACTTCAGTACACGCCGAGTCGAATGGGCCTTCATCGTAGTGACTAATATTGCGCTGGTAGCAGCAACACTACAGCAGCTGATACTTGTTACATTGCCAGTAATTCGTCTGTTTGCCATCTCTCATCTCTGGTAATTATGTGCCTTCATTCATATTATTATTATTCTGATCGTCACTCAAATGCCTGGTCCCCAACCGCGCAGGATGTTCTATTCCAAACGAATCTCTTCGACCACCCAGGTTTTCTCAACTCGGATTCCAAACTCCCCGAGAAACGTGGCGGCTCCTTCCGACATGGACATTTCCTGGCTTCGAGTAGATGTAATATTGGTTTTAGTTGATCCTTTGTTTGGGGTGAGAGCCGATTGTTGATCCTGGGCACCTAAAGTTGAATCTGTGTAGACCCGCTTCTTGCTGAACAACTTGAAGCTCAACGCGCTTTGTCTGCCGGTCAGGCCGCCGTGTATCAAATCTACCTCGCTTCCAGAGCGCTGGTGAGAGTACTGTTGCGTGGCGTCTTGAGATACCGCTCCTTCTGAGCTAGGCTCTGCCCGAAATAACCCATTAACTTTTCGATCTAGAAGATGGCGAATCGTTGCTAATGATGCAGTAGTCACACCGACACCCAGTTCCGCAATTGTCCAGCATGCTGTGCTCAGATAGCCTTTGGGTGGTGGGCGAGTTAGGCTCCAGATACGTCCGGCTGAAATGATGGGGACGCTAGGTAACACTTGATCAGACTCTGTATGGCGAAAAAAAAAAAAAAAAACAAGCAAAAAGGGTCAAGAGGGCAGGCACTTACATTGCACCAATTCCGAAGACACCGAATACAGCCCATCTTTGGCGGCCACGTAACTTCAAGCCCCATAAAGTAGGGAGAGGTAAGAACAGCACGATGATGTCAGTCACCATTGTCCCTGTGGCATTGATGTATGTTGATACATAGGTCGGCAGGCACACAGCACCCGAAACAGTGAGATCCCAGTTGGCTTGAATGGGCACGCAGACCAAGATTGCGAGAATAATCTGCGCCAAGCTCCAGGCCCCGACTGTGAGGATGGCGACCAGATAGACAGTTTTCATGACACGGACGTGTCTGAATATGTGATAGAATTGAAACAAAAACGTCAACTTCAAACAAGCCATGGCAACATTGTAAGTGATTGCAACTGCATATGGGAGCTGATCAATTTATTAAGCATGCAAACAAGAAACCGACGGAGAATGAGGTTGTTACCTTTGAACCATCGTGCCCTTCTATAATCATTGCTTTTATTATAGGAAGATACCGTATGGCAAAGACGCTCTGCATGACGTTGACAGAAAAAGTACAAAGCTGGAACATGTGTGAGCAAGCATGTTTCAGAAGATATGGGTTTACAAGGCGTACTAAAGCGATAATAGCAAAAGCATCGTCAATTCGGACTTGCTTTGTGATGAAATACCGGGTATACAAGCGAACAACTACCGACACAGTGGTGATAATTGTCACAATGGCGCCAAATGCGACTGTTGCCTGTGCTTGACTCATGTTGTAGACAAAGTCTAACTGCACTGGAGGCAAAGCTGGCGGCATACTTGATGGCGATGTCGGCTGGGCCCCAAAAGGGACAGACGAGGATTCGGCCATCTGGTCATGGGCAGACGAGGAGGCCAGACAAACGCTGTTTCCTATATCTTAAGGCGCAGCCTGGCGGGGAATTGTTTTTCTTAAAAGTGAAGACAGCCACGCCTGGGCCGGGAAGTGTGGGCGGCCAGCCGTAACCCAGCGAAAATGAGAAAACAAGCTTGACTTAAGGAGGCAGGCCAGGACTTGAGTGAAACAAGGGGACAACAAGCCTTAAGGGTCTTCCAATGGAATTAGTTTCAAACAGCTTTGAATAGCCGCGATACGAAGACTATATTGCGGGCTACGCGGGAATCTTAACTGAATTGGGCCTTGAACAGCCCTGAGCACGCGAATTTACTAGGTATAAAAAGCGGCCCCACGACTCCTTATCCTCAAATTCATAATTGACAGCAGGAAGTCCCCCACTCAAATGCTACCAGGAACATGACACCACATTGGTCTGCATTGGCTCCATGCCAGCCGGGATAGCCGAAGCTCGGCCGAAGTTGCTTGTTTAAGATTGCTTTACAGTTGCAAGCCGAGTTGACGTGACTGGCGGGGTTTTTCTTAACCATATTGCATAAAGCAATCTGCTAATCTGACCTCGAAACGAGAATTTCGGCGAGACAGATGCTGTTGCGAAAGCAGACACTCAACGCCACTCAATGGTACCAAGACAAAACTTCAAAAACAAAACATACAACACCGGGGATTCGCTGGTCGTCACCGACCCAACTACTAGTCCAGCCCTCATTGGCTTATCTATGGGAGAGCGGACGGGATCCCGAGTTTTCCAATGGGTATGGTCGTATGTGGTTGTTTAGCTTGGTATTGATGCTTTTATCCGGTATTCTGGGTGAGCTCGCTTGAAGGTCGCTGACTTGTAATCACCACAGACATGCTTCATAAAAAATTCTCGGTCTTCGAAAGTGTTTGATAGCTTATTTTAAACTAATAAAAGACATTTTGCTTTGAACGGAAGGAGTACTTTGAGTGGCATGTGCCTCAAGTCGCATAGTTTGGGTTGGCGATGTCATAAGTCCAAGAAAACATGAGAAATCGGTGGATCCGACCTCATATACATGTTTTATAGCTTTACTTTCGGGAAATTACAGTCTATATAAGAAATAATTCGATTGCCTCATTTGCGATGTCGCCCATCACCGGCTCACATGTCAATTTCTCAGATGTCCATAGCCAGCCATCACCGACGTCATTGATGGGCCCAAATTTGAAACCAAAGGTATCTTACGGTTTGTCTTCAGGATCTACTTAGCTATTTTCGGTGGTCTGTGTACTGAATCACTGGCTGAGGTAATTTCTTGAGTCCAAGCTGGGACTAGAGCATTGTTGCCCTTTGTTCAAGAACGGCCACGCCTTGGCAATTTGGAAAACCCTCAAAGAAATGTGTGGCGCAGTAACTGGTCCTAAAGCGAACCCAATCATATACGAGTGATAGAACTTCTGCACCTACTGTTTTCACTCAGAATGTCAGAGCTGTCTTGGTATCTTGTTTCCATGTCATTGAGTCCGAAGGTGGCCTGGGCCTGGGCATCACCACGTGGTAGAAATAAGCTTACCTTAATTAGACTCCAGCATTTTTCATGTATAAAACAAAGCTAATCCGAGTATTCCGGGTCCAATCTCTCGTCACACCGTAGATGAAACAGCCCGTTCGTGCAACCTGAACGCCAGACAACGCTTGTTACCGTTCTCAAGAGAGTTAACATGGGATCTCAAATTTCAACAGAAGGAGTCGTCAACCCCCTCGACAAAGATAAACCCGCTGAGGTTGTCCGGCACGAGCGATTATCCCACCTCAATTGGGCAGTTTTTAACGATATATCGGAGATTGAGGTTTACGAAATCGCAAATGATCCTACTTCAGCACGCGAACCTTTTGCAGGGCATCCAATCGCAGATGAGCCTGTAACCAACTACGACCTGACGGAAATGTGGGTTGGTATCCATGCGCTCAGTTTAGATGCCTTCAACTCCGACGGCAAGCGGGAAGACCCAAAGATACTCATCAAGCGAATGGATGGTAAACCCATCACTATCGGCGACTTCGTGATGCAGGTGCATCCATTTTTAAACACTTATAAGACCGCAATTATGGAAGTGGAAGAGATGTCTGTGGGAAAGAAGTTGTTGGAAGGCACCAAGATGATTTATCGCACTTGTCTGAGCCCCAAACCGGGGGAAATCAATGGTCCAGACGCACAGGTTCAATTTTTTGTTGATCTAGACCAAGAATAGCCGACTGAGCTGGCTACTTGATGGATACTTTAGGGAAGTAAGAAAGAGGTGTCTATCTTTGAAATCTGGTCATCGCTGCACCCTTTTGAATCAGCTTCTTATTCAAGTCTTTGTAGGAGAATGACCAGACGTTCAAAGTCATCGTTGATCTCGTCTACAGGAATATTTATGCGGACTGTAAAAAAGGATACTTACTCGAAGGGTTGGTTTGATAGTATGGGGAAAATGGGCGCATATTGCAGGATATTTCATGTGTATGACAACTGCCGCTGTTCCTAAGCAACATAGGTAGTCAGAGTCTAAACTAACTGAGTTTGTGATGATTTTACTAGCAGTGAACCAAACAGCTTGAAGATATCTTACCATAACTCTACGCACCTCTGATCCGTATGTATAATCCCCTTTTCCCCGAGCAATAGCTCAAAACCCAAATCGATTTGTGTTACTCTGCATGACTCACATCCCTACTACAGCCCAAATCCTCACCATCAAGTTGCAAAATCAGTATACGTAGTCAAGGCTAAGCAGACACATTCTCACCAACGTAATTGTCTCCCCCAACTTTCTTTTCCATATAACGCCTCCCTGTCAATTCAAGTCCACCCTGTATCTCCCTCTGCTACCTCCACTACTTCGATGCAAATGCTGAACAATTCTCACAGTCTCTTTCAAGGATGGACGCCGATATTCCCTTTACATTATCCATCACGTCCCGACCCGACCATTCCAGGGGGCTATGTGCCGCAGATCCTCCTTCTCTTCTCTACAATATCAAAATGATATTCGCTATTGTCGATTACATAGAACCGTGTCCGAGAACCTAGGTTATGAGGGGAAGTCTTTTTGCTCTTTTGCCAGCCGCGTTTTGATCAACAGTTACCTCGGAGTCTGAAAAGTTGAAGATGCTGAAAGAAACGCTCTAATTTAGAACTGTTCTGATCAAACGAGTGAAAGTAGGAGCAATGTTAATTCCGTAGAAATCCTGAGCCACTTGATTGCCTACAATCCTATCTCCACGCCTGAAGCCTGCTGTAATTGTGTTATTGGGGGCCAGCTCGAGTCCTCTGAACTTTTGCCATACAACAAGTAATGTCGCCGTTTTCGGCTTGGTATTATACAAACTCCAACCACGCGAAGACTATTGTAATGCAATTCTAAAGACTCTTTTACATTATTTTAACAGTAAAATCAAACTGCCAGATGTGGTTGTCTCTGAACCCGGATTATATTGGTGCATAAGTAGTACTCAAAATGGAACGATGGGAAGGTTTTTGTCCATATGTTTCGGTAATGTATATAGTGATGCCATTTGTGGTGTCGTTTTATGTTCGTGTGTTTGATTACAGGTGCAGTTTTTGCTTCCGTTGGCTGTTGGCCAGATTCGTCCCAGTATTAATATACTTTAAAAAAAACTCCTATCCTTCTTATCATCTCCTCCATTATGTGTTCCCTTGAAGCTTTTACTTCTTTTAGCCGCGTTATCATCTTCGGGCCTGTTGACGTCAACTGTGAAAAAGGCTTCACCCCTCTCGAGAGAACTTTCCGAACTGTTGCCTAATTCCCTCTTGCTGTCTCGTTTCCATTCTTCGATACGTATCTCCACATTCTTGCTGATTCCCCCATTAGCCGGTGCCGGCAGCGGTGGTTGAGGCTTATTAAGGTACTCTTCGCTCCCCATCATAGTAATCTCTGTAATGGGGTACTGGCTAAATGGTGGGCGTCCCTTCTTGCGATTCTTGCTGTCCGTGACGTCGTCAAGCTTGATGCTTCCAGGCTGCGGTAGGTCGGAGCGCTTTGTGTTTCCATACTTGTTTCGCGTGGCAGTACGGGAGAAAGTGCTGGTGATAGTGCCGAACACAGGGCTGAACCACTTGCGAAGTAATGGGAATATCATCGGGAGATTGGTCGTGACAATTGCGACGAAGGTTTCACGGACAGCCCAGGAGCCTGCCTGCTGAGCGCCGTTTACCGGATCCTAAGACATCTCAGTAAAGCGTACTCGTAACTAAGAAGGGTTTCGACTTACCGAGATGATGAGAACGCAGCGTAAAATGCCGGCCATCGTCACGAAGATTCCTCCAGAGAAAAGAACTATAAGACCAAGTTTCTTTCTCATAGGGAGCTTCGAGGCCCATAACATTGGAATCGGTATGCTCAGGAGGTAAAGGTCTGTCAGAACGTTGAGAACAACCGTAACAAGGATGTTTATTTTGGAGATGGCAGGTTGGCATAGGTCTGCATACGTTGTCAGAAGAGGATTCTCTTGAACAAGGTCATTCCCGTACTCACTCCCAGGGTCAGGGTATATCTGCCAGTTCTTATGTATGGGGTAGCAGCTGAAGATAATGGACAGGAATACTGCCAACCAAGTCACCACAATCAAAATGAAGCCGGCGTATATGCGCTTGTGGTAGTTATGAAGTCCTTCCTATTTCTCGGTGTCAAAGTTTGTCTTCGGTGACGGGAATGCATTTTACGTACCGTGAGACGTAAGTAGAAGGTGCACATCGCAGCCTTCGCCGGCCAGAGTACTAAGCAGCTGTATGTAATCCATCCTGCGATCTGTGTCTTCGATCCGTTGACCCTGGAGCACTGAGTCAGATAGGTTGCGTTATAGATGGTATGGCTGTCGTACCTGAGCCTAAACTCCTCGCTGTTGGGGTCCAAATTCCTCCTTTGTTCGTCCGTCATGCCATTATTGGCAAGTCCTCGCCAGTACGCCCCGACACTATATGCCAGAGCAGTCTCAGCAGAGTATGTGCACTGGAATCCAGCATATCAGTACCAAACACGTAGACAAGCAAGCGGAAGGGCGACTTACGACGACAACAAGCATAAGATAATCATCCGCCTGCAGATGCTTCCAGCCCACAGCCTTTATCCGTGCATATGTTCTTAGAAAGACGACTGCAATAGCCACACCGAGAAGCGTGAACGCCTCTGTTGTAAAGTCAGACATACTGATTTCATGACACCGGACCTCACGGGTGCATTAAACTGGGGGGGAACAAATTCACGCAACAATCACATGGTGCCAGAGCTGCGAGAGTAAGGTATATAGGGCTCGAAAGAAGACCCATTGCAGTCTGCAGGAACGGTAGGAAATGCGCAGCAATGCTGATCATCCACGCTTCCGGTTACAATCACTTCAGGGCAAGGAATCAGGGGTTTGAGCGCGAACACAGGTCGTGCTCCAGAATTACAGCCTCCCGCTCTCCATACGTAAAGATGTGTGGGACTCCTGTAGTACCTACTCCGTACCTGGGTAGCATGTGGAAACGGGGGGAGGGGGCGATATTTTGGAATGATGGATAGTGGGCACACAAGGTGAGAACGCTCATGGAGATGCAGTATCCGTAGGCCCTCGGAGTTCGGCCGATGGGTCAGCGGCAGATTTTCTACAATTGGTGTGTGTCTGTCGCAACGAATCCCGTTTGAGCTGGTGCAAGAGCTCTGAAAGGACAAGGAACCCAGGGAAACAAGGAAAATCTCGCCTTCGTCTAGCTTCTAGGCTTCTTTTAGCACTCACGCATAGATCCTCATCATGGAATGCGGAGCTTTTTCCACGCACCTCAGCCAACCATGATGAAAGTCCCACAGGTACAACATGCCGAAGTGAGGCCGGTGTTGTGTGTGTGCAAGCCGTCCGGCAGCTTGTAGCTAGTATCATAAACCGTGGGGTGATCATCTATAACTACCGGCTAGTAAGGACGCTCATTTGGAATATGTTGCACTTCAGATCGTACCGTTACGCAACTCTGTCAGACGGTAGTCAGCACCGGCCTCTACCTAGCTAGGTGGTTCTACAGCCAATGTTAAGGAAGCGCCTAATGCGACAAGACCATTCGGGATATTCGTTCACAATAAGAAGTGGAGTCAATTAACCGGAGCTCCGCTTGGTGGTGATATGCGATTCTCTAACCGGAACAAGGGGTCAAACGCTCCATCTCCTGCATATAACTAGCTGTCAGATTTACAGGCATTTTATTGCATCGAGGATGAGGACCAATGGGACTGGAAGTCTGGCACATGGCACACGTCTACTCCGTACATTTTGGACTAAACTGACGGTCCTATTTCAGGGGTAGATCGAATAACATCCCTTCTCCTTCCTCCGAGCCCTGGCAGGGTGACAGAAACAGGCAAGTCTTCCGCAATGGCAGTTGTCAAAGAAGGTGCGTCATTCTGGCTCAGTCGAGATGCGGCTCACAACATGTGCTTTAGAGTGATTAGAACAGAAACTTGAACAAATGAGCAAATTCGTTTGGAAGCCATCAGTATGTTTTAGAATTCGCATTCCATACCTGCCCATTCAAGTTCCTGAGTGAACTCGATTAAAGCCCTGAGAGGCCAACTCCAAGGTCACGTAAAACCGCAAGTCACGTATTAACGCGGATGAAGACGGAAGGCGGATGAAGGGCGGATGAAGGGCGGGTGCAGACGGATGAGACTCTCACGACTCATGACAGTGACATGGGAGGTGGAGAGTCGGGGGCGGAGACTACGTAGTTGCGTCAACTTCTGGGGTTGTCCTAATGTGACATGTCGGCAGGACTAACAGCAATGTTTCTTCATAACAAATAACTCTTTGGGAAGCCCAATTTCCGCAGAGAGCCCAAATTCAGCCGCCTTAGGATTTGCGCAAAGTCCAGCTACCACTTCTAAGCCTTACTTACTAGGTAGGGAGATGAACAGCCTATTTTGTTTCACTCCATATTGACTTCTTGACGGCCCAGGCCCTTCGTGTTATTCCGAAGGTCCTGTCAGCGTGGACTGACTGCGAACCAAACAAAAGTTTTGTTCGGATGAGACATTTATTGATATTCCTTTTCGTCACCGATGTTTTATTTGCACAGACGAATTATTCCATGCCGACGGAGGCTTCCCTGGCATTGATCTGATGAAAAAGGAGATCTTTAAGGAGGATTCTTCAATTGTCGTTGAAATGGGGCTGTGGATCCCCCCACCGACTTATGTTAGATAAACGATATTAGTTTGATGCAATACACCTGGGGTTCATTGAGCAAAGAGTGATTCATGTTGTTGATTGAGTGATTCTACCCATTCCGGTTGAAGCGGGGTTCTGTTTTGTATCTACCCGTTCTTCCCGGTTTCAGCATATTGCAAGAATGCAACTAAGCTAGATTTCCTAGCATTTTATCCGGACGCAGGCGTCAATCTAACACACCCCCCCAGTTGAGGCCGCTTAGGCAGAGACTGATCCGCTGGGTTACTTAGTTTTCCAGTTTTTCCATTTCACCTAGAAGTTCCATTTCTCCCAGTGTGGGCAGCTTTCTCTTCTCTAGGTGGTTGGAGATGTCCACTAGGCCGATTTGTTTGATAAACGTCTTGAATGGCGTATGGCTCATCGGTTTAGTCAGTCCGTCTGCAACCATATCTGCAGTAGGTCTGTATTCCACTTTGATTCTATTCAATTGAGCTTCCTGTCTCAACCAGTGGTTGTGTATATCAACGTGTCGGAGTTTTGTCTGCAACTTGGTGATGTCCTTGTTGATCAGTTGTATTGTCTGGATGTTATCGCATTGTATTCGTATCCGTGATTCATCCAATTGAAGTCCAAGTTCCTTAAGTAGTCGCGATACGAATATAGCTTCTTTGGCTGCCTGAGCAAGAGCAAGTAGCTCAGCTTCTGTTGTTGAAGTAGTAACGGTTGCTTGCTTATTAGCTCTCCAACCGATAGTGCCTCCAAACAATCGCATTACATAGGCTTGGGAACTCTTGCGGTCCTCTGTATTGTCTGCAAACGAGGCATCGCTTGCTACGAAGAACTCATCGTCTCCGCCGAATTGCAAGGCAAGCGATTTGGTTTTCTTCAGATAAAGCAGAACCTGGTCTGCTGCTTTGTAGTGTTCTGGACCTGGGTTTGCGTTGAACCTGGCTAGTTTTGATGCTGCGAAAGCTATGTCAGGTCTAGTAATAACGGCAGCATATAGAATTGATCCAATCTTGCGTTGGTATCGCCTTATGGACGCTATGCTAGCTTGTTTTTCATACGGTCTTAGCTCTTCGCGTCTCATGGGAATGTCATGTCGCTGATCTCTATCTTCAGATAGGTTAGCAATCTTGTCAATATAGTCTGACTGTGATAGCCAGATAAGTTTCTTGTCTCGGTCTCGAATGATTTCGATTCCAAGGAACCACTGTAGTGGTTTTCCCCCCGTTAATTTATATCGTCTCTGTAACTTTCCTGTTACTTCTTTGATTTCATTCTCTTTCTTCTTTTCATATGCCAGGACTATATCATCCACATAGAAGAAGATAATGATAGCTCCTTTGATCATGCAGCAGGGCTCATGTGGAACGGTTTCAAACCCGAGGTCTTTCAGCGTAGCCATAAGGTCCTTTTGCCACAGGAGTAGTGACTCTCTTAGGCCATACAACGCTTTCTGGAGCATCAGGATGATTCCTGGTTTCCGATAGCCTGGAGGCATGCGCATGAATATGTCCTTGTCTAGCTTTGCGTTTACAAACGCGTTAACGGCATCATACTGGATTAGTTCGAGGTCGAAACGTGCAGCAACCGCCATCAGTGTCCGGAAAGACCGTCCTGCTAGTGTTGCGGCATAGGTTTCTTCATGTATTGACTTGATTTGCTGGTCTCCTCTGACCACGAGGCGTGCTTTGCCCTTTTGAAACCGTCCATGCTTGTCGAATTTATATACGTATACCCACATGCAGTCTAGGACCTGACAGTCCTTCGCACGGGTGTCTTTTCGACTTATTTCAATCCAAAATTTCATCTCGGCGTGACTGCGTAGATGTTGTTGTTCCGCCGTCTCGAATAGCGTACCCATGGGGTGGTTTCTAAGATCAGCATGGCTTCGCGGTAACGGAGGCATCTGCCGCCTGTGTAGGCAACTTGGATTCTTTAACAGTCGTTGAAGCTTTGCTTTGTCGATCTGCTTTCCTTCAAAGATGCCCACCGGCGTGGCCTGTCGTCCAGCCGCAAACGCTGCCTTCCATGCTTCAAAGACATCATATAAACTTTCACCTTTCTGAGCATTTGCTTGTAGGAATTCCGAATCATCCCGAATCGTCATAGCTAGAAGTGCTGTCGGTGGAAGAGACACAGGGGATGGGTACGGACGACTCTGGGCATCAGAATTCTTGGCTTGGTCATCGGTGCCGGCTTCTGCCTGGTCTCCCGTGCCGCCTTCTGGTTTCCCCAGGTCGACTTCCGCGTCCCCGGTTTGTCCAGAGCCTTCGTCGGTACCAGCTGGTTGATCAGACTCAGCCTCCAACTGTTCAGCTCCTGTATCTCTTTCTACTTCATGGAGAACGGCATCTTCCTAACTGAGCTGGGTTCCGACGTCCTCGTCTTCTCCATAAAGGCCCTCCCAATTTGTTTGGGGTATAAAGGCACCGGTGTGGTCTTCTTCTGCTATCATATTTCGGTCTGTTTCTGGTTCCTCAACCTGGTCAAGTAAATTGATTAGCTCTTGCTGTCCGACGTGAAGGAGGTCATCTCTTAATTGGTTCAAGTTTCCGTTAAATAATTCGTCTTCGTTAAAAATAACGTCTCTTGCTCCGACGACTCTTCCAGTCTGAGGGTTCCATATTCGATAAATGTTTGTTGACTGGTACCCCACAAGAAAACCGATCCATGCTCTTGGGTTCAACTTTTGCCTTTTCTTCCGTTGTAATTAAGCATCCGTCGTCATAGCATATGCCTTGCATCCATAGACACGTAGGTGTGCTTGGTATGGCTTTCGGTCTTAGACCGCAACCCCGTCTCTATGCGCTAGGGCGGTGTAAAATCTATCGTACGGTGTTCGCCAGCTATACATATGCTTTGGCGTCCGGTTGTACAGATATACAGCTGCACGGTAAATCTCGACCTACAGATGCTCTGGCAGCCGAGCTCCTATCCTCATAGCCCGCGCTTTCGCCTTGATAATTCTCCCTAACACCTCAGCTCCTCCGTTCTGTGCTAGGGTGTTCGGAGCTGATGCTTCGACTCTGATATGTTAGGAGTGAAGTAATACAGATACAACTCCTCCCGTCACGATTTCATTATCGCATTCGATAATCTTTGGTTTGATTTGGTATTGTCGTTCGAGTATGCCGGTTATGTTTTTCAATACGGTACTGATCGTTCCTATTCTTCTTTCCGCAAGGTAGTAGTCCCAAATCATTCCCGACCAGCGGTCCGTGATTAGCATTACGCTACTTCTGCCTATAGGGTCTTTTGGAAGGTCATGAAAGTCGATTGCTAATCGCTCACCCGGGCCGTAGCCTACGTTCCGTGGTTGACGGCTTATTTGACGCTTCATCTTGGAAAGTGCGCATCCATCACATTCCACCGTGGTTAGTCCTTTTATCCGGACCCCTTGTGAGGTATTAACTAGATGTTCCAGAGCCTGAGGTCCTGGGTGTCCAAGTCGAAGATGCCACCTCCTTGCGTCTGCTTTCATAGCACCTTTCTTTGTCCAGGAGTTCAATTTGTGTCTTCGAGTAACGAATGCAGTATTCGGCGTGTTAGGAGGTATATCTTCGATGACGAATTGGTCATATCGGTCCATAACCTTGTATACGATTGAGTTATCGAATGACCTTATGTAGTTAGAACGAAGACGATTGTCCCACCAATATCCGCGTTTTCTTAATTGTCTAAGGGATACCAGATTGCAAGGGAAATTTCCACATAGTGCGACATCGTTCAGTTAGATTATTCTTGGTCCTCTCGGTCCCTGGGTTTGTATGTTCACATTCCCGTATCCTTGGATAGGAATTCTGCTTTCTCCAGCAAGGATGAAATCCCCAGCCTCCGATCGACGGAAGTTGTTAAACCGGTTGAAGTTATTAAAGATATGTATTGTTGACCCTGAGTCAAGAAGAGCCGAATTCTTCAATGGGTAGTATGTAGTGCAGGACATCGAATTAAACGCAGAGACAACGAAGCTGGCTGTGCACTCTCCAATACTTCGTCCTAGTCAATCGGTAGCTTCAACGTGTTTGACTTTCTTGATGCGGTTGATTTCATCCTTGAGAGATGCGTCGTTCTTAAGTCGATGTTCAACCGCATCACGGATTAATTTCCTGCCCTTGAAGTAGTCTGGTGCATCGTTGGAAAACACATAGTAGCAGTTTTCTAGAGCGTGATTGCCATCACAGGCTTTACACACTATATTAGTGCTCCGTGTGGTGACTGTGCGTTTTCGCTTTCGGCTGTTGACTTGGTCTTGACTAGGTTGGCTCCCTTCTTCGTTATGCGTTTCAGCCTCCGTCCAAGATGTATTGTCGCGGTCTGCGGCAAAGGTTGGGCCAAATACGCCTTTGGTTATTTGGGAACCTTTCTCTCGCGAGCTAAGAAGATCTCGACGTTCTGCTTCCTTCCTGAGGTCTTTTGCAACCTCTCCGATCGTCAATGATTTTTCCTCAAGTTTGTTTTTGTAGATTCCAGCATATATAGCTGCCTAACTTCCCAGAATTGGTTGGATGGCCTTGGTCAAATCGTCGAACCAAATATTGGGGTCTTCCACGCCTCCGGTTTTCCTCACGAGCACATGGTTTGCCGCCATTTCCCAGGAAGTGATCCATCCAGCGAAGTCTTTAGGTACCCTAGTCAATGTTGTTATAGCTGCCTGGTACTTTCGACGAGCCGCAGCTTGTTGTTCTCTTTCAGTAGCGCCTACACTCGTCTGTAGGTTGGAGTACCATGTCCTCAAATCCCATATAGCGCGGCAAGAGCTCTGGCGTAAGCCATAGTCAACCGTATCAATAACCCAAGCCTTAAGCTTCTCAGAATTTGCTTCTTGCTCTTTGTATTCCTTGTAGTCTTGTTCGTAAACCCTCCATTCGAACGTAAAGGAGGCTTTGTCGTCCGCAGTAAGTTCGGATAGATTTCGAGCATGGAGGTGTGGGTCAGTTGACTCAGTTGCTGAGGGTAGGGAGTCGCCCGCAGATGACTGGCTAACTGTCTGACTCGATTGGCCACTGTGGCGGGTCTGTCTCCCCTGTTGGGACAGTTGCTCCGGGTCGGTAGCTCGAGTAATCTTTCGATTATAGGATTCAACTGTCGGTCTCGCAGGTTTTTCCATTAAAGCTCCATCATTTTCAGGATTGATGTAATCCCATAAATGCAAGCCTATAGCTTTTGTTTGGAATTCTTCGTCCCAACGGCCCCAGTCTTCAAAGGTCCGTAGTAGTACCTTCTTAGATAAGGTATTGCCACTCGACATCGTATCTTTCCATGCGCGTAACTAGCTCTCGAGCGATATGAGACTCTTAATTGTTAGATAAACGATATTAGTTTGATGCAATACACCTGGGGTTCATTGAGCAAAGAGTGATTCATGTTGTTGATTGAGTAATTCTACCCATTCCGGTTGAAGCAGGGTTCTGTTTTGTATCTACCCGTTCTTCCCGGTTTCAGCATATTGCAAGAATGCAACTAAGCTAGATTTCCTAGCATTTTATCCGGACGCAGGCGTCAATCTAACAACTTAAGCTCCTTTCGGGTAGAGGATTAGCTTCTGTATGACATGGGCTGGCTTAGGTGCATATTGCTGAAGACTGTGGCAGCTGCGCCAAGGCACGTCCCAACATAACGGTTTTTTTAGTTTCTTAAACCAACAAACTCCCTCATGAATCCTATTCCTTGCGAGCAAAAACGAAACTCGGCGCATTATTGCGCCATCAGTTCGTTTTCGAGGTTTCTATTTAAAACCCTTTTGATGGAAGCGTTGTCTTGAAAGAGCATCGTCCTCCGCAGCCACGAGTCAAGGTCCCTGCCATTATCCCACTTGTCACTAGTGGGTCTCGATCTGTTCTCGTCCGGGGAGAGAATCCGGTCATGACTCCAAGGAGCTCGGGGCACCCGTGTGCCCTCGGAATCCCCTCTCGGGCAGTACATTCAGAACATTTGCAACTTCAACCCTAGGTGTCGCGTTTGGTGCCCGAAGGAATAAGTAATGCAGATCCCGGGTTCTGGCAGCGGGGGCAGACAGGCTCAGTCTAGGCCTGTCCGAGATGTGGGCACATAACCAGGGCCTCAGTATACCCAAACCCGCAAATCAGTACCGAGTCTGCAAGTCGGCCGTTGCACTATCGAAGTAGGTTGTATCGATTCCAGATGAACCAAGACCCAGGGGGGCCTTACTCCATCCGCTATCCACAAGTTGGGGTCTGTTTCGACGTCTAGCGCGCACCAGACATGTATCTTTGTTCCCTCTCCCGTTCAAGTTTATTTCCTGCTGTGTCTTTGAGGGACTTGTCCGTGTTTTCGCCCTTAGTTGTGTGCCCCTCGGTTGAGTTGAATTCGGAACTTTGGTGACGAAACAGAATCGTCACTCACGTTGTAGCAATACACTCATCCCAATGGAGACTCTCGACTTTGCCGTAATCGGCGCTGGTAAGAACCTCCAACCTAAGCGTTGATAAGCGTGACCTAACTTGGAGTTGCTAGGCTGGTATGGCTTGGCCGCGGCCAAGACTCACCACCAGCTTCATCCGCAGAACTCGCTGGCCGTCTTCGATCAGTCGCCGACGGCGGGCGGCGTGTGGGCTGAGCACCGCCTTTACCCGGGCTTGAAGAGTAACAACATGCTCGGGACCTATGAGTACCCCGACTTTGCCATGGACTCGGAGACCTTTGGCGTTCTTCCGGGACAGCACATTCCGGGAAAGGTCCTGCACGAATATCTCACCCAGTACGCCAAGAACTTTGGCATCTTTGACAAGATCCGTTTCCAGCACAAGATTCTCTCGGTCGAGCACCAAGAGACCGGAGGTTGGATTCTGACGATTTTTGACGACAAGGACGGCAGAGAGATTCAAGTTCTAGCTAAGAAGCTTGTTGTTGCGACTGGTCTGACCTCTCAGGCTTTCTTGCCTGACTTTGAGGGCCAAGAAACCTTTGGTGCACCAATCTTTCATGGAAAGGACTTTCTCCAGCATGCTGACACGCTTGAGACGTCTAAGCGTGTTACTGTATTTGGTGGCACCAAGTCGGCTTGGGATCTGGTGTACGCATATGCTACAAAGGGCATTGCGGTAAACTGGGTCATCCGAGGTACCTTGAATTTCTCTTTCGACTAGGTTGCCATTACTAATCCAATGCAGAGTCCGGCCATGGCCCAGTATGGATGGCACCGCCATATGTTACACCGTTGAAGAAGTGGCTCGAGAAGCTTGTCCATACACGCGCGTTGACTTGGTTCAGCCCCTGCGCCTGGGGTGAGGCCGACGGCTACAACAAGACGAGAAACTTCTACCACGGCACCGCCATCGGTCGTGGCATCGTCAACAACTTTTGGAGCGTCCTCGGCAACGACGTCATTACGCTAAACAAGTACGACTCGCACCCTGAGCTGAAGAAGCTGAAGCCTTGGTGCGAAGCCAAGCATGTCGCGTCCAGTTTATCGATCTTGAACTACGAGACCGACTTTTTCGACCTCATTCGTGATGGAAAGGTCCATGTGCACGTCGCTGACATCGTGAAGTTGTCGCCTAGAGCCGTCCATCTTTCCGACGGATCTGCACTTGAGTCGGATACTCTTGCCTGTGCGACTGGATGGAAGCAGTTCCAGCCAATCAAGTTTTTGCCTGTCGGTATCGAGAAAGACCTTGGAATCCCTCACACTCCGACCCCAGACAGTTTCCCATCTGCCGATTTGCTCGATAAGGTCGACAAGGAGATCTTCAGCAGGTGGCCAGGACTCCAAGAGCAGCCAGCGAAGTACAAGAAGCTGAAGCCCTTGGTAGAGAACGGTGGCATCTCGACGAAGGAAGCCGTCAACCCCTTCACTCCACAGACATCGTATGCCTTGTACCGCTTCGTGGCGCCGCCTTCGCAGAAGTTCCTGGAGCACCGTGATATTGCATTTGCGGGTGTCCTCATGCACATTACCGCCGCCATTATTGCAAACACCCAAGCCTTGTGGATTGACGCCTTCTTCCATGATAAGCTGCCCGCCGTCAGCAAGGCGACTTCAGACCCTAAGGCGCTGGAAGAGCTGCGGTATGAAACCGCTTTGCACAACCGGTTCTGCAAGTGGAGGTATCCGGCGGGCCATGGCGATATGTTCCCTGACTTTGTTTTTGACGCTATACCGTATGTCGATGAACTAGTCCGTGATTTGGGATTGAATGTGTATAGGAAGAATGGTATGATTGCCGAAGCGTCTGATCCTTACGGTCCTGAGGATTACAAGACATTGGCCGAAGAGTGGGCTCAGAAAGCGGCGGCTTAGTTAAACAACCGATTACATTTAGCGTGTTTAAATACTTACAATAATAGATCTGCCAGTCGTTCATATTTAGCCTATGGGATTAGGCAGCAATCTCAACGCCACCCAGATGAAGGCTAACGCTGGTTGATGTTATGATCCTGCAACTTCAAACACCAAAAACCTTGACTGCAGATTCCTTACACCTACCATTGCTGGAGGGAAAGTCCCTTCTCACAGAAACTCCGAGTTTTATCATTATGGACGAAGAGCCTATGCCAGCTTTGGTTTCTCCTCGACAGACAAGACAGAAAACAAGGCTCGCGGCAGCAGTCGCTTTTGTATCTCCTCATTCTGAATCAAATAGTCAACCAATGCCAGCTGCCTCGGCATCCAACACCAAGGCCTTCATGAGCGAAACCAAGATACACAGCTTACCAGAAACTCTTGGCGCAAGTCTCAAACTTAAACATCTCACAAGAAAGAACCTCCAGCTTCTCTTGAAGAAGCGTCGCCTGCTACAAGAGAATCAACTAGAAGCCCCCCAAGACATGCAAGTAAAAGGTCTCGCTCAGTCACTGATGGCAACGCTACTCTTTGCCCAAGAGGAAGCTGGTACGGCCGTCTGCATCTCACGCGACGGCATCCTCCTCACCTGCTCTCATTGTGTAGCCGAAACAGCAGACGAGTTTGACAAGTCCAAAAGCCACTGGCTCCTGTTCGCCTCAGGTCAAGTAGTGGAAGCGAAAACCTTGGTATGGGACTCGAGGCGTGACCTCGCTCTCTTGAAAGTCATAGCAGCTCAGGAGCCCCCGTCTTCAACAACCTCGGATCCGAGCAGGGCGGCCGTAGGCTTTCCATTCATCACACCAGCCACCTCCCCGCCGCCTCTTAAATCCCGTCTTGTATGTGTTGGTCATCCGGGAAGCAATGATCTAGAAGCTGCGGAAACGGGTATCCAGACGGGATACGACATGCTGCACTTAAGCACCGGGACTTTCAGAGGCTGCGTCGAAGGGCAGGACGTCCAAGATAATTCGGATATCGGGGCGCTTATGCACACTTGCTGGACATATTGGGGGCACTCGGGGGCACCCCTTATTGAGCGACGGACAGGAAGACTGGTTGGCTTGCATTCCTCATGGGACGACAAGACGGGGATGCGAAGAGGTATTGCATTGGAGGCTATTCAGGGATTCCTTAGGGAGAATGAGCGTCATCTAGTAGAAAATCTGTAAACAGAAAGTGTCCTCAAGGACTTTTATAACCTACCTCATTCGTATGCTCAAATTTATGGTAAAGGCTTCTGTTGTCCCGTTGTCCCAAATCCCACCACAGAGGAAAGAGCAGAGGAGAAATAGGAGTTGCTCCTGCTTTAGATGATTAACACACCTTCCCAAACTACTCTTTTTCGCACTTCCACGCCGACATTTTATAAACCCTTTGGGAAAAATCAATTGTGAAAAGAAGAACACAGAACTTTGGCTTGACCATTTGCGCCTTTCGTCTCTATTCACACCATCAAACAACAAGGCATCACGAAACCAAGGAGTCTACAACAACACACGCGGCACTCTTCGCTCACGTTAGAAGACTTCTGCAAAGATATATTCCTTCAAAAAAGAATAACGTACAAGCCTCTTCGTCACTGTTGATTCACCAATCTACAAAAGAACCGTGTGAATCATCGTTCGCAGAAAACATCAGCAACTTCCTCACCATTCACCGCCAAAACACTTTCCAAAAGTCGGTCGGTATACTTCCAAAACTCAAGCCTAAGGAAAAGGGAGAAAAAAAAAAAAAGAAAACCTGAAAAAGACAGGCATCGCCAACATTCAGTCATCATGGCGACCATTTCACGCGTTCCTGCCCCAGCCAAAACGACCGAAGCAATCGAAGCATGGATCCTTTCCAGCCCCACAGACGCCTCTCTAGTCTTCAAAGGCATCCTCCTCGGCGTCCTCACCGGCCTCCTCCTCGCCTCTCTCGCCTGCTGCTGGATCCCCTGCCTTCACTACTTTTACACCCACGGCAACAACGGCGGTATTCACGACTTTCACATGCCGCGCGTCGATCTCCACATGCCCATCCAACTCCGCGGCGGTTTCCGACCCTTTGTCAGGCGCAGAATCAGACTATTCTTCATGGGAAGGGAGGAGAGTACTATTGGAGGTCGGTCCGATGATGGTGAGGCTGCTCCCGATATCAGTAGCGTCGCCGGGCAAGAACAGAACGCGAACCAGGAGCGTCAGGTAGGACCACAGCATCACAACCAGCAGCAGGAACAAACACGGACGCAAGAGTGGCGGGGAGCATATTTGACCTCTCGCACCATGGCGGCTTCGACTCGAGGTGCCGAAATCCAGCCGACCCAGCAGCAAAGCGACAGCTTTGAACCACATGGCGAACTCGATGAACAGAGACCCTCCCAGACGTACAACCCCAACAACCCCAGCCGGCAGCAGATCATTCCCGATTCCAATGAGGACGAGAGACGTCAACAAGCGCATCTTCCGGATGTTCACCGTCTAAACATGGCTGTATGAGCTTTTTTCTTTTGGAATCGGTACGGGCTTCTATGCAAGATCAGACATGAACTTGAGGGAAAAGACCATTTAATCTAGAAGAAAAGATGACTTGAAAACTCGGAATGAATGAGGAAGGGCGGGAAAGGATTGGTCTTGCTACTTTGGGACGAGAGTGCAATGGATAGATACCAGACTAGGGATTAAATGCCTGTATTGAGGCTGAGACGCAGTGTTGCTAGCTAGGTACCTCCATAACGAATCAAGGCATCATTCACTCACCTCCTCACCACACACTTCATCACCACAGAGAACGTTTATGTCAAGTCAGATATCTGCATCTTATTCGACGCCTCATGGAGGCTGGCTTGTTTCCAAGTCTAAGCCTCCGTGCCGAGATGAATAGGTTGGTTAATATGTACATTTCAATGTTCTGCAATGCCTGGCGTGTCTGGGCACAAAAGCACCAGCTCAACTCAAAATGAAGTCTGCCTCCCAACATCTGCGGCTCCTCCTCTGAGTTTCCATCTCTCTGAAGAAACAAAAAGGGGGGGGGGGGGGGGGGGGGGGATTATATTCATGGGAAGCCGGCTGGTCTGATGGATAGGCATTTCCAACAAACCACCATTCCAAATGTCTCTCCAACCTGAACAGTCCCCGTGTGGGGTGGTATCATTTCCAGACTGAAACGAAGTGCAAAAATGAAGAAGCGGGAATAAATGGAAAGAAAACGGGATAGTGTGTGTCGGGCCATGCGACATGCAATTAAGTGCCCACTAAGTTATGGAAGGGGGTTTCTGCGGGTGGTTCGTAGTTTGGCTGCGAGCAACATCTCAGGTGCTAGCAAGCTTGGTTTGATATAGAAAATAATGAGGCAAGAGCAGTAAAGTCATGCTTTAGGCCGTCATGGGCTGTCAAAATGAATGATCCAGAAGGTATGTTGACAAAGAAAAGCGGCGAGTTGCTTGATGATGTGTAGTTGGAGAATAGGATTCTTGGGGTATAATAGGATAAAGGGAATGAAGTGGTAAGTGTAGAAAAGGCGGCATCGTAGTTTACTGGCCAAATGAGCTGTGGCTCTGGTGCGCATCTTGAAGAACTAGCAAAGGTTAGCGCGGAGTATGCATACATATTTGGTGCTTATGACTTACTGTGCAAGACATTCATCTGCCCGACGCGATCCTCACACGCAACTTGAAGGCCAGATCCCTCAATAAAGTCGAGGACAACACTGTTGGGCAACTCTTGAACCTCTACATCGGGGATGTACGGCATCCGGAAGTCAGAGAGGTGGTATCTCTTCACTCCGGCACCCGTAGACGGCCTGTCTTTTGTGGCGGCCGAGCCAGCAACAGCGCTGAGGATCAAGAAACCCTGCGAGTCTAGGGACATGCTGCGGCGCTTCCACAGCAGATTATCCGGAAACTGTACATTGACGTCGCCCAAGAAGTCGATGGTTGGCTGTTGGAGGCGTTTGACCTCAGAAGCATCCTCCTCCTGAACCGTAGGAGAGATGGCAGTAGGAGTCATAGTCTTACCACGACCCGTGCTGCTCAGAGACGACGACAAGCGGCGCATGAAGCGGCTAGCACGGCTCTTCTTCTTGTCGCTGGTTGTAGACTTGCTGTCGTCGCCAGAACCGCTGCACTCGGTGAAGGTAGAAGGGGACAAGGCTCCGCTTGTGTTGTTATCCTTGCTGAATGAAGAGCGACGGCTGCTTATGGAAAGACGACGACCGAAGCCTGCCGAGCTCTGGTGAGTAGAGGGCGGCCTGGAAGGCGACTTGGAACCAGGAGACATAGGAAGGGGAGCTGTCAGGACCTCGGCGGAAGGGGAGGTAAGCGACTTGCGGCGGTCCTTGATAAAGTCCTTCATGATACTGAGGGACGATCGACGAGGCCCCTCGTCAGCGTCGGGCTTCGGGTCAGTAGACTGCGAACGACGCTTCTCCTTAGACAGTCTCCTCTCCTGCAGCGTCTCCTTGGAAACCTCCACTTTGGCCAAGTTGGCCGGCGGCAGCGGAGGCTCTGCCTTCTGATGATCGACCACCAAGGGTGACTCTTTGAGCTCCAGTCGTCCGAATTCAGAAGGATCCTTTGGCAGCTCGGGTGCCTTGCCCACCTGGCTGGGATCGCGAATGATACGTGCAGTAACAGAGATGGACTCAGGTCGACCCCTGGGCGGCTGGGCGCCGGGGACCTCGAACATCGATAACCTATTGGCCATAGATCCCGATCTCCCGCGATTCGCCTTGGCAGTCTCAGGCGAAGAATCCCTCGAATCGTCTAGTGCCGAGGGAGCGGGGCTGGGAACTCGAAGAGAATTTGTCCTCTCCATAACAGAAGGTGACCGAGAAGGAGTCTCTCTTACGCTACCTCTCTTCACGGAAAAGAAAGCTGACGACGGTCTCGGTGCCTTCAGACTTGACTCGGAGCTATCAGTGCTGCCAGGGGGGGTGGCAGAGAGCTTCTCCAGGGCCTTGATACGCTGGGAGATGCTCGATCCGATCTTGCCTGGTTGTTTGGTAGACAAGTTCTGGTTCTGCTGAGTGATCTTGTGAAGGAACGCGGCGCCAGAGGAGATGGACCTCTGACTTTGGCTTTGGGCTACGTCTGCAGGCGTGAGAAGGTTGCCACGGATGGGGTTTGAGATGGTGCGAACAACGCCACGCGAAGTGGGCCTGCTGGAGGCCTGCTGGACCGTCGGACTGGGGAAGACTGGAGTGATGGGTGATTTTGAGACGGTGATGTGGTGGGCCTGTTCAACGGTGGCCGAGTCGAGCTCGTTCATCAGCTCCTCATCGTCAGAAGTGTGGACGTCTTGCTGCTTTTCAGATGTGCCGAGATCAGTTCGGATAGGGTCAACCAGGGCCTTTCGCTTGGAACGTTCCGAGTCGGCTGACTGAGCATCGCCATCACTATGCTCTTCGATAGGGGCGGGCAGAGGCTCCTTAACCATTTCTTCCGCTGGCGAGATAATGGTTGGCACCTCGCTCGCCGCCGCTCGAAGATCTTGCGTTGAGAACTTTGATCTGGGGACCTTCAATCCCGGGGAGCGAGGTGAAATAGGCGACTTGGGTGTTCCTTCTGTGGTTCCCGATACGGTGGCCTTGACAGGTCCTTCTTCCTTTGTTTCCCCCTTGGGTGATTGCAAAGGGGAGACAACAGGTGCTTTCTCTTGTGTTGGGCTCGTGGAGAACTTGGAGATTGGCAGGCTAATGGGAGACTTGGACTCTGTCTCCTTGATCTCGGCCTTTTCAATCTCGAGGTGTACCTCGTTTTGTTGAGCTTCCAGCAGCTGTTCCTCGCGGGGTTGTTCCTCGACCTGAATGGCCTCAATAGCCTGTTCGACAAGGGGGGTGTCATCTTGCTCAGGTTCAATCGTCACCTCAATCTTTTCAACGATCTTCTCTTCGTTCGATGGAGGGAGCGTTTGCCCCGTCTCTTTCGCTACAGGAACGTCCGTCTCGGTCTCGAGATCCAGCAGAGTATCTTCGGTGGCAGCCACCTCGGCGAGTATCTCTGACTCGACCACCAGGTCGTGTGGATTTTCTGTCTCGGCCATATCGAACTTCACATTGAAAAGCTCTTGTTGGGACTCGTCTTCGATATCTTTTACCGTCCCGTCAGTAGATTCGGATAGCGAAGATGCCGTGGTCGAGTGGTCAGGCTCGGATGAAGCAATAATGGGTGAGGCAGGGTGCGAGTCGGTCTGTGTGATCTCAGAAGCAGCATCGGTGTGAATAGAGGCGGAGGACGCGTCGACAACGATGCCGGAATCCGCTTTCGAAATTGAGAGTCGTCGCTCGCTCTCCTCCTCGTTGTCGCCATCAACCTCGGTAGCAAGGGTCTGCTCGGTTATCTCCTCGATATGCTCGGTAGGTTGTACCTTCTCCGAATTGATCTCCTCGACCAAGCCGTCGACATCAGCATCAGCATCGACGTCGATATCTATAACAGGGACAGACATAGGCTGGATGCTCATTCTCTTCTTTTTCTCTCTCAGTTTCATCGCCTTCATCAGACGCGCCTTTTCGGGCGTCATAGTCTGCTTCGTAGCAGTGACGGCGGTGGTTGTGAGGGATGGCATCGCTGATTTAATTGAGGCACCCGAGCTCGTGGTGGGTCTCTCCGAGCTCGTGTGTGGCCTTACGGGTTCGTCGAGCTGGGAAATGGGATCCTCTTCAGGTAAGGGTATTGCAGTGGCGGCCAAGGAGATTTCGGTTGTTTCGTCCAGGTGGGCTGGTTCGGAAGGATCCAGAGTATTTTCCTTGGACTTTCCTTTTTTGGCACCCTTGGAGAATAACTTGAAGCCAGACGGTAATTGCGAAATTGGCCTAAAATCTGCCCCCACAGCAGCAGTGCGCGGATGCCCGGCGACGTCAAGGGAAGGCCTCGGTGCAAGCTTGACTCTAGGTTTCCCGTACGTAGAAAAGGACGAGTAAACCTCGGGCCGCGTGGACTGCGACGACAGGCGTCGACCTTCATCCACTGACTTTGTAGGGGAAGACGGTCTAGTGCCAACAAATTCTGGCGGCTCCAGGGACTCGGAAAACTTGCTTTCTTCAGGTGAGTTAGCAAGATCGGCGTTCAGCGTCACCGGCGGACCTGCGATAGGCGATTTAGGGGTCTCTGCGGACGCCTCCCCGGGGGTTTCCGGCAAGCCTTCTCCAACGGATTTCCTCTTGCTTGCCCTTTGTTCTTCCTCTTCCTCCTCCGCAATTTCCATTAAACGTCTCCGTCGCAGAGAGCTTGTTGAGGAGGATGTTGAACCAGAGGCGGCGTGCAGCGAGCATGCGGCGGACAATTTGGTATCCTTGAGCTCTTTCGCCGTAGCTATCGAGAAGGTGGTGTTATACGGAGTGAAGCGCTCACAGACGGCGTTGAAGTGGACAGTTACACGTGCTACAAGTGGTTGAAAAAGAGGTGGCCAAGTCAGCTTAATCTCCCTCTGGAATGGGCGTGGACAACGCTCAAACAATGCGCCGCACTTTAGAGACATGAACAAAACCCACCTTGGACGAGTCTCGAGCAATCCTCGGGAAGATATTTGATGATTACGTTCCGGCGACGGTACCTCAGAAAACCAAACAAGGGCGAGTGGTCTTCGTTCTCGTTCTCATACTGAGCGATCTGGTTCCGGATTTCCACGATCCCACCATTCCCACGACCCAGAAGCTCGACATCATCGCGACTCGCATATTTGAGAAGGAACCTATATTGGCGCAAAGGTGATAACACCGGTTAGCCTAGATAGAATAGATGCGCGCGACGTCAAAGTAAAGGGAGATGTATGGGGTAGTTTAAGAATCGTTGACTCGTAGGAAAAAGGCAAAGACCGGCGGACCGATGTGCACCGATGCGCCGTGCTCCATTTTGAACCACATCAACGGATTTGATAGTGGTTCGGTTCATGATGGTGGGGATGAGTGAGGGGGTTCATCATACCATCCTCCAGGCTCCGCGACAGCAGATTCGTGGGCCTCTTTGACCTTGGGGTCGTCCAGACCATTGAGCGACATCCTCCCTTCGGTCGCCTTGCCGGCTTAGAAGAGGGCGCTTACGGACTCGGACCGGCGATTCGCTCGAGGTTCGGCGGTAGGTTGTGACCGGTGATGCGCTCGTGACCGAACAACTGGGCTGAGCTTGTGCTGGTGGTTACCCGGGGGGAAGGGCAACGCAGGGCGAGCTCGGGGGGTGGATTCTGCTGGGAGGAGGAACAAAAAAGTGGCTCGGAAGGGATTGTCGTCGCTTAGCAATGGCAGGCCGGACCGATGGCGATTGCAATTTTCAGGGGTAAGGCTGAGGAGTGAGAGTGCTGCGGCGGCAGTGATGGTAGCAGCAACGACAGATGCGGCAACGGCGGCGACAACATGTAGGACAGGCCAAGGGGCACGGGAGAGCCGCGCATGGGCACAGGTTGTAGAAGCTTTCCAGGAGAAGCACGAGAAGCGATGTGTCTGACCCTTTCGTTTCTTTTTGACGACGAGGGGTTGCAGAGGGAGATTTGGGGTGGTTTTTTTTTTTTTCCTTCGCGGAAATGCGACAAGACGACAGGCGGGAAATGGGTGCGTCTGAGCGCGAGAGCCACTCCGGTGAGTTGTCCTTGGGACCTGTCTCTCAGTTCAGTCTGCCTGTCTCTGTTTCTCTCCGAATGGGAGGAAAGGGAGGTCGAAAATCCTTGTGCTCGGCAGGCGTGTCGAGGGGGCGTGAGCGAAGAGGCAGTTGACGCGTGGTATACGATAGACCTGCTGTACGGCTCGCAGGGTTGCACCGCGTTCAACAGCGGCAGTGACGGAATGGGAGGGATAGAACAAGATATCCTCCGAAGGGATCCGTACAAATACGGGTATTGCGTGTGAATAATGCGGCGGAGGTATGGATAAGATAAGTTCAGGTAGGTAATTACAGTTCTGAGTGACAGACAGGGCTGCAAAAGGGCACTACGGCAGGAAAGAGTAGAGAAGAAATTGGGTCCGCCTGTGGCTAAACTAGGTACTGGAAAATGAGAGCCCGACAAGGGGCCAGAAAGAAGGAGAAAATAAAAAGTAAGTAAAGAGGGACGATAATAAGAATGTTCAAGGGGGGTGAGTGTGGTGGTGTCGTTTGATGTGTGGTGGTATTTGGGGTCGGGTCGAAAAGAAGGAACTCGCCCAAAAGAGCCCAGTTTGGCCGTAGGCACAGAGTTGACAGCGGAAAAGAAAAGGGATAAATGGAAGGGAAAGAGAAGGGGGAGAAACAGCCTGGCCTGGAGTCTCGCCAATAGACGCGGACAGACAGCTAAGCTGAGGTAGTAACAAGAGCGATTAGGCGACTGTGGTGAGGTGAGTATGGAGAAGGGGGGGGAGAGGTCGGACAGGTCCAGGTCCTTGCCTATCCCTGAATTGGGGGGAGGTGGGAAGCCACGACGGCCAGAAGCCATTGGCGAATGTCACTCTCCAATTTCATCTCCGCCCATCAAGTCCGGTGAATGGTCCACTTGCAAAAGCCCACAAACAGTTATCCCATACTACTGGCCACCCCTTGTAGCCTCTCCATTTTAGGAGGAAGGAAGGGACCATCTATTAGGGGTGACAAGGGTGGCGCTTCGGGACAAGCCCAGTGGAACGGTCGCTATTGGCTTGTAATAATTCCTGAAGCTTGACGTACAGTTTGCCCAAAAAACATATAGAGAGGTGGGGATTATGGATGGATGGACCAGCACACCCTCCTTGAAAAGCACAGGGCACTTATTCCCAGGCCCCAGTGACAGGATGGATACAGGCATGCAGTAGTAGTGTGCTATGGGGGGGACCCCTTCACTTCGAGGTCTACTGGCCTGTCGTTGAACCCCTCAGTTTAGGTACTTGATCGAAGTCGAAAAAAAAAAAAAAAAAAAAAAAACCGGTGGAAGAAGCCGTTGATTAGCTCCAAACCATCTCCTTTCTCTTGCGTGCCTCTCCCGTTTTCCCCCTTTCCCGTTGGAGACGCCACCGTTCCCGCTAACGAAAACATGCGAGACGCTACAAAGGCAAAAAGGCCGCCATTTGTCATTGAAAGAAAGGCGTAGCGTAAAGAGGCGGCCGGGCATAGAGTCAGGAGTAGCAAGCAAAACACACAAACGCGACCACCACAAACATAAGCGAGTGACAACGTGGAAAAGTCATCCGTACCCTTAACAAACTAATGGAATAGCACGCAACACGACACAACCCGGCTGAGGGCCGGGGCAATGAAACGTCTAATCCTGCTCGCCGGGATCGTGGATGCTACCCCGATGGATCTCCTGTACCGCAGTATGCCCTCGTTCCCGGACCTCCCTCACTCATTCATTCTTGATTGGTAAGTTTGCCTGACAGCACGATAGGACGTCGTCAATATTCAGAGAAGTTAATGAAACCGGTTCGCCGTGTGCGCGTCGCATGTTGTTGTCCCATTATGCGACGAAGGAGATTCGCTGGATTCACCCATCGGGGGCCTCTCTACTCAACCAGACGAGGTCCAAAATTGACAGATCTCCCTTACTTGGGTGCTAGTGGCATGAGGCTGAAATGTCATTGTGTAAGTATCCTATCCCGCCTCAAGGAGGACACGAGATGGCGAGAAAGTCGTTGATAGAGGCTGCAGGAGGATTAGCAAAGTTCATCCCAGCGGGTCGATCCCACTGACCCCGTTGCATTGCAGATGGACACGCGCGATCGACCCTCTCTGACTTTGTCCCTTTCTCCTTTTCTTCCCAGCAGAAAAGCAGAAACTCTGAAGCTGCGTGGTATCTTTTTTTAAGCGTTTGGCATGGTAGGTGGTTGTAAATGCATCCCAACCTGTTGGTTCCCGATCCGGGGGTTTCTGACAGAAAGCCACCACGAACTTGACTCATGCCGCCAATTCATGTGTTGGAACTAGACGTCAGAGATAGACACTACACAAAATTTGTGTTCCCGTCATAGTGAGGCCTTGATGATTCCTGCCCACAGTCCTAAAGAATCCCTTTCTGTTCTCTCATTTCCTCGCGCTTTGACCCTCTCCCTTCGGCCTACATAATCAAATGCAGACACTAAGAAGAAAAAAAGTTGGGGTTTGTTAAATAACCACATGTGTCCCGTGCCCACCGATCTCTTCGGGGCTAGATTGAGCCGTCTGTAGACTATCTCAATAACTGCTCACCCTCTCCTGTCCGGCAAGAGAGGAGGAGAAAATCGCCCCCACGATCCAGGAACTGGTAAGTGGTGTCGCATGTCTCGGGCAATGTCTTGGATCTGAAAGGAACAACACTACGTATTTTTCCATTCATTTACCTACACGTAGGACTAGTGTCTGGGGGAGAAGACACTCAAGACACAATTCGTATCCTTACTCCGTACACCTATCGACATTCCGAATCTCAACCAAAACTTTCCAGAAGATACAGCATCAAAAAAATGAGCGTACTAAACTGACGCAGGGAAGCTAAAGCTCAGATAAAGTGCCTGCAGCTTGCATCCTGCATGCACGCCAGGCCGCTAATGGGCCTCCGTTCATAGCATGCAGTAGCTTACTGTGAAAAAGGTACAATTAGATGGTGCGAGGAAGGGCGGAGGGGGGCGGTCAAAGCGGACCTCCCAGCTATCACCGAGGGAAGCTGGTCGCCACCTAGTTTTCTATGGCTCAACTTCATATTACATGGTAGTACTCACTTACGTACGTATACGTAGTCAAGCTTGCCACATAAAGTACAACTCGACTCGTTCTTGCATAGCATTGAAACATTCTTGCATGGCATCCTGCAGATATTCATCTAAATTCTTCAATGCTCCGTCTAATCAATCAAAATCGCCCGGGACAGCGGGATCATCTAGAACATACATACGCACGACCATGCAGGTCCCACCTCTGTGGGTTTCTGGGAATTTGGTATGGCCCGCCCTGTAGTTAATGTTGGAAAAACGACGATCCCAAAAAGACTCGCACGCACATGGACGGAGAAAGACACACACAAAATAGGGGCGGGGAGGGGCCGGGATCCGCGCTAATTACTCCGGTCGTGGTCCGTCCGGAATTCGGTCGCTAACTGCCTCGCGGGTAAAGTATTCCATACTAAAGCTGCCGTTCGAAATGAGAGAGAGATTGGATTCTCGAGCTCGGGCCTGCTTGGGCGCGTTCGTACTCTCGGAAATGCCATCCTCATCTTCGAAATGTTGAGTCGAACTGTATCGACTTCAGGGCTGAGAGGATGGCCGAAATACACAGGAGCCGAGCGTTTGAAAGTTAACGCTAGGTCAATCAGATATTGACAAACGATAATGATGCAGAATTAGGTTTCCTTGATTGTATCTCTACGTAGCAGATTTATATATCCTCCGCTGTTCTTCTCCGTCACACCGATTTCTTTTAGGGGGAGGGGGGCAAATAAACTCAGGTGTAGCTGCATACGAGACCCTGCATAGGGGTCGATTGAGAGGAGCCCAGTTCAACCACCGAAAAAATGAACGCCGTTCCATGCTATCGTTAGGTATTCCGCCAAAAACAAGGAATGAGATGAGATTTGCCATTTCAGTGAAGTCCAGCAGCGGCGGCACCTGGCGGGGGCGCGTCGAGGTCGACACCTTGCACAACAGATCTCTGCTGCGCGCTGTTGCGGACGAGGTTGCCAAAGTACTTCAGCGCAACCTCGCTCTCTTGACGCACCTTGAGCGTCTCTTCACGCCGGTTGCCCAGGTCCTTGACCGACTGCTCAAGGCCGACGCGAAGATTGTCAGCGGGGTAGCGCAAAACCTTACGGACCGAAGACGAAATGCGCGTCGAGTTGCCGTGGACATAATCGACAGCCTCCAGCTGAGCAGCAATCTTGGTCGAGAGACGGTGTGGAAGGGAGTTGGGGATCTGATTGAGTATGTACGCCGCGGCTGCGACAGCTATTGTATCGTTCATTAGTCACTTAGTTTCTGGGCACTTGCAGAAAATATGAACTTACCCGCTGCGACAATTCCTGGGACAATGAGCCGGCGCAAATTGTCGTTGCCGAGAATCTTGGCTGCGCTCAACGCGTGGTCCATCCAGCCACTGACACCCATCATGCGAGGAACTAGGGCACCCGCCACAGTGAGGGCCATACCCGTACCCGCAACCTTCTCCTGTCTCTGAACGATGGTGTTCCAGTCAACAAAGTCCCATAGTTCCGTCGGGATCTCAACCTGACGAGCCATTGAGTCCCTCTTCCTCTTGAACATGACATCGGGACGGAAAACCAGGTTCTGGTAGTCGTCTCCCAGGTGAAGAATACCAAGCTGCTTGATGGCATTGACGCCACCAACCGTCTTTGACTTGGCGTGCTCTTCACAATGGGCTACTGACTCCTGAATATAGGACATCATGGCATGCTTGAGCTCTTCGGCGTACTCAAAGGCGCTGAACAGTCCCCGGTACGGAACACCGTGGTTGTTGTCTCCTGAATGCTCAATAGCTGAGCTGAGGGTCAACCTCGTGTAGTCATAGACCTCCTTACACGTCTCTTCCGTGATCTTTTCAATCTCGTCACCAACTTGAGCCTTCGCCTTTCTGCTTGATTCAAGCTGAGGTTCGATCTCCTTGAGTTCCTTCGTGACGCGGTTGAGTTCCGATTGAGCGACGTCTGTATTAACACTGGCCAGCACATTGACATCGTTGAGGATGTTGAGAAGATATGTCTTGGCAGGTGCCAGCTTTGATCTGGCGCGTTTTTCCAAAACGAATCTGCGCAGTGACTGCTCAAGATTCTCAAAATCACGAATCTTCTCGACATCCTTACCCTTGCCCTTGGGGTCGTCACTAGGGTCATCGCCGCCGCCGCCTCCTCCATTCGAGCTGCCGCTTCCATCGCCAAAGGGTCCGCCCGGAGGAGCTGGGGCGGTGGGTACAGCGTTACTGGAAACAAAGTGAACTAGCTCAGACGACTCCTTGTGTGTCCTCGGGCTGAGGCCTTCGACCTGATCGAGTATCATCTTCTGGCACCTGTTCTTGTCTCTGATGTTGTCGTAGCCGTTGACCACAATGAAAAGATACGCCTTCTCGGCAGCGGCAGCCCAGATGAACTCCTTGGCGGTCATTGTAAAGTGATTGGCGGCTGAAACCACAAACACAACAACATCGATTTCTTCTTGTCGGGCAAATACAGCCGTCGTCTTCGTCGTGTCCGAGTTCAATCCAGGGGCATCGATCAGGGCAATGTCCACCACACCATTGTTCAACAGCGATTCGTCGATGGTGCGTACGTCCTTAACATAAACCTTGCATTGGGTATATTTGTCGTTATCAATGACGATGTCCTCCAGTTGTGACAGCTTGTAGACGTCGTAGGTGCTTTCATTGTGCCGATCATAACTCGCATCCTTATGCACGGCATGCACCTCTTCGAGACCTCCGTTCTCCCTGGCATCTAGAACCTCGCAGAAAATTGCCGTACACGGCTGCTGGTCCTCAGGTAGAACCTTCCTCCGCAACAGAGCATTACAGAATGTCGATTTTCCAGCGTTTAAATCTCCGGTAACCAAAACCTTGCTAGAGGTATCCTCGATCCGTTCGCGCAGGTTGAGGAGATGCCGGATGCTCGAGCTGATCTTACCGTCCAGGAGAGACGCAATAGAGCCCTTTTCCAGCGAATGGACGAGCTCCGCTTGATGTAGAGAGCCCAGCTTCAGGTCCAGTTTCAGGACGGAAAAGTCTTGAGCAATTTGCGGTGTAACAAGTCTTGGCTCTTCGGCAGGCCGTCTCTCCTGCGTCCTGCTCGACTCAGCACTGCCATGGGTTTCGACCGAGGTCAGCGATCGTCGAATCGAGGGAGGTGATGTCGGAGATGAGGGAACAGAGGAAGCGGTGGCAGGTACGTCGCCCGCAGTCGAGTATGCGTGGCCAAAACCAGGTCGCGAAGCACCCTCGGCTCGTTGAACTGACGGATAATGGGCTGGCCAGGAGACATTCATCTCCTGCAACTCCTTCAAGAGTTCGATAACCTTATTGATCGAGCGGCCCAGAGTCACCCGGTGAGCGTTGTACCACAGCTGGTGAATGGCACCAGCCTGGGACCGACGGTCAGCTTCGGAGAGCTGGCCATTGGTGGGAGTCGGGATGTGACGGTCGGCACTCGAGGAGGCCAGAGCCTCGCCATTAGCGATGCTACCACCGTAGCCCGAGTCGTTGTCGAGCAGGTTCTGAAGATGCGCCGCGTGTACGGAGGTGGAGCCGGATCCGACAGTCATGTAGTGTGGTCTGCTCGATGACGGCACCGGCTGTTGCGGTGAGTCCGAATCCTCCCTGTCGAGCTCCTGGTCCATCGGGGCTTTGCCCTTCTTCGAAAAGTAATCTTGACTCATGTTCGATAGGTTGAGAAAGGAAAGAGCATGGTCGGAAACTCTGGTTTAGGGGATGGAAAAAGGATCAAGTTTTGAAAGTGGCGGGTGAAGTTTTACAAGGTCCCGAATGTTTTTTAGAGAAGCTCACCCGTTACGTAGAATCCCAGCGCATGATTTTGGGCGGAGCGGCAAATTTCCTGTATCCCCGTAGGTCGCGGCGCCTCGCCCATTGGCCCAAATTGAACTACTCGGAAAATGCCGCGGCCGAGGTGCCTTATCTAATCAGCCCAACCAGGCACCTCGGTGGGCTGGGCGCCTGTCACAGCGTAATCGCTCAGTGTTCCCTGGAATCCTGGAAACCTTGCGCCATGCCAAGCTGTTGTACGTACCTCTACTGACCTGTGTCCGGTGCCCGTTACGTGAGTGCCAGCCAGGCAACCCGAATATCTATCAACCTCCACCGACGACACCTCCCCACGTTACAAACGCACAACCTCCTCATCGTCGCTCCGATTGCCGTGCAAGTGCAACTTTTGTACAATTACCCTATTTCAGACTGATACGGTCTTTAGCCTTCAGGATGAACGTACGTCATGCGCCTTCTTCCCCGCCACGCCTGGCTGCTAATCCCGCGGCGTAGATTCTCGAGTACATGTTTGGCAAGCGCATGACGCCAGCAGAGCGTCTGCGCAAGAACCAGCGCATGCTGGACAAAGCTATCCGTGAATTGGACCAGATTCGAGTTAAGCTGGAGAAACAGGAGAAACAGTTGATTACACAGATCAAGCAGAGTGCCCAGAAAGGACAAATGGGCGCTTGCAAGATCCAAGCCAAGGACCTGGTTCGGACACGGAGGTCAGCGATAACACTTCCCCAAGCCATTATTCTGCAATACTGACAAAATTTATGGGCAGGTATATTGAGAAGTTTTATGGAATGCGCAGTCAGCTGCAAAAGATATCTCTCAGGCTGCAGGTACGGTGCTCATGAAGAACCCTGCTCCACGGAGAACGGTCAACTGACTTGAACCTCCCCATAACAGACCTACCGCACCAACGAGCAGATGATGCAGGCCATGAAGGGTGCAACTGTGGCACTGGGTAGCATGAACCGATCGATGAACCTCCCCGCACTTCAACGTATCGCGATGGAATTCGAGCGTGAAAACGATATTATGGATCAGAGACAGGAGATGATGGACGACGCCATCGATGACGCCATGGACGTCGGCGCAGAAGAAGAAGGCGAGGAGGTTGTAGAGCAGGTTCTAGAGGAGATTGGAGTCGATTTGACATCAGCGGTAAGCACATGTGCCGACCTTGGAACGAACCATTATAAGCTAATGACGGGTCTCGCAGCTCGGAGAAACGCCATCCGGAATGCAAAATGCGGCGGTACCGGAAAGCAGGATCGCTCAGGCAGTCGGCGGGGGCGGAGGCGCGGATCCCGGCGACGACGACCTTCAGGCACGTCTGGACAGTCTCAGGCGGTAGCTGCTATACGACTCGATAGACCGTCATAATGTTTGGTGGACACAAACGATGGATGATTCGGAATCCTGTGCAGCTAGCTTGTTTTTGTCACATGCGGTACGGAGTCCCTAGGACAAGGGAAGGCGCACTTTTTTAGTTTCTCTCTTTTCTTTCTTGTTCCCCACGCTGGCGCCTTTTTTCATGCAGCATCTTTCAATATGTTTTGGCGGCGGGCGGAATAAATGTTGTCAGTCGGTAGGTTGCATCAGAACATTGCGTCATTTGCCCACAGCGACTTCGGCTGCCCCGCCATGGTGACTGGATAGATTATCCAGCCGAGGTGGCCTGATTTGCCGCCTCTCTATTCTGGCCTCGGCGTATAGTTCTAGTCCCAATTGCTGTGACATGATCAATGTCAGTTTCAGTGGCAACAACTTCATGTCCTCTTGAGTTCTCCCCTTGTCAACCGCCCATGTCGAACTGTTTTCCAGGCTGTTTATCTTTCTGAGTATGGGCCACGCAGGCATTTCATTCACATGTTCACCGAAACAGATATATTCCAGACCGAGTGGACACACCTGGGTTTTGCAGGCCCAAAACCATCATCTCCGGCCCAACCATGATGGACAGCACAGGATTCGTAGAATACCATGTCAACATAGTTTCTCCGAGTCAGGATGGCGCTGCTGTTGGCAAATGTGGGCCTGTGGCCTGTTGTCAGATCTCTTAATCCAGCCCAACCCAGCAAACTGGACCCCGAGATTGGACCCCGAATTCTTGGAGCAAACACTTTGCCTGCTGGCACCGGGAGGAAATGGGAAAAATCTCGACAGCACAACAGGGTAGAGCAGGGTACCTGCCTAACGCACCTGTCCCCGCTCTCGTTCAGGGTTCATAGCTGAGCTGTCATGTTGACACGCTGTGGGAAGTGAGTAAATAGATGTGTACCAGGCGAGGTGGGATGTCGAGAAATCTTTTGTTGTGCCATGGCGGTAGTCTTCTCCGCATATGCCTCTTTTGAAGAAAGATGGGCGTTGTGAACGACTGCACTGGTTTAGGCCACTATGACCCTGAAGCCCAAGTCTGCCCTTTTTAAACTTCAAGGCATATTGTACTAGTAAGCACAAGCTTAGGGAATGCTTGGCGCCCATTCGAAGCTTCCATGGGAAGGGGCCTCATCGTGGCCCTAGCAGCCGCAGTTGAAGGAACTTTGCTTTAAGTGCATTGAATGTGCCTTTGTATCCACTAAACAGCATGATGTCCGTTATCTTTCCCTTTGAACTCTTACCTTTCGTGGTTAGGAATTCATATACATAAGTACAAATCACCTTTTGAGGCAGACCACAAGCCCCAAAGTGCGCAGTTTGAACTAGATCTGACCCGGGGCTTTGGGGGCTGGCGATCGGCAGAGAAGTGCCAGGTTCGACTAGCAGCTTCTTGGTTTTGGGGTCTCAGACTCAGACTCAGAGTGAGGTCACTCGCCCTTCTCGACCCGTCGAGACAGGACCAGGCAGGCCCCCGTAGGAAGGCGAGAAAAGGGCAGTTACTATGTAGGTGTGTTCTACTGCCAAATATGGCCATCGTCCGCTCTGGGCGGCCGGAACGCTGGGCTTTCTTCTCCCCCTTTGCGCTCTTAATTCCATCTCCTCCCCCTCTCCGTCCCCAGCACGAGGTAGTTCTAAATCACATCTCCCAGACATCAGTCACTCTCCAGGGCAAGACTGCTTATCCCGTGTACTTCTTGGCCGAGATTCAGATTCTCCCCTTCTGTGGCCCCCCATTCTTGTTACAGTACACCTTTAATCCACGGCCATCCACCTTAGTTACGGATTCGCCCCGGTTCAGACGGAGGATCCCCGTCGTAGCCGAGACTTGACAACGCACCACAGCATCCCCGTGAAGCTGCTGTCGCGTAGGATACCGCAGCCAGCGCAGAACAGGCCCGGCTGACGCTAGCCCCTCTTCAACCAGCGATCCAAGCAATAACAACAACATCAGCAACAGTCAAGGTGAAGCTGGGAAACGAAAGTGGGAAGCTCAGGCCAGTACAAATTGTTATTGCGGCCTTATCTTATATGCTAAAACCAAAGGCAAGGTCCTCTTTCTACAATTTCACAGGTGTAGTACCCAAAAGAGACAGGGCCCCATAGCAAGAGTCAAGGTAGAGCGCCGCTAAAACGACCCTGCTAATCGTTCCCGCCGCCTCCCTTCACCTCTTCCTTGCCCTTCCCACTCCACCCAAACCTCCCCTCCCCTTCCCCTCCTGGCCCTGCGGAGAACCACAGACCAGCGCCCAGCAGCATTCGCATTGCCTCACCACAACCTAGCCCTTCTTGCCTTTACCTCACCTAACTCCATTCCAAGCAGACCTTCTCATAAACGACATCGCAGCCTTTGCCATCACGTTGGCAAGCTGCATCACTAGCTTTTTTTTGTCACCCAATTTCATCACCAACGACGGCGTTCGGGCATTCTCTCGCGTTGGATACGTCACTTTTGTGAGTGCTGATGCTTCTACTATCCTGATCTCCCCCCTCCAAATATCAAGCAGCCTACGTCACCCTTCATCCTGGGCCGCCTAAGCACGCACAACCATTAAATGCCTAGCATTGAATAGCCTGCATGCTCTCAAATCTCCATCGGCAGTCTATCTGCTGTGCACAATTGCGAAAGTCAACTCCCGTTCGAGCCTTGCTCTTCGCACTATTTCGATACCCAGCCTCCACTCAACATAGCGAGTAGCTAGCGCTTAGGTGGCGATACCGTCTGCCGCTTGGAGATCTAGCTTGGCTACCTTGCTGTTTATTCCCTTGCTCTTCCAGCCCAACGCCTCATCTCCTTCTAGCTCGGACCCCGACCTGCTTCCCTTGCCCTCCGGTCGGCCTCGGACCACTTTGCCCCTCCATGAATCTGATGAACACTGCTTTCCCACAACCCCGAGACTAACGCCGGCTCCTCCTATTGCAGGCTCCAAACCTCACGACATCGCTTCTCCGACGACGATACCGAACCCAGCCGAAGATATCACATTTGCGATCCCATCGCACTCAACTGATTGTGCGCCCGGGACGGTACCCTTGAACTCTCCTTAGGTTCTTTAAACTGGCAGGAAACAAGCGTCGCAGCCTCTCCAATCAGGGGAGTGGTCTGCTGACAAGAATGTTCGGCGGCGGCTCAAGTTCAGCGCCCAAGGCGGAAAGCGACCCCAAGGAAGACCGCAAGTCGCCCTCGCCCGACTCCGATAAGGGCGCTGCGGCCCAGTCCAAGTCTACCGATCAGGCCGCCAGCGGCGACAAGAGGAGCGGGAATAGCAGCCCTCCAGGGCGCCAACCCGATGGAGCGACCGATAAGAAACGTCGGTCCAGTGGCGTCCAGCATAGAGCTGCTGGCCTGCTGGCTCACGCAAAGAATTCCCTGAACTTCTCCCAGGTCGGCCGATCCAACTCCGATGTAAATGCGCAGACTCCTCTGCAGAAGCTTGGCAAGCAGGACCCCGCGCTTGTCGTACCCCAGGGCCAGCACAACAATTCGGCCGGCGAATCCATTCCTGGCCCGCGCTCCACCTTCCGCGTCGGCGTTTGGGAAGATAGGAACAAGAAATGCCGTCGGACTATGGAGGACACTCATGCTTTTCTCTACAACTTTCTGCACACCCCTGCCCCTGTTCTTGAGGGCAAGAAGAGCGAGGCTGTTGATGAGAAGGAGGCGAACTCTCTGGACATGGCCGAGACAGACAATGGATACTTTGCCATCTTTGACGGTCATGCTGGCACCTTTGCGGCCGACTGGTGCGGAAAGAAGTTGCACATCATCTTAGAAGATATCATCCGAAAGAACCCCAACGGCCCTATCCCAGAGCTACTTGACCAAACATTCACCTCAGTCGATGCGCAGTTGGAAAAACTCCCTCTTAAGAACAGTGGATGCACCGCTGCTGTCGCTGTACTACGTTGGGAGGATAGAGTGCCAAGTGATCGATCTGCTACTGGCTCTCAGGCTATTGCGCCGGCCACCGCGGCGGCCACCAAGGCTGCCAAGCTCACGTCGGATGAATCTGCAGACGACAAGGCCGGTTCTACCAGTAGTCCAGAAGCCACCCATGCCAAACTCAAGAGTTCTGCCAGCCGGCAGCGTGTTCTCTATACAGCCAATGTGGGAGATGCGCGCATCATCCTCTGCCGTTCTGGCAAAGCACTGCGTCTGTCGTACGACCACAAGGGTAGTGACGAGAATGAAGGGAAGCGTATAGCTAACGCGGGTGGGCTGATCCTTAACAATCGCGTAAATGGTGTGCTTGCTGTCACGAGAGCCCTCGGCGATACCTATATGAAGGACCTGGTGACTGGCCACCCGTACACAACTGAGACCGTCATACAGCCTGAGAGTGACGAGTTTATCATTATAGCTTGCGACGGGGTAAGTTTGTGTATCCAGCTGGATTCTAAGCCTGACTGACGCCTTGGTAGTTATGGGATGTTTGCTCCGACCAAGAAGCGGTCGACCTTGTTCGCAATATAGAGGACCCGGTGGAAGCATCGAAGCTTCTTGTTGATCATGCGTTGAATCGGTTCAGTACGGACAACTTGTCCTGTATGATTGTTCGCTTGGACAAAGCAGCATTGCTGGAGAGCCAAAACGACAAGGAGAGCTCCATGGGAGTTGAGCGGCCTCCTGCAAGCGCAGCCAAGGTCAGTGAAGCCGAGAAGATCGTCCAAGACACGAAGAAGAAGATTGCGGATGGCGGTACGCCTGCTATCGGGGTCTCGGCCAGCAATAGCGGACGTGGGCATGATCCGGCGTCTATCGACAATGGCGACTTCAAGCCCACGACGCTGGACGGAACTCTCGAGGAGGAACCGGCACCTACCGATGACAATGAGGACTCCCCTGAGGTCGCCCGTGACGCACCCCCCGCTCCGTTGCCGACAGAGGTGGAGCAGAATGACACCGCCGCAAAGACGAGTTCTAAGTAAAGGGGACTGGAACAAACTCAACAACGCAAATCTTTTTCTTTCTTTTTGGGCGGGGGATACTCCAAGCGTGGTGGGGGTTTGTTTGCCAATTGTGTGATACTTGGCGGCAACATCAGGCAGCAGGTGTTATGGTAGCTCATACACGAGGCGACACTTCAAGATGTCTTGGTAACATGATGTAAGGAAGTCGAGATTCCAGGGGTAAGCAAGCATATGGCAATTAGCCAGCCTGGTGTCGAAAAGGGTGCTTGTCGTAGGCTATCTGTACATCTAGCTATCACATGACTTTAACCCACGGTTCTGATGCTCGTGAATACGTTCAGTGGGATTGTGCCTATAATTGTGTTCCTGACATAGCTCTGAAAAGGCCAGGTAGGTCACCGTCCACTCAGCCCCGGCTGAGCTAAGGCGTTCTTCAAGCTGGCAGGTGGTACAAGTTTGACTAACAACAATGGGGAAAGCAAAAGTCGCCGAGGGCGACTCGGCTTGAGTGATACGGCTTCTGACAATAAGAGGCAAAGCAAAAGAAGGGTCAGCTCAATAGCAGGGTGTTAGTTAAACGCCGTCAGAAACGGTTCTAGGCGCCACCTCCAAGTGTTTATGGATGCCGACGCACAGCTCTCTTGCGGGTTTATCTAGCCCGGAACAAATTGCAGGGCATAAAACAGCTGGCCGGTACCTGCATAGAGTTCCATCGGCGCCGAATAAGCTTGGTCGTGTGTAAAGATGACGGGGAGCAGAAACAGGTTGTTTGGACAAACTGGGACTGTTCTAGTCTAGCGAGCATCCGACGCCTCATAGTAGATGGTTGAGTGGACTTTGGGATGAGATTAGCCCCAAGTTCAGGTCCGCGGCGCGACTTGATAGATCTGGGGAAGACCCAAGGAGGAAACAGTGGCCAACAATGACACGAACGAGAAAGGAAAGCTCGGATGCGCGGCGGAAGATGAACGTGACCAGGCAGTGCGCCCAGTGTCAACGTGACCACGAGCTGCCGCAGTCCGGTGGCGCGGGAGGGGGAACAAGGAGCTTGGACGGACAAGACAGCAAACTAATACTATTACGATGCAGGGATGATTGCTACTACTCCGTATGAGCGGACGCATATCAAGATTTGATTTGGTTTCTGAAGTGCCTCAAGGTGGTGGAACGAATCTATGTATATGTTAGTCCGGGGTGCATGCGATTTGGTAATGAATTTGATTGTTTGGCCAGAGGCACCGGGTGGCCCGGGCTTCCTTTACCACTATTTTTTCCTTTTCCATCCGTACTCCATAGTCTTTCTCCAAATCCCCAGATTCTCTCACTCTGTCTCCCCCAGGTTTAGGTTCCAGGCGGGGCTAGGCTTATCAATGAGTGATCCAGGTGATGTTGCCGACTTTGTTGCTTTATCTTCCACCGATGACGCCAAGGAAAGGGGACACGCCTTTGGCGCAGCACCGGAGGGGGGGCAAAGGTTAGAAGATGAGGGGCGAAGTTACCAACCAGGCAGGATCGGGAAGGCCAGAACAAGATACGATGCCTTACATGAATCCAAGGAAGGTACTTTGTTACTTGTTACCTAAAGTAAACGATTAGGTACTCGCTTCATCGTTAGAGGCTGCTGCTTGCTGCGTGTCCCCGTGCCACGGTCCACTGTCCAAATCATCATCAAGTTGGGATTTGCCAGCCAAGCCGAGTTCTTGCTGGTGTAAACCTTTTTTAATTCTTCTTCTTTTCATCACAATTGCATCGGATTCTGGGCAATCGCGCAATATTTTCCCCCATGGTCCTTTTGCCCTTGTCGTTGCACAGTTTTCTACCGATTATTGCAGCTGTTACTCGGTCTCATCGACGTCAGCCAATAAGGACCCCCGACAGACACATCCCACCCTCGCCCACCACGCATTTTCCATCTTTCTTCCGATTGCTGATCGCCGTGTCTGACCGAAGCCCCTCTTCTCATTCAGCGCAGCAAGCCGAGCTTTCTTTTTTGGGGGCTGGAGTAGGTCGGGTCCAGGCCAAAAGACCGAAGAGAGTCCTCACCAGGTTTGCCGTGCGGTGAATTGCACTGCAGCAGTGCACGAGTGCCCATACGCCCTGTGTTTGGAAACTGTCTCCGCGAATACCAGACGAGGTATCACAGCTTACCACACCCCTACTATACCTACTATAGTCGGGGTTACGCACTGTCTCTTGTTGGCCGGTACGTATCCACTTCTACCTGCCTAGCTTAGTGAGCTACCCAGCCCTTGGGGGGATGGGGTACCTTACCAACCCCGCACCCATTCAAGCTCTGTACCACTAACCGTGAGGGCCCACCCAGCCAAACGTGGCCGACAAAACCCAGGGCCCGCCGTTTTTTTTCGGCTTCCCACCCCAAGCCGCTCTACTCCCCCCCCTCCATAATCCCGTTGCAAACCGACCCGAGTCAATCCTCGACAGTCTTCAGTCGTGACATCGACCCACGATTGCAGCACCACTTCCCGGCCCATCATGGCCCAATACGCCGCCCAAGCAGCATCCAACCTGAGCCCAACAGCCTCTTCTGCTCCTTCAACCGGTGCTGCTGCCCCCGCTCCCCCATCAGCCGCTGGCGGCACTCAGCCGGCTGCCCAACACAAACGCGTCTACCAGGCATGTATCCCGTGCCGTCGGAGAAAGGTCCGCTGCGACTTGGGAAGCGTCGATAACCCCCACGATCCGCCCTGCGTGCGATGCCGCCGCGAGAGCAAAGAATGCTACTTCAGCGCGACACGACGAAAGCGCAAAACCGAGGACGGTGAGGCTGATGCCGAGGAGGTTGACGAGTACACAATACGCAATGGCCGAAAGCGTGTCCATGTCAGTGACAGCCCACCCGTCAGCATCGACCGCCGACTCTATAGCGAAGTGCCCTTGACCCCCGGGGGCTCCATTGGCCGAAACCAACCTTTGCGCCGGCCGACCGATCCTGCCATACCCATTGCCGGCCCAGGTTCCCGCGGTGCCGTGACCCCGAGTACCATCAGCCAGGCGGATAGTGTCCGGCGCACCACTGGTGACTTTAGCGCCGCCGACGATGAGCCCAATGCTCAACTCGAGAACCACGAGGCACAAGACCTCATGCGACCCGGCGTCTACGGACCCCACGATGCGTTGGACCTGCTATACAAGGCGGCCACGGATAGGTCAGTCCAGCTTCGCCATTCCCAAGACGCGGCTGCTTACCCCCCGGCCCACAGCCCTGCAACGAATAGCAACAAACGCCATGAGAGCGTTGCCTCCGTGCCGTCCATCCCCCAGCAGCCGCTCGTTGTAACCCCCGGCGCTACAATGAAGCCCGTCGGTAACAGCCGTCCGTCGGTGTCAATCAAGCCGGAACCGCAGCTAATTGATCCGGAGCTGACGAAGCGGGACCTGTCTGGAGAACCTGGATACCAGGATGCCATCAAGGCTTGGGGAAGGTTCAGATTCGTCAGGGCTGGCTGGTTTACGGCGCAGGAGGCCATTGACTACATTGACTAGTACGCCCACCCCTACATTTGCCATGTCTGTTGTCACTAAACGTGCTATAGCTATTATGAGTATCTCTCACCCCTTACGCCCATTTCACCACCAACTTTCCGAAACCCAGCGTCGCATCTCACTCTATTAACGGAAGAGCCCATTCTCACGATCACCCTCCTCACCATTTCATCGAGATATCGGAAGGTCCCTGGCACGGGTGGACATTGCCGATCTCATGCCATTCACGAGCAATTGTGGACCTATCTTCGCGGGATGATCGAGAGATGCCTTTGGGGTCAGGAAGCATTCGGTGGTGGATTTGCGGCGATGGCGGGGGCATCATCCGTCATTGAAGACCAAACCAGCAGCACGGCGCCCTGGCGAGGAATGCGAAAAGGAAGTCTGCGGACACTGGGAACTGTGGAGTCCCTGATGATACTGACGGAGTGGCACCCCCGTGCGCTCCACTTCCCCCCGGCTGAAGCCATTGATGAGCTTATGCTTCCGTCGTACGAGGGCAGCGACCTCATCAGCACCGATGAGAATGGGAACCAACGGCCATCGGCCAACATTGGCGGGCGGAGACTTGACAGCTGGCTTGAGCCTGCGTGGAGAAGCGACAGGATGTGTTGGATGCTTCTCAGCACCGCCATGGGTCTCGCCTACGAGCTGGGTGTTTTTGATGACATTGATGAGCTGCTTCGCGACGGCGCCATCACAAGACCAGAGTACGAGGAGGAAACATACCGTCAGCGCGCCAACCGAATTAAGCGCTTGCTGCTCATCTACCTCACCCAACTGGCTGGCCGCCTTGGCTGGACGAGCATGGTTCCCGAGGCCCTTCGCAAGAGCGACCCGGCTGTGACCCGTCGCCGCCCAGCGTCGACCGAGGGCACAACCCCCGGAACCAACCCGTCATCCATGTCCAATGCCTTCAACTACATCCCGGACCTGGAGCTGGATGACCAGATCATTCACTGCTGGGCCGGAATCAGCAATGCCATGCACGTCGGGAACGAAAAGTTTTTCAAGTCCCGTAAGCATACGACCGATATCATCCAGAGCGGGAAATACACCGATCTTTTGAAAGATTTCCAGCCGCTACTGCAAGATTGGTGGAAAGAGTTCGAGCGCTACAGGCTGCCACCATACATCCGACACATCCTGACCATTGAGTATGAGTATGTCCGCATCTATGTCAATTCGCTGTCTCTACAGGCGGTTGTTGAGCGCTGCACGAACAACGCCGGCCACACTGCTCATGCGGGTCACGGTGCTCACGGCAACCATAACGCGGGAAGTGCCGCTCAGCTTTCGCCGCAGACGCAGAATTACTTTGGCAAGCTGCCTCTGGGTCAACTAGGTGGATTCGGTGCAACCGATCAGGAGTACATCAAAGAAGTCATCAGTGGTAGCCGGAACCTGCTCAGGACGGTAGTAGAGGGCCTTTTGCCGGGAGAATATCTCAAACACGCGCCAGTCAGGACATACTTCCGAATCATCAGCGGCGCCATGTTCCTACTCAAAACATTTGCCCTCGGCGCGCCGCGGTCCGATGTCAAGATGAGCATCGACCTGATGGATCAGACAGTGGAGGCGCTTCGCAACTGTGTCGTCGACGATGTTCACCTAGGCATCCGTTTCGCGGACTTGTTAGAATCGCTGACCCGTCGCCTTCGCAACCGTTTCATACAGGCACCCACTCTGGGCCAAATTGGATCTGCCGATGGCAGAAGCCCAGATCCTCATGGCGTCCCCAACGGTACCGGGGCCGCCAATGGACAACTAACCAACGGCATTGATGGTCACAGCTGGTCTAACCACGCTACCAAGTTACGAGATGGACTTAGCGCACACGGTAAGCCCTTTCTCTCTTCGCTGTCTCTCTGTACGACTTCAATGGCTAATAAAGAAACAGAAGATCCAAACGCTATTTCTGCGACACCTTTCGACCTCACCAGTGGCAACTTTCCCTACCCCTCCGGTGCGGCCTCTGTTCTTGGTCCATCCACACCGGCACCACACACCGACAACGCCGGCACCGGCACCGGCAACAACACAAATAACAACGCCGCGGGCTCTACTACGGGAATGGACAACCTCTTCGATTCAACGGATTGGAACAACCCCAGTAATGAGATGTGGTACTTGCCCACTGGCCCGGCTTTCTTCCAAAATATGGATAATACGGCTGTCGCGATGACGGCAGAAGGCGTCAACGTCGGCGGTTTAGACTTACTCGAGTATATGGCCATGGACAACTTCAATGTCATGGACGGCCCTAACGGCGCAACGTCGTACCCCTGAACCCAGGCAGGGCAGCAGGCTGGTGAATAACATGACATTACACTACACGGATAAGGAAAATGGTTTACAAAAATTGCAATTTGGCATAATTTCCGGCGTACTAAAAAAAGCAAAAGACGAGAAAGAAAACAAAAAGGCAACTTTTTCGGATAAAACTTGGTGCGACAAGTATGATGGGAATCGCTTACAGGCAGCTTTATTTAACCTTTGCTTTTCTTTTTTTATATTTCCCTTCCTTTTCCCCAACTTGATGAGGAAAATTCAGTATGATCTGTTGGCTCGTTGTCCATTTATTCGGTTGTTATTTTTGTTTTTTTTATACGATGACAACGAAGATCGTTACTCGTTGATAATGAGGCTGCGACGGCGGAGAAGTATGACTTAGATACCCTTTTAGCACTCGATTGTCAAACGAAGCGTCCGAGATGGAGCGCTTGCTCGAGTTGAATAGTTTAAATATGGAGTTACTTGGCGATTGAAAGCCGTATCCTGGTTATAGTGACAAGCTTTCAAGGTTTAACAACTCGACGTTGTTTGACGGTCCAGGTGCATGGTTGAATTAGACACTTCGCGCAAGCTGATGCTTCCCTTCCCTCCTTGGCCACACTTCTTTTCAGCTCACGGGTCCTTGTAGGTAACGTACTGGTTTCCCACCAGCAAGCCGCAGTTACCGAATGGCAGGTTCATCGATGGCTTTGATCCCACATGCTTGCTTATAGGGATGAGAGAGGTAAGCCATGCCACGTTTACATGGTCACGGAAGAACACGCGCCGAAGTTTCACTGATAATATATATATGCCTATGACGCAGATGATAGTCACCAGGAAGGGTCACTCAAGACGTACTGCGTGTAATGGAAGCCAAGCTGTAGTAAGCACCAGACGCGTATCTCAAGGCGCCAAATGGCACGGAAACAATAGTAAGGACACACGCATCGGGTTCGTAGCGAGACAACAGGCTTTTCGTTTACGAGGGATCATGAGAGAGGCATACGGTAGCAACTCAATATGATTACAATGAGGACAGGCAGGATCTCCACCCCCCCTCCTCCCTTACTCTGTAGTTAAGGCAAACGGGAGGGTAGATCCGCGAAACGATACACAGCCTTCCCCACGTCTAGCCCTACCCGCCGACACCCAACCTAACCCTGCCCCGCCCAGTGTCGTCGTAGCTTCGTCGCGCTTTCCTTTGCTATCAAATACAGAGGCCGTACCGTTTCGCGTGCGAATAGCTTTTTAGGTAGGTATACATGGACAAAAACAGGACACTTAAAACTCAAAAAAAGAACAATGAAAAACAGACCAGAAACAAGAAGCATGGAGAAGCCGAGAACGCCTAGCCAAATGCCATTGGGAAAGCGTGGGGGAAAAGCGAACAGAAAGGTCTAGCGCTTCCATCACCATAACATCCTCCCCAGAGAAGACCCCTCGTCGTTTTTAGGTCGCTTCATCCGTCAATCATTTGTCGTCGAAGCAGGTCCGCGAGGAGAAAATCGGCAAGAGTTATCGGACGGGTTGATCTAGCTGACGAGGCCCTTCTTGGACTTTCATGCAGGAGGGCGCAGCGCCGTAGTCAGCGGCCAGTTCTTTTCTGACCCAGTCCTAAGCCTTCCCTTTTCCAATCCCTTCCCCGAAGCTTGCGCGAGCACACCAAGCACTCGCATGTGAAAGTGCTATTCGTACAATATCCGAAAATCCCACACGCCTCTAAGCCCGAACGAGCGAACGACTCACCAAGTAGTCCCAGAGTTGCTTCGTCATCGAGTCCGACATCGTGTATAGATCAATGGAGAACTCGCCCGCTAAATTAACGCGTCAGCTGTCGCTCCTGAGAACATAAACAAGTGCCGAATCTGCGGCGCGTCCAATTCCCAATGCGAGGAAAACTGACCAGCCATGAGATTCGTAGTAGGGGAAGCAGGCATAAGCTCACCATCAACATCACTCTTGATGTAAGTGTCTGCGGTCTTGTTGTCGTTGATGATCTGAATAACGCGGAGAAGGTCGTCCTCGTCGAGCTTCTCGAGGGCCTGGGCGATCTTCTCGTAGTCGTACTTCTGGCTACCCTTTTTGCCAGCACCACCCTTCTTCTTGAGACGGTCATCGTCTGACGGCAGAGGCCCAGTCTCACGCAGGATTTGCTGAAGCGCCTGAGATGGGTTCTTGAAAGACACGGTATGGTCGGCCTCGTAGCGGTTCTTGGCGAAGTTGAGGTCGTGTGAGATAGTCTGCTTCGACTTCTCGGTAATGTAGCAGTCGATCGTCATATCGAATTCACCCCATCCTTCGTTCTCGCACTTGAAAGGTGGCTTGTGAAAGGCTACAGGAAGGTGTGGTCAGAAAATTGCCACCAGCAAAGGCGCGACGCAGGAGCGCCGGAGAAAGGATCACGAACTCTGAGTCGGGTTCTCGAATGAAGGGTGGAGGTTATACACGACCTTCTGAAAGCAGTCGGCGGGGTGCTCCTCGCCGTCCTCACCGATGACGTATAGTACGATAGACCATTTTCGCATAGGGAAATCTTCGACCGGGGAGGGCTTCTCGCTGGGATGAGAAAATCAAGGTCAGCAAGGTATACAGCTTGGGAAGGAGCTTGCTTGGGCGCCAACGTACATGATATTCTGCTCAGTTACGAGCCTAACCTTTCTCTGTATCATTTTGTTAGTGATCTTGAGCGGTCCGCAAGCCCCCAAGGGCTGCTTCTTCTTCTTCTTCGCAAGCTTCTTCCTCGCCATGGTGGTTGCGCTGCTCGCAAGGTCTGGGCAGAGTTTGTGAAGATGAATGGAGAGATTGGTGGGATAAATATAATACAAGTTTGATTCCTAGTTACTGCCTGGCTTGAAAGAAATGGCTAGGAGGAGACATAACGAGCGGTTGCCAGCATCGCAAGCTGTGCAAGGTTGGGAGGTGAATGGGAGGGCGATGTTACGGTGATGTCGTTGCTATTCGTCGCGAAAGACGCGCCAACAACACGATGCTAGAACAATGAAATCCCTTACCTCTACAATCATTATGGGCTGGTACTGTAGTCGCAAACGTACTGGTAGCTGGGCGTGGTCTTCGAGCGGCGGTTCAATGTTCACGTTGAAGCAGAGATGGTTGTGTGCAGTTCACCAGATTGGGATTTGGAGGTTTGGAACTGGAAGGCTGAGAGCCGACGCTCGGACCACAGGCGCCCAGGGTGTGGCTGAATGTCCACCGCGACCAAGCAAAAACGTGAACCGTGAACCGTGTTGCGGGGAAGCAAGGACCTTAATTGAAGAGCTCTTCTACTCTCACCAGCATGGGTCTTTGCTCAGAAACAAAGCAGATTCTAATATTAAATACACTTGCGCAAAAACATTGTTTTCTTCTTTGGAAAGACTTCTGCACGTGTAAGACCACTCAAGGGCGATCACATAATATCTTGAACGGAAAGACAGTGTCAAGGGGCATGATTCTGTCTATTAACTGCTGCGCATCTAAGCACATGGGATGGGGATTGATTCTTATTTATTTGTGCTGTGTAGAGTGTCTTGTTCCTAAGCTTTGATGCTATCCATCCACCTCTCAAGGCCAGAAAACAAACACCACTCGGTGCAAGTTTAATTGCACTCGCCAGCTTCTCCTGACCCAGCGTGATCCAGCCTGCCTCGTGTGATGGGGTGGGGGTGTGTAAAAACAATGGTGCTAGGATCGTGATTCTTTTTTTGCGGCAGACAGTCCGTTCCTACGGGCTCATGATCGGTCGCAGCGGGATTCTTCCATCCTCATATTTCTGCTGAGACGGGGGGTATTGGCAACCTAAGACTCCTGGGCAGGAGCAGGCTCCGCAGCGGTCTTGAACAGCTCCTCGTTGTCCTTCTGAGCCTTAAGGAAGGCATCCTTGAAGGCGTTGGCGTCTGTTTTTTTTTGGTTAGCTTCCTGCGCGGTGGCTGGTGTATGCGAAAGCAACAACTTACTCTCAGAGTTGGCGAAGCGGATGGCCAGGGTAACGGCCTCGGCCTCACCCTCGCTGACATCGGCGGCAGCGTTCCAGACCCAGCTGCGGTCAGAGCCGACGTTGGGAGAAAGCTTCATCTCAGGGACGACTACTGAGATTAGTGGCTGTTGGCGCAGGGATGAGGCAGGAATCACATACTGTAGTGGTTGGCGCAGACCTTGAGGGTCTTATCACGGCGCATGACCAAACGGGTCTTGCCGTTCTCCTTGTGCTTCAGCATGCGGATATCACCAGTGCCACGCTCCTTCCACTCAGTCGTCTCCTTGACGAACTTGAACAGCTTGGCGCGCATCTTGAAGAGCTGCTCCTCAGCCTCCTCGTTGGTGCGGGTCTCAACCTTCTCGGTCAACTTGATAACGGGCTCAAAGTGAACATCCTCGGACTCGGGAGCTTCCTCCTCACCCTGTGAAATGGTATCAGTCAGTATCCAAAATTCATGCGCAGCTGCCAGAGACGGCGGAAGTGGAGAATGCTGCATACCTCGCCCTTCTCGGCGGCGGCAGCATCGCGCTGAGCCTTAGCGCTGCCGGAGTTGTCACCACGGTCCTCTTCCTCCTTCTTCTCCTTCTTGGCGCCACCTCCAAACATGGAGAAGACGGAGGAGGAAGTCACAGGCTTCTCGGCGTCACCGGTCTAAAAGGCAGGAGTCAGCTATCCGTAGCATCCAAATATGTATCAGCAAGTAAAAAAAAAGTGAGGGTGGACGAGAACTATGCGTGTCGCACACGAGCAGTGTAAAGCGGTGAGCTTCGGCTCTCCTCGCAGGGGACAGGCGACAGTCGGTGTTTGCGACAATGGGGAGTCGTACCTCGGTGGGCTTGGTCTCCTCGTTCTTGGTCTCCTCGACCTTGGGCTCGGTAGCTTCGGCAGCAGACATTGTGTCGTATTCGTGGAAGGATGGTATCGATAAGTTGACGGTATTGGCTCTGGAGGCGAAAGACAAAAAAAACATTAGCTCATGAAATCTTCGCCATCAACGATCTGCCCCTCCTTGAGTCAGGACGGAGAGCACCTTATTGATCGTCATCCAGCCGAGGAAAGTGTAAACTGCAGGGGAATGAGACTAAAAGTATGAAACTTACCAGGGCTAGTAGCGGTATGTTCTGCAGCAAGCAAAAGGGGGCAAAGGTGGAAAGCAAAATATGAATTTGTTTCCTCAGTGGTAAGGTGAAGTTGGGAGTGGGCTGGACAAAATGAGGGAAGACAGCCCCTCATTCAAAAGTCAACAACAAGAGGGGTGTCGGGCGGGCCAGGCCCTTGCTGTTAGGTGCCCAGGCAGTTACCATCCATTCGCCTGAAAGTATCTTCTCAGCAAGATCACATAGGGGTGTACTTGTACCGCTGTTAACCTGGTGGGGTTTTACCTGAGCCAAAGCCCAAAACTGGAAGAGCGCGGCCAATCATCGAGCCCATTTTCTTCGCCACCAGGGAGTCCTTGATTCGGACAGGAGAACATCGACATTACCTTAGCCATCATCCGGCCTTATCCGCACTATTGGTTGTAATAATTTGCCTTACTGCACTAGTTACCATTTCAGTTGTTGTTGTCCTCTAATTCTTATACTCGTCTTACTCCCATCATTTTGAAATACTCTGGTTGAGCGGACCCTTCGCTGCTGGCACGAGCTTTCAGCCGACCAATGCTTGGACGGAGTTTAGACGACAGCGTACTTCTCGTCTTTGACACTTTCACGCATATTGCAATTTGTCTGCAGATGCCTGCTCGTATTCTATTGACTTGGTCCATTCCGTAAGTGCTAAATCGCCTCCCAGGCGTACAACTACGAGCTACCCGACGCTTGCTTGCTCGCCTGGGACGCATTTCGAAAGGATATTGGGGGTAAGTGAAGGGGAGAAAGCCATAACAAGCTAATCAGTTACGAGTGAATCGAGCATGTTAATATGAGGCAGTGAATATCAAAATCATTCCTTAAACTCCATTCCGTTCGGTACCCTGTCCCTAAACCGCCGTTCCAGCGTCGACTAGCCTTGCTGTTTGCACTGCTGTGTCCAACGAGAGAAACCTGACTGACATCTAGCCTCCAGGCGCTCCCTCTTTCGGCGAGCTCTTTGTTCCAGTCTCTCGCGATCAAGACGCTCCTTATTAGCCTTCTCGGCGGCTAACTTCTTATTCGCCAGGTACTTCTGGGCCTTCTCCAGGTATGTATTATGCTTTTCCGTCTGCCGTGTAAGTCTTAGCCATAAGAGCCATGACTGGATCTGAGCCCTCTTGTGCTTCATGTCGGCCCATTCCATGGTCTCTTGCGCTTGACGGGACTGCCGTACATCTTGCAAAGCTTTAGTCAGCTTGGCAGGCGTCCACCAATTCTTGATGTAGTTCACGGTCTTCTCAGTGTCTTTGCTGAGACGGGCGGATACTTCTCTCATGTCTTCAGTAATGGAGGTCTTCCATGATCCCAGGGAAGCGATCTGCTCTGCTCCTTGTTGACCAGCAGTGTTGGCCAGGTCGACAAGTTGATGCGCGATGGACTTGCCGTAGCCAAGACACTGCTCTAAAGCAGTCTGGCCGAAGTCAATCAAAAATGTCTCGTTGACCTTGGGCTTTTTGGTCGTGTTCACGGCGATAGTAAGAACACCGTGGGCTTCCTTCCTCGGGATCTCAATAAGTATGCCTTCATCAATCGACGAGAACTTAGTCTTAACAGCTTGGTCGCCTTTGAGGACATCGATGGTGATTGAGTCTTTCGCAAGCCACGTGATCTTTGTGCCTGAGGGGATTTTGACAAGAATTTCGTTGTGACTGTACTTCTCTGCTGAGCAGACGTAAGTCTTTTGAGACTCGGGGAATCTGTCTGCAATGAAATCTGCGAGCTCCGCAAATGGCGCTACAGCAGTGTTGCTAGAAGACGCTTTTGCCTGGGGCACCCGGATTGTCGTTGTTGAGGTCAAGTTGATCGTGATAGTCGAAGTCGAAACGGACGCCGTAGCGGTGGATACGACAGGAGCAGATGAAAACAGAGCAGTTGTCCCGGCTGGCACCAATGCGGATGATCCTCCTATGTACCAGTTGCTGAGTACAAGAGCTGTAGCAACGATTATAGAAAGGCCAAAGGTTTGAGCAAGAGTCCAGAGGTCGACGTCCTCCAATGTTGAAACGGTGAACTGATGGACATCACGGAACGCCTTCATTGACTGTGCGTAAACGTTCGAGCACCTATGTGGTTGGTATTCCTCAACAGTCTTGCACAGGCCAGTCAGATATGCCAAGTTGCGGTTCATCTGACGATCATCGATTTCCTTGAAGGTCTCAAGGCCTATTGGCAGCCTCACTGAAGGACAAGCTTGATCGGTAAACTCTACATATCGGTGTAAGGCATGTTCGTTAATCATGTCGCTCCAGCTCTCCGTTGGGTTCTGGAAGAGTTCCGTGTCGGAAATGAAGATGCAGGGCACAGCGTGCCGTTGCATAAACTCCCAAGCCGCCTCACGAGTCTTACGAGAAGTTTCATCGTCATTGTCAGTAACGTTAAAGATAGCGACGTGTGGGGGGTTCCACGACGGTTGGTTAAGTGAACCACTCGAAACGAATGCTGACTGGAAGGTGCGGTCGTGATTTATGGTTATGGAATAAACAATCTCGCCCGGAAACTGCTCTCTTTGATGAACAGTTTCCGTGGCTGCAGTGCAATGATCGACCTCAAGAGAAACAGAGGACGATGTGGGCGAGGCATCTTCAGTGGCTCTCCGTCTTTCAGAGGCAGCCAATGCTGATAGGATCTTTTCTTCGATATCGGCCTTGGCTCCACGGTTGCCTACATACACAACTCGAAAAGGGCCATTCGTATCCAAGCATGAAGGAGCCATGGTCTGGCGAACGGAAACGTAGGCGACTTGTCGAGGGTTTGGTTCTGGGAAGTGGTGTGTGACGTGCTTGACTGAGACCTGTTTGATACAGATGGGGTTTTCCGTCTCGTCAAACTCGATGGGCTGGCGCAACAGAGCGGTCTTGTTACTGTAGGAAGAGGCATGCCCAGCACCATCAGCATCCAAAGGAGGAGTGGCCACCCGAGAGGAAGGGTTCATAAGGCTCTCCTCGGCATATTGAATGGAAGAGGCTCTAGACCTGTCCTCGGCAGCGTCATCGTCGTCCGATTCCATATCGGAGCGGCTTGCCGTATCATCTGTACGCTCGATGCCGTCTAGACTATGGACGTCGTCAGGTCGGGCATAATCAAAAGAGCTTAAGGATTCAGCCTCAGCTTCAGTGCCACGGTCATCTTGACTTTCGATATCGTCATCTGTGTTGATAAATTCGTAGGTGGACTCAGCTAGCTCACCAGCGTCTTCGGTCGTACTTGAAGGGTCCATGATGTCTGGTTCGCTAGAAGAAATCCAGCTGGCCAAGTGCTTGTTGCCTTGGGGGCGAGGGAAGCGGAGGGTCAGTTCTGAGGATGACAAGGTGGTGGAGCTTGTCGGATCGGAAGTGGCGTCGACGTCTCGGATGGGATCGCCGTTGTGCTGCTCTTCCATAACGAAGATGCAAAGAGTCAGCCTTGCTGGTATCCCGTCATGCCTCGAAAATTCGAGCGGGCGGTGGAAATAACGAGAACTGAACGTCGGTGACGATGCGTGGTGGAGAGTGTGGTGAATGGTGGGCTGTGGTGGTAGAGGATGGAGGGGTAATGCGGATGGTTATCAAGTGACGGGCTGGCGCAGCAGAAAGGTTGGGGGTGTTTGCTTGAAAGAAGAAGACAAAAGTTTGAAGAGCTGAGAACCTCGACGAGTATGAGATCCAGGATCGTAAGAAAATAGAGAACAACTAACTCGGGGAAGCCTTTGGGAAGGTGCAAAGGGGTAATGCGTGATGACAGGAAGTCGTCGAAGGTTATTTCCTCGATGAACTGTCGTCGGCGTCGGCGGCAGGTGCTGCCTGCCCACCTTACCGAGAAATTGAGGGGCGCGGCGTGTGCTGCCTTACGGGTTCGTAGTGCAGGCTGGTCGGTACCTTAGCTGGGCAGCCCAGTAGGTGAGTTAGGCAGGGTGGGGAGATAGGATGGGACAGCGGTCGCTGTATCGGAGGTGACTGTGACTTTCAGACGTCACGCGGCTGCCGCTGTCAGGATGTTGGAGCATAGATAAGAGGCAAGGTACAGGATACTAACCAGGGCAGTTGCTGGCGCCTCTCACGTTTGGGCCTAAGGGCGTCAAAGCGTCTCGAATGTGATCAGTGCCTGGTTGACGTGCGATTTCCAGAGTGGTTTGATTTTGGCGAAAGGGCCCGGTAGGAGAAGTCTTACGGCAGGGAAGTAAAATGGAAGAGAGGGAGGGGGAAAAGAAGAGAAGAGGGAAGTCAGATGGATGAAGGAAGCTGACAGTTCGTATGAATATGAACGCTCCTGCCGGAGGGAAGGTGGGTGGATGGAAAGGAAGGTGCGGAGACGCATGTATGGAGAGACATCTGGGCGCACCATTGAGTACCAAGAAGGCAGCCAGTAGGGCGGCAGCGAGACAAATGGAAGCAGGCACTACGACCACGGGCTACGGGCAGGGTCGGGCGATTGCGACGAGATGAGAGAACCTACCTACCTACCAACCTAGACCCGAGGGGATGTGAGATAATGAACCGGCCAGTGTCACCAAACTACGCTTACCGTTTGGTACTTTCGGCTCGGTAGCTGCCTTAAATCAGTCCGTCTTGCACTTTTCGCCAGCCGCCTGCCGTGTGCTTAAGGTGGTGGGGGCGGGGTTTGTCAGGTTAAAGTCAAGACGCAATTTTATGCCGCCCATTTCCACCTTGAAGGGCATAAGCGGACACATTCAACGCTGGCAAGATGCAACTATGCATCATTCATATTCGTACGGAATGTCACTGACAAATGGGCCGCCCACTTGTACTGCAGCCCATCAGCATCATTGCACCTCTTATCGATAAATGACAGGGGCCTTTGGAGGGGAAATCAACAGTAACTGGACCAGTACGGCCTGGGATGGTGGGGTTATCCACCATCACCCCGCCTGAGATCGCTGTTAGCACCAACTTACCTTACCACTCTAAGGCAGAGAGGTATCGTGACCAGAGGGGGATCCGCCCCTCTCCCAACATCACGTCTTGGCTAGAGCAATTCACCAGATAGGTCTTGATCTGTTTCTTTCTCCGTATGCTTAATTTCTGCTCAGATACATTTTCAAGTAATTTCTCTACTCCTGAGAAATTGCAGAGCACGACATTTTGCTCGTCATGCCAGAGATCGCAGTCCGGCCGACCAGCCTTAAAATCTAAATCCATCCCCTCAACCTGAGGCAAGGTACCAACCTAAAGTTCAGGTCATCCAATGTAGACAGTGCCAGTCACCACGGGCCGTCGTAAGCAACCAACCAGGTCGCCACGTAAGAAACGATGGGACTCTTACAAGACGTGCTAGGGCCAGGCTGTGAACATTTAGGGATGGCACTCGCAATCTTGACGGAGCTTGATAGATGAGCAGAAGAGAAGGTTCACAAGTATCAGCTCCATCGCCCAGATCGAATACTTTCAAAGGTCTCACTGGGGCCGTCATTTGTCTCTCTTTGAAGTTTATCCAAGACGGCCGGGACACGTCTAGGCTTTACAAAGACTAGCGGCCACTGCTGTGGCTTGTGGCTTGCCTTGGTCCGCCATATGTGGCGGTGCGTCTTTCTGATTTCCCTTAGCCTGAGAATAAACCAGTTCAAACACCAAGATTCGCAATATAGACCGATAGCTTCTCGATCATTTTACTCAAGCTTTACTTTTTCCGTTTGGGTTCCATTTATTTTTTGTTACTTGTCAGTCTCTTACTGAAGGAAAGCCGGACACAATCAGTTGGCAACACCTGGAGCCCGTATCAATAGTAAAGCCAGGCACAAAGGAGCAATCCTTCTAGATGTTTACGACGGGCGGCTCTACATCCTACTATTTCGCAGTTGACATTTCTGGACACCTAATCAAGTAGCGGCTTTTTTTTTTTTTTTAAACAGATTTAATGTTGTCTTCCAGTAGAAGATTATCTAACCATGGAAGGGGCTCTCCCAACGGTCAACTTTCAAACACCATCCGCTGCCGTAACGACTTCGTAAGATGGCCATGGTGTGTGATTTTTATTTTTTATTTTGACTGCCCCTTGAGTTGTAGATTCTGTGCCCTATTCTCTTGTTCAGCCTTTCTTAATTTGCCTGTCAGACTGGCACATTCGAGCCATCGGGAAAGGTCTGTGTTAGAGCTCTTCCACCACAATAGCCACTTGCACTTGGTGACGGTTTCGATGGAGAACGTGGACTGTTCTTCAACCTCGTCTAGTGCAATAGTGGGTACAATATGAATCAAGAACAATGTATAAAGTCAAATACAGCATCGTCACAACGTCGTTTCTTGTATCCTATGGAATTCTATGAAATCTTTCAACAAATGAAAGGTGAATAATCTAGAGTGTCGGTGGTATAGACACAAATCATGCCAATGATCGTCTTTGTGAATGGTCAACATGACATTAATAGGTGGCCGCGAAAGCTAGGAAGGTCGTTGGAGGACATGTCTCGTGCTGTCAAGCGCTTTTTATTTTTCGCCTTTTACAGTTTTTTCCCTTGATACATCACGAGGAGGGAGGTCGGGACAAGGGACACTCTTAAAACAAAACTAGAGGTGTAGGACCAGAGAGATCCGAGACTGATTTTTACCAGAAAAAAGGACGGGATCTAGCGACCCTCCCCGGCCGGAACACTAGCCGAGATCTAGCATCCTCCTTGCTCCTCGCGTTACGAGTAATCTGGATGTGACGTGCGTAAGTAGTAAGACACCTGTGCGTACACACTGGACCCCCCACCTTAGTCGTGTTGCAAGGAGATCACACAGACAATTTTCATCCTCTTGAAAATAGAGAGAGAGAGAGAGATGGGGGGGGGGGATAATTCTACAGACACACATGCGCTCATCTCCATTCCCCAACTTTGGGTTAAACATATTGCCAAAAAGGAAGCAAAAAAATCGAGTTCCTGGTCCTTGCAAACCCAAGCAAATTACATCTTTGAATGAGAGCAAATCGGACTAGCCTAGTCCCGTAGATGCCGAGTCAGCGAGGAGCAACTGAGTAATGTCTTTTAGTAACAAACTTGCGCATGGTATTATTTACCTGTTGACGTTCCCTCTAAGGTCACTGAAAGTAAAGTGATGTAGTAGACATCGTCGGATTGAGAAGATGCGAACCACCATATGTAACATCAGGCAGATGTGTCAAGACCAAGAACCGCAGCACAGAACTGAAGTAAGTCCGTTGAGGAATTGTGTTCTACACAGAATACTCTTTCTAATCCAAACGTGCAATGCTCTAACGTGGCAATCGATGCATGTCCTTTTGTGTGTTTCTTCCCAGAAACCCCCTAGTCCCAACCGAGGCAATCTTCGCAGGGTAAATTGCCCATGAACCTTTCCTCTGCCATAGATATTAGAACGTGAAGAGCATACTCTGTCATCAACAACATGGCCAGATCGTCCCTGAAGAAACTCCGTTATTCTCCCACCAAAATCAAGTAGTGCAGAGAAAACCACCCAAGAAGACATAAAAAGGACAAAATAAGAAGGGGAACGTGATGCTCGCGAAATTGATACGCGCTGCAAAATAGGGGTATCGTAACAGAGAGAAGACATGAAGATTTTTGTTGCTTGCGTTTATGTTGCTTCACTATGTGCGCAGTTACACGCGACCAACAGACCCAGAGCATCATAGGATACTGTGCTTTTCGAACAACCGCGTCAAGGTGTCAGTGCCGAACGCCTCGTCGTCGGGAATCATTTCAATGATTCCTGTTAGGTTGGCGAACATGTCACCCTGGTTGCGGTATGCCAGGATGGAGGGGACAGCGGCGTTATCGAACTCGATGTCGAGGTAATGTACCTTGACAAAGTGGACTGTTGCATGGTGGGAGACAAGCGGCATCATGGCAGCTTCTATCGTTGCCGATACATCACACTGCACAGACGGTTAGTATTTCACGCCTGATAACTGGGCGTCTGGGAACTCACCTCGGGATCATAGACGAAAACAACAACGACAGTATCCCGCGCAACCTTCTCAATGGCGTCGAGGTAGCCCAGAGCGTCAACCTTATCCAGACGACCGTAGATGCGGACACTTGGACTTGTTCTCCGGTTCCGGATAACCTTGTTGGATTCACTCTCCAGCTCCCTTCGTCGGCTCTCACGCCATTGTGCCAGGAAGGACTCTTCGTCTTGTGAGTCACTGTTGTTGCCATCATCCGTTTCGCTCTCGCTCTTGCGTGACTGCTGGGGCTGTGAGAGGCCCTCAATGCCAAAGATAGAGCGGCGCACGGTAGTGCGGGCTCGGCTTATGAAAGAGGTCTTGCGAGCATTCTCGTAGTTGCGGGCATCGGCGATGACACCCTTGACGCCAGTCGTACGGCCGGCATCAAAGCTGGCGGGGGGCAGCTTCAAGTCAGAGCCGGTGTGGCCTAGTGTTGGGATGCGCATGGCGGCGTCGATTTGTGAGTTTCGGTAGATGTCTTCTTCGTCAAGGTCGAGACTGTCTTGCTCGCGGCGGTCGTAGTCCCGATCCTCTGGGTGTACTCTGCTGTTGTCGCGAGACTGAGCTGCGAGCAGGGCGTTGAATTCTTCTTGGGCTGGGGTAGGATTCGACATGATGAACTGTGATAGGCGCGGCCGGGGGAGGGAGGTCTGTTTATGTATGGGACGACGACGGACGGACGAGCGGGCAGATGTGTGGTCAGAGGGTAGTAGGCGAAAGGGGGTGTCGTCAAAAAAGGGAGTAAACAAGCAGGCGAGCAAGCAAGCAGGTAGGTAGCAGTGAAATGCCAATCGTGCGAACTTGGAGTTTGGAAGGGTGTGCCCGGTCGTTCTGTCAGGGCGGCTAAAGGGCAAGCAGGTCAGAACAAGGACAGGACGGGTACCGAGTTACGGGTTCGGTTTCGGAGGGGTGTGACTCTGGCTTGGTGAAAAGAGATGGGCCGGAAGGATGATGGTCCTTCGATGGGGATTCTCGAAGCAGTGGAGACGAACCAGGGGCCAACCCTTGCAGTGGCCACGATACGGTGAAAAACCGGGCTGTAGTGGGCAGAGCAGGAAGGCGCGATGGATGCGTCGAAGGCGGGGCCGAGAGCAAAGGGTCGAGGGTCGAGGGTCGAGGGTGAAGCCCCTGGGGTGCGTCAGGCTGTTTCAGAAGCGGTGGAGGCGTGTAGTCGCGGACGGAGACTGGGCTGTGAATAGGGCACAGTGGATGATTCACCGGTGAAGGATAAATTTAAAAGAAGAAAAACAGCGGTTATGCGTGAGATCTGGTCATGGAACGGACAACTAGTCCGTGTTGTTAAGACGAGGATGTCTGGTGCTGATGCTCGTTTGCGGGCGTAATTGTAAATGCTGTGCCAGGTGCTGGAACGTGAACCGCAACGGCGAGACCGGGCGATTTTTTTTTTTTTTTACCAGGTTTAAATAATACAGAATGTTTTCTGCATTCACCAGGAGACGGTCAGAAAGCAAAGGCTAAGACATAACATGCCGAACCAGACATGCATCCGACCATGATTATCGTCACGCACGAGGGATAGGAGGAGGTAATGGGATTCTGGAGGAAAGATGAAATTGAGGATGAAAAATGTCCGGGCCAAGGACAGGGAACATGATGTAGCAACGGGCGGTAATGACGGTAGTTCTCATTACCCAAAGTACGGATCACGGAGTAAGGCGTTGTTGGTTCGAACTTATTTTGCATTGCCTCTCTCACTGGCCAGGAGTAATTTAAACAAACCGCCCTTCAGCCATGCGACGCGTCTGTTCATAAACCTTGGCTAATGAAGCTGGTGAAGCCGAAAGGAGAACGCACCTGCCTAGCGTCAAATGCAATATCCTAGTTTGAAATCAGATGCTTCCAGCTGCTTGTGCGGTCGGCACAGAACATGCAGGAGTGACACAGGCAGTAGTACCTGGCACCAGTAACAGCCAACTGTAGAGTAACACAGAAAGTATCACGCGCTCTCCTTCTTGACCTTGGCTAGCACTTGGCTCTTTTATCCCCCGCTCGAGTGGCTCAAGGGCTTGTCTTAGTTATCGGGGGCTAAGGCATCAATTTGCTGGTCTCTCTGCCAATCTTCAATCACTTGTTCATTTCCCCTTGTTTTCTCTCTACTAGTATTTCCTCCCATCCTCAATCCTCCCACTCTCCTAGCAGTTGCTTCCTCCAATCAACGCTGTCGGCTACAGGGGACAGTTACCGTCGGGACCTTGCAGATAAGCGATGCATTCTGCAGGTTGGCTGACGTTGCTTGCTGAGCCTCTTCTTTGCTTCTTTCTTTTGGGGTAGCTACTCCAGACAATGTTGGCCATGTGTGTATGTATGTTTTCTGGTTCCAACACAATAATACACAGCTGAATAATTCGACCAAAACTCAACCGTTGTGTTTGTCTGTATGTTTGGCCGGATGTTTTTGTTTAGGGGTCTGGTATAACGTCATCTTCTTTTGCCCATTGTGTTTTGGTCTTTTCTCTCAACTGGCAGTTGTTTTGGATACACAGCGCTTCTTGTCGAGAAGCTCGAGAACCCCTAGTCTCGTGACATTCTCTCTTTCTCCTGCCGCGTTTCCGCTCCGTCCATGCCTTGCTTGCCTACCCTCAATACCTGGACCCCATCTGTAAACAGAATAATCAATTTGCATTTGCTCTTGCATCTCTTGCATTTCTAGACCGGCTCAGCATCCATATTTGGTAGGTGACCCATCAAGCGTCTGGCCCCCCTTGCGTCCGTTCATTACCATGGGCCAGATCAGTGCGGGAGGGCCCTGCATCGTTGTCGATGGATCCGATCCCCTTTTGGCAACAACAATAAATCCAGGACTATTGTTTGCCGGGGACGTAACTGTGGCTGTTCACCAGTCGGTGACGTCCTCATTCCAGATGTGCCTACGTATCCCTACGTCCTACCACCCACTAGCTTTTCCCCACGAAATTTTACTACATAGTGCTGTAGGGATGGATCATGGTCAACGATTCATGCCTGCCCTAGGGTCGACCATCTGCTCGACCTCCACCTGATGCACAGAGCCAAAGCATTGTATGTGTGAGAGGTCGTTGCAAGTCCAGACTATGCCATCTCAAAAGTTGAGAATCCGCGTCTCGGACTCCGCTTGCCCATCTCAGCCTCTTGTCACACCTGCATCGAACATTCCACGCATCATCGTAGCCTCAGAGCACCAACGTGTTGATAGCTTTTTCTGACCAGATGACTGTTTTGACTCCAGAACATGCAGACAGCTAGATGAGACCGGCTGTTGCTATTGGAACCCTTCTATACATAAACATCGTCTGAAGGTGCAAGATGCTTCCAACGAGCACGGATCTCTTCATTGCTGTACCACAGGTCGCGTATTGCTTCAGCCGCAGCCTTCGCGGCACACTGACGAGATACTTCATCTGCTCCTTCCACTTCTAAATCATGATACCCGACATCTTAACACATGACAGCACCATCGATCTTTCGCCACCCCATTAGCCACTATCATGACCCCGAAACATAGCACGGCAGTCTCATCATCAGCTCCAGTAGTCTCTGACAATGACATACGCTTATTATCATGAGCAGCCCCGTTTGGTCGTCCGAAAGTCAGTGTTTGCCTCGTGGCTAGCTCAGTTGTCGCTTTCGGAAACCTGGCTCCAGCGTCGTGTGACCGCCCTTGTCGGTGCTTCGTCAATGCGGGCAAACATGAATGGGACCATCCCTAGACAACCGGTCCATGATGTATCTGTGGCGTCGGCACAAAGTGACTAGGTCTAGTGTAAATCAGTGCTGCCTCTATCGGTCACTGCAGATTTAAGTCGAAGTTCTGATGACTCCAACACTTGCTGTTACATCACAGCGCCTGTCTTTGCAACAGCACCCCAGCTTCTTTCTTTAGCACACACGCCTGTGGACGTAATTGTGCATCATTGATGGTCTTTCAGTGTCTTGTGCTGATGATTCTGGTGCAACATGTTCCCAACTCTTGGCCACTGTTCATACTGGTCTGTCTCGCACCAGCGTCTCTCGGACTCGCATGAGCAAACATTATCATTCAGCTTCCCAGACCTCGTCAACACGAGTCACCTTCTCCACCTCCGGATACGCCGTTTCATGCCTCCATACTGTCGGTGGACACGCCCATTGCTAAGTAGTACGTCATTTATATTGCGCCTCTCCTTTTTTGCAGTAGATCTGACTCATCGTCCCAAGAGTTCAACCACGCCAAGAGGCACGACTCGCTGGCAACACACCTCCGCCAGTTTTTCTAGAGTCGCGTTTTACATGTCCAAGTAAGGACCTCTTCATTGGCGATAAGTTTTTTGAATTCAAAGCCAAACTCAACGAGGCATTGGTCGTCATGTCATGAAAGAGTTAGTGTAAACAACAACAGACTACCTTATGTGCCGCAGAATCCAATGTTTCATGACTTGGTTTCATTCTCATCAGCCCACTCAGCGATTACAGAAACGAAACCTTTCAGACAGGACAATGAAAGGCAGTCCAAGCCACGGTGTCAGAATACACCATCTTGGAACTAGATTACGGGTTACTTCATTTCTCTGGTGCCCTTCTTTGTATCGCAGTTTGACTGATCGATCAGTCTCGTTCAACAAGATGCCCCTTCATCTGATCTCGATAGTGGCATCATATGGTCAGGCGGGCCTGTACCCTTGACTAAAACCACTTCTGAGTGTGCTCGTTTGAACTTCCACACAAAACTACGTCTTATCATTACGTGAAGTATGCCGGCGTTATGCAGCAGCAGCAGCAGCAGCTGCTGCTGCTCCAGCAAGTTGCAGCCCAACCGCGGAGTATATATATATCATGGCTCGATGGGCCAGCATGCCCTCTCTCCGCCCCAGCCCATTCACAATGTAGAGAGTCAATGGGTTCCTGCTCTCATCTCCATGTCCCACGTGCGCCTGGCCTCGTTGTTGTTTACTATACTTCTGTCAAGCACGTTTCTGTACCTCCCCGCCCGTCATGCGGCATGCG